>NC_062232.1:113172122-113794997 GCF_902686445.1 Sciurus carolinensis | reverse complement strand
AGGCTCATTCCATGGACACTGCGTACTCCTTCCATTGTAGAGATCCTGTTAGGCAGTGACATCTTCCAATCATTATTGGTGTTCCTTTGTTAAGTGTGGGTGCCACTGTAACAAATAGACTTATTGGAATGTTCTGACTTACAAACCTAATCATGACAGTTTACCATCAAACTTTCAATCCTCTTATCATATCTGGAAATTCTTGCAGTAGCAGGCAGAAGCAAGATGAACTGAACTGGATTGCCCCAGATAAATTTCACAAATGCAGAGGTTGTAAGAATATTGTAAAAATATGGTTCTGAAGATAATTTAAAGCCAGTGTTATCTATGAGAAAGGAAAAGTTAGGACTTGTGCATCTACTGGAGGGGAGAAGTTATCTGCCAGTCTGTCTCCACCTTGGAGGGAAAGCATTTACTTGGTAGGAGTGCAGAGACAGAGGCCAACAAGGAAAGTCATTGAGAAGTTGGTATGCCTTCAGCTCTTCCCCCTTCTGTGCCTTGTTGTCAGGTCCTTACTTTGCTGGGAACACATCCTGTTTCGTTCTGTCTCCAGTAGCTGAGCCTCAATGCCCCAGGGCTCTTTCTCACTATCATATTTGGGCCTCAGTTCCCTCCTTTGCACAGTGGGAATTGTACCTGGTGCCTTGGATATTGTGAGAATCACGTGTGATTATCTTTATCAAGGGCTCAACACACAAAAGTTGCTCAAGGAATTAGAATCCTGATTTCTGGGGCTGGGGTTGTGGCTCAGTGGTAGAGCATTTGCCTAGCATGTGGGAAGCACTGGGTTCGATTCTCAGCATCACATATACATAGAAGAATAAAATAAAGGTCTATCAATATCCAAACAATATTTTAAAAAAGAATCTTGATTTCTGAATCCACATATTAGAAAAGAGTGTTCTGGTAATTGGTTTAACTCCTCCTGCCACTTCTGAAGCCCCGCTCCTGTCTGAGCTCTTTCAACTTTGCCCAAAGATCATTTACATATTTCTTTCCCAATTCCGGCAAGGTTCCTCAGTGGTTACCAGGACATTTCCTTGGAAATGACACCACAAATCTTTTTGGAAAGCCGGAGGCAGGCTCGACCCCAGACTTTTCCATCTTCTGAGGCTCATTCTGTTCTGGCCAGCTTGCACACATCACGTGGAGGCTGTCAGGGCTCAGTACCCAGCACCCAGGACCCAGTAGGAATTGCTGCCATCCGTAAACTGACCTGGAGGGGTGCCGTTAACCTGGCAGTGCCAGAGAGGTTTCTGCTCTTTCTTTGATTCTGTAAAGTCACTTCTCTTCTGTGTGGTAATTATTTGTTTTAGTTCGTGTGGAAACATCTGCCAATTTGAGAGTGGAAAGAAAAGTGCAAATATCACTATGCACTATTGAGAGATATGCTCAGACACTTGTAACCTTGGTCTCAGTGGATACTTCCAGTGCCTCACCTTTCTGTCGGCATAAGTTTCCTTCAGAAGGTAGCATCACAGACCATGAAGTTCACTCACCCAAGGTCAAGTTCCGTTTGTCTTGTTTAATACAAACTCAAGAGTCTAGCCTTTGTCCAGCCTTTTCACATTCAACCTCTTCTGGTTGATGCTGGCAATGGATTAAATGACATGAAATCTTTGGAAGATGAAGGTCATTGTTATTTGGCACCCTGTGAAAAATGGAGGCCCAAGATCCCTAGAAAAAGCTTTAGCTAAACTTATGTTTCTTAACCAGTAATGTAATGGTGACCAAGGGCAGTTTAGTTGCCATTGAAAAGCGGTTTTGACACTGAAGCGACACCTCTCCCCTGTTATGCATGCCCTCGTCCCCTCTGCCTCTATGATGACAGTCACTTGGCTTTTCTCCATTGAGTTGGGGTGACAGTGAGGAAGGCCTACATGAGTGGTGCTCTGAGTAATTCTGCTGAGTATCAACATCCAGGAAGAGGTCACAAGGTAGAGGATTCCAAAGGAAGGTCTCTCTAATTGGTGACAATCTCAGGATATAGGAGGTCAATGAAAGAGAGAGAAGGTGTACTTCCTGAGTTTACAGTGGGACCTGATCTGGGCACAGAGGTGCACACTTGTAATCCCAGTGATCTGGGAGGCTGAGGAGGGAAGACTGCAGGTGTAAGGCCAGCCTGGGCAATTTAGTGAGATCCTATCTCAAACTAAAAGTATCAAAGGACTGGGGATATGTAGCCCAGAGGTAGAGTGCCCCTGGGTTCAGTCCCCAGTACTGTCACAAAAACGTGGGCCCTGGCTCTTGAATCGTTCCCAGGATTTCATGCCTAAGTCAATGTGGTGTCAATTAGTCCCATCAAGCATGGAGTCGAGAGTGTTCACTCAGAGCCCAGCACAATGGCACACGTCTGTAATCCCAGGGGTTCTGGAAGCTGAGGCAGGTGGATTGCAGGTTCAAATCCAGCCTCAGCAACTCAGCGAGACCCTGTCTAAAATAAAATAAATAAATAAATAAATAAAAGGGCTGGGGATGTGGCTCAGTGGTTAAGTGTCTACTTGTTGGTGGGACTGGGATTGGGACCGGTAATGTGCTTTCAACTCTCAGTGTGACATAGTCTAGGTCAAACTCATATTTGCCTTCAAGTATTTTCCATGCCTTCTATATGCGTGGATTAAAGAAAGACAATTTACCATAAGGACACTTTAAGGCAAGGTCTTTGAAACTCTATAGATGTCATACAGAGAGGGTCACAACTGATTTGGGTGATATTTGATGAAATGGCACAACATACTTAAGGACTGATGTTCTTAGTCTTCACCTTTTCTGAAATGAGTTTTGTATTTCACGTGTGATATGTGCTCAGGTACAAAGTCCAGAGATTTCAGGACTACACACGGAAACCTAACCACTGAAAAGCCACGTGCGTGGAAATACACCCACTGGGACCGTTTTGGAACATTGCAGGTCAGGCTTTCCCATGGCAGTACCCTGTTTGGTTTTTTTAATTAGGACTCTCATCATGATCTTTATCAAGTAAGCTTATACTTACTTCTCTCTCAGAAATTTGAAAACGTTTTGGATGACATTTTTATATGCATGCAAGAGGCACATTTCCCTCCTGGGAACTGAAGGCCTGTCTCTCCCACCTTGAATGCAGCTCCAGACTTCCTAAGGTCTTATTTGTGAGTCTGGAGAATAGGCCTGACAGGAGTAGGAGACATTAGCCAGTGAGGAACACCCAGTGGAGTTTGTTCCTTGTTATCGTGGTTCCCTGTTTGATGCATCCTGTAGTGTTGCTGGGATGGCAGCAGCCATTTTGAGCCTCATGCAGATGATGGGGATGGTGGTGATGCTAAAGGAAATGAGGCACAGCTGCCACTGATGAAAAGCCTGTGACAACCGAGCATTGTCACAGGAGGGCCTGGCTGAGGTTCTGGTTTCAACTGTTCAAGTTGTCCCCTCTTCCTCTTTCCCTAGTTCTCATGCAGCCCAAACCTTTTTGCTGCCAGCTCCTTGTCCATTCCTTCCATCCAGGTCCTCACCATGCTTGAACTTGCGAGGTCCATGGCAATCAGGTACATGCAGAGTGGTATGGTGGTCCTTCTCCATTCCTGCTTTTAAAGCTGCTAAGAAGCATAATGTAGTGTTTACAAGATTTGCATCTTTTGCCAGGAGGTAGAGAAAGAACTTACAAGTTTTCTAAAGGGAATGCTCTACGAGAAGACAAGTGATATGTCTCTTCCCTCCTAATAGACAGAAGAATTTCTTATTTTACTTTGTATTTGGTCTTACAATATGTTACCTTGTGTCACGGTTTCCCCCAATCTCTTGGTCCCCCAAATTGATGACTTCTCAGTCCTGGCCAAAGTCAGGCATGTGCAGAGAACTTCTTCATGTGGTCTGGGCGCAAAGTAGATGTCCAGAACAAGTTACCAGTATGAGTGATTGCTTCTCCTCTAGCTTTTACATATACTTATTTTACACACACTTTTTTTGCATGGGCAGATTTGTATGATCAATGGAAGTGATCACTTCATGACAGATAGTTTAAATCAATATACTGATCTCAACACTTTGTTGCCACAAGTGTTGTATTGTTCCTCTCTAATCCCGATGTCTTTTTTTTTTTTTTTTGTACTTGGAACACAGAGCCTTGCACATACCAGGAAAGCACCTTACCACTGAGCTACGCCTCCAGATCCTCATGCTCTTTGGTGGTATGGATGAGCAGAGGGTTGATCACCTCCATTTGGCAGATATTTGATCTCTATGACTTGTGATACACATTACCTGATGAAATAATTGTCAGGATGTCAGGAATTCAATTCTGTATTAAGAACTTTAGCACATAGTCCTCTTACAGTAGAATGTGAAAAGTAGGCATTAGTATATAATCAGAATCATCTTTGAGGCCCTTTGGATTTGGATTTGCTCCTCTGCCCCTTACACTGACTCTAATAATACAATCTATACATCACTTGCTGTTGCTGGTCTTGTCACCTAACACTTTAGATTTGGGTTGGCCTTCTACTCTTCCTATGTGTCTTCTTTCTTACTCATATGTTGACCACCTGTGGTGCTTCTAATAAACTTGACAGAGGACAGCACTGGGCTGTGATTCTTAGTGTCCCCATCAGTCAAATGCATAGAATGCTAGAAAGGCCTATTGTAGATTCCACTCTACTGTGAACTTGGAGTCAGATTGTGCAGACATGGTGCTGACCCATTGGATGTTCAATATGATTGTAGGCAGCAACCAAGCACTTATGCTTCTCCTTGAGGGTCCAGAAGAGATAATCATGGGAGTCTGGGGTCACAGTTGATCACTGATCCTCCTGATCCTCCCATGAACAGAGATGAACCCTCCCCATTCAAATATTTTTAGATTTTGGAACTCGATGGAAAGAATTCTCCTTTTAGGGGTACTGGGCAATTGTTGGATAGCTTCTATAAATTGTTCTTCTTGATTCCTTAGTTTATGTGTAATTTTTTGTATTTGTGGTTATTCAATTTAACACTTATCCCCCTTCACATAATTCTAGTTGAACTAATCAGCCTTTGTTATACTCATTTTTTTATTTTGAAAATAGATGCCAGGAATGAATGATTGGTAAATCTCTTCAGTGTCCTATTTTTTGCAGTGAATGTATTTAACCAATGTTATGGTTTGAATATGAGGTGTCTCCCCAAAGCTCCTGTGTTAATGACTGAATTGTGAGGACTGTAACCTCATTAGTCCATTCTGGTTGGAATGGACTGACTTGGTAGTAACAGTAGGCAGGTGGGATATGACTGGAGGAGTTGGTCACCAGGAGCATGCATTGAAAGGATTCATCTTCCCCGTGGCCTTTTCCCACACCCCTCTCTGCTTTCTGGCTTCCATGAGCTGAAAAACTTCCCTCCACCCATCCTTCTGCCATTACATGCTGCCTCATCTTGGGCCCAGAGCAATGGAGTCAGCTGTCTATGGACTGTGACTTCTGAAACCATGAGGCCCAGATATACTTTTCCTCCTCTAAGTTGTTCTTGAAAAGTATTTTGGTCACAGCAACACAAAATCTGCCGAACACAACCGAAAAGCTGTTAACTTTTCTTGAGCAACTCTCATTTCATCCTAAGAAGTGCATTTGCTAATCTGGTCTTGGATTTTATAAAATGCTTGCACTCTTCAAATAAAATTTGTTTGTTGTAGAAGCTCCCACATCTATATTTGATTGTAGACAATGAACAAAAGCATAATCAATGAAGATGTGACTCTTCTGTATATAGCAAACCATGAACTAGGGTAGAACTATGACTTCTCTAATCTGAGGCATTGACATCAGGTGAATGTAGGCAGGGTGTGGAGTGTTCACACCAAGTCTGAAGTTGTTCCCTTCTTAAGAAAGGTAGCAAGTAATTTGATTTCTCTGTATAAAAAGTGTTTCTTTTGTTCACTTCATGAAGACCAAAACACAAATTCAGATATTGTATGACTGGTAAGGATGTCCTGATCAATCTAATGATGAGGCAGGGTTAGAGTGAACAGCAAGGCACTGCAGAACATCAAATCAGAAGTCATGGGACCAAAAGTAGAAGCAAGTAGCACACAATTAATGCCTGGTCCAGTCTGCATGAAATCTTAGTCCCCTGAGTCCTCAAAATTTTTCATTATACCACACTACCCACCCTTGAATAGACCAAAATACAGAAGGCAAGTCAGTGGCAGATTCTTCTTGATATCATCTGTTCCTTTAAAACGCCGGTAATAAGCCAAGAACATGGTAGCATTTGCCTGTAATCCCAGCCACTCGGGAGGCTGAGGCCAGAGGATCACAAGTTCAAGGCCAGACCTAGCAACTCAGTGAGACCCTATCTCAAAATAAAATTCAAAAAGGGATGTGGGTGTAGCTCAGTGGTAGAATTTCCCTGGGTTCAATCCCTAGTAACACGCACACACACACACACACACACACACATGCACAAATCCAATAATCTTCTGACTGTGTACAGTTTATAGTGAACTATAATTACATATCTTTTATACATCTGAGCATTGTTTAAACATTGTATCAGTTTTATTGTTTATTTGGTAACTCAGTGCTGGGGTCCAAGTTCTAGGGAAGTTTAAATTTTATCCTCCTGAGGAAACTTTGGGCTAGTAGTCATTAGTCCCCACCCCACATGGGAAAAGAAAAGGCTGTGACAGTCTTGCCTGTAACTGTGTCAACTGGGTGGTTAGACACAGGTCTGTCCCTGGGATTCTATGGAGATCTTGGATGCAGGGGTCAGAAAGTCTGTTCTTGCCACTGAGTCTAGAGGGACCCAAGCTTCAGCATTTCACTTCCTGCCTGAGGGATTCCTCGGCATAGGAATTTTAAAAACTCTTCTCCTAGTCTCCCATAGCAGCCAGAACTTTCCTTATATCTCTGTCATTATGATCTCTTGTGTTACGGAATGAGTTACCCATTGGGCTATGAGCTAATGTAATGTAATCTACTGGTCATGTTCAACCCAATGTGCAAAAACACAGAAATGCTTGGTGAGACTTGTGGGGAGATGAGTGGTACATGTCATGTCTCTTTCCAATTTAGGATCAGCAGATATGAATGAATGAATGTGTGACTGAATGGGTAAGTTGTTCATTTTCCACAAGATCAAAGGATTTGGAAGTGAAAATTATTGAGGGGTATGGGTAATTGCTTCTATTTGGGGAGGGCTTATTATAGGCCAGACCATATGATCCTCTTATTCTCATTGCCCCAGGAGATTAATGTGATGAGAAAGAGCAAGTTAAGAAGGAGCAAGTTTAGGTGATATCCAGTGACTATAAGGGCATTGACTGAACCCATCTAAAACTGTGCTCTCTTCCTCTGTCCCAGCCCCAGTTCCCCTTCCTGAAAAGAGGGGCTTAAGAACACTCTGTCCTTATCTCTCTCTTGGGGCAGGAGTTTTGAAGAATGGAAGTGGAATCCCTCCTATCTCATCTGTGGGTCTCAGAATCCCTCTAGGTGCCACAATCAAAGGATCAGAAATGCTTCCCACTCTTCCACCACTTTCCTTGAGAGCTGTGCTATCCAATATGGTAACTACTAGCCTTCTCTGGCCATTTAAATGTAACTTACTTAAAATGAAGTGGAGGCTAGGATTGTGGCTCAGTGGTAGAGAGCTTGTGGCTCAGTGGTAGAGAGCTTGCTTAGCATGTGTGAGACACTGGGTTCGATTCTCAGCACTGCATACAAATAAATTAAAGGTTCATCCACAACTAATAAAAATATTTTTAAAATAAAATGAAATGAAGTAAAAGTTACTTAAAATTAAGTTGTATTAAAATTTAGTTCCTTTGTTACACTAGCCCCATTTCAAGTATTCAGTAGCTGTATGCAGCTAGTGGCTACTGTATTGGAGATTCTTACCTTCATTGTCATGCCTGAATTTCTAGTTGTCCCATTCCCAGTGAGTGATTCAGGCATTTAATGATTTCATGATGTTTTCTGGTATAGGCAAGTCCAAGCATGTGTGTTTATTATAATATTAGATCATAATAAACTTCCTTTTCCTTTGTGACTCAGCTGGCAACCCTCTTCTGTTGAGAGCAACCTATTTTAGGCTTTGTGAGTCACATTTTCTGTCAGTTCTTTTTATTCTTCCTCTTGTATAAATCAACTCCTTAACAAGGTAAAAATCAATATCAACTCACATGTTACATACAAGCAGGCCACAGAGTGAGTGATATATTGATGTTTTTGGTTGGTGTACATAGACAGGCTGTGCTATCTATGAATTTCAGTTAGCAATGGTAGAGGGATATTATAATATATGTGTTATGGGGAGGTAGGGTCAGATAGGATTGAGAACCTGACTCATATGCTAATTGTAGAAAAACTGAAGAATGAAAGGAAGGTGGAGAAAAGTCTTGGGGCTAGGAAATGGCACACAGACAAAATGTATGGTCCAGGTCCAGCTGTCTTGGCTCCTCTTTTGGTCTAATAACCTGTGTTAGTCAGCATTTTGACCCTGTGACCTAAATGCCTGGCAAGCACAACTTAGAGTACGTAAAGTTTATTTGGTACTCACAGTTTCAAAGGTCTCAGTCCATGGCCAACTCCATTGTTCTGGGTTCAAAGTAAGGCAAAACATCATGACAGAAAAACATGGTGATACAAAGCTGCACGCCTCATGGTAGCCAGGAAGGAGAGAGGGAGAGAGAGAGAGAGAGGGAGCACAAGGTGCAAGGGACAAAATATAAACCTCAAAGGCACATCCACAGTTACCTACTTCCAGCCATGCCCCACTTCCCTACAGTTACCACCCAGTTAATATATTCAAAATATTAATCCATTAATGGATCAATTCACTGCTTAGAATACAGCTCTCACAACCTGGTCATTTTGCCTCTGAACATCCCTGCATTAAGACTGGAGCTTTGGGGGAACAACTCATATTCAAACAATAATATAACCCAAACCCCCGACTCTTGTCTCACCTCCAGCGGTGGTATGTGGCGCTGTCTCTGCCAGTCTTCTATCAGGGCCAAAAGTCTTTCTCTGCTCTCCGGGCCGTACGCGCTCACCCAGCTCTCCATCTCCGTGGGCAGTATGGTTAGGAATTGCTCCAACACCAGCAGCTCCAGGATTTGCTCCATAGAGCGCATCTTGGGCTTCAGCCACCGACAGCAAAGCTCCCACAGCCTGCTGAAAGCTTCCCGAGGCCCGGCCGCCTCTGTGTACTGGAACTGCCTGAAGTGCTGGCGCAACACCTCGCAGTCATTGCTGTGGTCGTGCAGCATCGGGTCCCCCTTGCACAACCAGGCGGCCTCCGTGGCAGCGTCTGCCCTGAGCGTCATCGGCCCTTCCCGGAGTCGAGTTTCTCTGCAGCCCGAGGTCTCAGGTTCCAGGCCCTCCTGGAGCCGAGGACAGGGAAACGGGAGAGAGAAGACCCAGCCCTGAAGACAAAGGGGCACTAGACTCTGCCCTCCAGTTTGAGGGCCTGCCGACACACAGCCACCGACTCACTCCCCAGGGAAATGCACGTGCACATCCGACTCTGCGCCCAGTCCCCAAAGGTTCGCAGAATGCCCGAGCCCCAGCACACACCCTCTAGAGCCATGCTGCCCAGCACGTCAGCCGCTGGCCTCACGTGGCTGAGGCAAAAGTGGTGAAAATTGAAAGGTCAGCTCCTAGGCACCTTTCAGCCATCCACAGCCATCACTGCAGAGAGCTGCGCCGGGGAGGGCAGCTCCCCTCTAGCATTCCGGCCCGGGGCCAGTGACACCTGCCCTTTAGGAGCCCCCTACAGAGGCGCAGGGAGCGAACACCTTTCCCAACACCTTTCCCAGTCTAAGGAGGGCAAGCTCGGGTTTCTGCATACAGGGAGGCCACCCAAGAAATGCAGGACGAATCCTTCCTTTTATGTGAGTTGTTTGTTTTGCGTGTGTGTGTGTGTGTGTGTGTATGTATGTGTGTGTGTGTGTGTGTGTGTGTGTTGTTGTTGTTTTGTACTGGGGATCGAATCCAGGGATGATTGATCACTGAGCTACACCCCCAGCCTTTTTCATTTTTTTTCTTCCCCCCCACCCCCCACCCCTCTTTTCCCTCTATACAGTCCTTCCTTCCTCCATTCTTACCACCCTCCTTATCCCTAACACTAAATCTAACCCTAACCCTAACGCTAACCCCTCCCACCCCCCATTATATGTCCTCATTCGCTTATCAGCGAGGTCATTTGTCCTTTAGTTTTTTGAGACTGACTTATCTCACTTAGCATGATATTCTCCAATTTCATCCATTTGCCTGCAAATGCCATAATTTTATCATTCTTTATGGCGGACTAATATTCCATTGTATATATATGCCACAGTTTCTTTATTCATTCATCAATTGAAGGACATCTAGGTTGGTCCTTTTCATTTTTTATTTCAAGACAGGGTCTCACTAAGTTGTTGAGACTCTTGCTGAATTGCTGAGGCTGGCCTCAGATTTGTAATCCTCCTGCCTTATTGTTCCAAGTCACTGGGATTACAGGTGTGTAACACCACTCCTGACTAGGAATACTGTCAATACTGCTGCATAACCCTGACAGTTCATGTAGTTTTCATTCACCCTTAGAAGCCTCCAAACGAAGAGATCTCAGTTACAGTCATACTCTGCAAGGGCAGCCAATCCTCGATTCCTCATTCTTCTCATCATGGAATATGTGTACTGGCACTAGTGGGCCCATGACCTCCTGCCACCCCCGTCCTCCTGTCTCAGCCTCTTAAATTGCTGCAACTACAGGCATGCACCACCATACCTGCCTTAGGACACTTATTGAATTGACACTGTGTGGCCGCTACTGTTCTAAGCATCATAAATGTAGTAATTTGCTTAGCCCTTGCCCAACACTTGGAGCTGGGTTCTGGTATTATCCCCTGAATGAAGATGAAGGAATGAGGTTTGAGGATAGGATTGAGTTGTCCGAAGTCATGCTAAACGTTAGAGGAAAATGATGCTGAGGTTAGAATCCATAGTCTCCTGCAATTCAAATGTCTAAAACCACCAAAATATATTTACTGCAATCTCTGAGGTCACAGAGGCAGTTACATCATACACATCTCCACAGGTCTTAGGATCTCTATCTTCCTGTGTGCAAGGAGTCCTCTCTGTTTTTGCTAAGACAACTCTTGTACCTGTCATCTTATCTGATGAAGACCAAGGTACAAGAAACACTCATGACTCCTTTCCATCCAGTTTTCCAAAATTGACACTTTGTCCCTATATCACCCTTTAACTGCTAGGAACCTGATTTTTAGTGTCCAGCTGATCTAGGTATGATAATCTGCTAGCTGGACAATGTTGACACCCAGTTCCTCTATCTAAAGTTTGATGTAGGGGAGACGGATGTTGAGAGAATGAGGAGGAAGGAGAGAAAATGGCGTCCACGGATTACAGTACCTACAGCCAAGCTGCAGCCCAGCAGGGCTACAGTGCCTACACTGCCCAGCCAACTCAAGGATATGCACAAACCACCCAGCAGGCATATGGGCAACAAAGCTATGGAACTTATGGACAGCCTACTGATGTCAGCTATACCCAGGCTCAGACCACTGCCACCTATGGGCAGACCGCATATGCAACTTCTTATGGACAGCCTCCCACTGGTTATACTACCCCAACTGCCCCCCAGGCATACAGCCAGCCTGTCCAAGGGTACGGCACTGGTGCTTATGACACCACCACTGCTACGGTCACCACCACCCAGGCTTCCTATGCAGCCCAGTCTGCATATGGCACTCAGCCTGCTTACCCTGGCTATGGGCAGCAGCCAGCAGCCACCGCACCTGCAAGACCGCAGGATGGTAACAAGCCCGCTGAGACTAGTCAACCTCAGTCTAGCACAGGGGGTTATAACCAGCCCAGCCTAGGATACGGACAGAGTAACTACAGTTATCCCCAGGTTCCTGGGAGCTACCCCATGCAGCCAGTTACCGCGCCTCCATCCTATCCTCCTACCAGCTATTCCTCTACACAGCCGACTAGTTATGATCAGAGCAGTTACTCACAGCAGAACACCTATGGGCAGCCGAGCAGCTATGGACAGCAGAGTAGCTATGGTCAACAAAGCAGCTATGGGCAGCAGCCTCCCACTAGTTACCCCCCTCCCAGACTGGATCCTACAGCCAGGCTCCAAGTCAATATAGCCAACAGAGCAGCAGCTACGGGCAGCAGAGTTCATTCCGACAGGACCACCCCAGTAGCATGGGTGTTTATGGGCAGGAGTCTGGAGGATTTTCCGGACCAGGAGAGAACCGGAGCATGAGTGGCCCTGATAACCGGGGCAGGGGAAGAGGGGGATTTGATCGTGGAGGCATGAGCAGAGGTGGGCGGGGAGGAGGACGCGGTGGAATGGGCAGCGCTGGAGAGCGAGGTGGCTTCAATAAGCCTGGTGGACCCATGGATGAAGGACCAGATCTTGATCTAGGCCCTCCAGTAGATCCTGATGAAGATTCTGACAACAGTGCAGTTTATGTGCAAGGATTAAATGACAATGTGACCCTTGATGATCTGGCAGACTTCTTTAAGCAGTGTGGGGTTGTTAAGATGAACAAGAGAACTGGGCAACCCATGATCCACATCTACCTGGACAAGGAAACAGGCAAGCCCAAAGGTGATGCCACAGTGTCCTATGAAGACCCGCCGACTGCCAAGGTTGCCGTGGAGTGGTTTGATGGAAAAGATTTTCAAGGAAGCAAACTAAAAGTCTCTCTTGCTCAAAAGAAGCCACCAATGAACAGCATGCGGGGTGGCATGCCACCCCGTGAGGGCAGAGGGATGCCACCACCACTTCGTGGAGGTCCAGGTGGCCCAGGAGGTCCTGGGGGACCCATGGGTCGCATGGGAGGCCGTGGAGGAGACAGAGGCAGCTTCCCCCCAAGAGGGCCACGGGGTTCCCAAGGGAATCCTTCTGGAGGAGGAAACGTCCAGCACCGAGCTGGGGACTGGCAATGTCCCAATCCGGGTTGTGGAAACCAGAACTTTGCCTGGAGAACAGAATGCAACCAGTGTAAGGCCCCGAAGCCTGAGGGCTTTCTCCCCCCACCCTTCCCACCCCCGGGTGGTGATCGTGGCAGAGGTGGCCCTGGTGGCATGCGGGGAGGAAGAGGTGGCCTCATGGACCGTGGTGGTCCCGGGGGAATGTTTAGAGGTGGCCGTGGTGGAGACAGAGGCGGTTTCCGTGGTGGCCGTGGCATGGACCGAGGTGTCTTTGGCGGAGGAAGACGAGGTGGTCCAGGGGGGCCCCCTGGACCTTTGATGGAACAGATGGGAGGAAGAAGAGGTGGACGTGGAGGACCTGGAAAAATGGATAAAGGCGAGCACCGTCAGGAGCGCAGAGATCGGCCCTACTAGACACACAGACCCCGCAGAGCTGCATTGACTACCAGATTTATTTTTTAAACCAGAAAATGTTTTAAATTTATAATTCCATATTTATAATGTTGGCCACAACATTATGATTATTCCTTGTCTGTACTTTAGTATTTTTCACCATTTGTGAAGAAATATTAAAACAAATTAAATGGTAAAAAAAATAAAATAAAATAAAGTTTGATGTAGATCATGATGTCTCCTTCATAAAATGTCCAATGTGGATCCAAGTCCATGAAAAGTCAACACCTGGTACCAGTGCTTACCACAGAGGAAGTGCTTAACTACAGCTAAATGCTAGTTAGGTCTCATTCTTAGGAAGCTTTTATTTCCCTGAGTCTAGGTGCCTAACCATGGCTGGAGGTCATGCAGGAACTATTGGGTTTTACTGTGGATCCACCCTTTAATCCACTTCATCCTTACAACTGACCAGTCCCCTGTCCCTTGCTGGCTAACCTGAAACCTTCCTTAGGTCTGAGAAGTGACCCCTAGGGTTCCTATCCATGGGTCCTTCCCAATTCACTTTAACATGGGGCTGGTGGTTTCTCTTAGGCCCTTCTGGAATGGTCCCACCCTCACTGGGCTAGGAATAAAGCGATATGTGAAAAGAGGGAACTTGGGGAAGGGCAAGGGTTACACGTCTTTAAACCATCTGAAGGCTGCTTTAAAATCAGATGCCAGTGTCTATAGGTCAGTGTGGGGCCTCTGCATACTCCTTGGACAATGTAGTTTCTCTTGTGCCACGCTACCTCATACATGGGGTAAGGGCGCAGAGTCAAGACCCAGACTCCGGGAGCTGGCTTGTGGCGAGCAGCCTGTAAACTCGTTTACATTTTATAGGTTTCTTGCTCAATCACAATGTGCCACAGGGGATCAGATCACCAGGCTCCTATACAGGTGCCCTTGGTAACACTGAGTCAACTTGGGGCAGTTGTTTACTTTCCTAGGTAGGAGAAGCAGAACACTCCTCCCTGCAAGTTTTCCTTATGCACTTGAGAAGTTCACTGCTGCCAGCCAAGAACTAGGATTTCTCCCAGCAGGAGGAGATGTCTATCCTGACATCCTCTTGCTCTGGGGAAAAAGATCTATTGTGAACTAAACTGAACTTTAATTTGTATAGAGGTGAATGGACACTTTGAAGAGAGAATCAGGCTTGGGGTGTTGCTCAGTGGTACAGCACTTGTCTAGCATGCGAGCACCAAAACTGGAAAGAGGTAAATTCAATTAAAGAAATAGAGAATGAAAGATTAGGGAGGAGCTGAGTGGAAGCCTAGTAGGGTCAATGGAGTGTGAAAGTACAATGGACTGGTCACTGTTAATGTTGTAAGGCAGTTTCATCTGCTAACTGGCAGTTATGGCAGTTAGAATTCTATTCCTCCATAGAGATCAGGGGCTGAAGGTTGTCGGGGGCTACCCTTTCTGGTGATTACACTTCAAAGGAATGGCTTTCAGGTCCTGGAGAAAGGTGCTCCTGAGCCTTAGGACATACAAATACATCTCAAAGGAATAGAAGAAGACTCATAACTGTAGTAGTCAATGCTCTAAGAAAGGATAATCAGGGACCTATTCTCAGGTGTTGGCTAGAACTAACAGTAAATTCTTCCTTGAGTTTTCTCAGGCAGGCCACCCCAGGGATGTGGCCTTGAACTGTTAGAAACCTTCTTAGGGAGCCATCTTGGGACTGCAGCATGGCAGAGCCTACAGAAACTGAAACCCAGATTTGTGAGGTACTGGAAAGCTTTAGGGACACTATAAATCTACAGGGTAAAAACTACTACCTCAGATCCCCACGGCTAGATGAGAAGACACACAAACAAAATGAAAAAAAAAGGGAATAAAGCACTCCAAACAAACCAGGATGTTCCAATTATCAACTCCATTGACAAACCAGTAGAAGAAATGTCAGAGAAGGAGTTCAGAATTTACTTAGTAAAACTGCATCATGACTTTAAGGAGGATATAAAGAGTGAAATCAGAGCTATGTTTCAGAAGAAAGAAGATAACTTAAATAAAGAGATAAAGATCCTGAGAAGAAATCTAGACGAAATCTTTGAAATGAAGGAATCAATAAACCAAAATAAAAATTCAATGGAAAGCAGCACCAACAGAGGAGACCACTTGGAAGACAGAACTTCAGGCAATGAAGACAAAATACATAATTTTGAAAATAAAGGTGACCACACAGAGAAGATGATAAATTGCGTGACATTCCCTCACCCAGACACAATGCCTGAACAGCCGCTGTTGAAGCCAATGGAGTGGCGCTACTGTGACTACTTCTGGGCTGAGAAGAAAGACCCCCAAGGCAAAGGCACCATGGTGGGGTTCAAATTGCTGCTCCAAAAGCAACTGAAGGGCAAGCAAATGCAGAAAGCAATGTCTGAATTGGTCCGAGAGAGGATAAAGATTGAAGAACATGCAAAGAACTTGGCTAAGCTCTCTCAGAACTTGTTGGCTGCGCAGGAGGAAGGCTCCCTGGGAGAAGCATGGGCTCAGGTGAAGAAGAGCCTGGCAGATGAAGCAGAAGTTCATCTCAAGTTCTCCGCCAAGCTGCACAGCGAGGTAGAGAAGCCCCTAATGAACTTTCGTGAGAACTTCAAGAAAGACATGAAAAAGTGTGACCACCATATTGCTGACCTCCGCAAGCAACTTGCCAGCTGCTATGCATCGGTGGAGAAGGCCCGGAAAGCCCTCACAGAGCAGCAGAGAGACCTGGAGATGAAGACCCAGCAGCTGGAGATCAAGCTGAGCAAGAAGACGGAGGAGGACATCAAGAAGGCACAGAGGAAGTCCACACAGGCTGGGGATGACCTCATGCGCTGGGTGGACCTCTACAACCAGGCCCAGTCTGAGTGGTTTGACGAGATGGTGACCACCACTTTGGAGCTGGAGCGGCTGGAAGTGGAGAGGGTGGAGATGATCCGGCAACATTTGTGCCAGTACACACAGCTGCAGCACAAGACGGACATGTTCAACCAAAGCACAGTTGGCCTGTGAACCAACTGCTTCAAAAAGTGGACCCAGCCAAAGACAGAGAGCTGTGGGTCAGAGAGCACAAAACGGGCAACATTCGCCCTGTGGACATGGAGATCTAGACACGCCTGTGTGGCCCCGGGGGTCCTGCCCAGGAGAGGGGCTGGGTGTTCCGCGGAGAGGAGATGGTGTCTCCTGCTGGGTGAAGCTGCCCTCCCATCACTCTCCTGTCCACTGAGGAGAGAGGAGAGAGCTGGCGATTCCAGAAGGGTGATCTGGATGGCCCAGCTGGGGGATCCCAAATATTCCCAGGCCAAGAAGACAGACCTGCAACCCTGTCCTTGTCTCCAAGACAAACACCATGCCATGCTTGTTGCTCTGAGAACAAACCGAGGCTGGAAAAAAACAAAAAAAGAAAAGAAAACTTCTTAGTGTTTAAGACTTTTCTTTTTATTTTTTTTAAATGAGTTTGCCTTACCAAAAAACTATATTTAGGACAAGAAAAACAACTTTGAATAGTGAAAGATTGAGTAGTCATGGTTAAACACCTGATGAGCCAATCACAATTGATGAAGAACTTTGGTAATTTCTTGTAGCATGCATTAAAGAGAAGCCTGTGCCCTGCCTTGACTTTCTCCATTGTGTACAAAAACAGCAGCCTTGAGGCTGTGCCCTACCCATTTTGAGTACAAGTGCTAAGGTAGAATGACCTGGCAACTTCTCTGTGCAAGTAAATAACCACCAGATGTTGGACACACAGAACTTACCAAGAACAACTGCCAGCTGCACAGCACATCATAAGGCACAGACTGATAAATAACTTATTCATGCTAATAAAAAATTACCACGTGCAAACTTTATTGAATTAAATCAGATGCACATAGATTTATGGGCTTAACAAGACCATACCAAAGAAACTAGTCATGTGAGCTTATTGGAAACACCAGACCAATGGATGTGGCAACCATCTCACCCAGAACCCATAAAAGAAGGGACATCTGAGAATATGGCACAACAATGCTGACCCTTCCACCCGGTATACATGTCACAGTCTCTGCCCAGGAGATTACCATGGTGTTGAACTGTCCCCAGATTCCAGCTCACCCTGGGTTTTCTCTGCCATTTCAAGACAGCCCATTTGGAAGCTTTGTCTAGATCCTTTCACCTTGTGAGTTCCCTGTCCTCTTGGGTTCTTTCATACCTTATGAGACCACCTGCAGTGTTTCTTTGCCTTTGCAGTTTGTAGTGCCTCTTTAAATCCTGTGACCACCTTAAACCTTTTTCGGCTTCTCTGTATGCTAATACCACTGATTGAAGTATGATGTGCAATTTGAATGTTATAAGATAGGAACTTAGGGATACAAAAAGAACACTGAGTCTCAAAAGAGGTGTTCTCTCTATTTCCATATATGTGTTTGTGTGTTTGTGTGTGTGCGTATGCACACATGCATGTGTGTGCTGGGGATTGAACCCAGGGGCACTTGACCACCAAGTCACATCCCTACCACTGAGTTACATCCCTAGTCACTTTTATTTTCTGTTTTGAGACAGGGTCTTGTTGAGTTGCTGAGGCTGGCCTCCAACATGGGATCTGTTTTAGTCAGCTTGTTTTTGCTGCTGGGCGCAAAAGACCTGAAAAGAACAATTAGAAAAAGAAGAGTTTATTTGGGGCTCACAATTTCAGAGATCTGTCTATAGACAGCTGATTCCATTGCTCTGGGCCCAAGGTGAGGCAGAACATCACGGCAGAAGGGTGTGGTGAAGGAAAGCTCAGGACATTGCCAGGAAGCAGAGAGAGAGCGAGCGAGAGAGAGAGAGCACTCCCTTCACCACAGACAAAATATGAACACCAAGAGTACACCCCCAGCAATCCACCTCCTCAAGCCACACCCTACAATTACCACTCAGTTAATCCCTATCAGGGGATTAATTCACTGATTGGTTTAAGGCTCTCATAACCCAGTCATTTCATCGCTAAACATTCTTGCATTGTCTCACACATGAACTTTTGGGGGATACC
This sequence comes from Sciurus carolinensis, assembly GCF_902686445.1. NCBI lineage: Eukaryota > Metazoa > Chordata > Mammalia > Rodentia > Sciuridae > Sciurus > Sciurus carolinensis. The sequence continues at coordinate 113,776,676 of NC_062232.1, read as the reverse complement.
TCATATCTAAACCATAAGGGGATCTTCCTGTCTCAGCCTACAAAGTCTCTGGGGGATTATAGCTATGCCCTACCATACCAGTCCCTCCTTTGAACTTTCTAAAGCTTTCCTTTCCTGATTCAATCTATCACAGGTTAGAGTCACTTTGTTTTATTTTTATCCTCTCCCCACAATACAAAGATATCAGGGACAGTCTATCCTGAAATGCTACTGTCCTCTCCATGGGTTGCTGTGGGTACCTTCAATGCAGCCTTCACCACTACAGCCCTCCCAAGACCTAGTCTCCTTTTTATCCCTCTTTCCCCATGTGCCTCCACCCAATCTAACTCTGTCACCTAGCTCATTCATCTCCCGAGATCCTAAACTGGCCACTTCCTCCCTTTCACTAGACCCAGGCACCAGCCCTCCCTGTTGCTAACTCCCTCAGTCATTTTATAAAAACTGAAAAAAAAATTAAGTATTCTCCATTGGGTCAAAATTTAGACATGGCTAGTCAGAAGTTTATATATATATATATATATTATTCTTTTATTCTATTACCAAAGACATATAGTTTAGCACACAAGAAAACCAATTTAGGAATGTTGAATGTTCCCCATTTTTCTAAGTACTTGCAAGTTGAGGTGGAATGTCCAGCTGGAGTCCAGTTCTTGGCATCCCAAAAAATTGAGAAAGACATGCAAAGTGACAGACAATGCATAGATTTATTGAAAAAGAAAGTAAGTCTAAAAAATAGAACAACTAGATCAACTAAACTCCATAAAGTGGAGGGGGAGGAGGAGAGAGAGAGACAGACAGACAGACAGACACACTCCAAGCACCAATGTGTATGTGTCGGGGATTGTCTTATACGTTGAGTTGTGAGGTGTGTCCCCTTCCCACACAGACCCCAGTGAATACTCTGTCTCCTTTTTTCCCATCAGTCACTTTATGATACCTAATTAGAATACTGCCCACTTTGCTCTCATTGATTACTTTACGATACCTGTTTTAGGCAGTTTTTTCACTGCTGTAACTAAAGGACCTGACCAGAACCACTGTAAAGAAGGAAAAGTTTATTTGGGGGCTCACGGTTTCAGAGGTCTCAGTCCATAGACAGCAGGCTTCATTCCTCAGGGCTCAAGGTGAGACAGAACATCATGGTGGAAGAGTGTGGCAAAGGGAAGCAGCTCACATGATGATCGGAAAGCAGAGAGACAGACCCCACTCTCCAGATACAAATATATACCCCAAAGCCATGCCCCCAACTAACCACCTCCTCCAGCCACACCCCACCTGCTTCCAGTTACCACTCAGTTAATCTATCAGGTGATTAATTCACTGATTGGGTTAAGACTGTCACAACCCAATCATTTCTCCTCTGAACCTTCTTGCATTGTCTCACATGTGAGTTTTTGGGGGACATCCAAATTATAACGATACCTTATGAGAATACTGAACCTATGGTAGGCTTTGGCATGAATGTTAAGACCCCAGTGGCAGGAGTTGTCATAGTAATTGGACTTAAGGTAAATGGGGACATAATTCAACTCCCATCTTGTACCCCAGCCATTTTCTTGTAACCTTGCCTCTACCATCTTGATATCCCTAAACTCCTACCTAACATTTCCCCCTGAGAGACAAGAGACATGATCCAAAAAAATTCTGGGGGTGGCTAAAGGGCCGGAGGTTTCATCTTATTATAGCTGCTTCAGGCTGACAGTAGGCTATTGTCCCTTCCTGTTTGGGATTCACAAAATTCTCACCCTATCTGGTCAAGTTGAAATAGTTGAGTGACTGGGTCCATTTGGAGAATCAGTTTGAAGGCTTGCTATAGTACCAGCTGAAGTTGGATGGCCTCTAAAGGAGATAAACTTTGTTAGTATGTATAATAAGCAGGATCGAAACAACAATGCCAGAAGGAGCATCAAAGGGGTCCCACCAAGGGAAGTAACTAAGACATCCAATTCCACAATTTTGACCATGATCCCCATGACTCCAACAATTGCTGTTGGATTTTTGAGGCACAGTTTGTTAATTTCTTTGGTGTATTCATAACAATTCCAGATTAGTTTGCTTCAAAGCAGTATTCTTCCTCCAGGAAGGGACATAATCCCCTTTTTCAACAGTTAACAAACCTAGCCCCCTCCTGTTTTGGAGAGTGACTGCTGCCAATTAATCTATCTGGTTTTGAAAGGTTATTATACTTTTTACTATTTTCTCTAGGCTATTCGAGAGATCTTTAGATAAACTCTGAAAGTAGGATAGGGAGGTGTTTAGCCCCTTACCCTTGTTACTGTACAGGGGTGCTGAATTTGTTGTCTCTGTTCAGCAAAGTACTAAAAAACAAAGACACAGAGATAGCAAGCAAGCAGCAGGTTTGTTTGGAAAGTGACTTAGACAGACTTCTCCGAAGAGAAGTGTCCTTGGAGGCAGGAGTCAGGTGGGGGAGTTTCGGCCTGCTCTTTTTATGGTCTCTGGAACCTCCTCCTTCCTTATCTCCTCCCCTGTCCACGCTAGCTTCACTATTATTAATTGGTGCCCCCCTGCATCCACATATCTGTTTTCATTTTTCTATTGGATCTTCCACTTAGGAACACGAGTACAGAAGTATCTATCTGATTGGGGTCCCCACTTGTGTCCAAGAGTACTTGGGTCAAGTAGGAAGTTGACCTCATCAGAAGACCCTCTCCAAGCTCCTTTGCTCTGGCCCTGCCCTGGGCCTCCTCACTCACCATCTTGCCCTGGCCGCCAAAACCCTTCTACATCTCCCTCACCCTTGTGCTAACTCCAGTGGATAATCCCAATCCTACTAAGAGAGGAATTAGTTGTATAGCCTATTTTGCTCTAATAAATGTTATTAAAGGTGTGATTAGAGATTGAATGTTAGGGGCTGTATCTTATATTTGGAGCTAGATATACCAGTGTACACATTCCCATCCAGTTGGTTGGTAGACACAAGTAAGAATTGGTTCCACACAGGAAGAATATTTCTGGTGTCTCCATACAGAAACCAAGTTTGATTGAAAATGTGTGTTAGTTTATTATTTTCAGATTCCCATGTGGATAGAGTTCTGGCCAACACAGCCTCTGTCAGAAGTTGGAAGGGGCCATAGGACTAGTCTGGGGTTACCCTCAGGATTTTATTTTCCCAGTGTAAGAAATTTCTTTTTATACCAATGAGAATCTACTCAGTTGAGTTTTCATAACCAGTTGGAGCAGATCTCCCAAGGAAAGATGTCTGTGCAACCAGAGAGTCTGTTTTGATAATAGCTTGTTTCTATTTAATAAGGTATCCTTTTTCAAGAATGGTTTCCATGACAAACATACTAGTTTTCTAAAGGAGGCTGCTTGGGTCACCATGGAATTAAAGTGGACTCTGTAGAGTAATTTTTAAGGAGTAGTTGCAAAGGAGTTTTTCTAATTTTCCCAAGTTATACCTAAGATTCTGTTCCCTCTGGATTCAGAGGGGTGCCTGGAACTTGAGCCTCATTTGGGTTATAGTATGCCCCCCATATTGGCAGGTGAGATGAGGTCTTAGTAAGGTTATTTTGATAAGACTGGAATTGAACTGCCTTTTCAGTCATTGTTTTTGGCCATCTTTTTAATTTGGAAGTTGTACAAATCACCAAAGTTCATTAACCAGAATGGATGACCACTGTGACATTTCAGGTGGAGAGTGATTTTGCTGGTAGTCCATAGCTGGTCATGGACTGGGATGGTAGTGTTTCTGTAGAGCTAGGTGATGGTCATACCCAACAGTCCTCAGCCAACCTGGAATCCGACTGCTTTAGAAGACAGTGGGTAAGGTTTAAAGTTTTGAACAGGTGTGTCAGATCCAAAGATTCTCCCAGAGGCTGGCCTGAGCCAAATAATGGTCATAGGGTAAGGATCACTTCCAGAGTCAGGATGAGAAATGGGGAAAGGCAGAATGAGACTTTTAATATGATAGGAGTCATCTGGAAAGGTAACCCCATGTTAAAGAGAAAGTAAAGGGTCCTATCCTTGAGAGTATAGTGTTAAGAATAGCAGAACCCCAAACACAATAATCCATAGAGAAAGATAATTCCCCAAACTGGAGCCCACATCAGGTGGGGTAGAGGATCAGAAGGCACTAGTTTGTCATTTTTGTGACTGTTTCTTTAAAAGGAACTTGAGGTCTTCAACTGATTTGCTGATCTAATTCTCTTTGAGCAGGGTGTGATGGCCAGATGGTGCTCTCCTCATCCTCAACACATGAATCCAGCTGTTGATCTTTGATACTTTTATAGCTGTGGGGATAACCAGACTCACTTTTGCCCTCGATTGATTCTTGGAATCCTTCCTTCCAGGTTTTTATTAGCACCTGTTCTCCTGGTTTTACTTATAGGGCCATTCCATCCTTAAGAGTTGGAGGATTTGGTTTCCTATGGTTTGAATAGGTAGTTGAAATTTGCTCACATTATTTAGGTACTTAATGAGTTAGGCAGTTTCAGGATCTGCTTTAAGTTCTGACAGAAAGGGTTACCCATATAGCATTCCATAAAGGCAGATATTTAGCTGGGTCCTAGGTGCATTTTGAACTCTCATGAGTGCAATGGGTCTCCCATATTTCAGAAGTATCCTGAGAGAATTTACCTAGGACCCACTTTAAGTTCTGGTCAGTTCTTTCTGCCTTCTCTGATGATTGGGGTCCCTAAGCAAAGTGTAGGTACTATTTGATTCCCAGGCAACACAGACCAGTGGCTTGTTTTTCAAAGACCCTTGATGGGGTGACCACTTGATAGCCAGGATGTCTGTGAGTGGTGGTGGTTACAGCCCTCCTGGTAACAGAGGTCACTCACATATTTTGGGACAACATCCTGAGGTCTTCCCTCCATGAAAGGTTTAAACCACCTTAGAAATAAAGGGGCATTGATAAATGACAGGAAAGAGGTTCACAAAATATCAGGCAGTTCTCTTGGATAAACCTGAAGTCAGTATCAGGACATGTAATACACTCAATCCAGCCCCCTGACCTCCTGGTGGAGCATTAATGTGAGGAAATGATCTCTGAACCTATGCCAGCCACCCAGACCTGTCTGACCTACCTAACCTAGAGGAGGAATGGTTCACAGATGGCAGTAGTTTTTTCTACATTAGTCCAAGGGAGGCTAGGTATGCAGTAGTTAGCCTTGAAAAAATAATAGAAGTTCAACCCTTGTACCTAGGGACCTCCACTCAAAAGGCTAAGACAATTGCTCTAACCAGAGCCCTAATGAAAGGACAAGGTAAAGAACTCAATGTGTATACACACTCCAAAGATGTGTTTTTGGTGTTGCATGCCGCACAGTCATTTGGAAAGAAAGAGGCCTCTTGATAGTTCAACACTTCCCCATTAAGCATAAGGAACAGATCTTGCAGCTGTTGGAAGCTGTGACTCTTCCCCAAAGGGTGGCTTCCTACACTTCCAGGGGCATCAAAAGGACATGTCAAAGGAGTCCCTGGGGAACAGAAGGACTGATCAAATAGCCAAGGTGGCAGTGACAGTAGGAGGTCCAACCCCAGCTATGGCTCTCTGCAAAACTGCTTCAGCAATTTTCTCCCTTTCCAATGGGGTACAACATGCTGTCAAGATAAACAGTGTCTTTGCAGGACAAATCAAGAGTCATGGTTAAGATTTGAAATGATCAGCAAATTTTTCTGGGTCCTCTGAGTATTTCCATAAACTGTTGAATATCTGGAATAGAGAAGGGTACTTGGACCCTCACAGTTCCCTCTACCCCCATCACCTCCCTGATTGGTGACATGAAGGCAGCAGGGTTACAAGGACCATCATGGGTCCTGCTTTGGAAATGCTGAGGGATTAGTAGCTTTAGAGAAGGGGGTGGCCTGTGGGGTTCCTGCCTGAAAGGATCATATGGGGGAGGCTGCTTTAGATGTTCCCCATGAGAGACAGAGGGGTGGTTTAACAATGGTCAGGATATCTGGATTTGGGGAAATAGCCTTAGAGGCCCCTTGTGAGATCTTGTCTTTGATTAGGGGCAGGTTTTGGTATAGGGCCATGAAGGCTTGAATGTAGGGGAGTTCTGACATTTGCTTTATCTCCTGCAAAAGACATCTAGTTGCAGGATGGTACTATTTTTTCCACATTTTTATTGGTGAATTATAGTTTTTGACAGGATTTGTTGTTACATATTCACACATGCACACAGTATAACAATATAATTTGGCCAATATCACTGCCCAGCTCTTCCTACCTACCTTCCCACCTCCCACTACTTGGTCACTTTCCTCTACTGATCTCCCTTTGATTTTCATGAGACTCCCCCACTTTCTTTTCCTTTTTCCTCTCTAGTTTCTGTATATGATAGAAAACATACCGCCCTTGACCTTCCACATTTGACTTTTTTCACTTAACATGATGGTCTCTAGTTCCATCCATTTTCTGAGGAAAATTTTGGCTACCATTCAGAGGTCATTGTTCTGAATCCCCTAGCTCATACTGGAGTCAATATTGGAGTCAAGTAGTATTGCAATAGAAAACGAGTCAGCTTTTTTTTTTTTTTTTTTGATTGTCAGGGTCAAAGTGATGGAGTATATATCTGAGTGGGCAGTCTTGTAGAATAGAGGTGGTCCCTCCCATATTGGCTATTCTGTAAGAGAGGAGAGTTTTTAGGTCTTGTAACCACTGCCCTTAATTCAGTCTGAGGCACCTCTCTTGGAAATTAGGGACCTTGAGCTTGGGTATTTCCCATGTGTCACCACAGAAATTCCACAATGACTGTTGAAGCCAGACTCCTCTGGTCCCTATGTTGGGTGCACACCACTTCCTTTGAGTTGCTATGACCAGAAAGATGAGTCTCATGTCAACAAATTTTATTTTTATTTTTGAGACAGATTCTCACTAAAGTTCTGAGGCTGGCCCTGAACTTATGATCCTCCTGTCTCAGCCTCCTGAGTGGCTGGAATTACAGGTGTGCACCTGGTGGTTTTTTGTTTCTTTGTGAGCACTGCCTGCCATGTAAAAGGTGCAATATAAATTTGTATGCTTTTCACCACTTTATCTTTCTTACATCAATTTAATTGTCAAGCTCAGCTGAAAAACCCTAAGAAGGTAGCAGTGAAAGGTTGCCTCCCCTACAGGATCCCAGAGAAAAAGGAGAAGGCAGGGTCTCCAGGTAACATGGAAATTCCCATTATTTCCTCTTCTACCCCCACAACTATCCTCCTCCTTCAATTTTCCTCTTACAGGGACTCTTTGTGCCACTAGCAGAGGGTTCTTTCTCTCTCACCTTCCTACCTTCCCTGCTTTTACGTCTCCTCCATACCTCATGTAAACCTGCTACCCTTCTGTCCTGCAACAGGTTCTCAGCACCCTGCTTTGGCTCCTTTCTCCCATAACTCTTGGTGGAACAATTCTTTATTATTATTATTATTATTATTATTATTATTATTATTATTGCATTATAATGATACAGAGTAGCGAGATTTGTTATATGTTTTCACAAGTACATAACATAATTTGGTCGATTTCATTTCTCAATGTCTCCCCTTTCCCTCCCATCTTCCCTGAGAAATTGTTCTTAATGATTTTGGGAGCCAAAGGAAAACCTGAGCACCTAGGTGACATGAACATGTCCATCTTCCAAGAGGAATGGGCATAAGGATTCTAAGATCAAGCAATCAATTCTTAGAATCCTGTGGAACAAAACAAAACCATACTGTTTTCTTAGTCCCAGAGACTCAGTGGAGAGAAGTGACTGATTCCAAGGCTGAGGCAGGGATTATTCAAAATGAGCCTCATGCACATGTGCACACACACACATACACACAAGCAATGATGGGTGTGTGTCAAAGGAACATAGGAACCCACTGAAAGCCAAAAATAGCCATAAACTCTATTATTTGCTTATGTGACTCAGTAAATTTCATATTTCCCCTTCATCCAGTTTAGGTTGATTTCCTATGATTTGCAAAGGAGTCTCAACTAATCAGAAATTACATCTAGTAGCCAGGGACATGCCCAGAAATTTGTGGACTTGGGGTATGGTACTCGATGATTAGATTTCCCTGCCCTCCAGTGGAAGTTATTCACTCTTTGTTAGAAAAACAGCTATAAACAAACTGTACAGCTCACCCTAACAATTGGTGCTGTGACAGGATGCATGCATCTGGACCACCACCAGCAGGAGGCGCTGGTCTCTTGCTAGGACTTGCTCACATTATCACAAAATTGTGGAACACAACCCACTTCAATTCAGTCCTCAGCACTATCCCTATTCCCCACCCCACTGATACCTCTTCTATCCATTGGCAGTTTACTTTCTTTTTTAATTAGAGACCCTCCTTTTTTTAAATTAAACACCTGATCCTGGGACCCACTGTCCCACATGTCCATACATGCACATACAAAAGTTTGGTCAGATTCATTCCACGGTTCTTCCCTTTTCCTATCCTTTCTTCCTCCTCCTCAATTCCCATCATCTACTCTACTGATCTTTCCTCTACATTGATAAAATTACCTCTCCCTTTTTTACTTTTCTCTCTCTTTCTTTTCTTTTTGTCCGCCGCTCCCTTATTCTGGATTAGCTTCCACACATCAGAGAAAACATTTGACCTTTCAATTTTGGGGGACTGGTTTATTTCACTTAGCATTTCCATCCATTTACTGGCAAATGTCACAATTTCATTCTTCTTTATGACTAATACTCCATTGTATGTATATAGCACATTTTCTTTTCTTTTTTCTTTTTTCATTTTTGGTACCAGGAATTGAACTCAGGGACTCACAGGTGCTAACCACTGGACCACATCCTTCACCATTTTTATGTTTTATTTTGAGACAGGGTCTCACTAAATTGTTTAGGAGCTCACTAACTTGCTGAGGCTGGCTTTGAACTTGTGAACCTCCTGCCTCAGCTTCCTGAGCCACTGGGATTATAGGCATGTGCCACCAGTCCCAGCTACCACATTTTCTTTATTCATCTGTTGAAGGGCACCTGAGTTGGTTCCATAGCTCAGCTATTGTAAGTGGTGCAGCTATAAACATTGATGTGGCTGCATCACTGTAGTGTGCTGATGTTAGATGTTTTGAATATATAACAAGGAGTGGGCTAGCTGGTCAAATGGGGTTCCATTCCTAGTTTTCTGAGGACTCTCCATACTGCTTTCCAGAGTGGTCGCACTAATTTGCAGTCCTACCAACAATGTACAAGTGTACCTTTTCCCTCACATCCTCACCAACACTTATTATTGTTTGCATTCTTGAAAATTGCCATTGTGACTGGAGTGAGATTAAATCTTAGAGTAGTTTTGATTTGCATTTCCCTAATTGCTAGACCTGATGAACATTTTTTTCATATAATTTATTGCCCATGTGAGTTTCTTCTTTTGAGAAGTATCACTTTAGTTCTATTCCTCATTTATGAATTGGGTTGTCTTAATGGTGTCAAGTTTTTTGAGTTTTTTGTATGTTCTGGATAATAATGTCTTATCTGAAGAGCAGGGGGCAAAGCTCTGTAGATCACTTTTGGTAGTATGGCCATTTTGACAATATTAATTCTGGGGCTGGGATGTAGCTCAGTGGCAAAGTGTCTGCCTTGTATTTGCAATGCCCTGGGTTTGACCCCCAGTTCCAAAAAAAAAAGACAAAAAAAAGAACCCCACAAAAAAAATAAGATAAAAAAATATATTAATTCTGCCTATCAAAGAACATGGAAAGTCTTTCCACCTTCTAAGGTCTTCTTCGATTTCTTTCTTTAGTGGTCTATAGTTTTCATTGTAGAGGTCCTTCACCCCTTTTGTTAGATTGATTCCCAGGTATTTTTTAAAGACTATTGTGAAAGAGATAGTTTTCCTAATTTCTTTTTCAGCTCATTCATCATTGAAGTATAGGATTACAATTAATTTATGAGTGTTGGTCTTATATCCTGCTTCTTTGCTGAATTCATTTATAGCTCTAGAAGTGTTCTGGTAGAGTTTTGGGGGTCTTCTAAATATAAGATCATGTTGTCTACAGCTGTTCCCCTGAGGTTTTGCTGTTTTGTGTTGCATCAAGTGATCCTAATGAGCCTCTCTGACAGATCTAGTGGCTGTAAGTCGGCAGTTTCCATACTCACTTTGTGTTAAGGGACAGTATTGGATTGGAATCCTCCATAAGTGGTCCTTCAGCATGTGTCTTGGCACGAATTGTCTGTGACTTAAGATGAAGTTTTTGTTAGGGAGAATGTGACCTAGGTAAGGCCATTTTGAAGCATATTCTTCATCTTAGAACAAGTGTCACCCCACGGTCACTGTGACCCAGCCTGACCTAAACCCCAGACAATACTCCACCATTACACAAAGAAAGGGGATTTTTATCATGACTGATAGGATCCTGAGAAACACCTTGTTCTGACATGGCACAATGGCCACCACAAGAATGAAGGTGACAGCCACAAGGACCCTTCCCTGACAGCCCCCTAGCAACGTCCTAAGTACAAACCCCCCTTACTCTCCTATAACTTCCCTAGGCTGTAAGCAGAAGACAGTTCCAAACTCCATTAGGCCCCCTCTGCACGTTTGTCCCAAATAAACCTGTGTCACTGTTGAGCTGCCTCTCCTCCCTGTTTCCTGCAGGCTTTCCCTACAGTTTTGATTCACACTAGGCTCAGGGGAAAAACTATTCCCTATGGCCACTATGAAGCTGTGTGCTGGGATGGAGTAACAACTTACATGTCACTGCTGCCCTTGTTTACCTAATCCCACACCCAGAACAGCATTCCAGAGAATCCCTAGGAAGAGGAGCACATACGAGGGACACTATGCCAACTGGTGGCATGAGGGGGGACAAGTTAATTTTGGGACCACATAGTTTCTGTCATAACTACTTACCTTTGTCATTGTGGTGCCAAAGCAGCTATGGAAATCAAGAAAATGAATGATGTGGCCATGTTATAGTAAAATTGATTTACAAAATGAGCAGGAGAAATAGGTAGTGATAAGCAATGTGAACTGGTTTTTTTTTTTTTTTTTTTTTTGCGGTACTGGGGATTGAACCCAGGGCCTTGTGCTTGCAAGGCAAGCACTCTACCAACTGAGCTACATCCCCAGCCCCCTGGGTTATTTTTTTTTTTTGAGGGTGCTGGGGTTTGAACCCAGGGCCTTGTGCTTACAAGGCAAGCACTCTACCGACTGAGCTATCTCCCCAGCCCCTGGGGTTTTTTTTGAGGAAAAATATTGTAAAATTGGTTGGTGATGGAAACAGTGCTGTGACTATATTAAATATTATTACAATGTCCACTCTAAAAGGGTGAATTGCATGTTGTGTGAATTAGGTCACAATGGGCTCTTTAAAACAAACCAGGTTCAGGCATGATGGCACAATCCTATAATCCCAGTGACTTGGGAGGTTGAGGCAAGAGGATCTCAAGTTTGAGGCCAGTCTTAGCAAATTAGTGAGACCTTGTCTCTAAAAAATAAAAAGGTCTGGGGATGTAGCTGAGTGGTAGAGTTTCCCTGAGTTCACTTCTCAGTACTGTGGGGGGGAGACAGGAAATAGGCCAGAGTCATAGGTGATAGTTTGATAGTATGCTAATCTCTGCTCAGTATCATTATCTTTTTTTCAGGCTTCTATCCCTAAATGAGCAGAGGATATCTAATATTAGCCATCCAGATCCCATCCCCAACATGCTATTTGGAATCTCTGGAGCTTCAAAGAATTTTGGTGACATCTGCTCATATTTTCATGTTATTTTTGTTCCATTTGCAGAGTACACATATTTAACCCCACCTGCCACCTCCTGCTCCTAGAGTTCTTTAGGGAGACCAGGATGATACCCTGGTGAGGGTGAAATAATGGGGAACTGTCTCCCAATTGATGGCAAAGAGCCTTAGAATTAACGTATCTCTGAAGCAAAAGGTTTAACGTGCAGCTGTGCTGGGCCTGCCTATGAGAGCAAATGCATCCTGGGCTTTGCCATCTACAAAGGTGAGGGGAACGTATTCACCCCACAACTGCGGCTCCCCAGGGGCCCAAGTGATTTCCTCTGTCCAGGGAGGAATCTGGAAACAGGGCTCTGACTGATTCACACCTAACTGGGCTGACCAAATCTACTGTTGCTCACAAGGGGACATGCTTCCACGTTGGTCCAAATGGAGACTCCAATAGGAGGTGCCTGAATCCATGGCCATGCATGTCTCATATCAGACTTCTCTGTGATTCCCACAGGGTGTGGGGGCTGCTCTGGAAAGAGGACTTTCCCAGGGACCTGCAGCTGCAACAGCTTCCACTGCCCCTTTCTCTCCCAGGAGCTGCTCCATAGATCAGGACGCTTGGAGGGAGTGACAGTAGGCCAACTCCATTAGGATCTGGAATTGTGTTACAGACTACAACCCCAGCAAGTGGCACAAGGGAAGCACCATTCTTTATGGACTGAACCAATGAGTGAAACCCTGAAATGTGGAAGAAGAGGTCCCTAGTCTCATGCACAGAGACTGTGCAACCAACCACCAGACGTGGAGGAGTTGCACCAACTGCCCTGAGGTCCCACTGAGTTGAGAGCATACCTCCACCAGAGGCTCTGGCTGTGGAGTGTGAAGCCCTTTACATACCTAAGTGCTGCTCCAACACCTTTATTGCCTTTATCACTTATCCACAACTTATGTCTGACCTGCTCACTTCTTTCCCTCAATGGGATCTTCCTGCAATTTCTCCCTGTTGCCACCTGATGCTCACCATGCTAAATCCTCTCTTCACTAGGATGGCCATGGAGTGTAGGGGGCTGGCTTTCTCCCCCTCCTCCTCTGGGGTGTCTCTCTTGCTCCCCTGCTCCTCCTATAGCTTCAGTTGCTTCCTCCTCACTCTCCCAACAGACAAACTTTGCTGGCACAGGGCAGTTAGTGCACATGGGCAAGGAAAGGGAGATTCCATGCATTGTGACAGTAAAACAGGAAGAAAAGACTTAGCAATGAATTAAAAATGAATCTCCAAGAATTTATCCACCAATTTGTCTCCTGTCCAGTCCCTGTCTCATTCTCATGGGGGCAAACAGTTAGGTTTTAAATGGGAATATGTTTACTGTCTCTCCAAATAATTTAGGAGAAGAGTCTTCGGCAATGAGTGGCCAGTCCTACAAAGCTATGCCTTCACACTTATTCTTCAAATGAATGATGGAAGAGATGTGATGTGCAGAGCAGTCTCAGCATTCCTCTCAGTGTGAGAGCCCCTGAATGGAGTGTTTAGATGGTTGTGGCCCCCTGTACAGTGTAACACAAGAAGGCTATGTCAGAAGACACACTTGAAAATGAAAGGAGATGAGACACAATTATTAATTATTGGCTCAAACATGGGTAAGGTCTGTTCAAATTCTTTTTTTGTATATCTATAGTTCCAGATAAAGATGAATAGGGGAGTCCCAGGACAAAATGACACGGCAACAAAGGCCACTCCACTGTGGGGAAGCTCATGTGAGCATCCACACCCACTTGGACAGATCCACATCATTTCTGGGCCTCCCCAGTTGTCTATTGATTAAATAGGTCAGTATGTTATTGGAGGCCCCACGGGGTTTGAACTGTGAGTCTGACTTCTCCACCATGTTTGATTCAGGTGGTGGGGAGATATCCATGGGATGTCCTTTGTCCATGACTGGTGGACTCTACCCACGACTTCAGGAACACAGCACAACTGAGAAAGCCTAGAAAAGATAAAGAAATCTCCATGATCAACAGGACCAAAGTCCCTTTCTCACTGTCTCCTCTCCTCTTTCTCTCTCTTACACACACACACACACACAGAGGCAGCAATGGTTGTAAGAGATGGGTTTGGGGCATCATCTGATTTGCAGTGCCAACTTGATCAGTTCCTTCATTCTGTCATATGAATGGGTCTGTGCCTAGCATCTCTTTTCTGTTCTATTGACACCTTTTCAATTCCTGTTTCAATTGCTCAATGTGTGGGTTCTCACGAACCTTTCTTGACTGCCTGACTGATGGACCCTCCATGCTGTATGGTAACTGTGAGCTCCCTTGGCTATATCTGCTTGATCCCAAGTTTGGCAAAGGCAGGACCTAGTCTGACTTGCTCTCTGAATCTGCCAAGGACAGCGTAAGGAGAAACCACCACAGACATCTCAGGAAGGAAGGGATCTGAGGCCAGGAACTCAGTATGACTAACCTGTTCAAGGTCTGGAGGAGTAAAGAGCAAGGGTGAGGATACCACCAGGAGAGGACAGGGAGCCCTTCCAAAGCCAGATCTGTCCTGAGAGCCCAGAAGGGGACACCAACAGAGAAGATGGGAGTCCAAAACAGCTCAAGACATGTCCCCACAAGCCTGCATCCCACTTCCAGCCCCCCTGTCAGAGAGCTGCCCATGACTCACCCCCAAAAGCCTGGAGCAGTAAGTACTTGGTTTGAATCTGACAAAGTACCAAGGCCAGAGGTGGGTGCCCAAGGAGTTCTCAGTGTTTGACCCCCAGGAGAGATGAAAGGATTCATCCCTGTGACACATAGGTGGGCCTGGAGATGAGGAAGCACCTAACTAGGGCCTGGGTCCCCGCCCACTTCTCCTTGGAGAGTCACTCTGTCAGTTTGAACATACACTGTGCCTTGCCCTCTCCCCTGTGCCCAGCACGGTTGGGAGTCATCACACAGATGATGTGGGTGGTGGCCCCAAAGATGCCATTTTATCCAGTTACGTCAGGATGCTTTACCTGTCTGATCACTGTGGTTTTTCTGGAAGACAGCTGTTGAAGAGGTGATTAGGAGTGAGAAGAAATGGTCCCTGTCTCCATGGTTCAGTGTGTTCTCTGGGTTCCAGAGCCTGATTGGTTAAGCCCCAAGGGAGTCATGGCGAGGCACAATGAGTCTCGGAACCTTGAGACCACAGTGGTTGATGGGATCGACCTGCTGGCCACTCCTGCCTGTGAGCTATTCCTGGTTCAACGATGAGGAGGTAAGTGGAAGGGGCTATGAAAGGGGGCAGGTAAGACCCAGGAGTTGGAACCGTCTGCATGAGCTATTCCCTTGGGAAGGGGTTTTTATCTTGGTCTCAGAACTTTTCCCTGGCTTGTGTGAAACTTCCCAATAAACCTTCTGTGTCAGGGCCTCGCTGCATCCGTGACATCTCAACAGGGGTCCTGGGCAACGCTCAGTATTTGGTCTCCAGTTCGAATCAGGAACTTAGAGTGCTGCACTTGTCAGTCGCTGGACCGCCTTGGTCATGAGTGTGCAGTCACTGCTGTTATAATATACAATTCACATCAGTGGGCATTTAGATGAGAAATGTTGGCTGTGAAGGGTCAGACTCCTCACAGCCTTCCAATGATTACACAATGTAATAGAAACAGCATCCTATTGACATTGGTCCCAAACATATTGAACTTCTATAAACATGATGAGGAAAATACACATGTGACTTTTAAGAGCCTCCTGTGTGGGCACTAAAATAATTATTTATTTATTTATTTAATCTTATAACTGCGGTTTTACTTGTTCTTTTTGGATATGCATGACAGTAGACTGTATTTTGACCCATTATGCATAGGTGGAGTATAACCGATTCTAACTAGGATCCCATTCTTGTGGTTGAACATGAGGTGGGGTTACACTGATCGTGTATTCATATTAAAATAGTGTATTAAAACAACATTTTGTCCTGGAAAGAAGTCACGTTCTTGAGATGGTGTCCACTCTTCTGTGAATTAATCTATGAATTTAGTGCAATCCCGATCAGAAATCACAAGAAGAATTTGAGTATGTGTGAACCTGGATGGCCACAGTCTAAAATTATTTTGAAGAGAGAATGTGCAGGAGTGTCTGACAGGGCAGCTTGTCATACCGAATACCAAAATTCACTGAATAGCACTGGAAATGGAAAGAGCAATGGACCCATGTGTCATTGTACCAAAACGAAGACTCCAGAAATAGACTCATGTATGTGTGAAGACCAAATATGTGACATTTGTTCCCTTCAAACAGACCCTTAGACAGAGTGTGTGTGCAAGGGTGTGTGTGTGTGCAGGCACAGGTATAGAGGGTTTTCTGGGCCACTCGGGTGTCTCCTACAGGTAATTCTGGACTCCAGTCATGCCGACAGGGGTCCTCTGTTGTGTCTCTGTCCGCAGCCATCTGTGGAGGCCGGCCATCATGGATAAAGAACACCGTGAAGTCCGTTCCAGCACCAGCACCCCGAGACTCAGGCGAAAGGCAGATGAATACCTGAAAGCCAACCTGGCCCGCAAAGGCCTGCTGAGCGTTTTACTAGGAAGACAGCTGGGGAGTTACAGAAGCGATGCGCATCTGGCCCAGTGGCTGTGGAAACTGACCCAAGAAACCCCAGGGTGGACTTGGCCACTGCCCAAACACCACGTGACTCACCCCTCTGACTTCCTCAAGGTCGATGAGAAGCCCAGGAAAATGGTGTGGCTCAACAAAGCTTTCCCCTGATGCAACCATTTCAACAGAGACCGGGTTTTCATTTCTTGGGGTTTGACATTTTTCCTTTCTCAGGCTCTGTACTCATGACCCATCTGGGTGCCACTCCAGGGCCACAGGTAGGTGAGCTCTGGCCACTGGCCCTTAAGAAGGTGGTCACTAACCTTGCAGAATGTGGGGGATTGGAAGCCAAGGGTGGGCCATGCTGGGAGCAGCTGAAGGTCGGCCAATTGGACCTGTGGAAACAACCTCCACCTCCAAATTACTAGGGAGGGGGCTTCAAGCAGGCTACTAGTGGCCGTGGGGTGGGGTGGGGCTTCATTTGTCAGCCTGGAAGTTTGGTGGAGTCAGAGGGAAGGAGTCCAAATCATGACTTAAGTGGTAGTGGCTGGAGTGGGAGGGAGTTTCCTTAAGGCCATGTGTTGGGACTGCAGGGGACGCACGCCATTGATGCCTTCCCCAAAGTGAGTAAGAGGGCAGCTCCCAGGAGAGCAAGAAATAAGATGAAAAGAGCTTCTGCACTCCACCCAGATAAGGGGCACTTACTGAGTCTGACCTGTGTCCATCCCATGTTCAACAGACCCTGCGTAAGAAGCCTAACAGGGTGGGGGGAAGGAAGGTGGGGCCCACGTGCAAGTGGAAGGATCAGAGCACAGCTCACTGCCTTTCCTACCAAAGGCTTCAGCCGGGGCCTCACCTCAGTGGAACAAGTGAGAAGCAGCTGCAGCCCTGAGAGGGGACAGCTGTGATCATCACCTTGGACAAGACAGAGAAAGGACTGAACACTCATGGGGTGGGATACCAAGGCCACCAAAGCATGTAAGAGCCTGAAAGTGATCCAAAAGTCATAGAGCTGACCCTCTGATTGACAGTGGGGCGTGGCCAAGAAGGAACCCAGCAGATGGACAGGACAGGGGGCATCGTAAGGTGATAGAAAAAAACTCTGGTTTTAGCCTGTGCTTTTCTATGTGCCAGCCACACAGATATGGGAACAACAAAGTCCAGACTCAAATAGTGCTTACTCCAGGACCAGTAGAGTCCTTCCATTGGAAGTTTCATTTCCTTAGCTGGATATTGGGTACAGAGGCATTTCTTTGGCTGTTACCTGTTCATGTCTGTATTCCTGACATAGATCATCAAGTGAGAAAAAGGGAGATCATGAGGCAGCATATTCAGGAGACATAGAATGATGGGCAGCCTTTCTGTCAAGTGTTGGTGCCCAGTAACACAGAGCACAGGGCTCTATATCCTGCCCCCTGGGGAGCCCTCCATGTTCAGCAGAGTCAGGTTTGGCTGAGCCATGGGATACAAGGTCTGACTCCCAGGAAGTGGCAGACATGAGAGACTCTTCCAGACAGCCTGGAGAAGGTGGCCCTGTACAGAGTGGCTCACCCCTGAGGAAATGCTAATTCTCTGAGCAAATGGTTTCCCTAACTCCACCCCATCCTGTCCCTCACAGAAGCCCCTTCAGGTCAGGGTCCCTTTACCTATGGGACTATAAATAAAGGTGAAGGTGGGCTTCTCCATCTCATTGGAGGCCAGATCTAGCATGGCCCAGTCCACCACATCCCCTTCCACTTGGAAAGATTATTGGCTCTTGTGTTTATTGATTAGATACATTTTTTGGTGATTAATTGATAGCCGGCACTGTCCTGTCCTCTGACAGAAAGTCTTTTCTCACATCCACACGGGATGGGGCAGGGAAACCCCCCACACTGCTCCACACTTCGGTGTGGGGGGATTGACATGCCAGGTGCCAAGTGTGGGTTCTCAGGAAGCGCCTGGAGGGTAACCTGTGACTACAAGCAGCTTACTTGAGAGGGAAGCCCAGGTCCTATCAGTAGGGGTGTGGGGACGTGAGACTTTTGAGGAAGGCAGATCATTCAGGGCAGTGGTATCACTGGGGCTTGCTGGATTGTTCCAAGGGAGACACCACGGGAGACTGGAGAACTCACACACTCAGATTCACTGCAGGCGTAGCGTGAGGATGAACTGGGATGTGAATCCAAAGAGCACTCTTACGGCCATACGCCTAACCACGTGCTAGAGCACACAGGAGGTTGACAGAGGTTGCTCATTCTTCCCACACAGGGAGAAGCCCAGGGCACTGACCTAGTGCGAAGCGTGAATGGAGCCTGAATGATCTGTGAAGCACAAGGAGATGTAGGTGGTCCTAGAGAAAGGACCATGTGGTATTGGTCATCTCAGAGACCACATCCCTCTCCAGCATCCCCGCTCTGATGTCTCCCCACGTGCCCACCTGAGAACAAAGAATGCCCGTATACCTGTAGGGGCAAGAGCAGGAACTCATGGACCGTTTCCTCCAGGAGTATCATGAGCAAGCTCTGCCAATAATGTAGACCAAACATGTTTGTGTCTTTCCCAATGTCAGAGTTTCTTGACTATCCCTAAGTTCACAGGCTCTATGCCACTTTCAGCATCAGCAGTTCATGGAATACTTGTGGCTCACCTGGTACTCATAAGCTGGGTGAACACAAGTTCTTTTTTTTTATATACATTTTTAGTTGTAGATGGACACAATACCTTTATTTTACTTATATGTGGTGCTGAGGATGGAACCCAGTGCCTCACAAGTGCTAGGTAAGCGCTCTACCACTAAGCCACACCCCCCAGCCTGAACACAAGTTCTTTTATTCCAATCTGAAGTTCTCATAACAGTAGAGCCACACCTCACACCTCGCACAATGATGCAAGAATAGGTCGCAGAAAGACTGAGGTTTAGGATGGCCAGAGTTACGGGATGTGGAATGAAGAGCACAGGTAGAGAGAGAGATGAATACAAAGTCAAAGAGTCACAGTAGGTGGCCAGATGAGACACAAACCAGCTGAAGACATTGATCAGGTAGAGAGCTGTCAAAGAACACAACCTTATTCTAGGCCAAGGCCCAGAAAGACAGTGGTTTCAGAGTGTCAGCTTGGAGTGTCAGCAGCTTAGAGTGGGTGTACATGATCCTCACAAGCAGGACAAACCACACTCTGCTAAAGTCCAAGGACAGGGATTCAGTGGTTGGTCACTGTGGAAATTGTATTGGGAAGGCTTATGATGAGTGACCAGGTGATGGATCCAGGCACCCGGTGTCCGGTCTCAGGATGCTCCTCCTTTTATGGACTGGAGTGAGGGGGTTGCTTCATCTGATCATCTGGTGTGTTGCGTGGGCTCATGAGCCTGGTTTTTCCGACATGCATTTGATGTGCCTGTGCATCCATGTGCTACTCATTAATTCCCTAATTTCACAGGTCGTCATTTTTATTAGCATACTAATTTATCTGTTTGTTCCTTACAGTTGTATGAGGCAGAGGGTGGTGTTTACTTGTACAAATAAAATATGGAGCTCAGAGCAGGGCACAGCCTGGTCTCCAAAAGGGGGTGCGATTGATGTGGACCTGGATTAACAGGGGGAGCCCGATTTCCCCGCTCAACAGTAACAGGAAACCGAGGCCAAGGTCTGAGGGGTAGTTTCGGACGTTGAGGGATGTGCATCGGTGCAAAGCCTTCAACTATTCAGCTGGGTCTTGAGATAGGTGTGGGGTTCCTCTTGTGGGCCTTCGGCGAGCGCAGATTCCCTGTCTATCATTTCAGGCCCTCCAATCACCTTGGTGGAGGGCGGGGCCATGGCCTGGCTGTCAAGCCCTCCACTGGTGAGCAGCTACCCGGGTGCTCTGTGGTCGGGGAGCAGTTGAGCTGCGGGTTGTGCAGCTGGGTCCCGAAGATGGTTCCGCTCATGGATGTAGGACCATGGTGGCCCCCTCCAACAGTCACCGTCACCGTACGTTTAGTTCATTTTGCTTCCTAATTCGTGGTTAATGGTGTGATGTTTGATGGACAAGTGGATGATGTGTGCTAATGTCCTTAACCACGTCTTGTCTCGTGGGCTTCTGTGTGGATGACCGGGCGGGCCTTAGCCAACTGGGCCCGGTGTTGTGCTTAAAGCTGTTGCAGGACGCGGCTCACAGATCATTTTGTTGGTGCACGTGTTGCTCTTTCACCACCCGAGTCGTGATCGTAAGGCGGTGTTTTGAACTTGGGATAGATGCTGGTGTGGATGCTGAGCTGGTGTGGCCGGCAGCGCACAGTGGTCCTTGGCCACCAGGGGGCCTGCTTTGACCTAGATTTTACAGCATTGTTGGGAAGGGATGGTCCGCGTGCATGGATTTGTTTAAATCTTGGTCTTGGCCGTTTGTGAGATTTCTTGTCGGACATCATATTCCTGTTATTCTGGACCTGAAAAAGAGGAAAGTAACACATGGAAGGATTGTGTTTGGAGTTAGTTGCCTTTCAGTGAAGTTTCCTCTTTAACAATATGACAATATGTTTCATTTAATTTGTGTGATTACATTTTGAATTCGTCTTCTTCCAATATTGTCTTCAAAGTTTTTTAAACACTTGGTAATTTCATTGTGAACATGAGGAGTTTGGTGGCCAATTAAATTATTTACTTTTATGCCTATTTGGTTTTTTTAAATTTATTTATTCTTTTTAGTTATACCTGACAGTTGTAATGGTCAATTTGAATTGTTGACTTGATTGGATTAAGAGATGGCCATGATTTAGAGGCCTCTGCTATGTCAACGACTGTGTGTGTCTAGGAATGATTGGAATGTGGGATAGTGAACTGAAGTGGAGCCCCTCCCTAAGCATGGGTAGCACCGCCCAATAGAATGGAATAAAAGCTGGAAGAACCAGGAAGCATATGCAGATGCAGCTTGGCTCTTCTTAAACCGGTTCTTGATTGCTGCTTTCATCGCCTGAGGATTTTGGACTCTCACTTCTTCACTCTTCCAAAGCAGACTGCCAGTGATTCTCCAGATAGTTTCCAGAAGCCTTGGTCTTGGATTAGGGTAGCACTGTTGTTCCTCTTGTTCTGGCACTTCCACCTCTTGAACCGTGCAGCTGCTGGTTCTTCCAGCTCTCCAGCTGCAGACGGCCTTTGTGTACTATCCAGCTTCTGGTCGTGTAAGCCAACCTAATAAATTCCCTTTTTATAATCATACTTCCTGTTGATTCTGTTCCTCTAGAGAACACTAATACAACAGTAAAGTATATTTTGACATATTTATACAAACATGGAGTGTATCTTATTCTAATTAGGATTCCAGTCTTATGGATATATATGCTATAGAGATTCACTATGGTGTATTCATACATGTACATAGGAGAGTTATGTTCAATTCATTCCACTATCTTTTCTATCCCTATACCCCTCCCTTCCCTTTATTCCCCTTTGTCTTATCTACTGGACTTCTATTCTTCCCCTCTGCTCCCTTGTTGTGAGTTAGCATTCACATAACAGGGAAAACTTTCAAACTTTTGTTTTTTTGGGTATTGGCTTATTTCACTTAGCAAAGTAGTGTCCAGATCCATTTACCAGCAAAAGTCATAAAGTCATTCTTCTTTATGGCAGAGTAGTATTCCTTTGTGTATATATACCACATTTTCTTTATCCATTCATCTGTCGAAGGTGCCCATGAGTTGGTTCCATAGTTTAGCCATTGTGAACTGAACTGCTATAAACATTGATGTGGCTTCATCACTGTAGTATGCTGATTTTAAATCCTTTGGGTATATACCAAGGAGTGGGATGACTGGGTCAGATGGTGGTTCCATTCGTTGATTTTTGAGGAAACTCCATACCACTTTCCAAGATGGTTGCACTAATTTGCAGTCTCACCAACAATGTGACTGTACTGTTTTCCTCACACCCTTGCCAACATTTATTGTTACTTGTATTTTTGATAACTGCCATTCTGGTTGAAATGAGATGTAATCTCAGTGTTGTTTTAATTTTCATTTATGTAATTGCTATAGATGTTGAACATTTTTTCATATATTTGTTGACTGTGCCCACGTTGATACTTCCCTTTTCATCAGGAGTTTTAGAAATTTGAGTTTTTTCCTTTTTTTTTCTTGGTTAGCAATGACTAAGGGTTTATCAATTTTATTTATTTTTTCAAAAAACCAACTTTTTGTTTCATTGATTTTTTAAAAAAATTGTTGTTTTATTAACTTAAACTCTGATTTTAATTATTTCCTGTCTTCTTCTTCTGGGGCTTTGAGATGTAATATTGTTATTTATTTGGTGACTTTCTATTCTTTTAATGAATGAGCTCAATGCAAAGAACTTTCCTCTTAGAAGTGCCTTCATAGTGTCCCAGAAATTTTGATAAGTGTGTCACTATTCTCATTTACCTCTAAGAATTTTTTTATTTCATCCTATATTTCCATTGATCATTCAGTAGGGTATTATTTAGTGTCCAGGTGTTAAAAGTAGCTTCTATTTTTTATTATATCATTGACTTCTAATTTCATTCCATTATGATCTGATAGAATGTAGGGTATTTTTGTATCTGCTAAGAGTTGCTTTGTGTCCTAAAATGTGGTCTGTTTTAGAAAATGATCTGTATGCTGCTGAGAAGAAATTGTATTCAGTAATTGATGGATGAAATATTCTACATAGGTCTATGAAGTCTAAGTTACTAATTGTGTATTTCAGTACTGTAGCTTCTTTTTTAAATTTTTTTTTTTATTTGTGGTGCTGGGGATTGAACCCAGGGCCTTCTGCTTGCAAGGTAAGCACTCTACCAACTGAGCTATCTCCCTAGCCCTAAAGATATTTTAATTGTAGATGGACACAATACTTTTTTATTTTATTTTTTTATGTGGTCCTGAGTATCAAACCCAGAGCCTCAAACATGCTAGGCAAGCAGCTCTACTACTGAGCTACATACCCAGCCCAGTACTATAGCTTCCTTGTTTAATTTTTGTTTGACAGCTCTATCCAGTAGTGAGAGGGGTGTGTTAAAGTCACCCAGTACTACTGTGTTTTGGTCTATTTGATTCTTGAAATTGAGAAGGGTTTGTTTGAGGTACACAGATGCTCCATTTTGGGGGGCATATATTTTAAGATTTTTATATCTTGCTGATGTATAATTCCCTTAAGCAGTATGAAATGTCCTTCTTTGTCCCTTCTGATTAACTTTGGCTTAAAGTCTACTTTATCTGATATGAGGATAGAAACGCCTGCTTGTTTACATGATTCATGTGAGGGATATGTTTTTTCCCATCCTTTCGCCTTCAGTCCATGGATGTCTTTGCCTATAAGCTGAGTCTCAGAGACAGCATGTTTTTGGGTCTTGTTTAAATCCAATCTGCCAGTCTACGTCTTTTGATTGACAAGTTTAGGTCATTTATATTCAATGTCACTACTGAGAAATGATTTTTATTTCCTGTCATTTTGATTTGTTTCTGGTTTTTAATTTGAATTAGTTTCTCCATTGATTGACTGTTCTTCTAGTATAGTTCCACCTTTAGATGGTTTTCAATTTTACTTTTTATTATTATTTTTTAGTTGTCAATTGACCATTATTTATGTATGTATATGTAGTGCTGAGAATTGAACCAGTGCCTCACATATGCTAGGGAAGTGCTCTACCACTGAGCCACAACACCAGCCCTTTATTTCTTATTCATGAAATCTTTTATTGAGTATATTTTGTAGTCCTGGCTTTCAAATTGTAAGTTCTTCAACTTTTATTTATCATGGAAGGTTTTTATTTCATCATCAAAACTGAAGCTTAATTTTGCTGGGTATGGTATTCTTGGTTGGCATCCATCTTCTTTCAGAGCTTGGTATATATTTGAAAACCTCCTAGCTTTTATGTTCTGGGTTGAGAAGTCAGCTGATTTCTAGATTGGTTTCCCTTTAAATGTAACCTGTCATTTTTCTCTTGCAGTCTTTAAAATTTTATCCTTTTTCTATATGCTGGGCATTTTTATAAAAATGTGCCCTTGTGTAGATTTGTTGTAATTTTGTGTATTTGGAGTCCTGTAAACCTCCTATATTTTATTTTCAATTTCATTCCTATGGTTTGGGAAATTTTCTGATATTATTTCATTGAAAATATTGTACATTCCTTTGGTTTAGTTCTTCCAAGCCTTCATCTATCCCAATAAATCTTATATTTGGGCTTTTCATGTGATCCCATATTACTTGAAAGTTCTGTTCATGGTCTCTTAACATCTCTTCTGCATGGTCAACTTTATTTTCAAATTATATGTATTTTTTCATTGCCTGAAACTTTATCTTCCAAGTGGTCTAGTCTGCTGGTGATTCTTTCCATTGAGGTTTTAATTGGGTTTGTTGATTCCTTTGTTTTGAGAATTTCTGATTGATTCTTCTTCAGGATTTCTAACTCCTTATTGAAGTGGCCTTTCACTTCTTGAATTTTCTCTCTGATTATACTTCTTACATTTTCTTTTACCTCACAGATTAGTTTAATCATGAACTTTCTAAATTCCTTCTCTGACATTTCCTCCAATGTGATATCATTGAATTCTGTTAATGAGGTATTATGGTTTGATTGGGATGATCTGTTCCCTTGTTTTTTCATACTGTTTGTAGGTCTACACATTTATCAGAAAGAATCTGAGTTGACAGAGCTTCTGCCCCATGAATTTATAATGTCCTTGAGGTTTCTAGTACCTCGCAGTTTAGGGTGAGACAAATAATAACAACCACCAATGTAAACAACATGCAGCATTAAAATAAATATTTAGTTCATACTTTGACATCTATAATGTTAATTGGCACTATAAAAAGAAGTGGTGTGGTAAGCAATTGCCCACCACAGTATGTTTGCAAAAGGGTTTGCTATGTCATAAAGATGAAGAGGGAGAATGCAGAAGAGATGTAGGATGTAATAACTGTGAGGCAAGATGAGAGAGAGTAGTAGTAAAAATTAAAGGAAGAGTGAAAGAATAATAGAATTTCGTTGTTAGCTAAGCAAAAGAGAGGAAGCAAATTAAGAGAAATAGAAAACAATATAAAACAAAACCAACTTATACCAATCAAAAACCTAGTCCTCAAAAGACAGAGTCAAGAAAATAACTACCTTCAAGAAATGCTAGAAATGGGATGAGTGAGACAAATACATATATATGGACAAATGTCTATGAACGATTCAGCACATAAACATTTTTTTAAAAAAGGTTCCTGATGGAAAATTAAGGAATTGTTTCCATTGAGGTAAAAAAATTATCAATAATATTATATGTTGGTTGTCAGTTCCCAATTGAATTTCTTTCTGTTTTTTCTTGAGATATGTATTGCACACAAGAGTAGTAGTCAGGGGCTATCAATTTCTTTTTGTTTTTGTGGAGCTAGTCAGGTTGCCCATTCTCAGCTTCCCTCCTTGGCAGTAAGTGGGTGGGTGTGGTTGGAGAGTGTGTCTACTCCACTCACAGTGAGGGGTTCTGTGAAAGGGGTTCCCAGAGGTGGAATTCCGAGAGGTGGGGTTTGGGTCTAGCTAGGAGATGGCAAAATGAGAACCATTTCGAAAATGAAATTATAAGAATGTTATCTTGAGAAGCAAATGTCTGGGGAAAGGGTCAGTTCCCCTCCCTTTCTGTCAGCCTTTCTTCAGGAAATTTAATTAACCAGAAGTCCCTACCTTTTGAATTGTAAATGAATGTCTTTAGGAGTCTGACTACTCCCTTTGAAGTGTAAACACCCCTGTGGGAGGCTTAAAACACAAGGTTAGAAATTTATCAAATACTTGTGAAAAGAGCCAGTTTCTCTTAACAGTTTTGCTTCTGCAAACACATGTCCTACTAGAAACCACACTTTGTGAGCTTGAATGGTCCACTTTTGGTGCAGATTGGCTTCTGGAAGGTACCCTCCATGTCCCCACCGTCAAAGCAGTTCACCATGTTGTCACCAAAACCCCAGGCCACCAGGGTCAGTTTCCTTACATAGATTCCTGGCTCCAAATTGCACAGACGACCCCATGGGTGAGGTTCTGCATTAGCTCCAAGGGCCAGTGTAGGGTCTTGTTAGCCAGAAACATGGCAACTCCAAAGCCCACCAAGCCCATCATCCAGGGGACCCCAAAGAGGAGCCACTGCCCCTGCCACCCTACATACCCACCACTCCACCACCAGCTCCCAGTCAACTGGACTCACTGTCGGATGCCCTGGTGCCATCTGTCTCGCTGGCTGCAGCACCACCCCCACAAGAAGACCCTAGTCTGGAACCTGCAGGGAGATGACTCAGGTTCACTCAGCAGCCACAAGCCCACAGCTGCCCCTGCATGAGGCTCTTGGGCCCCACAGGTCAATGCAGATGGCGCCATTCGAGAAGGTGCTCCATTTTCTACTACCAGCCCTTCAGTACCACTGACCTCCTGAACTGGAAGCGCCATAACCCTCCATACTCAGAAAAGCCCCACGCACTCATCAATCTCTTGAAGTCAATCTTCCAAACCCATCAACCAAGCTGGGGAGTCCTCCGTCAACTCCTCCTCACCCTCTTCAATACCGAGGAGAGAAGATGCATGCTGACAGAAGCCCAGAAAGGGCTCCAAGAACAGGCCCCTGCAGGAGAGGTAGATGCTGGAACCTGGAAAGAGAGGGCAGCCCCAGAGGAGGACCTGGCCTGGGACCACAACTCTGAAGAGGGATGCAACTGGCTAGAGTGATACCAAACCACCCTCCTCTGAGGAGTCGGGTCAGGTGAGAGGAAGCCCACTAACATGTCTGAAACATTACTCCAGAAGCCAGAAGAACTCCTTCATAGTTTTACAAAAGGCTCATGAAACCTTTCAAATTTTCATACCTTTAGATCCAGAAGTCCCAGAGAATCAGTGCATGGTCCACACAGCTCTCATGGCCCAATCCAGTCCAGATATGAGGAAGAAACTCCACAAGTCAGAGGGGTTTGCAGGTATGAACACTTCTCAGTTGCTTGAGGCGGCTAACAAGGTCTTCGTCAATCAGGATCAAACTACACAGAGAGAGGCACACAAATGCATGAGACAAAAAGCGTCCCTCCTTTTGCCATCACTCAGATGCCTGGACCCAGTCAGATGACCTGAACCACCTCGCAAGAACCAGATGCCTCAAAGTCAACCCTGTCCCCCAACCACAGCAGGACCAATGTGCCTACTATAAGGATCTAAGCTATTGGAAAATGAATGCCCAAACTGTAAAAAGTTAAACCCATTCAGAAATACCCACCATTTCATAGCAAAGGCCGATATCATGTGGAGCCTGGCACCAGTAGCCTCATTGGCCTGGCTGGAAGGGACTCAAAATAGGGAAGACGGGGCTCTTTGATTCTTGGTCCCTGAGAGCCCACATTCAAAAGGACAGTTGGGAGCGCCCAGGTTCTCCTCGACAGTGGCCCTGGGTCCCTGCCACAGCAGGAATGGAGGTTGTCCTGGGTAGGTTTATCTCAGCGCTGGTATGGAGAGACAGCTTGCACGGCAGCAGCCCCAGATGTTCGCACTTCCCACTGGACACTGAGACGGTGGCCCCGCAAGCACCAGAGGGAGTGGCTTGTGTGGGGGTGTGAGCCAAGGTTCCTGGGGCCGAATCACTGAGGGGAAGTCAAGCGGCCCACATGTCAGCTGGGGCTGGAAGTACTCTGCCAGTAAAGTTTAAAACTTTAAATGGGAATAAAGGGTAGTATTTACGAGGAAATGAGAATGAATACATCATCCCTGGTTTTCAAAAGAGAGACCATATTAAACTTACATATGTGAAGACTGCACCCCCCTGCCTCAGCACCAGCAGTTTCTCTGTTCTGTGACCAATGTGATTCACAGGAGCTTAAGTGACAAACAAAATGAGCCCAGGGAGTGGAAAATATGATTTCTATATTGGTTTGGGATTGGCTATGACCTCCAGCATTTTCATAGGAAGGAGTTTAATTTTGGAAAAAAAAAAAAAGGCCACCTGCGACTTGCCAGAAAAGGCTCCATGAGAGCAGGTCAAGGTGGCCATGCATGTCTTAAAGAATGGTTGTGGTGGGCTGGACTACTGTCAATGGGGGCAGGCGAGGTGGCCAACTTTGCTGCATATGCCTTTGCACCAGCCACACTAGTGACGCCACTGGGAGCTCTCAGCGTCCTCGTAAGTGCCATTCTGTCTTCATACTTTCTAAATGAAAGACTTAATCTTCATGGGAAAATTGGATGTTTGCTAAGCATTCTAGGGTCTATAGTTATGGTCATCCATGCTCCAAAGGAAGAGGAGACTGAGACCTTAAATGTCACATAAGTTAGGTGATCCAAGTTTTGTGGTATTTGCAACACTTGTGGTCATTGAGTCCTTGATAATAATCTTTGTGGTGGAACCTCACCACGGACTGACAAATATTCTTGTGTACATAACAATCTGCTCTGTAATTGGAGCATTTTCAGTCTCCTGTGTGAAGGGCTTGGGCATCGCCATCAAAGAACTGTTGACTGGAAAGTCTTGCTGCAGCATCCCCTGGCCTGGATTCTGCTCTTGAGCCTCATAGTCTGTGTGAGCACACAGATCAATTACCTCTACCAGGCCCTGGACATATTCAACACTTCCATCGTGATGCCAATATATTACGTTTTCTTTACAACCTCAGTTTTAACTTGTTCAGCTATTCTTTTTAAGGAGTGGCAAGATATGCCTGCTGATGATATCATTGGGACTCTGAGTGGCTTCTTCACAATCATTGTGGGGATATTCTTGTTGCATGCCTTTAAAGACGTCAGCTTTAGTCTAGCAAGTCTGCCCATGTCTTTTCAAAAACATGATAAAGCAATGAATGGCAATCTCTCTACTGTGTACAAAGTTCTTAATAATAAGGAAGAAAGCTTATCCTGTGGAATTGAACAACACACTAGTGAGAATATCTCCTGGAAAAATGGAAATCTGACAACTTTTTAAAAAGAAAGATGTGATTTAAAGGTTAATCCATAATTATGTTATAAAGTGATTTTGAATATCACAATCTGTTTGAAAAAGCATTGTCTATAAATAATGTTCTCTAAAGACAATCTTTTTTAAGTTTTCAATAATTTGAACCAAGAAGTTACTTTTCTTATATTTAAACAATGGTAGCTTACTAAAATGACCTCAGTATGTAGCTGATTTCTATTAACGTTGTATTATTGTAGAGGTATTTTACATTTTGATTCTTTCTTCAAAAGCTAAATGCACTAATGACAAGTTTTAAGTCTAAAAAATTCTTTCTTTTTTCATTGGTGATAAAGGTCTGAAATGTACATTTGTCATTCCCACTCCCATCAATCCCTGATCATATAAGACTTTTTGATTGTAAACAAGAACAAAACTATCCCAATACATTATCCTCTGATTTACCTTCCCTATAAAAAAAATGATAGTTGGTGTTCATGGTTGATACAAGCATTGAGCATTCTGTGGTCACATGACCCATCACCCCATTCCCTTGTGATGAGGTTACCATAGTAGGTGCAACTGGCTCACAGGCAGCCAGACTTTCTGCAAATTCTACACTTGTAAGCTCAGGGGACATCTGGTGTTGCACAACTTCCTGTACTTGCCAGAATGCCTGATTCACCTCCTTGGAAGGAATCTCCTCTCGAAACTGGGAGCACAGATCACCTTCACCCCTGATTCTCCCACCTACCTGACCCTAGGAAAAGAACCCACCATAGTGATGGCAGTTATGTTACCCCAAGGAGATGAATGGAGACTCTATGCTCAAAATCCAACCACCACTGAAAATCCTTCCTCCCTGCTTCAAGAATTCCCTTCAGACTGGGCAGAAAACAAGCTGCCTGGATTGGCCAAGAATTCACCCCCATTAGCTGTTGAACTGAATTTGGGAGCAGAGCCCATCAGAATGAGACAATGTCCCCGTACAAGGGAAACACACATTGGGATAAGGAAGCACCTGCAGGGACTGAGAGACTCTGGGATCCCGGTTGAGTGCTGGTACCCCTGGAATACACCCTCACTGCTGGTGCAAAAGCCAAAGAGCAAAGATTGCCAACCAGTCCAAATTAATGAGGTGGTGTTCTTTCTACCCCTAGTGGTCCTTAATTCCTACACATTCTTTGTCTTGATTCTGCCCCAAGCCAAATGGTTCATGTGCCTGGATTTGAAGGATACCGCCTTCTATCTCTGATTAGCCCCTATCAGCCAAATCCTCTTGGTATTTGAATGGAAGGACCCAGAGACTGGAAAGATTCAGCTGACTTGGACCCAACTTCCCCAAGGCTTTAAGAACTCTCCATCCCTATTCAGGGAGGCACTAGGCAGGGAAATAACTGCCTTTCCTGAGGACCATCTGAATTGTGCCCTGCTACAATATGTAGATGACCTCCTCTTGGCTATCCCAGATTGAGAGGCCTGCAGGGCCAGAACTAAAACCCTACTAACCCTCCTTTCGGAGATGGGTTACAGAGTCTCTTGAAAAAGGCCCAAATTTGCCAGCAACGAGTAAAATATCTTGGGTTTCTCATTACACCAGGCTATTAGTCCTCAAGACCCAAATGAAAACAAACTGTCTGCTCCATCCCCAGACCTAAATCAGGACAAAAATACAGGGGTTCTTGGGAGTGACTGGATGTTGTTTGATCTGGATCCCTGGGTATATAGTGCTGGCTACTGGGTATCAGTTCTGTATGAGGCCACCAAGAGGCCAGAAAATGACACCCTATGCTAGGGAACCAAACAGGAACCTGCTTTCCATGAGATTAAGCTGCAGTTAGCCTTAGTACCCTCTCTTGGACTGCCCGACACAAAAAGTGCATTCAACCTCTATGGCAGAGAAAAACGACTGCCCTTGGGGTCCTCACCCAAGAGATTGGCCCCTGGCAATGGTCAGTGGCTTACTTTTCAAAGCAACTGGACCCAGCAGTGACTGAATGGCCCCTGTGCCTAAGAGTTCTGGCAGCCACTGTGACCTCAGTCCAGGAAGCTGACAAGCTGATGCTCAGACAGAATATCAATGTAAAAGTTGCTCATGCTATAACTGCTCTGATGGACTGCAAGGGGCACTGAGGCTGACCAGTGCCCAGGTGGCCCACTGACAAGGGGTGTTATGTGCATACCCTAAACCCTTCATCCTTCCTATCAGCAGAACTGGGATCTCTGATCATGACTACAAAGGCTTGATAGATGAAATTTACTCCAGTCAGCCTGAAGTGATTGACCAGCCCCCTCCAGAATCTGGATCTCACCCTGTTCACAGTCAGGAGAAGCTTCATGCAAAGAACAAAGGATAGAAGGATACCCAGTAACCTCAGAGGGGTATGTGGTGGAAGCAGGAGTGCTGCTTCAGGGGTGATCAGCCAGTGGGCAGAGTTATGAGCATTGATCAGGGCCTTAGAGTATGTTACTAATTAGCTAGTCAACACTCACACTAACTCAAAATATGCCTTTGACACTTTGCATGTGCATGGGGCCATCTAAAGGAAAGAGAACTTCTATCAGTAGGGGGGGGTAAAGAAATACAAAACAAAGAATACTCAACTCCTAGAGGCAGTCTAGAAACCAGCTCAGGTGACCGTGATGCACTGCCATGGGCACCAGAAAGGGACTAACCAGATGAGCCGAGGAAATAGAATGGTGATCAGGTGGCCAAAGAAGCAGTTCTACGTCAGGACATCGTCCTAAGGCATCCTGGAAAGCTCAAATACTACTGGCCCCAATTATCTAGGGACCTGGGAGATGACATAGAGTGAGTAGCCAAATCAATAGTGGCCATGCAAGACCAATTAGACTCCTTAGCATTAGTGACCTTACAAAACTGGAGAGGACTGGGTTTAAGAACAGCTGAGAAGGGAGGACTTTGCCTCTTGTGGATTCCTTTTTTTTCAAGTTGTCAATGGACCTTTAGTTAACTTAGTTCTCTGTGGTGCTGAGGGTGGAACCCAGGGCCTCCCACATGCTAGGCAAGTGCTCTACCACTGAGCCACAACCCCACCCACTTTGCCTCTTCTTCAACGAAGCATGCAGTGTTTATGTAAAGCAGTCAGGGATAGTCCTAAACATGGCTCAACAACTGAAAGAGCGGGTTGCAAAAAAGAGAGAAGAATTAGCTAACTCCTGGACATTTGGAGCAACAACTGGAGGGGGGCTTCCTGGCTCCTACCACTGGTTGGACCCCTCCTTGGGCTCCTCCTGGCACTCCTGTTTGGTCCCCGCTTTTTCTTTCTTTCTTTTTGCGATGCTGGGGATTGAACCCAGGGCCTCTACCAACTGAGCTACATCCCCAGCCCCTGGTCCCTGCAGTCTTAACATGCTGACCCAATTGTCTCCTCCTGCTTAGCAGCCATAAACTTCCAAATGGTCCTCCAGAGTTACCAGCAGCTTAGCTTGGAGAACATGGACAGAGGTGATGCCCCTTAAAGGGCATCAAAGGGGGCATGAGGTGAGAAAACCAGACCTAGTTGTAAAGTGAAATTACAGGACCACTATCCTGAGAAACAAATGCCTGGGGAAAGGGTCAGTTCCCCTCCGGAAACCTAATTAACCAGAAGTCCCTACGTTTTGGATTGTAAATGACTGTCTCTAGGAGTCTGACTACTCCCTTTTGAAATGCAAACACCCCTGCGTGAGGCTTCAGACACAAGGTTAAAGATTTATAAGATGCCTGTGAAAGAGACAGTTTCTCCCTTTTTTTAAAATTTAGTAGTTGTCAAGAGACAGTATGTCTTTATTTTGTTTATTTCTATGTTGTGCTATGGATCAAACCCAGTGCCTCACACGTGCTAGGCAAGTGCTCTACCACTGAGCTACAGCCCCAGCCCCTCTTATGGCTTTTTTGCTTCTGTAAACACACTTCTTACTGGAAACCCCACACAAGGCCTTCTGTCATGTAAACTAGAAATTTTATGACACCAAATAGCCTATAAATTTTGTGAGAAACAGTGGATTGGCATTCAGAATTTCTGGGCTCACTGGTGTATAATAAAGTTTGAGTTCTACTCTCTGAGTCTCTTGCTTCTTCTCATCCAGCTGACTTCCCATAACAGCTAGACCCCCAGTGCTTTGTGTATGATGTTTGGTGAAGCTTTTAAAACAGCACATGTCCAGAGCCCAGCTGCTTCTGATCCGTGCTGGGAGTCTGTACCCCTGGAATCTCCCCTGGGTTCCACTGGTGCAGAGGAGGAGCCAGTCCTTCATCCACTCCACCACCCGCAGCTCCTCCTGGGCTCAGTCCCAAAGAGCACATTCACACCCCACCCCACCCTGCCTCACCTCTGCTGGATCAAGTTCCTGGTCATCCCCAGCTGGTCCTGCAAAGGGCAGAACTCAAAAGGTGAGGCACCTGGGATCTCTTAGGTTGGAGTGTCCCAAATTCCCCTGGGTACAACATTCTGCACACCTGAATTTCACCTGATTTTCTAGTCACACCCTGGGTTACTTGGTGGACCTCTGCCAGGTCGGGTTTTCAGACCCAGCTGGAATTACACAAGTCTGGGCACTGGGGTTTGGACCCACACCAGCTGGTCACTAGAGCACAGCTGGAAATAATGGAGGCTGTCTGGGCTCTTCACAGGTTACCTGGAGAAGTGCAGCATCTTTCTTACGTGAGCATATAGTGTAGTTCACCCACTGGATCAATTGGACAATGTCCATGATCACTGATTTCTCTGTTTCAAGACATGCTGTGGTGCCACCTGAAATGTAGGTTTTCTTAGTTCTCCTCTCCAAATCCAAATTGGTGGCTACCAGTGCTAGTGGAGGATTTTTTTTTTTCTATCCAAACTTCTGACTCCCTAGGCTGTTCTAGGAGTCTGGTATTAAATCCCAGTAAAGTTTCTCTTTTCACCAACCTCAAAGAGACGTTGTTCGTCTGCTTTCCTTGTCTTGCACCTCGGAGCAGCTTGGAAAGTACCTCCTTTACTCCGCCATCTTGACCAAAAACCTGAGGCTTTCTTTGAACTTGAGATCTTCCTGCCTCAGCCTCCCGAGTCACTGGGATCACAGGTGTGCACCACTATGCCCAACTTATTTTCATTTGATGAGTAATGGAAATAGCAGTGTGGTTGGCAGGAGTTCGTTGTTTTCAGTCTCTGAAGGGAATCAAATTACCAAAAATTTCACTTTTGTTTTACTTAAAATATAGTTCTGTGAGTTTTTTTTTTCTTTTTTTGTGACATTAAAGATATTTGAATTTGTTTGATTTTGGCTTGGGCCATGTTCCAAAAATATTGTTCAAATGAAAGTAGTTTCCTTTTTCACATTTGAAACTTGATTTTTCTGTCTAAGCACTTGAAGCTTAAGGTCCATCATGAATGTTCCTTAATTGCTTTTGTCAGGCAGACATGGACCTGTTTGTTTTAATATTGGCTGTTCATCTCATGGTATCTAAGGAATTTCAGTCATGCTGCTCTTCACAAATTTCCTTTACAAGGTTTGGATAAATTTCAATTTACAGAGAAAGAAACTAATGTCTAACAGAGGACTTTTAAGTTTATAATTAGATGATATGTTTGGGTTGGGGAGATAGCTCAGTTGGTAGAGCACATGCCTCACAAGCATTAAGGCCCTGGGTTCAAACCCCAGCACTGCAAAAAGAATGGTATGTTTGATGTAATTTATATTGCTTAAATTCTGGTCTTGTTCACTAATCTAGATCTTCATAAAAAGAAACATTTGGGGATAGTCTTTTTAAATTATTTATTCATTTTTATTTTTTGACACTGGGCATTGAGCCCAAGGATACTTTAGCACTATATCCCCAGTCCTTTTTATTCTTTATTTTGAGACAGGGACTCACTCAGTTGCTGAGGCTGGCATCTAACTTGTGATTCTCCTACCGCATCATCCTGAATTACTGGGACTACAGGAGTGAGCCACCATGCTCAGCAAATTTTGGGATAGTCTTGAGTTATAAATGCAAAACTTGATCAGTTTTTGAAGTCCTAATATGCTATGGCAGTGATTGCTGTTAATTCTTGGTCCTAGGTCAACATTAAACCCATTTTGGGATTGTATTTAACAGATTTGTGTGTGGTACCATTTTATTCTATTAATTTTTGGTCCTGGCCTTTTTCATAAGTTTTATGTTAAAAAGGTTCTTATTACCTCCTTCACAGATGGGGAAAAGGTTTTCCTCTTGTGCCTCTTGCTCTACAACAGTTATTAGTTTATAGAGGTTATGTAGCCAGACTTTTAATTTTATTTTACCATTAAATTGGTTTAATATCAAATATTTGCTAAAAAATATAGGATTTTTAAATACATTTTTAGTTCTATAAGGACACATATCTTTATTTATTTATATGTGGTGCTGAGGATTGAACCCAGTGCCTCACACATGGTAGACAAGTGCTCTACCAGTGAGCCACAACCCCAGCCCAAAATTCTAGGGGTTTTTTTTGTATCTTGTTTCATGGGTCTACTGCAAATGGAAAAAGTTTTTTGGCATTTCAATATTGAAGAAGAGAAGAGATCCAAGATGGTGGACTAGAGGGAGGCTGTGTTCCTTGTCGCTCCATAACTCCGGTTTCAAGCAGAGGATATCTGTTTCTCGGTGAGGCAGTTTTTGCAGCTTATTGATCCCCTTCTGTTTATCCCACTTGTCTACTGTGATCACGTGCAGTCTGCCAACATATTGACTACTTTTTGAGTGTAGATTGCTCACTGACTGGTGCCTATCATCTGCCATTTTCCTGCCTCTTGCCTGTCCATCACCTGCCTTTCACCTATCCATCACCCACCACCCGAGATTCACCTGCTGATCATCTGACAGCAGCCAGCAGACCGACTGCAGACTGCCAGTGGAGCACCAGCTGCCTGCTGTTGCCTGGAAGTTCACTGTCACAGTATCTGCGGGTTTGGTTACACGTGGCTGCCGCCATTTTAAGACAACAGCCAGGACCTGTAGGACCCCGGGCTGCACTGACCAAGCCCCGTCTCCAGGACCCCAGGACCCCCAGATGGACTGACTGCGCCCCACCTCCAGGATCCCAGACCAGCCACACCCCACCTCCAGGACCTCCAGCCGACCACGTCCACACCCCAAGCTGCAGCTCCCCATTTGCCAACACATTTGGAAGCCAGATGGATAATCCTGGAAGCCTTAGCTCCGATCTTTGGGTGGGGCAAAACTCATCCTGCCACGCCTGCTGGAGACTTGAAGCTCATTGTCAGGTACCTCTCATGCATCAGGCTACTGAACACTGGGAGGTTTCATTACTACATGACTGTTATACTGTAGATTTTCTTCTCCTTTTTGAAAAGTTTTAAGATTTTATTTATTTTTTATCCCTCTATTTTCCTTTTGTTTACCTGTTTCCTCAGAGTCTCTTTCTCCCTTTTCTCATGCTAACAACCAATTTCTTTTGATTACACTATCACTCTTTCTACAGTCTAGAACTTATATATACTCTTTTCTTATCCCATTAACAGCTACATCCTACACCCTTCCCCATCCTCTTTGTCCTCCATTAGAAACTGCAGACCTTATTGCAAATCTATTTGTTATACTGTAGATAATAATTGAACCATTCTATTTATTATGACAATATTGCTAACATCTTCATAGGGGCTATTTGGTTTAGGATTACATATTGTCTGTACTGGGCACTGCCAATGTTGATCTCCCCCTTAAAGAAAAGGTTTTGGAAACCTATAGGGTCACTATAAGCCTATACAGGGGAAACTGCAATACCCCAGATCTGCACTGCTAGAGGGGAAGATACATGAACAACATGAAAAGTCAGGGGAAGAAAATTATCCAAACAAACCTAGATTCTATATTAATAGAATCCAGTGACAGCATGGTAGAAGAAATGTCAGAAAAGGAGTTCAGAATATTTAAGAAGAACACATTGCCTGCATGTGGTGGTGCATGCCTATAATCCCAGCTACTCAGGAGGCTGAGGCAAGAGGAACACAAGTTCAAGACCAGCCTCAGCAACTTAACAAAACTGTCTAACAATAAAAAGATAAAAATGACTAGGGATATAACTCAGTGGTAAAATACTCCTGGATTCGGTACCCAGTATCCAAAACAGAACAACAAAATGAAACACACACACATTGTCCATCTGGCTGAGTGCTTGTCATTTTATAACAACAAATGCTCATAAGTACTTGTCACCAGTCTCCTCTGAACATTTTGGGGATGATTTGGTATCATTTGGGATTTAATTTTCCCACAACAATTTCATGTTGACTATCATGTTATCCAATTAAGTTCCATTTTTAGTATCTGCATGCATTTCCTTTGAAAATCACAGGGCATTTGTAACTTCCAAATGAGTAAATTTACCCCCAAATTACCCCATTCTATTCCCTGGGATAGAATGACATTTGCTGGTCATCCGGAATAGTTTGAATTTTAAATTTTATTTCAGAACCATAATTTTGCATTTAATAAATTGTTAGTTCTTTAAATGTTGGCCTAGGTCCTCCTTCCCAAGTATCCTTAGCATTAAAAAATGATTTATGTAGTCTCTATTTACAAATGTGAAGGAGAGGAGTGGTGGACTGTTAGGGACTGTACCCATTGGCAAGAGTACTGTCCC
Source organism: Sciurus carolinensis (assembly GCF_902686445.1). NCBI lineage: Eukaryota > Metazoa > Chordata > Mammalia > Rodentia > Sciuridae > Sciurus > Sciurus carolinensis. The sequence goes on along the minus strand of NC_062232.1, from coordinate 113,739,014 downwards.
TTTTTCTTCACAGGTGCTATGTTTTAGTGCCCCAAGCACTACCATATTAGCTTAAGAAATAGGCAGTTCCTGCCAGGCATACCTGTAATCCCCAGAGGCTGAAGCAGGAAGATGGAAAATTCAAAGCCAGCCTCAGCAACTTAGTGAGGCCCTAAGCAACTTAGCAAGACCCTGTCTCTAAATAAAAAAAAAAAAAATAGAAAGGGGGCCAAGGATGTGGCTAAGTTGTTAAGTACCCCTGGGTTCAATACCCGGTACCAAAAAAAAAAAAAAAATCCTTCCACTATGTGACACAGAATGTATATTCGGGGGGAGAATTAAAGGAAAATACTTCAAATGCCCGATGACTCTAATTGCTTGAGTAATCTGATACTTTCATTGCGATAATAGAGTTATTTCACTTTGATAATGGTAATGGATGAGTTTGCTTGTTAACTTTTCACCAGTTGATTTTTTTAACAGTAGGTATACCTGGGGTAGGTATAGGGGTGTTATTGAAAACTCAGTCCTTGTCCCTAACACCACTCCAATAATGAAGACAAGGTTTTGAGTAAAAGAAGGTTTATTGCTTTGCTAGCAAAGGAGAAACACGGGGGACTCTGGGACAAGAGTCTGTGATTCTCCCTGTCAAGGGGAGCAGGGGGGTTTTAAAGAGGTGATTCAGAGAAATGAGATTGGGGAGGAAAGATCAAGGAGGAGATCAGGGCAAAGAAGATCAGGGAGGAGAAGGTCAGGGAAAAGAAGGTTGGGAAAAAGAAAAAAATGTCAGTTTAAAAGCAACAAAGGATATAGTCAAGGCATAAAGTGATTCCCCTCTTAGGGGAGTGGGGGTGTATTTTTGCCATTAGGCCACTGCTAGGGGGTTGTCAGGGAAGGGTCCTTGTGGCGTCATCTTCATAAGGAACCAGGTGCTTTTCAGGATTTCAGACTCCTATAACAATGGAGTGTTTGGGATTTCTTTGCACAATGACAGTTTTGTGTGGGGTTTAGGTCAGGTTGAGTCAGAGTGACCTCCAGGAGACTTGTTTCAAGATAGAGGATATGTTTCAAAATGGCATTGCCTATGTCAAGTTCCTCCTAATATTCCTGCCTCTTTTTTATTTTCTCTTTCTTTCTTTCTTTCTTTTTTTTTTTTTTTTTTTTTTTTTGATACAAAAGGGGTAATGGGAGAAGGGGCAACAATGTATCTTAAGCTACTTCTGCTGAGGGGGCGTTGACTGGGGACTCCTGTTTTTTCAGTGCTGGGAATGAACCCAGGGCCTAACACAAGCTAGGCAAGTTCTCTACCACTAAGCCATACCTCCAGCCCCTGATTCTTCATATTTCCTTGAATTGTGTATATTTTGTTAAAATTATTTAATGACTCCTATTTAGATGGATCAGTAATGTTTTCTAAACCAAGCTGTTACATTTTTTAAAGCAGATTCATTCTGGTATTTGAATTCTTGATCTGTATTGTTGGTACTTTTAGGAATGCTGGTTTCAGGAATTGGGAAACTAGATTGACAAGTGTTAATTTTTCAGGACAAGTCCCAGACTTGAAATAATATCTAAGTGTGGAATGGAAGGCACTTTATCCCCATGCTCATTGCATCTACTACCCTAGAGGTATATTTGCTAATTAAGAGGAAGTCTCCCAATCTGTAAATTAGTAACTATACGTTTTTTCATTGTTTTCTCCCCAAAGACCTATGTTCCGTGTCAGATTGTAGGAACATCTAATGAATGAAAGCTTCATGAAATCATTCCAAGCATTAGCTCATTTCTAATGTCAGCAAGTTTCAAATGTATTTTGTTACTCTTTACTGAGACAAAAACAGTTGCACTATGTGCATTTCATGGTCTATTAAATAGAACAGAAAACCTACTTAAATGATTCACTACCATAATCTTGCATGGTATTTGAGTTTTAGCAATTAGTAACAAAATGAGAATACCGAATTCATTTAAAAGATTTGTTATCCATAGCTTTGTATGAGTCAATTGCAATATTACTGAAGAGAAAAAATGGGCTTATGAATCTTCTAGCAAATAACTGGTAATAAATACCTTTCAATGTAATATTTAACAATTTCCCTATGATTTTTATTAAAGCAGGATGAATTATGGTTCTTGTGAAGAGTTGGTCCAGCCTCAAAACTGAGTTCTTATCTGTTATTGTGGTTTGATTCATGCAGTTTCTGTCTGACATTATTGTTCACTATTTTGGCCTCACACATGCAGCATGTCTGACTACCTGGTCCCCAACAACTGATTTCAGAAGTTGCCCTGGAGAGGGAAAGAGGAAGTTTAGTCTACTCACTCACCTTCCCTGAGTTTCCAAGTGACAGAATTTCCCTGAAGTGGTGCTAGATACCTCTCCACAGGCAAGTCCCCTGGAAGATTTGGACAGCCATCATCTCCTCCAGGACCTGTGATGGAAAACTCTGGTACTAGTCACCTATACATCTGTAGCATGAAGAGCAAAGAACTGGAAATGATGGTCAAGACCAACTAGACAAGTAAGAGGAACCTTATGTTTTGTGAGATGACAGGTGTTGAGTGGAAGACAGCACCTGCCTCCTGTTAGCTGGACCATCATTTAGGTTGATGCCGACTCTATTTCTGAGTTTCTAAATTAGGAATTACCAGCAATGCCAGGGTACATTCATGGACACCACTTAATTAACACTATGGTAGAGACCTTGTTTCTACAATCAGTTTCTTAGCTAGGCATTGGCACTTTGGTCTAGTCCTCATTTGTGTTACTGTAGGTGTGCTGTTACAGATACATTGACTTTACTAGACTGTCAGATCAAAAGAACCTGATCTAACATTTTCACATCAAAGTTTTGAGTTACTTTTTTTCAATACTAGGGATTAAATCCCGTGGTGCTTTACCACTGATCTACATCTCTGGCCCTTTATATTTTTTATTTTGAGACAGGTTCTCACTAAGTTTCTGAAGCTGACCTCTAACTTGTGATCCTCCTGCCTCAGCCTCCCGAGTCACTGGGATTACAGACATGCAACACCACAGCTGTCTTGTTACCTTTTTATCCTGTTTGGAAAACCCTTGAAGTACCAGACAGAAACTGGATAGACTGGATGAGATTTTCAAGAGCAAATTTAAGGAATCTAGGACCATGGAAGCAATGGTTATGTGCCTTTTTTTTTTTAACAGGTGTTGTGGTTTGGATGTGAGGTGTCCCCCAAAGCTCACATGGGAGACAGTGCAGGAAGATTCAGAGGAGAAATGATTGGGTGGTGAGAGTCTTAACCCAATCAGTGAATTAATCCCTGATGGGATTAATTGAAGTGGTAGGGTGTGGCTGGAGGAGGTGGGAACTGGGGCGTGGCTATGGGTATATATTTTGTATCTGGAGAGTGAAGTCTCTTTGCTTCCTGATGATGCGAGCTGCTTCCTCTGCCATGCTCTTCTGCCATGATGTTCTGCCTCACCTCGAACCCCAAGGAATGGAGCCAACCTTCTATGGACTAAGACCTCTGAAACTGTGAGCACTCAAATAAACTTTTCCTCCTTTAAAATTGTTCTGGTCCAATCTTTTAGTCACGGAAGCAAAATAGCTGACTAAATCAGCATGTATGAGAACATGGCTTTAAATGCAATTTGAAGCCAGCAAAATCTAAGAAAGGTAGGGAAAATGAGAATAGAGGACCAACTGAGTATGATGGTCTACCAGTCTACCCCACTGTGCTAGCATAGATATTTATTTGGTAGGAGTCCTGGAGGCACAGGTTAATAATTCAAGTATTATGTAGGTCCCATACTGCTTTAAATATTTACCTATCCATGTATTGTCCATTTCCTTGCAGTCTCCTGCAACCACACATTGTAGTTTTTATTTAATTTTTTTCTAATTAGTTATGCATGATAGAATGCATCTTTTTTTTTTTACATTTACATAGGGTAATGATGTTTATTTTATTTTTCCCCTCCCCCCACCCCTCCCACCCCTCTTTTCCCTCTACACAGTCCTTCTTTCCTTCATTCTTGCCGCTCTCCTTAGCCTAACTCTAAACCTAACCCTAAACCTAATGCTAGCCCCTCCCACCCCCCATTATATGTCCTCATCCGCTTATCAGCGAGATCATTCGTCCTTTAGTTTTTTGAGATTGGCTTATCTCACTTAGCATGATAGATAGAATGCATCTTGACACATCGTACACAAATAGAGCATAACTTCTCATTCCTCTGTACATGGAGCACATTGTATTTTGTTCACATTGAATTTCTAGGGTGTTTTTTTTTTTTTTTTTTTTTGGTACCAGGGATTGAACTTGGGGGAACTTGAACTTGACCACTGAGCCACATCCCCAGCCCTATTTTGTATTTTATTTAGAGACAGGGTCTCACTGAGTTGCTTAGTGCCTCACCATTGCTGAGACTGGCTTTGAACTCACGATCCTCCCGTCTCAGCCTCTAGTGTTTGAATTGGAAAGACCTTTGGCCTTTTCTCACTTGTATCTTTGAGCCTCATTTGCAAAATGAGCATCATGCCATGATATCAGGGAGGTTGTGATAATGAACTGTGATAATCCTTGTCAAGAGTTGAGCACACAGGAGACACTCAAGGAATTAGTGCCCCATTTCTGGAATACATGTATTAAAGCAGAGCATTATGGAGCTTGGTTTAGCTCCTTTCCCCCTCTCTCCAGCCTCTACCCACCTACCCACCCCCATCCCATTGCTTTATTTAGGCTTTTAACGTAATTTCAGCCAAACACTCATTTCTTTTGCAGGGCCAGCAAATGTCCTCAGTGATTACATGGGCATCTGTTTAGAAACCCACCCCCATTCTGCTGTGATGCAAGGAGGTGTCCCAGGATTCTGCTCTTTTCCTTACTCGGACCCATGTTGAGTCCTTCCATCAAAGCTGACATGACTTAGCACCCATCAGGACATTCCAGGATTTAAGAAGTGCACTATAGAGAGTGCTTACTACAGAATTACCAAAAGGTCCCCATTCTTTCCTTACTTATATAAAGTAACTTCTATTCTGGGTGGTGATTAATTTGTTGGAAATTGGTTGCAGATATGACAGTTGGTGATGGGGGAGGAAAGTACTAAATATAAGTAGGAGCTATTCTAGGATGTGTTAAGACACCTCTATTTAGCGTCAGTAGGTGCCTCTGATTTCTTTGCTGCTCTGTTCTCACGGGCTTTATCCAAAAGATGTTGACATGGAACCAGAAGTTCACCCATCCAAAAATCAAAAAATGTACTTTTTTAGGATTAGAAACTAAAGTGTCTAGTCTTTAAAGCACATGGACATTTCATAGGAGTTTTATTTACCACTGTGATTGGCTAAATTACTTAAGTTGTGAAGGATGGGATTGTTGTCTCACCCAGTGAGAAACAGATATTTAGAAAAACCCATACCAGCTGGGTGCAGTGGTGCACACCTGTATTCCCAGTGACTCAGGAGACTGAGGCAAGAGTATCATGAGTTCAAGGTCAGCCTGAGCAACTTAGTGAGGCCCTAAGCAAACTTGGAGACTGTCTCAATAAAATATTTTTTAAAGGGTTGGGTATGTGGCTCAGTGTTTAAACACCCCTTGGTTCAAACCCCAATACCAAAAAAAAAACTCACACCCTCATCCCTTCACCAAGTAGCATAATGGTTTATTTGCTGGTTAAAACAAGCTGGAAACAACTGTGACTATGACACATTTTTCCCCCCTCTACACCCACTTGTGCCCATCTGTCATCTTGGATTTCTTCCTTGGGGGAGGCATTGGGAACACCTAAGTGAATGGTTAATTAGGTAATTCTGAGAATTTCAACTTAGAAATTCATCATGAGGTTGAGGGTTCCTAAAGGGTGACTCTAATTGTTCACACCTTAATATCAGGACCATCTGTGAAAGAAGTGACTGTTCTCAGAATTAAAGGTGGGATCTAGCTCCTTGGATCTTTCCTAAGGAGTTTATTCTGAAGCTCCACTTGTGACTTAGGCTCATTTGGTGAGTAATCAATGAACACACATTCACCAGTGGTAACTGTTAATGTTCTGTTGTAATGGGTAACTAACCCAAGCCTGGATGCTAAACAAACTAAGAACACTGTCATGAGAATTAGTGCCCAGGAAATGGAGAGTTCCCCTCCTCCTAGTCTTATGACACTAGACAGCCTATAAATGTGGAAAACTGGTGATGAGCACTCAGAATTTGGAGTCTGATCTCCTCTGGGCCCATTGGTATAAAATAAAGTTTGAGTTCTCCCAGTCTTCGAGTGCCATTTGCTACTTCTTACCTGATTCCCATAATATTGCTGATGCATTGGTCCAAAAGCAACAACCGTGCTGGTTTGGGGTCACCAGCATGGCGGGTGGCCCATGCCAGAGCCCGTGGTACCCCTCAAACAGAACAGGACAGTGCCACCCGGAAATTCTGGTATCTCCTTCACCTAGAAGTCCTGTGCCTCTGGAATGGATGCTGGTGCCCGGACTATCTGGAGAGTGGGACAAAACTCCTGCACAGTCTTCTAGAGAAGGTAAGTTTCAGGGACTCAGAACCATAGCCAGGCCAGACAATAAGGATGGAAGGGGAGACTGATCACCTCCCATAGCCGCCCACAAGGTGGCTTCCAAAAGAGGAAGGGCCGGGGAGGAAATGCTTTAAACTCTTAAGTGTCTGTGTTGGTGTAAGTGGATGTGAAACTGTTGGCTCCATGGCTTTGTGCTATGGAGTCTGAGTGAGTCCTGACCTGCAGTTCCACGGAGACATTGTAAAGGCACAATGGTGATTCAAGTCTTATAATGGAACCACTGACAGGGCCTGGGGTTTATATGGGCACACCTTCAGCCAAGAAGCATCTAGGATCCATTCTGGGACATAGCCAGGTGGGTCTGTTGTCTGACACCACCACCCTCAGCCCTGGTCTGTCTTGCAACACCAACACAGGGTGGAACATGGGAGGAGTTTAGTCTAAACCTATAATCCTGGACTATGATTAAGAATTTTTAAAAGGGCTACTCTGGGGGTTATAGGATTAGGCTGACAAAGGGCTGACTCCACACTCTGTGAGCTTGAATGGCCTACTTTTGGTGTTAATTCGTCTCGGGAAGACACCCTTCATGTCCCCACCATTAAGGCAGGTCACCGCATTATCACTAGAGCCCCAGGTTACCCAGATCAGTTTCGTTACATAGATTCCTGACTCCCAATTGCCAAGATTTTGCCCCCATGGGTGCAGTTTTGCCTTAACTCCAAGGGTCAGTGTAGGTTATGTTAGCAAAAACCTGGCAACTCCCAAGCCCACCAAGCACATCCATTAAGGGGATCTTGAAGAGGAGCCCCTGCCCCTGCCACCCTACTTGTCCATTGCTTCACAACCAGCTCCCAGATGACCAACCTCATTGCCTGAAACCCTGTCACCATCTGTCTCACTGGCTGTCACCCACCCCCCTCTGCCAGAAAACCTTAAGCCAGAACCTGTGAGTCAGGGACAACTTGGGTTCACTTGGCAGCCACAAGCCCTACAGCTGCCCCTGTGTGAGACTTTTGGGCCCCCACAGGGCAATAGAGATGACACCATTCAAGAAACACTCATTGATTTCTTGAAGTCAATCTTCCAAACCCATCGACCGACCAGGGGAGACTGCCATCAGCTTCTCTTGCTCTTCCATAGTAAGGAGTAGAAGAAGCATTCTATTAGAAGCCGGAAATGACTCCAAGAATAGGTCCCTGCACAAGAGGTAGATGCTGAAGTCTGGGCACAAAGGGCAGCCCCAGAGGAGGACCTGTCCTGGGATCACAACTCTGAAGAGGGATGGAACCACCTGGAGTGGTACAAACTGCCCTCCTCTGAGGAGTCCATTCATATGCAGGGAAGCCCACCAACATGCCTGAAGTAGCTATGGTACTCGAGAGGCCAGAGGCGCCCCCTTCAGAGTTTTACGAAAAGCTTTGTGAAGCCTTTCAAGTTTTCACACATTTGATCCAGAAGTCCCCGAGAATCAGGACATGGTCAACACAGCTTTTGTGTTCCAATCCAGTCCAGATATCAAGAAGAAGCTCCAGAAACTAGAGGGGTTTGCAGGTGTGAACACTTCCCAGCTGCTTGAGGGGGCTAACAAGGTCTACATCAACCAGGATCAAACTGCACAGAGAGAGGCACACAAATGCATGACACAATGTGTCTCTCTTGGTGGAAGCACCTGGATGTCCAGACCAGTCAGATAGCCCGGACCATCTCGTAAGAACCAGATACCTGGAGGTCACCCTTCACTGCAGAAGGACCAATGTGCCTACTTCAAGGAATTAGGCCATTTGAAAAATCAATGCTCAAATCATAAATGGCTAAACCCCTTCAAAAGAACCCACCACTGAATTGGGAAGGCTAATTAATAGCAAGTGGAACCCAGCTTGGCCAGGATGAACTCAAAATAGGAAAGACCAGGCTCTTTGATTCTTGGCCCCACAGAGCCCTTGGTCAAAATAACAGGGGTCACCCAATGGTCTTATGGTCTAAACGGGCATGAAACATTCTGTAGTTATGTGACCCATTGCTCCATTCAGTGGTGAAGAGTTTACTGTGATAGGAGCAACAGGCAGCCAGACCTTTCTGCAAATTCTGCATCTGTAAGCTCGGGACATCTGGTGTCACATGAGTTCCTGTACTTGCCAGACTGCTCAGTTCCCTTCCTTGGAAGGAATTTTCTCTCAAAATTGGAAGCACAAATCACCTTCTCCCCCAGTGGTCCCACCTGTCTGACCTTAAGGAAGGGACTCGCCATGTTTACAGCAGTCATGTTACCCTGAGGAGATGAATGGAGACTCTATGCTCAAATTCCAACTGTCACTGGAAATCCTTCCTCCCTGCTTCAAGAATTCCCCTCAGACTGGGCAGAAAACAAGCTGCCTCCATTGGCCAAGAATTCATGCCCATTCATGCCATTCAATTTTCAGTTGAACTGAAATTGGGAGCAGAGCCCATCAGACTAAGGCAATATTCCCTAACAAGGGAAGCATGCCTTGGAATAAGGAAGCATCTCCAGGAATTGAGAGACTCTGGGGTCCTGATTGAGTGCCAGTCCCTCTGGAATGCTCCCTTACTGCTGGTGCAAAAGCCTAATAGTGAAGATTACCAACAGGTACAAGATCTCTCAATAGTTAACTAGGTGGTGGTTACTCTTCACCAGGTGGTCCTTAACCCCTAAACACTCCTCAGCTTGATTCCACTCCAAGTTAAGTGGTTTAGTGCCTGGATATGAAAGAATGGACCTGGTGAACCGAGGAAATAGAATGGTCATCAGGTGACCAAAGAGGCAGTTCTGCGTCAGGACATCGTCATAAGTCATCCTGGGATGACTTATGACAAATACTGCTGGCCCCAAGCCTCCCAGACTGCTTTAAGTGCACCAAAGAAGACAATGAATGGGCCACCATAGAAGGAGGACAAAAAAACACTGGAAGGATGGTGGGTATGCCAGACCACTGGGTTTCTGTCCCACCAGGTTTGGGATAGCAGGGGATGTTTCAACACCCTGAAGTGGGTCACCTAGGGAAAACTAAATTGAATGCTTTACTTAGCAGGTACTACTACATAGTCAAACTCCCTACTCTGTGTAACTAAATCAGCCAGAAGTGTGTAACTTGTGCCAAAAATAATGCTAACCAGCAACCAGCCTGGTCCCTAGGCATCCAGGTCATTAGGACATCACCTTTTGAAGACATAGAGGTTGAACCCTCAGGGAAGCCAGACCAAGTAAAGGATACTGATACCTGAGGGGCAGGATACTGATGTGACCTGGCCCTGTCCATTGGGTTGGACAATGGACCTGCCTTCAACACAGAAGTCATCCAGAGCCTCACCTGAATATTGGGAATCAAATGGAACCTACACACGGCCTACTAACCACAGAGTTCAGGGAAAGTTGGACGTGTGAAGCACCACCCTTGCTAAACTGTCAGGAAACAGGAACTTCTTGGGTAGATCTCCTCCCTATTGCTCTCCTCCAGGTCCACTGTACACCTGGAAGCACAGGGTATTCCCCATTTGACATTCTGTTTGTGTGACCACTGCCTATAATAAATAAAGAGGGGATCCCTGTCAGATAGGTAAGCTTAGCCTGTCCTAGCAGCTCCAGGTCCTAGGAAAGACCCTTCGCCAGATATCTAGGGATGTCCAGGAGAGGGAAGCCACTCACTGGGAAGCCAGTTGCACCCACACCAACCCAGAGATCCTGAATGGATTGAAAACTTGAAGGACCCACTTCAGTCCACCTGTGGGGGACACCATATTGTCACATTAACCTCTCCCACTGCCATAAAGTTGTAGGAATAAACCCAAGGATACACTACTCTGGAGTTAAAAAGGTAGCTGCTGCTGAGAACTCCCCTCTCTGGACATCTGAGGTGAACCCCGGAAACCCACTCAGACTGACACTCCAGAGCCACCCTGTGGCAGCTCTGCCACAGCCATCCAAGACGTTAACCTGCCTGCTAAGGAGAACTGAGGAAATGACAGCCCTGCTCCAGTCACGAACCTGGAGGCCGACGGGACAATGCACAGCAGAAGCTTGAGGAGTTCAACAGGGGCTGAATGGGGCCAGTGGTCATGATGTCACCCTGCTACACTGGGACTAATGACCTTAATTGCCTGATTTCTGTAGGTCTGACTGCTGCAGCCCCAAACAACTAAAATCGAATACCGAGGGTTGTCTAGCCATATTTTACTTAAGTGTGGTAACCCTATTGGAGGAATCTGTTACTGCTTGTAATAATTTGTGTCCCACTAAGTCCTGGGACAATGGGTCACAGCCCCTTTCCAGTATGTTCCCGTCAGCAATTCCTTTCTTGCTCCTGGAACAATAGGCTCAGTGCATGTATCAAAGTAGGCCCCAAAGGTTACTGCCTCCATGAGGGAGGAACAAACCTATGGGACAAGATGGACATGCCCTATCTGCTACACTGCACTTCCCCCTGAGGAATATGTTCCCCCACCTGGCCCGATTCCCCCAGGTTCTGCTTTCCCAGACATAAAAGGGATGACAACCACCACTGGGTCTTTGTACCTCTGTTTACCCTAATATGCCAAGTAATTGCTACCTGGCGGAAAAGGTCTTTCCCTGTCACAAAGGTGGGAACATACATTGAACAGAAGACATTCCAGAATATTTGAGGATTCCCAGACTGAGATTGCCCCAACGTTTCAGGCCCCACCTGTAGGGAAACTGAGCCAGGCTATGGGCCCCTATCTAATCTCAAATCAAGTCAGACATATGATTTAGAGACTCAGCTTTATCAGATCCTACACACAACTCATTGCCTTCTCAGTGATTTAAACCCCCATTTAGCAAGAGACTGCACGTTCTGCTTACCCTTGGAGGCTCCCGGGTACCTGGCCACACGGGCACCCCTAACTAATTTGACTAGCAAAGGCTCTCTCCTGGACCCTTTTCTAATAAGACCTATTCTGTGGGGGGTGCTATTATCTGAAAAGGCTCCCATATGCATTACCAATAAAGATAAGAAAGACTCATTCAAAACAATCTCAGTGGGAAACCTGAATAATGACCAGTGCATCCAGACTATTGAAGAAAAATGGATTGATGATCTTACTGTGGCCCACCCAACCCAATGTGGTATCATCCTTACCAGGACTTGTCTTTGGATGTGGAATGATGCCTATTTATGCTTACCAACTGGATGGAAAGGGACCTGTGCCCTGGTTTTCCTCACCCCCAGACAGACATAGTCCCCAACAACCAAGACCCTCACTGTACCTCTAGCAGCACATACCCAAACAAAAAGAGCCATCCAATTCATTGTGCTGCTGGTTGTTAGGGAGTCATGGCTGGAATAGGAACAGGATTGGTAGGGATTGCCACATCAGTCAGTTCTATAATCAAATATCTAGGGACATGGCAGATGACATAGAGTGAGTAGCCAAATCAATAGTGGCCATGCAAGACCAATTAGACTCCTTAGCATTTGTAACCTTACAAAACTGGAGAGGACTGGGTTTAAGAACAGCTGAGAAGGGAGGACTTTGCCTCTTGTGGATTCCTTTTTTTTTCAAGTTGTCAATGGACCTTTAGTTGACTTAGTTCTATGTGGTGCTAAGGGTCGAGCCCAGGGCCTCCCACGTGCTAGGCAAGCGCTCTACCACTGAGCCACAACCCCACCCACTTTGCCTCTTCTTAAACGAAGCATGCTGTGTTTATGTAAACCAGTTAGGAAAATCCTAGGCATGGCTCAACAACTGAAAGAGCGGGTTGCAAAAAGGAGAGAAGAATTAGCTAACTCTTGGACATTTGGAGCAACATCTGGAGCTGTATTGGGAGAAATCCTAGTTCTTGGCTCACAGCAGTTAATGTCTCAAGTGTGTAAACTTACAGAGAGGAGCATTCCGCTCTGACCACCTAGGAATGTAAACAACTGCCTCAAGTTGACCTAGTGTTACCAAGGGAACCTGTATAGGGGCCTAGTGGTCTGATCCCCTGTGGTGCATTGTGATTGGGCAAGAAAACTATAAAATGTATAGCTATTCCCACAACAAATGAGTTTGCAGGCTGCTCAACACAAGCCTGCTTCCACCCAACTCCCGGAGTCTAGGGGTCTTTACCCCGCAGCCCTTACCTGTACCTGAGCTACCCTGGCACCCCTACAGAGCTGGGCTTCCTGGCTCCTACCACTGGTTGGACCCCTCCTTGGGCTCCTCCTGGCACTCCTGTTTGGTCCCCGCTTTTTCTTTCTTTCTTTTTGCGATGCTGGGGATTGAACCCAGGTCCTCTACCAACTGAGCTACATCCCCAGCCCCTGGTCCCTGCAGTCTTAACATGCTGACCCAATTGTCTCCTCCTGCTTAGCAGCCATAAACTTCCAAATGGTCCTCCAGAGTTACCAGCAGCTTAGCTTGGAGAACATGGACAGAGGTGATGCCCCTAAGGGTTTAAGTGGGTATCAGAAGTGGGGAGATATAATGGGTAATTAACCCAAGCGTGGATGCAAAATAAACTAAGAACACTGTGGTGAGAATTAGTGCCCAGGAAAGGGAGAGTTCCCCTCACCTGTCTAGTCAGCTGGTCTTCAGGAAACCTGATTAGCACATCCACTCCTACTTTTCAGATTGTAAATGATTTCCCATAGGATCTAAGAGGAGCCAGTTCTTTCCTATACTGCACTCTGCTTCTGTAAACATGCTTCCCACTTGAAACCCTGTGCACAATCATGTATTGTTTAGACTAGAAAACTGATGATACTAGATAGGCTATGTATGTTGTGAAAAACAGGTGATGGGTGCTCAGAATTTGGGCCCACTGGCATAAAATAATGTTTGAATTCTCCCACTCTCCAAGTGCTGTTTGCTGCATCTTGCCTGATTCCTACAACACTGTAATTTCTTGGTGTGAAATAGTCCCTACCAAACTCATACTTGCTTTATGTGGTTTTTTTCTCTCTCTTCTTATTTGTATGGGTGATGGAAAGAGAATGGATTATAATGGATCACTTAAAGCAAAGCCTTTGACTGAAACTCTATTAGGGATTATATATGTAGAAAGAAAAAATTGATTTGCTAATTTTTTATGCAAAACAGTGTACATTGGATTGATGTGCTCAAATTTTAGCATTTTTGGAATTATAGATATAATATGTGTTCATGTGCAAGGTGAGATTTCAGAATATGGTGAAATGTGAATTCCAGAAAATCCATCTATGTAGAATTATACCCACTGTTATGATTTTGGTCTGTTTTCAATTAGGCTTTTCTGGACTGATATACGTTGTTTTATTGTATTATTTTATAGCACAAAAAACTTTATGCTCTGGACAACCTCAAGTGCCTTAGAAAAGAGTATTACACAAAAGAACCTGTATAACCTCCTGCTCAGAGGGTAATTTCTTTTTTTCTCTAAATGTTTTTGTGTTTCCCCCATAGCCGCACTATGCCTTCCTCTCTCAGGATGCTTGTGGAGGTGAGGATATGTAGGTGTCACAAAAGGAGAGCCTTATTTATTTTGAATTTAAAGGCACACTCCCCCCATCACCACCAGTTTGATAACTGAAGGCCTGTGTCTTCCACTTTGAATGCCAACTCTAGTTTTTCCTGGTGGCTAAGTTGTTATTCTGCAGCATAAAGTCCAGTCCGAAGTGGCAGATAGTAACCACTGACCAAAATATAGGTAAGTTAATTCCCTGCTAGATTGATCCCCTGTTTCATGCACCTGGTAGTGTAAAAGGGAGAGCAATGCCAAGTGGGATCCAGAACTGTGCTTAGTTCTTTTCATGTTGTATCTCATTTAACTCTCTCAAGACCCACTGAGATGAGCACCTTTTTTTTTTTTTTTCAATACTGGGGATTGATCCCAGGGGTGCTCTACCACTGGGATCCATCCTCGGCCCTTTTAAATATTTTTGAGACAGGATCTTGCTAAATTGCTGAGGTTGACCTTAAACTTGCAGTCCTCCTGCCTCAGCCTCCCAAGTTGCTGGGATTATAGGTGTGCACCTTGCTGTCTGTTCTTTTAATGAGAAGAACTGCAAAAGTTAGAGGCTCTGAGGAGGAGAGGGCTATTGTGACCAGCAAAGGTGGAATAGCCCATAAATGCGGCCCCTCATTCAGGGGTTTACAGCCTAGAGGCAGGGAGAAGGCCTGGAGCAGCAGCAATGTGCAGAGCTGCTCGTGGAGGCTGAGGACACCAGGCTCTGGTGGGGGACCTGTGACAGACATCGTGTATTCAAGACATTGAGGGCTATGAGGCTCCTGTGCTCAGCCTCAGCTCGCTTCCTCTGACCACGCTCTGCACATCCATGGGAGGAAATAAAACCCACGGGTTCTGTCAATGGCAAGTTCAGAGCCTGGCTTTGCAGAAACCTCCGGGTCAGGTCTCCAGGCTGGCAGCAAACCCCTCCTTCTGTTCTCCAGCTTCACAGGCCACAGGCTGAAGATGTCACTTCCTCTGTGTGTGCAGGAAGCCTTGGTGGCTTGGTGGTCCCACCCAGGGTCCTGCGTTCCTCTCGAGGGCTGCCTGCATTGCCTGGAGACTGCTGCACTCTCAAGGAGAGAGTGTGGCCAACACAAGGGGGAGGAACTTGGAAATCCCTTGGAGTGCTACAGCCCCTGGGACTGCGACAGGATAAGATTCAGCTGCGGTTTGGGGCGGGGGACACAATAGTCTCCCTGTGTCAGGTTCCATGTAAGCAAGAAAGTGAGTTTGCTCCCTAGATGAGGAAGATACAGGCAGTTCTAGCCTGAGGGACTTCAGTGTGAAAATGTGAAGGACCTTGGGGGTCTGAGGAAATGCACCTGTCCCCCTTCCTGTTCCCTCATTTGTGGGGCAGCCTGGCTCAGCGGCCATTGCTAATGTGAGTGACATGAGAGAACGTGCCCTCTGCAAGTGGAGACATTTATGATTGGGGGGTGTCCTTATGTTCCATTTCCCCCAAGGACGCTGGGTTTGTCTGTTGGTGAAGGTTGTGCTGGGTCAGTCTTAGGCTGTGACGATGGCCATGGAGGTAGGTGGCCCTGCACACTCTCTCCATGTTGGGCAGTACAGTCGGGTGAAGGAGCTGTGAGAAGGAGCTGCTCCTGCTTTTGCTCAGTGATTGGAACCTGGATATGCTCTAGACACAACATATCTGGTCCATCTTCTGGGTCTTTCTCCTGTGGCTTCATGGGTTGCCTGGGCATTGGCTGCAATGTGCATTTCCCTGTGTCTGTCACAGGAGGGCCTGGACGAGGTTCTGGTTTCAACTTCTGCCCCCTCTTCCTCTTTCCCTAGTTCTCATGCAGCCCAAACCATTTTGCTGTCAACTGCTTGTCCATTCTTCCCATCCAACGGTTGCTGAAAGCTTGGTCCTTGTCCCCAGTGCCAATCCAATAAAAAGGACACAATTTTGAGAAAAAGGAAAAAGAAGGTTATTGCTTTGCTAGCAAAGGAGAAACACAGAGGATTCCTGTCCCAGAAGCTGTGGTTCCACCTATCAGCAGGAACAGGGGGCTTTTAAAGAGGTGACTCAAAGGCTACACTCCCTGTGTTCTCTGGAATAGTAATTCACTCGTTAATTTGTGAGATAGTCATTTCTGAGATCTTCTGGTGCCATCCCCAAAGTCTGGATTGATTACTTGGTTCCTGTGATGGGTGTGTCCTGAAGTACAGATAACTACCTAAAATGGGGAAGCAAGGTGATCCTGTTTCCCCTGAGATTAGTTAAGGGGAGAGATTGTAGAGGAGCAGGGAGAGAGGAAGAGAAAGAAACATGTCCATTTTTAAAATAAGTTGCAGTGGCAGAGCAGCAAGGGCTGTATTCAAAGCATAAAGTGGACACTGTTACACAGGTACTAACTGGACCTTAGAGATCAGAGATTATCAGGTGTGCTCAGGGTGGTATGGCCATCTTTGTCCAGTCCTGATTGTAATACTGGCAGGAGGTTTCTTTAGCCTTCAAAAAGATTTGTATATTTTGCAACATAGGGTAGAAAAAAAGCAAGTTTCCTAAAAGAAATACTCTAAGAAAATGAAAGGGGTAGGTTTCTTCCCTCTTTTACCAAGAAAATTAAACTTTTATTTTGTATTTTACTGTGAATTTGCCCTTATAACATTCCATCATGAGATACTAGTTCCCTCCCTCTACTCCCTGCTTGTGGTGATTCCTGAGTCCTGGCCAAAGTCAGGTGTGTACAGAGAATTCCTCAAGTGGAACTTGTGCAAAGGGGACACCCAGGACAAGTTGCTAGTCTGAGCAATTGCTTTTGCTTAATCTTGTCCCAGTCAGTTGGGTTGAGGAATGCAATGCGACACCTGATTATGGATGATTTAAATTAATATGCTGATGTCGACAGTCTGTTGGCATAGGGGTCTGTACTGTTCCTGTCATATCCCCCCGTCCTTGAGTACTCGGCATAAGCCAAATCCTTCCAGCTGGCAGGGTTTGATCTCTATGACTTATCATTCGCATCACCTGATGGAATAGCTGGCAGGAACCAAGCATGGTGGCATGTGCCTATAATCCCAGCAACATCAGGAAGCTGAGGCAGAAGGATCATGAGTTCAAAGCCAGCCTCAGCAACTTAGCAAGACCCTAAGCAACTAAATAAGACTCTGTCTCTAAATAAAACATTAAAACAAAGGGCTGGGGATGTAGCTCAGTGGTAAAGCTCCCCTGGGTTCAATCCCTGGTACCAATGAAGAAAAAAATAGTTGGCAGGATGTCAGGAATCGGGTTCTTTGTTAAGGAAATTTAGTGCATGGTGCTATTAGAGAAGGTGGGAAGAAAATGAAAAATGTGTGTAACTGCTATCCAATTTGAATCATCTCCTACAGATCCCTCTGGATTTGCATATGACCCTCCAGCCCATGGTGCTGAGTACACTAATACAGTGTGTATGTTGCTCACTGCTGCTGGGCTGCCCACTGGACACCTGTATTTCGGTTAATATTCTGAGTTTCTGTTGCCTATTTTCATTCACATGCAGTCCCCCTTTCTTATATAAAATTATTGACCATTTTTCGATAGCCATATTTTAAGGGGGTGATAGAGGCTATGTGGCGAGGCGGGGGTGCGGCTTGCCCGAACAGGTACAGAGCTGGAGTGACAATCCCTCGGGAACTGCGCCTGTCTTAGGTTGTCCGTGGCAGAGCAACATCCTTACCCGTCATTGGATAATGAGGCTCTAGCCCTCATTTCCTGTCTTAGGTTGGTATGAGCTCTCACGAATCTTACCCGTCATTGGCTGTCACCAGTTCAGCTCACAGGGGTAATGGTTTTTTAAGATCACCATCACGATCCATCATCTCCAGTCGATAGTAATGAACCTGAATAGGTTTCGCCTGTATAGCCTCAATTTCAGCTCTAAGAAAAGCCATGATCTTGTTGAATATCAAAGGACCTATAGATACGATAAGCAGCAAGCAGAGGAGGGGACCTAGGAAGGGAAGGAGATAGGGAAGGAGTCCCCTGAATCCAGTCCATAGTGGATTATCAGTCAGTGCTCGTCGGCGTTTTTCTAAGTCTTCCTGCAGCTGTTTGATCTTGTCCTTAACAATTCCGGACTTGTTGGTATAGAAACAGCATTTTTCCTGCAAAGCCAGACAAGTGCCTCCCTGTTTGGCAGTTAGAAGATCTAAACCTCTCCTATTTTGTAGGACCACTTCTGCTAAGGAATCCACCTGATCTTGAAGATCTTGTATGGTGCTCGAGAGTATCTGTACATCAGAAATCAATTGTCTGGATATGATAGAAGCTACCTGAGCAGGATAGACAGCAATAACTTTAGAGGATGTGGCGGGCAAATGAACCCAAAGCAAGGGGCAACCTTTATTTTTAAAATGTGGATCCCACTGCCAGAATAGTCCCGTGGGTCTATGAGGGGTGTGTAATATAACCAAAACCAAAGGAAGGTTATAAGATATTTGTGTAACAAATTGTTGAGCAATGGCTTCTGTGACTTGAATTAATGCTTGCCACGCCTCGGGAGTAAGCTCTCGAGGAGAAGAAGGGTCAGAATCTCCCCTTAAAATATCATTAAGAGGCAAAAGCACATAAGTGGGTAGTTTTAAATATGGTCTTAGCCATTGGATATCCCCTAGTAATTTTTGGAAATCGTTAAGAGTGTGGAGATGGTCCACACGCAATTGTATATTAGGGATTTGAATTTGATTAGTTTGAAGTTTGAGGCCCAAGTAGGTGTAGGGGTCCTCTGTCTGAACCTTATCAGGGGCTATCTGAAGTCCCAAGGCAGTAAGGGCTTTATAGAGATCCAAATAACAATTGTTAAGATCATAGGTATTAGGTGCAGCGATTAACAAATCATCCATATAATATAATATATAAACTTGTGGCCACTGCTCTCTCACAGGGTCTACTGCTTGAGCAACATATTTTTGGCAAAGACTAGGGCTGTTAACCATACCCTGGGGAAGGACCTTCCATTGAAATCTTTGCATAGGGCCCTGAAAATTGATGCGGGAAAGGCTGAAAGCAAAATAGGGTCTGTCCTCAGGATGTAAAGGAATAGTAAAAAAGCAATCTTTTAAGTCGATGACCATTTTATAATAGTCCCTAGGAATAGCTACCGGTGTAGGGATGCCTGGCTGTAGTGCCCCCATCGGGTGCATAACCTTATTGATAGCACGCAAATCCTGTAAAAGGCGCCATTTGCCTGATTTCTTCTTAATAACAAAAATAGGAGTGTTCCAGGGTGAGGTTGAGGGTTCCACATGGCCGGCTGTCAACTGTTCCTGTACTAACATGGAGGCAGCCTCTAATTTTTCTTGGGTAAGGGGCCACTGATCCACCCACACAGGAGTTTGGGTTTCCCAAATAATTTTGTCTGCATGGGGTACAGGAGGGTCAGGGACTGACACTAAAAATCCAAATACCCAAGTCCAAATTTGTCTGTTTTTTGTATGGGCTGTACAGGCTCAACCTGTCCTTGTCCTAGCCTCCCAAGGCCTGTACCAGGGACAAAGCCCATAAGGAGCATTTGATGAGTAACTAAAGAGTCGGGACTAGCAAGAATAACTTTCATTTGGCTTAGAATGTCTCGTCCCCAAAGGTTGACAGGGAGATCAGGAACAATGAAGGGGGTAACAGTTCCTTTATTTCCTGTGTTATCTTTTGTGTCAGTCCAATTGAGCACCCTGGAGCTAACTAAAGGGTTTTTTGATTGCCCTATTCCTTTAATGTCAGTTAGTGATGAGGTGAGGGGCCATTCTGATGGCCAATATTTTTGAGAAATAACTGTGGCGTCCGCACCAGTATCTAGGATCCCTTGGATTTTCTTTCCTTCAATAAATAAGGTAAGAGTGGGTCTTTTGTGGGAGATAGGTTGGACCCAATACACATCAGAGGAACCTAAAGAGGCTGTGTTTCGTGGTGAATTTTGGGTGGCAGGAGTGTTTCCTGAATTGAGGGGAAGGAGTATTAATTGTGCAATTCTTGTTCCTGCAGGGATGGCCGCTACTCCATTAATAGCTGTGGCCAGTATTTTAATTTCTCCAGTGTAATCGTTATCAATGATGCCAGGGAAGACCTGAACACCTTGTAAGGTGGTAGAAGCTCTCCCAAGAATAAAAGCACACATATGAGGTGGAGGGGGGCCTACAACCCCAGTGGGTACTATTTGGGGTCCTTGCATAGAGTCTAATATTGTATCGGTGGAGGCACAGAGGTCCAATCCTGCACTGCCTGGGGTAGCGCGTTGGAGGGAGGTGATTGTGGAGAAGGACAGGGAGCCTGGATTGGGTTGGGAGTCTGAGAGGAAACAAACCTTATTGCCCCTGGGTTTGTTCTGGAGGCGGTCGGGGCCAGCCCGAGAGGAGTTTCCCGAGAAGTTAGAGGGAATAGGCTGTCCAAGGGCATTGATCTTGGATCTACACTCCTTGGCCCAGTGGCAACCTTTACCACATTTAGGGCAAAGGGTGAGTGGAGGTGGTTTAGCCCCTGTTTGAGGAGATATGGGTCCTTGACCCAGTCTCCCTATTGGGCACTCTTGCGCAAAATGGCCAGGTTGTTTGCAAGTAAAGCAAGTATGTGGGCCAGGGTTGTGAAGGGCCTTGGTGAAGGCGGCGCCAATGGCGAGACCAACAGCATGGGCCGTTCCTACCCGGCACACAGTCTAATGAAGTCAGAAAGGTCCCCTTTATCTTTGTGGGGCCGAAGAACATCTTGACATATCGGGTTGGCATTTTCAAAGGCAAGATATTTTACAAAGGAGCTCTCGTTTTCACTTGGTCCAAGTAAGCACTCCGCAGTTAGATTAAGCCGGGCAACAAAGTCACTGTAAGGCTCGTCAGGACCCTGACGAATTTTTGCTAGGGAGGTGGTGGCCGAGTCCTTTTGAGGGAGCCGTCTCCAAGCGTGCAAACCAGCAGTTTGAACCTGTGCTAGGAGCCCAGTAGGAAAGCGTGCCTGTTTAGGGTTAGCATCAAATGGTGCATTACCCACTAGCTTAACATAGGTCCAGGATTTAGAGGAAGCCTTGGTTGAATTTTTTGGGGCAGTTTCCCGACAGTATTCCCTAAAGTCTGCGTTCCACAACAGGAAGTCACCCACACTGAGGGTGGCTCGGGCCAAAAATTTCCAATCATTAGGGGTGAGCCATTGTGTACTATGGTTCTCTAGCAAGGCCAGTGTATAAGGTGCAGTGGGGCCATACTGTGTACAAGCCTTTTTAAGTCTTTCAAGAAAGCGGAGGCTCAGCCTTTTATAAGAACCAAGGGCTCCACTCTGTCCAGAGGTGGGCTCCTCCTCATCCCCTGATTCCTGGTCCTCCTCTTGTTCTCTCTCTGGTTCTACCTCTTGTTCCTCCCCTGATTCCTCTTCCTGACTTCCTTTTAAATTCTCTGCCTCAGTTTGGGGGGGCTGATCTGCTTGACTGCGAGTGACTGGAAAGGCAAGAACAGGCTGACCACGTGGCTTCACCTTACGAGTATTAAGGGGTTTTGGGCCAGTTTGTGTTAACTCCGTGCCCAAGGCCAGTGAGCGAAGTTCAGCATCAAGGGCTTTTAGTTCTTTTAAAAGTTGGATTTGTTCCCACCTATGTTGGAGAGACTCGCGTAAAGGGGTTAGATTAGGCAAGGGAAGCGGGGAAAAAATGTCTGGGGGGGCAGTAGGTCCCTGAAGGGCCGGAGCACCAAAGGCAGGGGATATATAAGAGGGAGGTGGATTTTTAAGAGGTGGCAGGTCTGGAGAACGGTATCGAGCCGCTGCCTCCTCCAGGGTAGCCTCATCCTCTGGGGTCAACTCATCATGGAGATTTAAAACCGGATAAATCTTAGGGGGATTTTTAGGGGACTCCTTTGGTATGGTGGGGTCTGGGAGGTTCCCAGGGTCTGGGAGGGTCCCAGGGTCCTGAGAAGGCTGAGTAGGGGGCATTTGAATACTAACCGAAGGGCATGCCACGGGGGGGTGGGAGGTGGATTGCATTGCCTGCTCCCCAATTTTTACAAGTTTTAAAGTACCACTGTCAAAGGGTGAACTTTTAAGAATCTCATTAATTAAATTCCAATAAGAAAAGGCAGTGACGGGCACCTTTTGAGGACCAAAAGTCTCATAATAATCTTTGAGGCAGTCTCCTACTCTGAGCCACCTTTTACCATCAATTGACCCCTCAAGGGGAAACCAAGGACACAAATCCTCTATGTATGAAAAGAATGATCTTAAATCCTTTTCCTTAACACGCACTCCCCGAGTCTTGAGGGCCTCCTTGAGACCCGTCAGAAACAAATCATGTGACAAAACTGCTTGTCCCATGGTGTGTCACTCACCTTGCGCCGGCCTCACTCTCCTCCTGGATCTGACTCCCGGTCGCATTTACCGAGGTGATCCGAATCCTGCTTGGCCAAGGCTTCCCTGGAGGGCGGCATTCGCTTCTCAGACAAAAGGCTCGAGTCAACCACGTTGGGCGCCAACTGTCCCGGCCCGCGGGACATCAACGCAGGACGGCGAACCTAAGAGAGAAGGAATGAAAGGGACAAGAGACACAGGGAGTGACAGCAAGACAGGAATTCTGATCAAGCTGCAAATTTTTATTGTTCTCACGGGTATTTATGCTGAGGGAATGAGGGGTATGACGAGGCGCAGGCTGGTTGGCTGTGTTCTTCTATTGGGCTCCTGATAGGGTGCAAGTTCGTGCCGGCGGGAAGGTGTAGTCCCGGAAGAGAAGCAGGGATGGCGCCATAGGCGCCATATTGTAGGAACTATCAGCCAGGAGTGGGGGAGGGACGCTGCTGCTTATTGTAAAGGTCAGAATGTTCTCAGAATGAGAACTTCTTGGTCCCTGACAGTGCAGACCTGTTTACTGCTTCCAGTCTTTTTGAAAAAACAACCAAGGAGTGTGTCCAGTGACGACCAAGGGAATTCCTGGATTTTCTCAATCTCCCCATCAGTCAGAGTTGCCTGACACAGAGTTGGAAAGGCTGTGGTAGATTTCACTCTAGTACCAGCTTGGGCTGGTTGAGCAGTCAGTGTGCAGATCTACAGGATGTGAAAGACAATTTCAGGCAGAAACAAGCACCTGTGCTTCTCCAAAGTTCAGATGGGATTGATCTGGGAACCTGGAATTAGAGGCATGCTTGGAAGCTTCTGTAATTATAGACACATGCTCCCCCACAAATGGTTTTAGATTTTATTTTTTAATTTATGTACTTATGTTTTTGGGGTACTGAGCATCAAACCCAGGGTGCTTTACCACTGAGTTACATCCCTAGTCATTTTTATTTATTTTTTATTTGAGACAGGGTCTTGCTAAATTGCCAAGGGTGGCCTTGAGCTTGCGATCCTCCCATTTCAGCCTTCAAACTCACACACTGGGATTACAGGTATGCACCTCTGCCCTCTGCACCCTACATATTTTTAGATTTTAGAACTCAACTGCAGGATACTACTTGTACATGGAGGAATGAGCAATGCCTTTCACTGCCTGTATACTGTTATTTTGCTTTGATTCTTCAGTTTCTATGTAGTATTGACAATATACGTAGCATCATATGTAGCACTGGCAGTTTTTCTAGTTACCATTTAGTCCATAGGGGTTTGAATTTCACAGCATGGCAGCAGTCCTAGAGAAGTCACAAACTTCACTTGGAGCACATCAACTCAAGAACTGGCCCCATGACATCAGCTATCTGCATGAATGAACAGGAGTTGACTTTGGGATACTGTGTGTATGGGATGAGCTCAGAGTTTGGGTTGTTTTCATTGTCTATGATACATTTTTTGTGCTTATTCAAGAGATGCATTTAAATGCTTTCCTTATGGGACATATTGAAAAGGGTCTTCTAGTACATTTTTGTGCCTACATGGTGAAGACAGCCGTCTCAGGCTGACTGGTCTGTCCAGCAGGTGCATTTTCTTTGAAACCTTCCCACAGCCTTCAGTTTTCTGCGTGACTCAATCAGTCCCCTGACTACAGCTACTTGGTTTGGTACTTTTCACCTGACCCTAGTTGAGCTAGTCATACTTATGAGGCCTAGAGTGAGAATCTGCAATCCCCTTCATACCCTTTCATGCACAGAATGTAGTTTAGAAGACCTCCTAGTAGGTTTGCCTGAGCTATGCTCATTTCTGTCTTTAAAATATGTTTGTCATCCTCCTGTAAGGGGCCAGAGGTGATCTGTGAAAATGGTTTGCTACTCTCTTGACCCAGAAAACCCCACAGAATCACACAAATCGAGAGGTTCAAATCTTTGTGTTCACTGTAAGAATACCCATGAAACTGTGCCGACCTTGAAGGGTATGCATATCCGAAAAGCCATCCAATACCTGAAAGATGTCACTTAAAAGAAGCAATGTAAAAAATAAAAAAATAGAGGAAAATAAAAAAAAGAAGCAACGTGCGCCATTGCAGTATTACAATGGTGGAGTTGGGAGGTGTGCCCAGGCCAAAGAGTGGGGCTAGACATAGGGACAGTGCCACAAAAGAGTGCTGAATTTTTGCTGCACATGCTTAAAAATGCAGAGGGTAATGCTGAACTTTAGGGTGCAGGTGTAGATTCTCTGGTCATCGAACACATGCAGGTGAATGAAGTACCCAAGATGCACCACCGTACCTACAGAGCTCAGGGTCAGATTAACCCATGCATGACTTCCCCCTGCCAAAATGGCATGATCCTCACTGCAAAGGAACAAGTTGTTCCTAAACCAGAAGAGGAGGTTGCCCAGAAGAAACTGAAGAAACAAAAACTTATGGCATGGGAATAAATTCAGCATCAAGTAAATGCAAATAAAAGTTTAGAAAAACAGGTTTGTCACTTCGTTTCTTTCATTTTGTAAAATATTTGTATTCTTCCAATAAAATGTTTGAGAAACTCCCGCCTGTAGATTTTTATTATTCACAATGCATGATCAAGAAGACTGTGTCTCTGCCACATGCATGAACCAGGGCAGAGCTCTAAACTACTCAATCTGGTGCATTGAGGACAGGGGCTTAGGGGCAGAGGTGTGAAATTTCCTGGCTGTGTAGAAGTTTTCTCCTTTATTTATGGAAGTGCTCCGCCAAAGGTAGTAAGTAATAAATACCTCCTTATGAGAAATGACCCTTCTTGTTCACTTCTTAAAAGCCACAAATACAAACTGGGTGCAGTGGCACATGTCTATAATCCCAGTGGCTCAGGAGGCTGAGGCAGAAGCATCACAAATTCAGAGCCAGCCTCAGCAATTTGTGAGGCTCTAGGCAACTTAGTCAGACTCTAACTCAAAATAAAAAATAAAAAGGGCTGGGGATGTGGCTCAGTGGTGAAGCACCCTTGGGTTCAATCCCTGGTACCAAAGGAAAAAAAAAAAATCTTAGGACACCTGCATTGCATTCTTGGTCCCTTGTATCTGAGGCTTCTTTCATCACACCATACCAGTAGATCTTATAAAGTCTTTGTAATAGTAGAATTTCATTAAATGGGTAGAAGGGTTTGGTTTTCATTTGGCATTGATTTTTCTTTAAATATATCAGTACAGTTTCCACTGCTTGTATACAATTTCCAGCTAACTGAAATTACCTGTTCTCTGTGCAACTTACCTTGGTTTAAACATTTCATCAAATAGCCTTATCATTGTGGTCATTGAAATCCATCCCCACAGAAAAGGAAATGAGACTATGGCAGTCTGTCCTGCCTATAGAAGTGCTACTCTGTGTGTCTGCACATGGGTCTGTCCGTGTGATTTCAGAGAGATCTTGGCGGCAGGCGTCATCAACTATATTCTTGCCACTCAGTATGTAGAGGGACCTGAGCTACCATGCCTCTTCCCTGCTTTGCTGAGAGGTTCACCAGTGTGTAGACTTCAAATCACTTCTCTTTTTCTCCATTTGTATCTAGAACTTTATTTATATGACTTTTATTATCCTCTCTTGTGTTTCAGAAAGAGTCTCACGTTAGGCTATGAGCCTCTCCTGACCAACTCTGCTCACCCATGTCTCCAGCCAGTATAGTGTCCCCAAAGCATGTGCCCCTCTCCTAAGAAATTCTCTGAAATGCTCTTCTGGGCTGTGAGGAGTTTTGAAGGGACAGAGGGGTTAGAGAATAGATGGCCAGTGACACTGGGTTCTTACCATTAACCAGAAACCCAGCACCATCCAGTGGTAGGCACACATGGTCTTCTTAAGCTTATGATGGGTAGCCAGTAATGGACCTTAGTTATACTTAAGATGAGGTTTGCCGTACTAGTTGTATTGGCCCCCAGATAATGGGGGACATTGGCCAAATGTATGGCATCTTCTCTATGCAAGGGGATGTGTGAATTAAGGTGACCATAGTCTCAGAAAACCAGGGATGCACTGAGACTAGAACTGTTGCTGCTGGAGGTTCTCTGAGCTATTACCATCCACGGGTGGCAGATTATATAGGGCTGATTCACTTTGCCACTCTAATACCCCCAAAGAGACTACATGACAATGAGAGGTACACAACCTGGTAGAGAGGGACAAGTCTGGGAGAAAGGACATGATAAGAGTGACAAGGTGTATTAAACACCCTCAAGACAGAAGTAGGAGCTACTGGGCAAGAACCTCTTAGACAAGAACTTCTTAGGTTCGTACATGTATTAGCAGCATAAAAACAAACTATTAACTTCAGCAAAATCACAAACTCATCAAACCCCCTCTGTAATGGCTGTAATAGCTCCTTTACTGCCTCTGACAGGCCCTGTGCTAAGTAGCAGTCTGTATTCTTCCTTCACACTCATGGTAATCTGGACAGCCAGGTCCCACGTGTATGTCTCAGAGAAGCCAAGTCACTTGCTTAAGGACATGCTGTCAATGAGTTACACAGGCAAGATTAGAAGCAAGATAGGCTGTGTGCTCTTAAGCCCATGGCACCTTAGAATGGCATGAACTTTCCTTGAATGTGGAGGCTGGTGAACAGATATTCATTAAAGGAAATTTGAAATAGAGATATTAGGTAAAGTGGGTTGGGGAAAGAGCTCAGTTGGTAGAGTGCTTGCCTCGCATGCACAAGGCCCTGGGTTCAATCCCCAGCACCGCAAAAAAAAAAAAAAAAGAGAGAGAGATTAGGAAAAAATTGGCATTTTCTTTGCCATATAAATCAAAAACACCTTTTTTTATGTTTCTATTGCTATCTAGTATCTCTCTCTCTCTATGTGTGTGTGTGTGTGCACGCATATACATATATATATAAACTATTATGTATGCAATTTATTTTCCATTGGTTTCACTCAATGTATTAAAAAAACTTTTAAAAAAGAAAAAATATCTTATTTTATGTCATTTTTTTATGACCTCTGTATTTTCATTTGCTTTTTAAAGCAACTGTGCTCTCTCTGATTATAAAAGTGTTCTCTCTCTTACTGCAAAGGACTTGTCAATTCATAATAGCATGAGGGGAAGAATAACAAGTGAAATACAACCATTACTCATCCAGAAAGAACAACTTTCATTTTTCCTTTTGGTTGTAAGTAAGCAGAGGAAGAGGAAGCAGTTATCCCAACTGGGGCTCGGAACATCTGTATAAAGGCGTTTAATGGACCTGTTCTTCCATTGGAGAACTTTCCTTCCCCTTCCAGCTGTGTGCTTCTTCTGTCTCCTGGTTTCTGCCTAAGACAGACAGACTCAGAATTGTCACCGAGGTCTGGGGTAGAGTGAACTTTAGGCAGCTGGAGCACCCCAAGGTTGTTCTCCCTCAATGTTCTGTGTTAGAGGATGGAGGATGGAAGCAAAGAAAAATGCCCCCTTTGTCTTCATCTGAGCCCCGTTTCAGGTCAGTGGGTATGGGTATGATTTTGCCAGAGACATTTGCTTTTTTTGGTACTGGGAATTGAACCCAGGGTACTTAACCACTGGGCCACATCCCCAACCCCTTTTTTATATTTATTTAGAGACAGAGTTGCTTGAGGCCTCACTAAGTTGCCAAGGCTGGCTTTGAACTCAGGACCCTCCTGCTTCAGCCTCCTGAGTCACTAGGAGTACAGGCGTACATGCCTGGCGGCATTTGCTTTTAGTCTTATACCAATGCCATAGAATTGTGTTGCCACTCTGATCTTTACATTCCCACGTGGAACCAGGAGTGCTTTCTCCACAGTTGTGTTCAGGGCTGGGTGGGCTGTGGGTGTGGTGATGAGGCACCTGGATGCTAGGAAAAATAATAGGAAAATCCTAAATATTAGCAAATATAATCCAGAGCAGCATAAGGATCCATGTGCAGTTAATGTAAGAAGAGTTGACCATTGCAAAGTCTGTTAACATGCTATATTAAGAGACCAAAAGACAATAATCATAGTTCTCTTCATAGATGTGGATGGGAGACATAAAAATAAGAGGTTTTGGGGGATCCAAGATGGCGGACTAGAGGGAGGTTGTGTTCCTTGTCACTCCGTAACTCCGGTTTCAAGCAGAGGATATCTGTTTCTTGGTGAGACAGTTTTTGCTGCTTATTGATCCCCTGCTGTTTACCCCATTTGCCTGCTGTGATCACCTGCAGTCTGCCAGCATATTGACACCTTTTTTGAGTGCAGATTCCTCACTGTCAGGCACCTATCATCCCCCATCTGTCTGTCTCTGGCCGGTCCATAGCCTGCCTTACACTGCTCCATCACCCAACGCACGAGGTTCACCTCCCAATAGTCTGACAACAGTCAGCAAACTGATCGCCGACCACCAGCGGAGCACCAGCTGCCTGCTGTTGCCTGGAAGTTCACTATGACAGTACCTGCAGTTTTGATTACACCTGCCGCCATTTTGAGACAACAGCCAGGCCCCGTAGGACCCCTGGCCGGACTGACTGAGCCCCGTCTCCAGGATCCCTCAGCCCGACCGATCACTCCCTGCCTCTGGGGCCCTCACATCGACTGACTGCTCCCTGATACCAGGACCCCCAGACCAACTGACTGCACCCTATCACTGGGACCCCAGACCGACTGATTGCACCCAGCCTCCAGGATCCCACAACCACACCAAACACACCGGACCTCCAGGACCCCTGCCTGACCAACTGCATCCCACCTCCAGGACCTCCAGCTGATCACATCCACACCCTGAGGTGCAGCTCCCCATTTGCCAACACATTTGGAAGCCAGAGCAGCCATCTTGGATAATCCTGGAAGCTGTAACTCTGATCTTTAGGTGGGGTAAATCCCATCCTGAGACGCCTGCTGGAGGCTTGAAGCTCATTGTCAGGGACTATTTTGTCTAGGATTGCATAGTGTCTGAATTGGGCACTGCTAATATTGATCTCCCCTTAAAGAAAGGGTTTTGGAAAACTATAGGGCCACTATAAGCCTATAGGGGGAAATCTGCAATACCCCAGATCTGCACTGCTAGAGGGGAAGATACATGAACAACATGAAAAAACAAGGGAAGAAAATGATCCAAACAAATCTAGATTCTATATTAATAGAATCCAATGACAGTATGGTAGAAGAAATGTCAGAAAAGGACTTCAGATTAAACATGATTAAGATGATTCACAAAGCAAAGGATGAGATGAGAGCAAATGCAGGCAATGAATGATAATACCAGTAAGCTGAAAGAGCACCTGCAGGAAGCAAAAGATCATTTCAACAAAGAGGTAGAGTCTCAAAAAAAAAAAAAAACAAACATAAATCCTTGAAATGAAGGAAACAATAAACCAAATAAAAAACTCAATGGAAAGCATCACCAACAGACTAGACCACTTGGAAGACAGAACCTCAGACAATGAAGACAAAATATTTAATCTTGAAAATAAAGTTGCCCAAACAGAGAAGATGGTAAGAAATTATGAACAGAATCTCCAAGAACTATGGGACATCATGAAAAGACCAAATTTAAGAATTATTGGGATTGAGGAAGGCACAGAGATACAAACCAAAGGAATGAACAACCTATTCAATGAAATAATATCAGAAAATTTCCAAACCTGAAGAATGAAATGGAAAATCAAATACAAGAGGCTTACAGAACACCAAATGCACAAAATCACAACAGGTCCACACCAAGGCACATTATAATGAAAATGCCTAACATTCAAAATAAAGATAGGATTTCGAAGGCCGCGAGAGAAAAGCATCAGATTACATATGGGGTAGACCAATACGGATAGCAGCCAACTTCTCAACCCAGACTCTAAAAGCTAGAAGGGCCTGGAACAACATATTTCAAGCTCTGAAAGAACATGGTTGCCAACCAAGAATCCTATACCCAGCAAAACTAACCTTCAGATTTGAAGATGAAATAAAATCCTTCCATGATAAATAAAAGTTAAAAGAATTTACAAATAGAAAGCCTGCGCTACAGAATGTTCTCAACAAAATATTCCATGAGGAGGAAATGAAAAACAAAAATGGAGGTCAGCAAAGGGAGGAACTACCTTAGAGGAAAAACCACTCAAGGGAGAAACCAAGCCAACTTAAAAACCAAAAATAAGCCAAATGCCTGGGAATACAAATCATATCTCAATAATAACCCTGAACATTAATGGCCTAAACTCATCAATCAAAAGACATAGACTGGCAGAATGAATTAAAAAGAAAGACCTAACAATATGCTGCCTGCAAGAGACTCATCTCATAGAAAAAGACATCCACAGACTAAAGGTGAAAGGATGGGAAAAAGCCTACCACGCACATGGACTCAGTAAAAAAGTGGGGGTTTCCATCCTTATATCAGATAAAGTGGACTTCAAGCCAAAGCTAGTCAGAAGGGATAAAGAAGGACATTTCATACTGCTTAAGGGAACCATAAATCAGGAAGACATAATGATAGTAAATATTTATGCCCCAAACAATGGTGCATTCCTGTACCTCAAACAAATCCTTCTCAATTTCAGGAATCACATAGACCACAACACAATAATTCTGGGTGATTTTAACGCACCGCTGTCAGCACTAGATAGATCTTCCAAACAAAAACTGAACAAAGAAACCATAGAACTCAACAACACAATCAATAACTAGACTTAATAGACATATAGAATGTTCCATCCATCAACGAGCAGATTCACTTTCTTCTCAGCAGCACATGGAACCTTCTCGAAAATAGACCATATGTTATGCCACAAAGCAGCCCTTAGGAAATGCAAAAAAATAAAGATACTGCCTTGTGTTCTATCACATCATAATGGACTGAGAGTAGAAATCAAAGACAAAATAAAAAAGGGAAATTACTCCAACACCTGGAGACTAAATAATATGCTATTGAATGAAACATGGATAACAGAAAACATCAGGGAGGAGATAAAAAATTCTTGGAGGTCAATGAGAATGATGATACAACATATCAAAATCTCTGGGACACTATGAAAGCGGTACTAAGAGGAAAATTCATTGTGTGGAGCGCATTCCAGAAAAGAATGAAAAGTCAACAACTAAATGACCTAACATTACAGCTCAAAGCCCTAGAAAAAGAAGAACAGAATAACAACAAAAGTAGTAGAAGACAGGAAATCATTAAAATCAGAGCTGAAATCAATGAAATTGAAACAAAAGAAACAATTCAAAAAATTGACAAAACAAAAAGTTGGTTATTTGCGAAAGTAAACAAACCCTTAGCCACACTAACAAAGAGAAGGAGAGAGAAAACTCAAATTACTAAAATCCGTGATGAAAAAGGAAATATCACGACAGACACCACTGAGATACATAACATAATTAGAAGGTACTTTGAAAATCTGTATTCCAACAAAATAGAATCTACCAAAGACATTGACAAATTTCTAGAGACATATGCTCCTCCCAAACTGAACGAGGAGGACATACATGATTTAAACAGATCAATATCAAGTAATGAAATAGAAGAAGCCATTAAAAATCTACCATCCAAGAAAAGCCCAGGACCAGACGGATTCTCAGCCGAGTTCTACAAGACCTTCAAAGAAGAACTCATTCCAATACTTCTCAAAGTATTCCAGGAAATAGAAAAGGAGGGTACCCTACCAAACTCATTCTATGAAGCTAATGTCACCCTCATACCCAAACCAGGAAAAGACACATCAAGGAAAGAAAATTTTAGACCAATATCCTTGATGAATATAGATGCAACAATCCTTAACAAAATATTGGCAAACCATATCCAAAAGCATATTAAGAAAATCATGCACCACGATCAAGTGGGGTTCATCCCTGGAATGCAAAGATGGTTTAACATCCGTAAATCAATAAACGTAATCCATCATGTCAATAGACTTAAGGATAAGAATCATATGGTTATTTCAATTGATGCAGAAAAAGCGTTCGACAAAATACACCTCTTCATGCTCAAAACACTAGAAAAATAGGGATAGTAAGAACATACCTGAACATTGTAAAGGCTATTTATGCTAAGCCCATGACCAACATCATTTTTAATGCAGAAAAACTGAAACCATTCCCTTTAAAAACGGGAACAAGACAGGGATGTCCTCTTTCACCACTTCTATTCAACATTGTCCTTGAAACTCTAGCCAGAGCAATTAGGCAGACCAAAGAAATTAAAGGGATACGAATAGGAAAAGAGGAACTTAAGCTGTCACTATTTGCTGATGACATGATTCTATATTTAGAGGATCCAAAAAACCTCCTCCAGAAAACTTCTAGACCTCATCAATGAATTCAGCAAAATAGCAGGCTATAAAATCAACACGCATAAATCTAAAGCATTTTTAAATGCAAGCGACAAAACAGCTGAAAGGGAAATGAGGAAAACAACCCCATTTTCAATAGCCTCAAAAAAAATAAAGTACTTGGGCATCAATTTAACCAAAGAGGTAAAAGATCTCTACAATGAAAACTACAAAACATTGAAGAAAGAAATTGAGGAAGACCTTAGAAGATGGAAAGATCTCCCATGTTCTTGGATAGGCAGAATTAATATTGTCAAAATGGCGATACTACCAAAAGTGCTATACAGATTCAATGCAATTCCAATTAAAATCCCAATGATGTACCTTACAGAAATAGAGCAAGCAATCATGAAATTCATCTGGAAGAATAAGAAACCCAGAATAGCTAAAAACAATCCTTAGCAGGAAGAATGAAGCAGGGGGTATCGTAATACCAGAACTTCAACTATACTACAAAGCAATAGTAACAAAAACGGCATGGTATTGGCACCAAAATAGACAGGTAGATCATTGGTACAGAATAGAGGACATAGACAAAAACCCAAATAAATACAATTTTCTCATACTAGACAAAGGGGCCAAAAATATGCAATGGAGAAAAGATAGCCTCTTCAACAAATGGTGCTGGGAAAACTGGAAAGCCATATGTAACAGAATGAAACTAAACCCCTATCTCTCACCCTGCACAAAAATCAACTCACAATGGATCAATGACCTCGAAATCAGACCAGAGACCTTGCATCTTACAGAAGAAAAGGTAGGTCCAAATCTTCACCTTGTTGGCCTAGGATCAGACTTCCTTAACAGGACTCCCATAGCACAAGAAATAAAAGCAAGAATCAACAACTGGGATAGATTCAAACTAAAAAGATTTCTCTCAGCAAAGAAAACTATCAGCAATGTGAAGAGAGAGCCTACAGAGTGGGAGAATATCTTTGCCACTCATACTTCAGATAGAGCACTAATTTCCAGAATCTAAACGAACTCAAAAAACTCTACACGAAGAATACAAATAACCCAATCAACAAATGGGCTAAGGATATGAACAGACGCTTCACAGAAGAAGATCTACAAGCGATCAACAAACATATGAAAAAATGTTCACCATCTTCAGTAATAAGAGAAATGCAAATCAAAACTACACTAAGATTCCATCTCACCCTAATTAGAATGGCGATTATCAAGAACACAAGCATCAATAGGTGTTGGAGAGGATGTGGGAAAAAAGGTACACTCATACCTTGTTGGCGGGGCTGCAAACTAGTGCAGCCACTCTGGAAAGCAGTGTGGAGATTCCTTAGAAAACTTGGAATGGAACCACCATTTGACCCAGGTATCCCCCTCCTCGGCCTATACCCAAAGGACTTAAAATCAGCATACTACAGAGATACAGCCACATCAATGTTCATAACTGCTCAATTCAGAATAGCCAGACTATGGAACCAACCTAGATGTCCTTCAATTGATGAATGGATAAAGAAACTGTGGTATATATATACAATGGAATATTACTCAGTTATAGAGAATAATAAAGTTATGGCATTTGCAGGCAAATGGATGAAATTGGAGAATATCATGCTAAGTGAGATAAGCCAATCTCAAAAATCCAAAAGGCGAATGATCTCACTGATAAGTGGATGATGACACATAATGAGGGGTGGGAGGGGAGCAAGAATGGAGGAAGGAGGGACTGTATAGAGGGAAAAGAGGGGTGGGAGGGGTGGAGGGGAAGGAAAAAATAACAATGAATCAAACATCATTACCCTATGTAAATGTATGATTATGCAAATGGTATGCTGTTACTCCATGTACAAACAGAAACAACATGTATCCCATTTGTTTACAATAAAAATAAATTAAAAGAAAAAAAAAAAACAAGAGGTTTTGTGCTATTTTGCCAGAGGCCTTTGCTTTTAGTCTTTTACCAAAATAGAATTGCCATTGTGGTCATTACGTTACTTTCTCTAATATTATAATCACATGTATGCACATAATATACCATTTATTTAGGACAATCTGTTTCAATGGCCCTCACTTCAGTTTCTTTCATAAATCACAAGTTTTATGATAATGCTGCAGGTCAGCCCCCCAGATGACCACAGAGGTCCACCAAAGATGATGGGTCTCATATTATTCCATTTTTGTTGTTTTATTTTGTTTTGTTTTTGTACTGGGGATTGAACCCGGGGACACTTACCCACTGAGCCACATCTCCAGCCCTTTTTTTATATTTCATTTAGAGACAGGGTCTCACTTAGTTGTTTAGGGTCTCTCTAAGTTGCTAAGGTGGGCTGTGAACTCGTGATCCTCCTGCCTCAGCCTCCAGAGCTACTGGGATTACAGGTGTGAGCCTCCATGCCTCCCTGTTTCAATTAAAAAAAAATAGAAAATATAAAATAAAATACATAATTGAATAATGGATTTAGAGTTAGAATTTTAAGGAGAACTCTAAAGTTTACAAACATGTAAAGGAAGCTTAGTTTCACTATTTTTTTCAATTTACCTTTTTTTTTTTTTTTTTTTTTTGCAGTACTGGGGAAGGAACCCAGGCAGGGCCTTGAGCATGTTAGGCAAGTGCTCTTTCACTGAGCTACATCTCCAGGCCCTGTTTACTTTTAAAATAAATATAACAATTTAGTCATCATGAAGGATTTGTTATTGACTAATTTTTTAATCTCCCCAATCTGCTCCTCCTCTGTCTTCTCCATCTTGGTGGATGACAACTCTTTTTTTCTTTTATTGCTCTAGCCAAACACCTTGCTGTCCTTCTTGAATCCTGTTTCTTTCGTGCCCCTTACTAACTCCATCATCAAATCCTCAACTCTACCTTCAACGGACAACCAGAATCTGACCACTTCCTTGCAGCAACTCTGTTAGCACTCTTAACTAGTCTTATCCAAACCACCTTTGCTACTCTCCTGGATTACTCATTTATTTATTTATTTATATTATGATGGGGTCTGACTCTATTGCCCAGGCTGGTCTCAAACTTGAGGACTCAAGTAATTTTCTTGCCTTAGTCTCCCTGGTAGCTGGGATGACAGCCTCCTCTAACTAGTTTCTCTAATTCTTCACTTGCTCTAGGACAGTCAGTTCTTATACATATCTTTTATTAAACATATGTACATATTTGTTTTGGTTAAAGAACTTATAATTACAATTCCTAGATCACAAGGGATGCTTATGTTTAGCTTTAGTAGATAGTACCAAATAGATTCCCCATTTGCTTGGGTCAATTCTTACTCCTCTGAGTAGTGCAACTTCATAGCAATGACAAGGGAAGTAGCTGTGTATAGATTCACCAGATGCCAGTTCACATTATGAAATTAAAAATTAAGTCTCAGCTGGGTGTGATGGGCTGACAGATCTGACTCCATGAGAATGTTATGGGCCAGACTCTAAGGGAAATGACTAAACAGACTCCATTTTGCTCTGAGACTCCATGTTATGTAGGAAATAAGCTTCTCCCATGGGAACACCCCACCTCTGTACCCATCCTCAGTTACTTAGCGTGACATGTTTAGCAATACAAAATGACAATTCTTATGTAATGAAAAACTGCTCTCTTTTGATCTCTATTGCTCTTAACCAATGTACCATGTGAACAGTGATTGTGTGGATGCTAGCAACCATTCTTCAGTTTGTACCTAGGTAAGGGTCATTTTGACCCACTTCCCCCTCTGTCGATGATCTCATGATGTTAGTTTGTAATTTCGAATCACAGCAACAGACACTTATGATTAATGTGATTTTTGGTATAAGAACCCCTACAACCCTGTGGTCGGGGCTGTTCTCCCAATAGCCATTTTTGGGGGCATTGTGTGAGACAGTCAGCTGGCCAGCTTAATAAAGTCTCAAATTTGGGCTTCTCAGTGGTGATTGGTCTGTTCTTAAGTTGCACCCCATAACACTGGGAATGGTGGCTCATGCCTGTAATCCCACCAACTCAGGAGGCTTGAGAAAGGAGGATCACAAGTTCGAGGCTAGCCTGAGCAAGCTAGTGGAGCCCTGTACAACTCGGTGAGACCCTGTCTCAAAATGAGAAATAAAAAGGTATGGGGATGTGGCTTAGTGATTAAACACCCCAGGGCTCAATTCCTGGTCCCTGCCCCCCGCAAAAAAAATTTTAAGTCTAAACCAGGTGTGGTGGTGCACACCAGTAATCCCCATAATTTGGGAGGCTGAGGCAGGAGGACAGCAAGTTCTAGGCTAGCCTCAGCAACTAAGCAAGACTGTCTCAAAATGAAAAATAAAAAGTCTGAAATTCCCCAATATTCTAGGATTCTAAAGAAGAGCAGTAGGGACTAGAGAAAAGTTCCTTGAAACGACTGGGGTTTCTTTGGTTTTTTGTTTGTTTGTTTTGAGGGGGTTTTATTGTGGTGGTGGTTTTTGGGTTTTTGTTTTTGTTTTTGTTTTTTGCCTCTGTTTATGTTGCTGAGGATGGATTGAACCCAGTGAGACACAGGCTAGACAAGTACTCTACCACTGAGCCCCAGCCCCAGCCCCAAATCACTGCCTTTCAAAAGGCATCTCTCCAAAGGCCCCTTCACCAAGTGTATTTATAAAACATTCATTCTCAAAGAAGACATCATCTGAGGGGGGACAGTTGTCTCAGGCTGACATAAAGTATATACCTAGGAGGTGCTGCTGTGGACACAACTGTTGGCTTCTTAGCCATGGTAAGTTCCATAGGAAACACCATGCTTTCAGGGTGACAGTAATAATTTGATTATTGTACTTTAATGCTCAAATTCATCCAATAACTTTTCAATTTTTCTGCTTGTTCAGGAAAAGACTGAAACCAAGGAACAGACTGCCATCTAGCGGTCGTTTGTATCACAGGGAACAGGTTTCAAACATTTTGTTCTGTTCTTATCAGGGCAAGTCATTTCTCTTAGTTGGATCTCAAATTTCTCACCTGTAAAAGGAAGGTGTTCCCTTTTGGTTCCTGTGATCAAGAAGAGTGTACGCGTTGTGATTGTCCCCACGGGCAGTGGGAGATCATAAGTGGTGCCGAAACCCGGGAACTCGAGTTACAAAGAAGGAAGTGATCAGGATAAAACATCGCCTATCTGGGTTCCTGAGCAACTAACTCGACCAGTGCCAACGCTACCAACAAGTAACTCAGACCAACAAAATGAAGATGCTGAACATACTCCTGATGACCATGATGCTCATAGCCTTTCCCCCCTTGAACTAACTTACAACCTCTTTTTAGTCTCTTAGGAGGAACAGTTCAATTATGTACCTTTCCACCTACCCCAGTTTGTGTGTTTCCCCCTTTTTATGTCTCTGCTAACTAACAAAACAACTGCTTCTCTCAATTGTACTTCAGATTTATGCTATCTCTCTCAATGTTGGAATGCTTCTAGGTTCCCGCTGGCAGTCTTAATGTGTGTTCCTACCTTCCTACCAGTCCCAGTCTCTGTTACAGATGCAGAATTGCCAGTGTTACTGTCAAGAAACAGGAGAGATTTTGGCATCACAGCGGCCGTGGTCACCATGGTA
The DNA here is from genome assembly GCF_902686445.1 of Sciurus carolinensis. Lineage (NCBI taxonomy): Eukaryota > Metazoa > Chordata > Mammalia > Rodentia > Sciuridae > Sciurus > Sciurus carolinensis. The sequence goes on along the minus strand of NC_062232.1, from coordinate 113,701,033 downwards.
GCAGTCTCTGCAGCGGCAGCTGCAACTACAGCAGCAGCATTGACACAACCATACAGACAGCAATAACAATCACTTGGCCGAAAATACAGCTGCAGCCTTACAGACTAAAGAGACCCTAAACCAACATCTAACAGCAGACATACTCCTTGTAAATCAAAGAGTGGACTTACTACAAGAACAAGTGGATATCTTGCAAGAACTTTTGGGACTGGGATGTGTTTATACTTTAAGAGCAGTGTGTGTCACCCCTATTGCTTATAATAACCTTAGCTCTGTGGTTATGTTATCTAAAAATCTCTCTGTCTACCTTACTGGTAATTGGTCATCTACGTTTGATAATTTAACCAGTCAGCTATAAGCTGAAATACTCAGAGTCAATGCCACCAGGGTTCAAGTTGCATCGGTATCTGAGATGTTCTCTTTGTTATCTAAAGCCCTGAGATTGACAAAACAGTGGGCTGGAACAGTAGCTGTTCTGATTATTATCTGCTTAGGAAGAGTCTATGTTATACGCAGCCAAATCAGAGCTCGCCAAGATGCCCGACATCATCAACGGGCTATAGTACAGACTTTGACAGCCGTTGAGACAGGCACATCCCCCCAAGTATGGCTAAGCATGCTGGACCAGTAGTCAAAGACGGGTAAGATCCGTGGAAATGCATACCAACCTAAGACAGGGTTCTGACGCCTGGAGGTCAGAATTCCAATGACGGGTAAGGATGTAATTTGCCATGGACAACCTAAGACAGGCATGGTCCCAAGTCATCTTTTCTTTATTTAAAGAATAAGGGGGAGATGTCAGGGGCGGGCTCTGAGGGCCCCAGAGCCACACCATGGCCTGATCTCTAAGATGGCGCCTGGCAGCTTGCCAGACATAGCTGCACTCATATTCAAGTTTTAGGAAGTAACTCTGGTTGGCTGTTGTACGTGAGGTGATCCTGGTATCTGCCTGGAGGCTGTTCCTTGATAGGCTGACATTCCTGGTAGTCTACTCTCTGATAGGCTGATGTTTTCAATATAAGTCTGAGACTTGTGGAATAAAGCCCCTTTTGGTTCCTGTGGGGGAAAAAAAAAAAAGGAAGGTGTTTCCTACATCGGTAGTTCCCAAACTCAGATGTCCACAAAACACGGATATCTTTAGTGTTTATAATTACAATTGTTGCATTTTGTACACCTGTGGTCACAGCTACTCAGGAGGCTGAGACAGGAGGATCACCTGAGACCAGGAGTTAGAGAGCAGCCTGGGCAAAACACTGAGGTCCTGGACCCTGAAAAAAATTTGCTAGGGGTGTGGCTCAGTGGTAGTGTGCTTGCCTAGCATGCTAGAGGGTCTGGGTTCCATCCCCAGCATTACAAAAAGAAAGAAAAAAGAAAAAAAGTCTGCATAATTACAATTGCTCCTTAGAATGATCCAAGGTCCCTGAAAATGTATATGCTTCACCTTAGATAGTATGATTCAGAAAGTATCACAGTTTTACACATATACAAAAACTAATCCCCAGCTACTTCTTTTTTGGGGGAGAGTACAACTTTTCATTTCTATGGTTGTGCACAATGTAGATTCACACCATTCATGTAATCATACATGTACCTAGGGTAATACAGTCTGTGTCAGTCTACTATCTTTCCTTCTCCCACCCCCTCCCACCCCATCTTCCTCTACACCATCCAAAGTTCCTCCATTCTTCTCTTGCCCCCCTGCCACACCCCCTTCATTATGCATCGTCATTCACTTATCAGAGAAAACATTCAGCATTTGTTTTTGGGGGCTTGGCCTATTTCACTTAGCATGATATTCTCCAACTTCCTTCATTTACCAGCAAATGCCATAATTTTATTCTTCTTTATGGCTGAGTAATAGTCCATTGTGTATATATACCACAGTTTCTTTATCCATTCGTTGGTTGAAGGGCATCTAGGTTGGTTCCACAATCTAGCTATTGTGAATTGAGCTGCTATAAACATTGATGTGGCTGTATCTCTGTGGTATGCTGACTTTAAGTCCTTTCCCCAGCTACTTCTTAATCACTCCTCAGGTAAAGAATCTGCGATGTAGGTGTTAATAGGAGGTCCTTTGACAAAGGTAACCAGGTTTCTTCGCTCCAGGGCTTCTAGAAGCCTTTGATATTCTAATGTGCACTGCAGATCTAGGTATTCATATTAGGTCCATTTTCAAAGGTGTTTGAGTATGGAACCAATACTTGCTAACAGTTCAGTAACACTAATGTCCCTCGGGTCACACTTAGCAATACTCTAGACTAGGAGCTAGCGAAGGCCACTATGAGCCAACATTTTCTTCAGCTGAATCATTATTCACAATATTAAGAGAATTAATATTGGGAAAACAGCATACACCAACCTCATAAAGGTGTATTTTTCAAAGTGTTCTTAGCATTACCAATGAAAGATATTCCCAAAGAACAAAATATTACTGCAATCCCCCACCTTTTGGAGGTCTGTCCACTTTTCTTTTTATTATTAACCCTGGAACCTGCTCAGAATGCCACTCTATCAAATTCTCATTTCTAACCCAGGAGATGCCAAGACCTGCTGTATGTATCATAACAAAGCAAGGATCTTTGATCCCTTACTGTGGTTCAAAGCCCTCATCCTGCATCTGAACTTCACACCACATTCCAGATGTGGACTACATAGACATTTTTTTTTGTACCAGAGTTTGCTGAGGCTGGCTTTCAACTCTCTGATCCTCATGCCTCGGCCTCCTGAATTTCTGGGATTACAGGCGTATGCCACTGCACCCAGCCTCACACATGTTTATTTTAACTCCTTACTCTCCTAGAGGCAGATCAGAGACACCCTTTTATTGCCATCCCTCTTAGGATATAAGGAGGGAAGGCTGAGCTGAAATTCAAACCCCGGGATGGTTTGTTTCCCTGCAAACCCAGAGGCAGTTTATCTCTACACAGTTTTTGTTGTTGTTGATTGGGGATTGAACCTAGGGGCGCTTTACCACTGGGCTACATTTCTGCTCCTTTTTATTTTTATTTTGTTAATTTTTGAGTCAGAGCCTCAATAAGTTGCTGAGGCTGACTTTGATCTTGGATCCTCCTGCCTCAACCTCCTGAGTAGCTGGGATTACAGGTGTGCGCCACCACACCAGGCTCTACCCAGTTTTTGACTTAACATTCACACCAGTGGATTAGAAGGGATTCACACCCCTTGGGTAAACCTGTATCTACATACTAACTTGATTGCTATCTATTGGCTCCTGCCCTTTTATAAGATTCTATTCTGCTCTAGGTACTGGATCATATTTTCATATACAGACCATGGTCAATGGTTGCAAAGAAGACCACAGCAAGTCCCCAGACCACAGGATGTAGGTGCTGCCCTTTGCTCTACGACTTTACCACTCCTTCCTTTAAGAAGTGAAGGTGGAGTCAGTTTCTGCACCCCCAAGAGTTTGAACTGGCCTGTGAATTGCTTAAACCTATAAAATGTAGTAGGACAAACTGGGACTCCTGAGCCCAGTCAGGAAGGCTCTGGTGCTTCTACTCTCATTCTCTTGAAACCCATATCAAAAGACTGGGAGCCTAGCTGGGCATGGTGGCACACGCCTGTTAATCCCAGCGGCTTGGGAGGATCGCTGAAGGAGGCCCCAGAGAACTTCCCTCATGTGCCACTCTTCCCCTCCCGCCCTCCTGCCATGCTGTGGGGAGATGTCTGTGGGAAACTGCAGCTTTTGTCATTGCAGTGGAATAAAAAAGAAGCCCAGGCCTCAGCCAGAGCAAGGCAGGAAGGGAAACCGGGGAGAGCACAGAAGGGACTTGCAATTGGCCCCCACCTAGAGCTGAACTGGCTGTCCCCAGTACTGGGCCCCCATGATCTCTAGCCACACCCTTTGAAGGACATGGAAAATCACAACCCCCAAGGAGAAAGGGAGAGGAATGGGCTCTGCACTTGTTGCAGTTTTCCTTTTCTACAGCCCTTCCCCTGAATGCCAAGGTCTCCCTCCAGCTGTAACGAACACATTTCCTGCCAGGCCTCAGCCCTGTAACCCTAAAAACTTAGACCCTCATTGTAGCCAGTGGCCATTTCCCCCCCTTGAAAATGGGCCCCTCGCTGCTTAATAAAGCACTGCTGATCTGTTGAGGTCTGCCTCCATTTCTTTTTCTTTCTGGATTCTCTTTCATTTGCTTTCAACCACAAGTACAAAGCCAGGCCCTAAGCAACTCAGTGAGACCCTGTCTCAAAATAAAAAATAAAAAGGGCTGGGCATGTGGCTCAGTGGTTAAGTGACCCTGGGTTCAATCCCTCAGTACAAAAAAGAAAAAAAAAAAGACTGGGAGCCTAAGTTTCCTGGGACCTTAAGGAATCTGGACACCCCTGAACTATACTGCAATCTGAACCACTGCATTTGGGACCCCCTCCCTTGTAAGGTCTGTACTTCTGCTCTGTTTAAAGAAAGAAATTCCATCGGTTTAGGTTTATGCCATTCTTTGGATCTGTGTAAACCTCGCAGCTGTGTGTTTCACTGCTGTATCTGTCAAATGGCATGAAGAAAGCATGTTCCAAATGGAAAGTGGGGAGGAGAAATGGATGCACTGGGTGCATTAAGTGGAGCGGGGGCATGAATTCCCTCCTCACAGCTACTCTCATTGCTGTTACAGTGAAGTTGTTTTGCAGCAACTTTTTAGGATCACTGGTGTGAAAAATCATGTCTTCCTCAAAGGACACTTGAGACCCAGTGCCAGTTTGTTGAGAGATGCAGTACTAAACAATTAATGTGGGAGGCAATGTCTCAAAAGTTTAGTTAACCTTCCAGAGCTTACCTGTCATCTGGCTACTTTAGAATTCAGGGAAGAACAATGACAAAGGCACTAGGCCCAAGTCTGTTGTGCCTGCCACTAGAAAGCCAATACTGTGGAGATGAGAGTTGGTGAGAAGGAAATCAGAGTATTCAGGGGCCAGTCCTGAGGGGGTAGAGGGGTTGTTATCCTCAAAGCTCCCTTTAGGAAACTCAGGGGCCCTAAGGGCATTTATGAGGAGGAAAGTAGGGTCACAGGGAAATGGACAGGAAGGCTGCAGCTGAGGACAGCATCTGGGCTCAGTAACAGTCTTTGTCCTTCAGGGGATGTTTTCCTTTCTCTTTAGTCTAAACATTCTTTCCAATCACAAGTGACCTTTGTCTCCTGTGTCAGTCCTTGTAACCCTTTAAAGTAAACATGTTATTTTCCTGCAAATTAAACATTATCTTTGTTTTAATTAGAGAGCAGGGTGAGCAAGTCCTTTGCTGGTATTTGAAGACCATCTAGTATTCCAGGTTCTGAACAACTAAAGATGACTGATTACGAGGCCTGGGTTACTAATTTTTGTCCCCTTCTTTGATCCTCTTTCCTGGAGTGGTCAACTCTGGTAGTTAATAACTCAGCTCTTTAAAGGTTGTTTTGTTGTTGTTGTTGTTTGTTTTTGTGGTGCTGGGGATGGAACCCAGGCCTCCTCCACACTAAGCAAGTGCACTGGGCCACATCCCCAGCCCCCAAAGGGGTTTTTCTTTAGAAGTCACCGACTAGCCAAAGGGAAAAGCAAAGGATAACTCACAAGGTTCAATTTGGGGAAGTAAAGCGAATCTAGAATCAGGTGGGGTAAAACACAGTGGCATAGTCATACCGATTTCACAACAGGGGCTGTGTGTATGAGAGTGCACAGTGTGTGTTTGGGAGGCTGGAGGCCTCGCTTGTTACAAGTGTTCCACGATGAGAATCCACACTGCATTTATAATCACATATTTTGATGGGTCTGTGTAAGGATGGAAGGGAGATCCAGAGCTTCTTCTCAGGGATCTGAGGTGATCCTTTTTCTTTTTCTTCTTTTTTTGTTTTGGTACCAGGGATTGAGCTCAGGGGCACTTGACCACTGAGCCACATCCCCAGCCCTTTTTATTTTTTATTTAGAGACAAGGTCTCCCTGAGTTGCTTAGGGCCTTGCTAAGTTGCTGAGGTTGGCTTTGAACTCATGATCCTCTTGCCTCAGCCTCCCAAGCTGCTGAGATTACAGGTGTGTGGCACTGCACCTGGCTGAGGTGATCATCCATCATATTGTCTGACCATCCTCCATCATATTGCAGCAGACTACTTTGGTTTATGCTTGTGTGTGTGTGTGTGTGTGTGTGTGTGTGTGTGTGTGTGCATGTGTGCAGAGAGGGATGTGGGAGTTGAGTGTGCATTTTGAAAGATGCAGGACATCATTACTACAGCAGCAAACGTCCTGCCAGCCCCTTGACCCTGACTCCAATTCACAAAAGAAGAAATCCAGTAGCTGATGGGTGTGAGGGAAAGCTCATCATCTGTGACTACTTGTTTATCTTTGATTTTGTTTTGGTCATGCCCTCATCTCCTTAGAGCATGACATGGGAGGATGGGAACAACGTCTGCCTTCCTTCCTGCTGGATTCCTAGTGTTTAGCACAGGAGGAGACAAATAATCCATGCTCATTTAATACTTCCTTTACCCTTGATTATTAAAGAGGTAAAATTTAAAACAACCATGCAGATGAAAGTCATTGATGCTGGGGAGACTCCTCACTCTCTTTCTGGAAAACAACTTGTCAAAACATGTCACAAACCTAAAGAGATTATGTTGTTTGAGCTAGCTACTGCTCTTTTAGCCATTGCTAACCTAAACCAAAGAGTTTATCAGTGGTGTGATAAATTATTTAACCATGACAAAGTGTATCATCTATGTTTTGATAATAATTAAACATTAAAAAATAACGCTGTAGGAGAATATTTAATACCTTGGAGAAATCACCACAAGATTGTTAGAAAGTACAAACAAGATGCCATGCAAGTCTGGGTGCAGTGATGCACGCCTGTAATACCAGCTGCTTGGGAGGCTGAGGCAGGAGGATCACAAGTTCTAGACCAGCCTCAGCAATGGCGAGGTACTAAGCAACTCAGTGAGACCCTGTCTCTAAATAAAATATTCAAAAGGACTGGGGATGTGGCTCAGTAGTCAAGTGCCCCTGGGTTCAATCCCCAGTACCAAAAAAAAAAAAAATGCTGTGCAAGTAAATACTTCCATTTAAAAATTTTTATTTACTCTTACAGGGAAAAATAATGTAAAGAATAATGTAAACAAAATGCCATTGTGTTCTAAGTGGTTATCTGAGATATTGCATGCCAGGTAATTTTTATCTTTGTCCATTGCTTTTTCTACATTTTCCAAAGGTCTACACATTGGTAATAAGGTACCATTCAAATTTACTAAACTAGAGCAGCTTGGCCCCCTGGTGGCAGGTCCAGTCATTGTCTGCCTTTAATCAGAGAGGGATGTCGTCATCAGATTGCAGAGCAGATACCACTGCGGGAGCCTGATTGCGTTTGTGTCAGGGCAGCTGGGAGCATCCTGCCATCGTATGGCCAAAGGTAGCAATTACAGCACGGCCACTTTCCCCAGAGGACCTGTAAATCTTGAAAGTTCTACCTGGGATAAAACCTGCAGTCTGTGGACAGAAGAGGGCAGGCAGTTGGAATTGGGGTCCCCTCTGGCTATGGAGAAGAAGGGATCTACTGAAGTGAGAGTCAGGGGACAGAACAGATTTGGTGACAGTCATTGGAGACCAGTAGGAGAATGGGGATGAAGAGGACTGGGGTTAGGGGGAGAAAATGTGCAACTACAAAGGAGCAGTGTCCAGGGAAGAGGAGGAGCTCAGTTCTGAGCCAGCAGCTACAGAATCAAGCCAGGAAGTCTACTTTGGGCTATAGCCTTCTTCATTAAAATATCAAGGTACCTTCTATTTCTTAGGGGTTTATCTTCGTTAGAATGGAAAAACAATTTCCAAAAACAATGGTTTTCCAGCTTTCGCTGAGCTGTGTCCTACCTGACAGTGGTTTTAGGTCCCATACAAAATTTTGGGTGAGGGTCTCTGATCAGTTCTAGCATGTGGCAGAATGGAAGAACCCGTAACACCCTACACCCTCTCTCTATTCCTTTGTAATCTGCTTTTATTACTTGATGTTTTGGCAGGGCCATTTCCCATAATAGTACAAAGATTTGGAGAATATGATATGTTTTCATTTTATTCCACTGGATGTGTGTTCTAATAATCCCTTTCTCTCCAGTTTCTGGGCTCCATGGATCTCTGTATGGTTCGGTTTTTAGGCTCACTGGTACTCACATCTGTGTGTAGGAAAACCTAAGTGGACACTATTCCCCACCTGATGGGAGGGAAAGCAGTGTCTTCACTCAAAGTCTTTTGTCACAGAAACATGGAAATCATCTGCCATGGTACCTATTTTGCAGGCATAGAATGTGCTATGGTCTGTATGTCTATGTCCCCCACCAATATCATAGTTGAAATTAATCACCAATGTGATGGCATTCGGAGGGGAGACCTATGGAAGGTAAGGGCTCTGCCCTCAGAAGTGAGATTAATGCCCTTATAAGAGAGGTCCTAGAGAGCTGCCTTGTTCCTTCTGCCATGTGAGGATACAGCAAGAAGATACCATCTATCCCATATACCAGATCCTCTGTCAACTTGACCTTGAACTTCTCAGCCTCCAGAACTGAGAGAAATAAATTTCTGTTGTTTATAAGGCTCTCAGTCAAAGACATTTTGTTATAGGAGCCTGAACAGACTTAAGACAGAATGTCAAATTGGTATTAGTAGGTTTAATTTTAAAGAATTAATAGGCAATTGGAAATATAAACAAAGACTAAGGGCCTTCCCTAAATGGTCAAGTTTCTTTCTATTTCTCTTTCTGTTCTCTCACTGAACAATTTAGTCCAAAATCCAAGCAATGTATTCAAATTAGGGAGCCAGTGTGACTATGTATTAAGTGGTATCAGGGACTGAGCAGAGTGAGACAAGCATCTTTGAGAAGGGAATGGTGCCAGTGGTGAACCAATGTTGGGGGTCAGAGCCCAGGGGGGATGAAGAGAGCAATGCCATCGAGAAAGGGAACTGATGGCAGTGGCCCAAGAGTCTGGAAACAGGTAGTCTGGCATGGACTTTCAGAACCTTATTGCAGTAAGGAAGACAGTTACATGAGGTGGGAAGTAACAGTTACTGGTTGAACTGTGTCCTTCCAAAATTCATGTTGAAGTCTTAACTGACTTTATCTTGAGACAGGGTCTTTGCAGAACTAATGAAGTTAAGTTGAGTTTATTAGGCCAAGCCTTAACCCAGTATAACTGTTGTCCTTATAAACAGGGCGAATTTAGACAGAAAGATACACTCAGAGGGAAGAGATAAAGGGAGAAGACAGCCATGTACAAGCCAAGGAGAGAGACCTGGAACAGAGCCTTCTCTTCAAACCCTCAGAAGGAATCAACCTTATCAGCACTTTAATTTTGAACTTGTAAAATCCCACAAAAACCACGCCAGACACGGGATATCACATAAGAGAGTTTATTAAGCAAAGTGTCTCCCTGCAGGGTAAGAGAGAAAATGAGAGGAAAAGAAAAGGAAGGAGAAAGGGTGTGTGCTAGAGAGAGTGGAAAGCGAGGAGGAGAAAGAAAGCAAGTGAGTAGGAGGGAAAAAGCAAGAGAAAAGATGGCGGGGAAGCTATCTTTTAAGAATCCAGCTAGGCTAACAGGGGACCAATAACAGAGAACGATACTTGCAAGCTGACTGATGAACCAATAGCTAGCTAGGACGTTCACAGATTGACAAGTGGTTGGGAGGCAGGGAAAATGGCTATACCGGAAAGGGCGGGGAGAGCAGCTTTCAGACTGACAAGCTAGGTTGTGATGCAGAAGGCAGGGAGAGCAGCTTTGTATTACAGAACTTGAGACTCTAAAACCATTTTTTCAATGACCTGGTTTATGGCAGCTGTAGCAAACAAATACAATAATTGAATTTTGGAGGCTGAACTTTGTAGAAAGGGTGTCTACCTTCAGGGCAGGGGGTAGTGGTGAGCATGGCCTGAGCTGGGTTAGGAGCTTAGGGCATCCATGTAGTAACCAGGCCCAGCAGAGGATATCAGAAAGCAAGAACATGGAGGGGGGCTTCCATGGGCATGGGAAGAGGGATCCTGGCAAAAGACTTTAGCGTCTAATGAGGCAAACATGGGGTTTACCCATGAGGTAAACATGGAGCATCTCAGCATAGAGTACCGAAGCCTAAAGTTAGGTGAGATGGGCACCCTGAAGGGAAGGTGGACCATTAAAGTGTCAGTCAAGCAGGGTACTGTGGTTTGAATATGTCCCCCAAACCTCATATGTTAGAAACTTAATTCATAAATTCATATGTTATTGGTATTTAAAATTGGGCCTTTTGGGAGGTGATCTGGTCTTAGGGCTCCACCCGCATGAATGGATTAAGAGGTTATTGAGGGAGTGGCTTTAACTTCTCCCAGGTTTGTTCTGTCTCACCAAGTGATACACTCCATCACCAGAAACTGAGCAAATGTCAGTGCCATACTCTTGGACTTCACAGCCTCCACAACTGTAAGCTAAATAAATATTTCTTTATAAATCACCCAGTCAGTGGTATTCCATTATAACAACAGAAAACAGACTAAGACATGGGCAAGGACAGCTTCCATGATGAGGGGTCAAAGGCAGTAGTTGGAGATCAACCTATTATCCAGAGTGACAATACAATACATTAAGTTACATATAGCAGAATGTGACATAATTGTAAGGAACTTGAACACACTTAAAAGTAGGGAAATTTTTGCAAGGCATGCTGACACATGCCTATAACCCTAGAGACTGGGGAACACTAAAGCAGGATGATGTTCAAGGCCAGCCATGGCAACTTAGCAGGATCCTGTCTCAAAATAAAAAATAAGAAGGGTTGGGGGTGTAGCTTAGTGGTAAAGTGCCCCTGGGTCAATCTCCAGTACCAAAAAACAAAATGAATAAAAAGGAAATTTTTTAAAGTAGGGAATTTTTTGTTTAGTTATAGATGTCCACTTTCATTCCTCTTATTCAATACAGTATTGGAAGTCTTATTCACAGAAATAATACAAGAGAAAGAAAGCTGGACACAGTGGCACACACCTGTAATCCCAGTTACTTGGGAGACTGAGTCAGGAGTATGGCAAGTTGGAGGCCAGCCTCAGCAACTTAGCAAGACCCTGTCTCAAAATAAAGGACTGAGAATGTACCTCAATGGTAAAACACCACTGGGTTTGATCCCCAGTACCAAAAAAGGAAAAAAAAATATACACCCAAAGAGGAAATGAGAGGTCAAATTATCCCTGTTTGCAGATGATGTGTCAGAATTAAAATTAAATTTTAGTTAATACAGACCTTTTTTTAATAACCTTAAGCATGTGGAAGTAATGCTAGATTTTCTGATTAGTAATGCCAATATAAGAAGTTCAGGTGGTTATGTTTAATTAGGATCTCCATGAGAAAACCAACCCAAAACTTACCAAAAAAACTACATTTGTATTATAATTTCTGTTTGTCTGTTTATTTATTTATTTGGGTACTAGGGATTGAACTTAGGGACACTCAACCACTGAGCCACATCCCCAGCCCTATTTTGTGTTTTATTTAGAGACAGGGTCTCACTGAGTTGCTTAGGGCCTTGCTAAGTTGCTGAGGCTGACTTTGAACTCATGATCCTCCTGCCTCAACCTCCCAAGCCAATGGGATTACAGGTATACACCACCATACCCGGTTGCAGTTTTCACTGTTAATAGCCTGAAAAAAAGATCTGCTTTAAAATTTTTTTTTGTTTTAGTTGTGTACAAACCTTTATTTTAATTTATTTATATGTGATGCTGAGGATGGAACCCAGTGCCTCACACATGCTAGGCAAGCGATCTACCACTTAGCCACAACCCAGCCCCAAAATATGCTTTTTTAGAACCAAAATGATCAAACGAATGTATTTTGTCTGAAGACTCACTTTGAATATGTGAACTTGAATTTTTATTTAAAAAATTATTTTGAGCTCTCAGGGTTTTTTTTTTTTTTCTTCTTTAAAGTCTATCACATTTCAGCCCGTTCCGCTGGCATGCACCTATAGTTCCAGCTACTCAGGAGATTGAGGCAGGTGGTTCATTTGAGTCCAGGGGCTGGAGATCAGCCTGAGCAACATATTGAAACTCCATCTCAAAAAAAAAGTTACAAATAAAATCAGGGCTGGGGTTGTGGCTCAGTGGTAGAGCACTCGTCTAGCATGTGTGAGGCCCTGGGTTCAATTCTCAGCACCACATAAAAATAAATAAATAAATAAATAAATAAATAAATAAATAAATAAATAAATAAAATAAAGGTCCATTGACAATTAAAAAAATTTTTTTAAATCAAAAAGTCTACCACATTTCTATTCCAAAGCACATAATAATTAGATTTCAAAAAAGGGAAGACAAATTGGACTTAGACAAGAACCAGAAATAAAAATAAAGAGATGGGAGGAGGAGATTCTATTTCCACTTGAGAGTCACTCTGAGAATCATAAAATGTTATGGTATATAGAAATTCTAAAAAGACAGGAGATAGGCCAGGCATGGTGGTACATGCCTGTAATCCCAGCCTCTTAGGAAGCTGAGGCAGGAGGATCTCCAGTTCAAAGCCAGCCTCAACAACTCAGCAAGGCCATAAGCAACTCAGCGAGACCCTGTCTCTAAATAAAATATAAAAAGGGCTGGGGATGTGGCTCAGTGGTTAAGTATACCTGGGTTCAATCCCTGGTACCAAAAAAAAAAAAGTAAATGAAACAAGGTTAAACTCCCACCGTAGGACCCTAAGATGAATTTGTGACACTGAAGAAGTACAGGTTCATCCTTTGGTCTCACTTCCAAGTCATAGATAATTATTGCAAAAGTAGCTAATCTATGGAATGTTCTAATGATTTGGTTCCTTTTCCCTCTTTTCCCTTCCATAGCTTACTAGGATCTGATCTGTAGTCTGAAAATATGGAAAAAGATTCTCCAGTGAATAGGACTTACATTTTAAGCTGTTGGAAACTATATGGTTATGAAAGAATCCTTTAAATTTTTTCCATTTTTAATTGGCATATATTATTTGTACTTACTTGTGGGTATAGTATTATAATTTGATAATATCAAATTTGATAATATCAAAGGAGCTGTAAGTTCAGTCCTTGTCCCCAGTGCCAATCCAATAACCGGGCACAGTTTTGAGAAAAAGAAAGAAGGTTTATTGCTTTACTAGCAAAGGAAAAACAAAGGGAACTCCTGTCCCAAAGGCTGTGATTCTGCCCATCAGGAGGAACAGGGGGGATTTTATAGAGGTGATTTAAAGGGAATGAGATCAGGGAGGACAAATGAGGAAGGAGAAGATCAGGGAAAACATAAGGGAGGAGAAGGTTAGGGAAAAGAAGATCAGAGAAGGTCAAGGAAAAGGTTAAGAAAAAGAAGATCAGGGAGAAGAAGGTTGGGCAAAAGAAAAAAAAACATGTAAGTTTCAAAGCCGCAGGGGATATACTCAAAGCATCAAGTGAACCCCTGTTGCAGATACACACATACAATGTGCAGTAATCAACTGAGGGCAATTAGCATTTCCATCTTCCCAAATACTGTCATTTCTCTACAGTAACTTCATTTAAAGGCATAATATAGTTTGCCTTCAAGTTTCCACTTTAATATTTTCACTCTGAGTATGCTAATATTCCTCCTGACTCTTGACATTTACCCAAAGCAATTCTCAGAAGTTTCTAGAAATATGTAGAATATACTGTAAAACAAGGAAAGACAAGCTTAAAAATCAACTGACATTCCACCTTAAGAATCAAGAAAAAGGCTGGGCACTGTGGCCTCCCCTGTAATCCCAAGCAGGAGGATGGCAAATTCAAAGTCAGCTTTAGCAACTTAGTGAGGCCCTGTCTCTAAATAAAATATAAAAAAGGGCTGTGGATGTGCCTCAATGCTAAAGTACCCCTGGGTTCAATCCCTGGTACCAAAAAAATAAACTAGAAAAAGAAGTCTACAAAAAGAGTGGTTGGATTTGATCGGTGGATGTGTATGCACATATGAAAATGTCACACTGAACCTCATTAATATGTACAATTAATGTAACAGTGTCCACTTTATGCTTTGAATATAACCCTTGCTGCTCTGCTACTGCCACTTGTTTTTTACAGGGACATGTTTCTCTCTCTTCCTCTCTCCCTGCTCCTCCCTAATCTCTCCCTCCCCCCCTAATCTCAGGGAAACAGGATCACCTTTCTTCCCCATCCTAGGCAGAGTTATCTGTCCCTGAGCACACACCTACCACAGGAACAAGGTAATCCAGACTTTGGGGATGGCACCAGATCACAGAAATGACCAGTTTGCAAATTAACAAGTGAATTACAACTCCAACAGAGAACTCGTGGAATGTAGCCTTTGAGTTATCTCTTTAAAAGTCCCCTATCCTGCTGATGGGTAGAATAAGCAATAAACCTTCTTTTTTCTTTTTCTCAAAATTGTGTCCTCATTATTGGATTGGCATCAGGAACAAGGACCAAGTTTTCAGCAATATTAATATGTTAATCAAAATTTCATTAAATTATTCCATTGTATGCATGTATTCACTGCATTTTGTTTATATGTTCATCAATTCATGGACAATGAACATTTCCACTTTTTGGCTACTTGGAAATAATGTTGCTATGAGCATACCTCTTAGACTCAACAATAAAATGTTAAACCACCATATTTTTTAAAAAGGATCTGGAAAGAGGACATGAAATCAAGGCAAATGTAGAAGGAAGGACATAGTAAAGATAGGTGCAGAAATTAATGAAATAAAAAATCAACAGAGCCTCAAATGGTGTTACTGAAAGCTTTGTCTTTGTCCCTAAGGCCAATCCAATAATGAAGACATGATTTTGAGGGGGAAAAATGAAAGTTTATTGCTTTGCTAGCAAAGGAGAAACACAGGGGATTGTTGTCCAGAGCCCATGATTCTGCCCATCACAGGGAACAGGGGGCTTTCAAAGAGGTGGCTCAAAGGCTACATTCCATGTGTTCTCTGTTGGAGTTGTAATTCACTTCTTAATTTGGGAGATAGTTGTTGGCATCAGATCTGCCATTTTGCTGCTGCAAATATTCTCCCTCCCCCACACCACTTTACAACCCAGATTGTTAGCCCAAGAACTTCCTCGCCAGCCATTGGTCCATTGTTATTAGCCCGTGAAATTCCACTACTTAAGAGTAGCTCCCCTGCCATTCTCTCTCTCTCTCCTCCTCGCTTTCATGCTCTCTCCTCCTGGCTCTCTCCTCCTGGCTTTCACTCTCTCTCTCTTTCTCTCATTTTTTTCTCTCTCACTCTGCAGGGAGACACTCTGCCTGTCTGCTTAATAAAATCTCTTGTGTGAGTTCCTGCATCCGGAGTGGTTTCTGGGTGCTTTCAATAGTCATTTCTGAGATCTTCTGGAGCCATCCCCAAATCTGAATTATTTGGTTCCCGTGATGGGTTTGTACTCAAGGACAGATATCTGTGCCTAAAATGTAGAAGAAAGGCAATCCTGTTTCCCTAGAGATTAGGGAGGGGGAGGGATTCGGGATAAGGAAGGAGAGAAGAGGAGAAAGAAACATGCCCATTTTAAAAATAAGTTGCAGTGGAAGAGCAGCGAGGGCTATATTCAAAGCATAAAGTGGACCACTGTTTCAAAGGTTCTTTGAAAACACTTAAATTAATAAACCCGCTGGATTTGGTAGTACAAGCCTATAATCCAGTGATTTGAGAGGCTGAGGCAGGAGGATCCCAAGTTGGAGGCCAGCCTCAGCAATTGAGTGAGGCCCTAATCAATTTAGTGAGAACCTTTCTCAAAATAAAAAAATGGGCTGGGATGTGACTCAGTGGTAAAGCGCCCCTGGGTTCAATCCCAAGTATCAAAAAAAAAAAAAGATAACTCTATAACAAGAATTTTCAAGGGGGCTGGGATTGTAGCTCAGTGGTAGAGCACTTGACTAGTATGTGTGAGGCACCGGGTTCAATCCTCAGCACCACATAAAAATAAATAAAAGAAAGGCATTGTGTTCATGTACAACTAGAAAAAACTTTTTAAAAAGAAGAATTTTCAAGGGAAAAAAAGAGAACAAATACCAATTTCTCTTGTCAAAATGACATCAATACATATCATACAAACATTAAAAGCAAAATAAGATCTTGGTCTCAACTCTTGAGCTGAGGGAGGGATATACCGGATCCCAGATGCTACCGGCTATTAGTTTGTGGATGAGGAAGAGGAGCATGTGGGGAAGGACTGTCCTCAACTTGATCCCAATGGGAGAAAGTGAAGAAATAAGAAGGAAAATCGTGGGCCCTGCACCAGATTCCAGTCATAGTTATCACCGGGTATTTCACTGCTGGGAAGACAGAGACGACAACTTTTTTTTTTTTTTTTTTTTTTTTTTTTTTTTTTTTTTTTTTTTTTTTTTTTTTTGGTACCAGGGATTAAACCCAGAGACATTTAACCACCGAGACACATCCCCAGCCCTTTTTATATTTTATTTAGAGACAGGGTCTTGCTAAGTTACTTAGGGCCTCACCAAATTGCTGAGGCAGGCTTTGAACTTGGGATCCTCCTGCCTCATCCTCTTTTTTTTTTTTTTTTTTCTTTTTTTTTTTTGGGGTGCTGGGGATTGAACCCAGGGCCTTGTGCTTACAAGGCAAGCACTCTACCAACTGAGCTATCTCCCTAGCCCCGCCTCATCCTCTTGAGTCACTGAGATTACAGGCATGCGCCCCAGCACTCAACAAGACAACTCTTCTTGAACTATATTTTATAGAGCAACATAGTAAACAGTAGCAGTCACTGTAGACAAATTTGAAGAAAGGAGTACAGTAGAGATCCATAGCTGTAAGCCACGGGATGAGCTCTATAAAGCATAGCTGGAACTTGGAAAGCGTTGCCTCTGATAGACAATGGCCTTAGAGTTATTGAGAATTTGATGCAGAAAGGGAAATTTGATCACATACTGTTAGTGACCACTGAGTTAGCAGATCCCTGTGTCGTGGCTTCTATGTTTTGAGTTGATACTGAATTGGACAGTGATATTTATCTTGATGGTAGCATAAGTGTTATGAATTCAAAATATGGATTAAAACATTTAACAGAAGAAAAATCTGATGGCCTCATCATTGAAGCTGCTAGGTGAGCTGCTTCAACAGGTGTCCTTCTTATCAATAAGATTGACTTGGTTCCAGAAGAGTAAAGATTTAAACAAATTAAGACCAACTATTAGCTGGGCTCGGTGGCACACGTCTGTAATCCCAGGGGGCTCAGGAGGATAGGGCAGAAGGATGGCAAATTCAAGGCCAGCCTCAGCAATTTAGCAAGGCCCTAAATAATTTAGTGAGACCCTGTCTCAAAATGAAAAATAAAAAGGACTGGGGATGTGGCTCAGTGGTTAAGCACCCCTGGGTTCAATCCCCAGTACGTCTCCCCACAAAAGAGTAACTATTAGATCAATAAATGGACTAGGAAAAATCTTAGAAGCATAAAGACCAAGAGTTGATCTCTCTAATGTATCAGATATCTCTCTGGAAAGTGTTTGCAGAAAACATAGCCTCACCTTGATCAGAATATTGTTATATTCACATTTGAAGTACCAGGAAATGCAAAGGAGGGCTAAGTATATTTATTCACAGTCTCCTGTGCGAAGAGTGTGAGAAATAAGGACAGTCACTGCATGGAGGTCACATGGCACTAAAGGGGCTGGTAAGAACAAAGACAAACCACAAGTGATTGTCCAAGGTATCCACAAGCTCTGTGGTCTGGAAGAAAGTCCAGTGGGCTGGAAAGATGACACTGAGAGAACAAATCAATTGGTCCTTATTGGCAGGAATTTAGAAAAGGATATCCTTAAACAGCTATTTATAGCCTCTGTAACAGAAAGAATAGCAGTGGACAGCACATTTCAAAGAAGATCAAATTTGTCCATAACAACTTTAGAAGCATTTCTTACTAAAAGGAAGGAGCATTTCTTACTGAAAATGTGTGTGTGTGTATGTGTGTGTGTGTGTGTATAATTTTATTTTGGTACCAGGGATTGAACCCAGGGGTACTTAAACCCTGAGCCACATCCCCAGCCCTTTTTAAATTTAGAGACAGAGTCTCACTGAGTTGCTTAGTGCCTCACTAAATTGCTGAGGCTGGCTTTGAACTTGTGATCCTCCTGCCTCAGCCTCCCAAGTTTCTGGTATTACAGGTGTGTGCCACCAAGCCCAGTCCTACTGGGTATATTTCAAGCATCTATACTTTTCATTACATTTGTTATTAATTCCAGTGTATTTTAAAATAGTATGTTTTTAATTTGGGGGAGGGGTGGGTACTAGGGATTTAACCCAGGGGTACTTTACCACTGAGCCACATCCCAGCCCTTTTTTTCCCATATATTATTTTAATTGTTGATGGACCTTTATTTTATTTATTTATTTATTTATTTATTTATTTATTAATATGCAGTGCTGAGGATCAAACCCAGTGCCTCACACACGCTAGGTAAGTGCTCCACCACTAAGCTACAACCCTAACCGCCTAAAATAGTATTTATTTTCTAGAATACATAAAATTAAGTAAATTGGTACTGTGAAACATTTGAAACTCATACAATAAAATATAATATCCTGTGGGGTTAAATAAACAAAGAAAATAAGATGATATACTGAATAACTATATGCAAAAAATGAGAACCAGAGTGAAATGAACAGAGTTCTTGAAAAAACAACTTATTAAAAAAAAGAAAAAATGACATATAAAACAAGTAGTACAAAATCTGAGTTAAAATCCTTCTCTCTTGGTACATGTCTGCAATCCCAGCTACCTGGAAGCTGAGGCAGGAGGTTCACAAGTTCAAGGACAGCCTAGACAACTTTGTGTGACTGTGTCTCAAAATGAAAAATAAAAGAGGATGAGGATATAGCTCAGTGGTAGAGCTCTTGCCTAGCGTGCACGAGATCCTGAAAAAAAAACCCTTCTCCCCTGCTAACCAAGTGTAAATAGGTTAAAGGAATACAAATTATCAAATGTCCTTTGGTGCAAGGACACCCCCATTGTTGGGGGTGGAGGAAAGACCTACAAAACATGTGGGAAGAATGTCTTGAGGCCAGAACACTGAGGTATCCAGGTGGACAGCATCCTGTGTCTTTAAACCTGTAGCCAGTTCAATGGACCAAAAATTCAGGTACTTGCATGATCAAAGAGCTTTTTTTTTTCCTTTGGTAGTGGAGATTAAACGAAGGGGTGCTCTACCACTGAGCTGAATTCCCAGCACTTTTTATTTTTTCTATTTTGAGCAGAGTCTCACTAAATTGCCTGTGCTGTCCTCAAACTTGCCATCCTCACCTGGGCAGGGTGGCACATGTCTGTAATCCCAGTGGCTTAGGAGGCTGAGGCAGGAGGATCACAATTTCCTAAAGCAACTCAGTGAGACCCTGTCTCTAAATAAAATATAAAAAAGGAATGGGGATGTGGCTCACTGGTTAAGCACCACTGAGTTCAATCCCTGGTACAAAAAAAAAAAAAAACCCACCAAAAAAAAAAAACCTTTCCATACTCCTCCCTCAGCCTCCCCAGTCTCTGAGATTATAGGTATGTGCCACTGCACTGGCTAGAATAGGACTTTTAGAGATGTACTTAAAGGACACCATTAGGGTAGGCATGACTGGCAACTGGTGCCTTTATAAGAAGAGGACATTAGGACACAGACATGTGCAGAGGCAAAACCAGGGTGAGCTAGTCAGTTTTTCAATGCTGTGACAAAATACCTGAGAAAAACAACTTAATGGAAGAAAACTTTATTTCGGCTCACTGTTTCAGAGATTTTAGTTCATAGTTGCCTGGCTCCATTGCTTTGGGTCTGAGTCAGGCAGAGCCTCATGGAAAATAGCAGAGAAAAGTTGCTCACCTTGTAGCAACCATGAAGCAGAGAAAGGAGCCTGGGAGAAGATATAGTCCCCAAGAGCATGTCCCCGTAGATCCTCTTCCTTCAACTAGGTTCCTACACTTTGCACCACCTCCCTGTAGTTCATTCAAAGTATGAATCCATCAGTAGTTGAGGTTACAGCCCTCATATCCAAACACTTCCTAAAAGTCCAACCTCTAAATATTGCTGCATTGGGGACCAAACCTTCAATACATGAGCCTTTGGGGGACATTCCAAATCTAAGCCACAACATGTGGGAAGACACAGGGATAAGACACTGATTTACAAGTCAAGGTAAAAGGCTTTAGGAGAGACCAATCTTGCTGACACCTGAACCTCGAACTTATAGCTTCGAAAATTATGAGGAAATAAATTCCATTGTTTAAGCCACCAGTCTGTAGTACTTTGTTATGGAAATCCTAGCAAAACGATACACCTGGATTCTGGAGTCAAGCTAGGAGAACAAGATCACCTGAGTATCCATGGATTCAAGGTGCTCTTGCCTGATCCACTTCCACCCAATTTAGGGCAAAAATTTAAGGTTATGTCCTTGTTCAGGGAACCACTACTCTCTAGGGATTGTGGAAACAGGTTCTCTAGGAGGATAGGTTGTCCTGAGACTTGACCCATGGAGCTAGAAGCTGGTAGAGCCCATGTTAACTCCTCCCAGCCCCTACTAAAAGTACTGACACCTGAGAAAGAGCTGAGGATGTAATTTGGGACCCTTTCTTGTCACAATACCCTCTTCTTCCTTGCTTCAGTGCCCTAACCTCAGAAGTAAGGAAAACTTCCTGACCTTAAGGCAGAAGGAAGGACAAGCCTTTCCCTAGACCCATAGACTAAGGGAGACTGTAATCTAAAGTTACTTGTATGCCTCCTCCAAAGGGAGGGTTAACCTTTGAATTTAAATCTCCATGGGATTCTTAAGAGCAGCAAGGGGCAAGGAAATGATGAGTCTCTTCATCAGTGTTCAGGTCTCGCAACATCCCACCCTGGACATCAGCTGTCTCCCAGGGGCCACTTCACTTATCATCAATATGGAAGTAAAAGTCTTCACATGGGCTGGGTGCCATGGTGCACACCTGTAATCCCAGTGGCTCAGGAGACTGAGGCAGGAGTAGTGTGAGTTCAAAACCAGTCTCAGCAATTTAGCAACTTAGCAAGACCCTGTCTCAAAACAAAATATCAAAAGGGCTGGGGATGTTGCTCAGTGGTTAAGCAACCCTGGGTTCCATTCCTGGTACCCATCCCCCAAAAAAAAGAAAAGAAGAAAATCTAAAGAAATAATTAAGAAATAAAAAATGAAATTCTCAATAATACTATGTATAATTGATACCAGATATGGGAATTTTTGATTATCTGAATCAAAAGTTGAAACAGATGAGTCGAGTGAGCATGAATATACAGGGGAAGCTTTAATAAGGAAAATGAAAAGGTCGCACCCAACAAAGGATGAACAGGCCTCTTATGGAGTGGCTTTGAGTCAGGAAGGTTCTGGTGCTTATAATTTCTGTGAGCTTTTTTAGAATTTTATTTGTTCTTTTTAGATAGACATGACAGTAGAGTATAAAAAGTTTTCTTGTGGAGGAGACTCCTCTAAATTTTTTGCCATGGCCCTACACCTGGTTTTTAGGGTTGATTTGGTTAAGAACAGGAGGGTAAGGGGCTCCTTCCACATACTGTAAGAGTGGGGAGGAGGAAAGACTTAGCAGGTAAAGACTGGGAATGTAGGCCCTAGAGTTTATCTGCCATTTGGTCCCCTGTCTAGTTTCTGTCTGGCTTTAAGTACTATCAAATAACTATAAGTAAATATTTTCAAAAGGTGTAAGACCTCTGCCAGGTGCAGTGGTGCACCCCTGTTCTGCCAGCGACTTGAGAGGCTAAGATGGGAGGATCATGAGTTCAAAGCCAGCCTCAGCAACTTACGGAGGCCCTAAGCCACTCAGCGAGAACTGTCTCTAAATAAAATACAAAATAGGGCTGGGGATGTGGCTCAGTGGTCGAATGCCCCTGAGGTCAATCCCTGGTACCAAAAAAAAAATTTTTTTTTAAGCAAAAGGGATAGGGATGTAGTTAAGTGGTAGAGCGCCACTAGGTTCAATTTGTACTACAAACAAAAGATTGTAAAGAAGAAAAAGACTGGGGAGAGTAGAAGCACACACAAAAGACTTGAGTAGGTATTTCCAAGTGGTCAGTAAACATATGAAAATGTACTTAGCTTCATTAATCATCAGGCAAATGCGAATTAAAACCACAATAGGATACCACCACATACCGACTAGAGTGGCTAAATCAAGAACGAGAAAATACCAGGTGTTTGCGAAAATGTGGGACAGCCAGAATCTTCTCACTCTGATGGTAGAAGTCTAAATTGGTGCAGCCACTTTTGAAAATCACTTGGGAAATCTGAATATAGGCATTCCTTATAATCCCACACTACCTCTCCAAGGTCTGTACCTAACAGGAATGCATGCAAATGCTTATCAATAAACGTTTTTGAGAATATTCATAGCAGCATGCTTTTTCTCATCCCAGGGTTCTGGGGATGAAACCAGGGTCTCACACATGCTACACGTGCACTGTACCACAGATCTTTACCCGAACCCCATAACGACACACTTTGCAATTGCCAAAAACTGGACCTGGTCCCAATGCCCTTGAAAAAGGGAATGAAAGCTTGGCATGGTGACACATGCCCGTAATCTGTAACTCTGGAGGCTGAGTCAAGAGGGTCATATTTGGAGGCCATCATTGGCAATTTGTAGAGGTCCTCAGCAATCTAGTGAGACCCTGTCTCAAAGTAAAAAGGGCTGGGGATGGGCTCAGTGGTTAAGAGCCCTTGGTAGCAAAAAAAAGAAAAGAAAAAGAAAAAATATATATATATATAATAGAATTATATCAATTATATATAATCACATAATGGTATATACTAAACATCATGAAGATAAATGGGTTACAGTTTCACAAACATAATATCAATGAAAACTGAAGAATCCAGGGCTGTAGGTAGAGTTCAGTGGTAGAGCACTTGCTTAGCATACATGAGGCCTAGTTTGATCCCTACACTACACACAAAAAAATACATATGTATGATTTGATTTCTTTTCGATACTAGGGATTGAACCCAGGGGGGCTTAACCACTGAGCCATATCCCCGGCCCTTTTGTATTTTATTTATAGACAGCATCCTGCTAAGTTGCTGAGGCTGGCTTTGAACTTCCAATCCTCCTGCCTCATCCTCCCAAGCCTCATGCCCAGCATGATTTGATTTATGTAAAGGCGAGAAACATGCAAAACTTTTGTCAGAACAGTAGTTATTTTCAATGGGTAGTGACTTCAAGCACAAGTGACACAGACTAAGTGGCTTAACAGAAATTTATTTCCTCACAGTTCTATCTAGAAGTCTATAAGGAAAGAACTGAATGAAGGAAACAGAGGGAGGAGAGGCAGCTCAACAGTGACACAGGTTTATTTGGGACAAACGTGCAGAGGGGGCCTAATGGAGTTTGGAACTGTCTTCTGCTTACAGCCTAGGGAAGTTATAGGAGAGTAAGGGGGGTTGCACTTAGGACGTTGCTAGGGGGCTGTCAGGGAAGGGTCCTTGTGGCTGTCACCTTCATTCTTGTGGTGGCCACTGTGCCATGTCAGAACAAGGTGTTTCTCAGGATCCTATCAGTCATGATAAAAATCCCCTTTCTTTGTGTAATGGTGGAGTATTGTCTGGGGTTTAGGTCAGGCTGGGTCACAGTGACCGTGGGGTGACACTTGTTCTAAGATGAAGAATATGCTTCAAAATGGCCTTACCTAGGTCACATTCTCCCTAACAAAGTCCAAGATGAAAGTTTTAGCAGGGTTGGTTTCATTTCAAGAACTGCCTCCTTGGTTTATCAATAGCTACCTTCTGCCTTCACCTAGTCTTCCCTCTGTGTCTATCACTGTCCTAATCTTTTTTATAAGGACACCTATTATATTGGAATAGGATCTACCCTAAGAACCCCATTTGACCTTTACTGCCGCCTTAAAGAATCTCCAAATACAGTAAAAAATGTAGTCTTTTGCTATTTTAAGTAATGTTGCAATATATATTTTCCTGTGTAACTTTTTTTGTACCAGGGATTGAACCCAGGGATGCTAACCACTGAGCCACATCCTCAGCCCTTTTTTATTTCTTATTTTGAGATAAGGTCTTGCTAAATTGTTTACAAGCTCACTAAGTTGCTGAGGCTGGCTTTGAGCTTGCGATCCTCCTGCCTCAGCCTCCCAAGCCACTGGGATTACAGGTGTGCACCACTACACCCAGCTTCCTGTGTATCTTTATCTGCTTCTGTGCTCACAGTCTAGGTTAGAGTTCAAGAGTTAGAAATGGAATTGTTGCTGGTTATGAAGTGATAATGGCTTTGGGAATTAATCATGGTATTTGATAAGCAAAATGGATTTCTAATCATTGATTTCTGAGGTACTGGAGGTTAGGATTTCAACATATGACTTTGGGATGTGTATGGGGGACACATTTGATCCCCATGGTAAATTCTACCAAACATAGCAGGAAGCAGAAGAGCAGAAGACAGAATAAGAAAAGGCCCAGGTAGAGCAAAAGGAGGAGGGGCCATCATCATTCCCTGCAGGTTGATACCACCATTAACACAAATGGAAAGACAGGGGAGAGACCCTGAGGGACAGAGACCTAATCACTACCTCAAAGTCACACAGCTCTTTATTTCTAACCCTAGGAGTGAACAATGATACAATCGTGCCTGTGCAAAACTCTGTGTAGGAAGGAAAAAAACTCAAAATATTTAGAAGTTACTAAATCAGAACAGCTATTGCCCCACAGAGGCTCACTCAACAACAGCCTGTCTCAAGGTGAGTAAATAACACAGTTGTCCACTCAGGCCACAGGGCAGGTACTACTGCTGTCCTAATCTCAGGGCCCAAAATAAGGTTCACCATGTCTCTGTGTACAACAAAGGTTGTGAAATTCTAAATGTTCTTCCTTTGATCATGTGACAATATTCTCTCAACTGCCTTAAGACAGAGAAGCAGTCACAGCAGGCAGAAGACAAGTCCAGGCTCTGCTGGGCCCGGTGGTAGGGCCTCTGCAGTCATTGGGCTAAAGGGGCAGGTGATTGGGATCCAGGCAGGGATTTGGTTGAGGAGAAGAGGGGACCCACTATAGTGAGAGTCAGTGGACAGAATGGATTTGGTGACTACTGTTGGAGACCAATAAGGAGGTGGGAGAAGTAGTGCCAGGGATGAGTGGGAGAAGGTATGCAACCACCAGCAAGGCCCAAAGGGGCAGAGTTCAAGGACAAGAAGGAGGGCTGGGGAGATAGCTCAGCTGGTAGAGTGCTTGCCTTGCAAGCACTAAGGCCCTGAGTTCAATCCCCAGTACTGCCAAAAAAAAAAAAAAAGGACAAGAAGGAGCTCAGTTCTGGACTGGCAGTTGTGAAATCAAACCAGGCAGCCACAGTCCTGTTGTACTTCATCATGAGGACAAGGACCACCCTTCTCACCCCCAGGTTTTTCAGGACCCAAGGTTTCCTCTTGAGGATCCCCGAGAGTCTCTCAAATATTCTATCAATAGTGGTTTCCCAGCTGACTTCTCTGTTTTCAGTGTGTTAACAAAGAAGGGGTAACACTCAACCTGTGACTGAAACTGAGACTGAGACTGTCCCTACCTTATGCTTAGATAGTCAAGTTTGACCAAGCGAAGAAACATAAGTGTGGAAAGGAGAGAACTCTTAGGAGTACTGTCCCATGACTCAGGGTTTAATGGCCTGGAAGGCTCCATAGAGCCAGTACTAACATGCTGCTGGGTGGCTAACTGAAACTAGGGAATGGGAGCTGGGGAAGATAAACAATGGCCTACCATAAGTGAAATGGACATACCAGAACTGCTTCGATACTGGGGAAGGAGTCCAAAATTACACAATGTCAGAGATATGGAAATGTTAGAATGGAGTTACGTTGGGAGACCAGCTAAACCACCACCTGACCACATTCCCTGGGAAAGCTCAGAAGATGCTCCCTTCAACAAAACACACTGATGAGCAGGCACACCAACCCTACTGAGAAGATCAGTGGTTCAGTGGTAAGAACACTCGCCTAGCACGTGCAAGGCCCTGAGTTCAATTCCTAGCACGGCAACAAAACAAGACGAAAGTGGTTGTCTTCTGCAAACCAGGATTGTCGGTAGGTAATGTGTCAGTCACTGCAATGGAAAATCATGGTCCTTTTATTCAGTCTCCAGATTTAAGTCATTGCAGAGACCTAGGGCATAACAGTTGAAGGGCAGGCTGGGTACCCTTGGGAAGAACTCCACAAGGCCACTGAAAGAATATATAATAAACATCCCCCATTGCTTGCCCAAAGATGCCAGCGTCATTCACCCTTAGTTATACTGCTGAGGACTGAACCATGCCGGGTGCGATGGTGCACACCTGTAATCCCAGCAGCTTGGGAGACTGAGGCAGGAGGATCACAAGTTCAAAGCCAGCCTCAGCAAAAGCAAGGAGCTAAGCAACTCAGTGAGACCCTGTCTCTAAATAAAATACAAAATAGGGCTGGGGATGTGGCTCAGTGGTTAAGTGCCCCTGAGTTCAATCCCTGGGACCCAAACAAAAACAAAAACAGGAGTTGAACCAAGTTGGTCATTCAGCAAGGAACTCATATGCACTCATAGGCAGTGGAGAACAGAGATGCCGAAGATGGAGATCGGACAGTAGTATGTCAAAGCCAGAGAAGTCATCAGCAGTACCTGGAAACAAATGCCAAGGTTAGGAATGGGTCAAAGTCAGTCAATACTCAAGGGAGTAGAAGCAAACATAGTTCTGGTTCATTGTTGCCCACTTGTTTAAGCCCAAAATGTGATAATTAAAAAAAATTCACATGCATTCATGGATACTAAGTAGACAATTAAAGGAACCTGAAAATGTCTGAAAAAATCTTTTGCAGGTTGACACTAAAGGAGAACAATTTTCCCTTTCCACACCAGTCCCTTGGTTTCTGTCAATGGCAGAATCCTGGACTGTGCAAATTTGAGTGTTGACCTCATTTGCGTTCATTCCATTTGTACATTTTTTGGAATGGTGCCATATTCTAAGGTGACCCAACTAGCTAGAAAGTATCAGGATTTAATAGAAAACCACCTTGTTAATTGAAAGTACAAGAAGCTGAATGAAACAGACTCCTTGCATTAAGAGGATTTGGATTAGGCAATATTTTCATCCAAGAGAGAGATTATCAATAGTGGCTATGCCATTTTTGCAAATTCATATCAACCTAACAAGGTTTTATTGCATTTCCTAGCACCCACCTTTCAGTGCTGAAAATCCTCAGGCCTGGTGAGTCTTGAGACAAGCTTCACATTGCTTTGGCAGTGACTGTGAAACTAAACTGGATTAAAGGGTAGTGTTGCCCCTGGTTTTGAAATCTTCATAAATAAATGTGAAGTGTTTGTTGCTATTCGCTATGTGAATGTTCTTAAGAATTTTAGAATCAACATTAACAGAATTCCTGTGACTCCATAACCCATGCAGATACTTAGCAAGAAGCTTAGGGTAGAGATTTCTTTCTTTGCTAGGGCTATAGTAAACATCTGTGCAAGATTATTGTTCTCTATCATGAAAGAGGATTTTTTTTTTCTGTACACGAGCTAAGAAGTATTTGATTTTTTAAATAATATAATGGGAATTTAACCTGGGGTCCCTTTACCACTGAGCTACATCCTCAGTCCTTTTTATTTTTATTTTGAAACAGGGCATAAGTTGCTGAGGCTGGTCTCAAACTTGCAATCCTCTTGCCTCAGCCTCCTGAGTCACTGGGATGACATGTGACACATGATTTTCTTAACCTACCAACTCATGCCCTCATATTGAGGTGATGCTTTGTAGGAAGCATTTCTACCAGTTTACTGCAGGAGGACCACATTGCCTGTGAGGATCTGATATGTGGTGCTGGCATCCACCCATGAAGAGTGGAGACAGGCATTATGGGATGGGCACAGCTATGTAGTCTGACAGATAAGTACAACACCCAGAGTAGCCTGGACAAGGACTCAGCTTTAAGTTTGGGTTCCAACTTGAAGCGACAAGAAGTATATTGCCAGAAACTTAGATCAGGGAACTAACTAGAACATTCTCAGGGTTACTCTCAGGAACCAAACCTCTGGTAGCTAAAGGGGAAGGAAGGTCTCCAAGTGGAAGAACACATATTGGACACCCTGAGTGTCCACTGGAATCTCTCTACTAATACACTATGGTGCCTTCTTCCTTGTCTCCCTGACACACACATATAAGGAAGCCAGGTGTAGAAGAAGAACCCAGAATTGGGTTCAAATCATAGTTCTGTCATTTACAGTCACCCTTCCATATTTAAAGGTTCTACATGTGCAGATTTGACTACCACAGATCGAAGATATATTTAAAAACCAATTGCATCTGTATTGAATATGTACAAACTTATATCACCTTATCATACCCCTAAATAATACAATATAACTATTTACACAGAACTGTGTTGTATTCAGTATTGTAAGTGATCTAGACATGATTCAAAGTATATGGGAGAATGTACATAAGATTCTATGCAAGTACTATATCATTTTAGATAAGGGACTTAAGCATTCTCAAGTTTTCGTATCTATAGGGGTTCCTGGAACCAATCACCCCCAGATACCAAGGGATGATTGTATTTCCCCGTTATGTGACCTTAGACATTTTACTCACCTTCTCTGATTTTAAATTCCCTCATCTATAAGATAGAAAAACAAGTACCTACTTTATAAATTGCTTTTAGGGTTAATGGAGGCGACAAAAGTGTAACAGATTTATTGAAGTGCCTCAACTCGGGGGTACACACACAAAACGGTTTTAATTTATTTACTTTCTATTTCTCAGCTGAGTCTTCCCTCAATTGCACTATGCCCTGCTGGAGGCATAACATGATATTCTTCTAATGTGTGAAACTCTTTGTCCCCATATTGTGGTAGTTTTTGGCAAGATCATGAGCTCCAATCTTGTCTGTCCTTCCAAGACAGTACTTGGGCTTGCAGGTATGAGTCATGTATACCTTACTTTCTCCTCAAAGATCTAGAAGTTGAGGGGCACCAGGCATGATAGCACACACCTATAATCCCAGTGACTTGGGAGACTGAGGCAGTAGGATCTCAAGTTTGAGGCCAGCTTCAGCAACCTAGCAAGGCCCTAAGCAACTTAACGAGATCCTGTCTCAGAATAAAAAATATAAATAAAAGAGGCTGGGGACATGGCTCAGTGGTTAAGCGCCCCTGAGTTCAATCCCTGGTACCAAAAAAAGAAAAAAAAAATAGAAGGACTTGTTCAAGGCCCTGCTCCACCTAGCAATACCCTAGGCCTCTATCCTTCCTATAAGCCCCAGCAGCATCAGACACAGTGACAGGGCAGTGACTTTGCAATTTTCATGGAAAGGATATATACTAGTTCCCATCTTTATTTTTGCACTGGTGGCTAGCCCTAACAGTTGCTAGTCCTCCAAACTTAAAATGTGGAGTATTAAGTGCCTTTTGCTTTAAGCTTTGGCCCATTTATAAAGCAAATGAGTGACTCAGGGTGGATAAGGGATTTGTAAAAGTCAGTTGCCAACTGGGATTTGTAAAAGTCACATGTAATTGACCTGATCTCCTGCCCCCTGTCCAAAGGAGCCCCATCACCTGTCTGGGTATTCTGGGGAGGACCTGGTTTTGTCCTAATCACACGTCTCTGGTTGTGAGTTCTTGCTTGGCTGCATTAGCTCAGTAAACAGCTGCTCCCCACATCTCAGACTTCCTGACACTTTTCTCCACGTTGGAGACAGTGAAGAATAGAAATCAGGAGCCTGATCCTGGCTGCACATTTGCCTTGCCTGGGGAGTTTTGAAAACTCTCAGTGTTCAGCTGTATGCCATGCTAATTATATTAGAATTCCTGGAGGTGGAACCCAGGCATCAGTTATTATTTATTTATTTTGGTACCAGGGATTGAACCCAGGGGCACTTAACCACCAAGCTACATCCTCAGCCCTTTTTATTTTTTTATTTAGAGACAGGGTCTCGCTGAGTTGCTTAGGGCTTTGCTAAGTTGCTGAGGCTGACTTTGAACTCTCAATCCTCCTGCCTCAGCCTCCTGAGTGGCTGGGATTACGGGTGTGTGCCACCACACCCAGCTCCTCCCTTGTGCAGTCAAGGTGGGGACACAGTGTATTCTAAGTTCAGACAGACCTGAGTTTAGTTCTGGCCCTGTCACTTATGAGCTGATGAATCTAGAATAAACCACCTAAACCTTCTGAATCTCAACTTCTTCATCTCCAAAAAGGTTGATATGAGAAGTCCATGAGCCAATGCAGGTGAACTGTGGTGTCTGGCAGAGTAAGCACCCAATAAATGGAAGCTGTTAATATATTTTTATAAGCTGGTCTGTTGACATTATTAATGGTGGATGAAAAGCAATTTCATACCCTTAGAACCACTAGCTCAGGAAAGTAGTGCTACAAATGGGAGAAAAAGAGAAGATAAATTATAGCCACAAGTATTTATTAAGATTCTAACTCCTGCTAAGCTTTGAGCGAACAATAGAGAATGTGATCCATGCTCCCCAGGTGTTACCAAAAGCTCGGTCCTTGTCCTTGATGCCAATTTAATAAGGAGGATACTGTTTTGAGAAAAAGGCAAAAGAACGTGTATTGTTTGCTAGCAAAGGAGAAGCACAGGGAGTCTTGACCAGAGGTTGTGATTTTGCCCATCAGGAAGAACAGAAAGCTTTTAAAGAAGCTCTTCAAGGCTGAATTCCAGATGTGCCCTGACAGGGGTCCCAGGTGCTCCCTGATGGTGTTAATTTGGGAGATAGGCACTTCCTAGATCTTCGGATGGCATCTCCTTCAGGTGGAGGGAGTGCACTCAAGGACAGACAACTTGGCTAGGATGGGAAAAGGTAATCTTCCCCTGCCCCCTGCCAGGTCAGGGAGGGGGAGAGGGAGAAGAGGAAAAGAAAAACATGTCCCTTTTAAAATAACCTTTGGAATATCAAGGGCTAGACTCAAAATGTGAAGTGGACTACTGTTACACAGGGACTCAAATCTAGTTGTGAGAGAATACATACAGAGACAAAGGAAGGGGAAAGTTAACCCTAACTTACACTAGAGACCATAAATACATTTCCACTCTGTGCTGGAATGGTCAGGAGAGTTTTCACAGAGAAGAATGACCTTGGTTTTGAAATATGGGTAGGATTTGGAGGGGTGGCGAGAGCTTCTCGGGGAGAGGAAATGGCCAAGTACAGATCAGGGGCTGGAACCCAAGTGGGCGGAATGGACTGAAACAGAGGATTTGTTAGGGGGAGACAAGGGGAAGGGATAAGTGTGGATAGGCCAGTTTGTGAACTTGAATTCGAGATAAAGGGCAGTGGACTTTAACCTACAGGGTCTTAAGGTAAGGGTGTGTGTGCCTGTGGGTGTGTAGGGGTGTAATGGGATCCCCTAAGCATTGAATGAAAAGCCATGTATATGGTAGGGTAGTGGGGTCAAGGATGCTAATTACCCCATCCCTTCCCTATGGGATCTGAAACAATAGAGAAATATATACAGAATCTGATGGGAATCAAAACGCGACTTCGTTAATGTTAACATGAAACTCGCTATGTTGGAGAACATAGAGTGGCTCCAAGGCACAGATGACACTTTACTCCTTCCTCCTGAAGTAGACATGTCGAACGGAAAATCAATTGTTAGTTTAACAATCTTTTTTCAAAAATATATTTTTAGTGTAGATGGACACGATTCCTTTATTTTGTTTATTTATTTATTTATTTTTAATGTGGTGCTTGGGATTGTGCCTGAAAGCACCCAGAAACCACTCTGGACGCGGGAACTCATGCAAGAGATTTTATTAAGTGGACAGATAGAGTGTCTGCTCCAGGGTGAGAGAGAGAGAGAAAGAAAAAATGAGAGACAGAGAGAGAGAGAATGAGGAGAGCAAGAAAGAATGGTGGTGGAGTCATTCTTAAGTAGTTGAATTTCGTGGGCTAATAACAGACCAATGACTGATGAGAATGTTCGCAGGCTGATGAGCGGACCATTGACTGACTAGGACGTTTGCAGATTGAGAGTCTGGGTTGTAAAATGGTGTGTGTGGAGGAGTAGAATACTGGCAGCAGCTGATGCCAATGGTACCCCGTGCCTCACTTATGCTAGGCAAGCACTCTACCACTGAGCCACAACCCCAGCCCATAGTTTAAAAATCTTAATTGTCCTTATTTTCAATTCTAGAATCTGGAAAACCTCACTTCATAAAATAGAATAAATGTTCCCATGGTCCAAACAAAGGAGGCTGATTGTATCTATAAAGAAGGACTTAAGGGACTGGGGTTGTGGCTCAGTGGTAGAGTGCTTGCCTAGCACATGTGAGGCACTGGGTTCAATCCTCAGCACCACATAAAAATGGACAAATAAAATAAATAAATAAAATAAAGGGACGATGTCCATCTACAACTAAAAACATAAGAAAAAAGAGAAGGACTTGAAGGAAACAAAATCAAAATGCAGACTGGTCGTTTCAAAGTTACTTTCCTTGTAAGGCAGGTACAGGGAGACAGAAAAATAGGAATATAAGTGATTGGCTAATATCAGGTATTTCAGGTTAGTTCTTTTGTACAAAGATTAAAGCAAAGGGCACTTCATTATCATGCCAATTAAAACTGGACTGTTTTGGAAATCTGGCTGCTATCTCTCTAATCCTGATTTTTACCAAGGTCAGATAAATAGCTAGTTTCACCTTGGTGACCATGGAACTTTAGCATGAGTAACTCCATTTTGCTTTTCAGTCTGGTATGTTAAAGAGCCTAGTTTAAACTAATTCCTACTAAGCTCTGAGAGAACAAAGAGATAATGTGATCCATGTTCTGTAAATAAAGAGCCTCTGCAATTTTTGTTTAACAGAATTAGCCATCTAGTCACAGAGAGGAGAACCCTAACCTGGTTGCAGAAGCAGGAAACAGAATAGTTGCCACTTGCACAGAAAAATGGAGCAAGAGGTTAGGTAATTTACTGACAGTGACCTTGAACATAATAACCTGGCTCAGAATTGGGAACAATGGAAATCCAGCCATCATAAGCATTACTTACTCCTCTTCCCTGTGGGAAGAACTAAATGTGGGGTAGAAAAGGAATAGAAACATTCCACCTGGAGAGTATGAGTGTCCCTTCCCTCTGTGGAAACATAAGTGTTGGGTTAAAAAGAGTATCTTTCAATAAAAGTAATGGACCTGCTCCAAAGAAAAATGTCTTAAATATAATTATAGGAAACCAATGGACTCCCTAGAATAAAGAACCCTTATTGAAGCACTTTTTGGCATGCTTTGTTTCTTAGGGGATTGAAGTGGAAGGTTAACTTGTCACTAGCATATAAGATAGGCTAATGACAGCCTGGCCTAGTGATGCATACCTGTAATCCCAGGGACTCAGGAGGCTGAGACAGGAGGATTACAAATTCAAAGCCAGTCTCAGCAAGTTAGCAAGGCCCTGTCTCAAAATAAAAAATTAAAAGGTTGGGGGTGTGGCTCAGTGGCTAAGCACCCCTAGGTTCAATCTCTAGTACAATAAAAAGACTGATAAGAAAATAGACACAAGGAAACTTATACTATAATAAACTGAGCACCACAAAAAATATATGAGGGCTGGGGATGTGGCTCAGTGGTACAGCACTTGCCTAGCATGTATGAGGTACTGCGTTCAATCCTCAGTGCCACATGTAAATAAATTAAATAAAGATATGTGGCCATCTGTAACTAAAAATATTCAAAAAATATGTATATATATATATGATTGGAGGATAAATTTGTTTCTGTCATTGGTCCAGCACACACCAACTCAGATCATATCATGGTTCTAAGAAATAGAACCTCGGGCTGTCCTTTCAACAAGTAACTTTCAACCAGACATGGTGGTGCACACCTGTAATCCCAGTGACTCAGGAGACTGAAGCAGGAAAATCGTGAGTTCAAAGCCAACCTCAGCAACTTAGTGAGACCCTGAGCAACTGAGAGACCCTGTCTCTAAATAAAAAATAAAAAAGGGTTGGGGATGTGACTCAGTGGTAGAGCACCTCTGGAATCAATCCCCTGTGCCAAAAATTAAAAATAACCTCCAAAACCCAAATAACTTTCTTGTGGCATGTCAGCAAGTTCATAGAATGGTCACCATCCCACAAGACAGGGGGTCTGAATCACAAAATGGAGTCACTGCTATTAACTTTCACATGCATTCAAGCATGTGGGATCACAGAGAGAGTACTTTTTCATATTAGCGTACTTCTGCTTAATGAGTGCTCATTGAATGAATGAATAACTAATGTCTAGGTAGTTAGAAAAGGACTTATAGAAATGGTGACAGTTGAGCACCAAGATTCAAAAATACAACGGCTTATTCAGGATGGTAATACTATGGAGTGCCTACTATGTTCCAGGAACTGATGCTACACAATGAGGTTCCATTTTGGGTCCACCCAATAAGCAAACCAAGCTCCATATTTCCTGACAACCTTTCCTTACCTTCAAGACTCCTCATATCTCTCATATGGGTGCCATTTTCACTTGGCTATGGCCTGAAAAAAATGAAAGAGGTAAAGGATGAAGAATACAAATCTTTAACCTCAAAAGTATAACAAGTGTCTTGCCCTGAGCGCTTCAATGGCTCTAGAATATACAGTGCTTGATATGACTGACTATGGATGATGGAGAGATGCTAATAAAAAAAGGCCTCTTATTCTCAAGGGTATAAAAGATCTTTTAGATACTAACAAACCAAACTTATTTATTTATTTATTTATTTTCCAAACTTATTTATATACATTCTTTATCAGTCAATTTACTCTCCTATACTGTTGGTGAGACTGTATACCAATAGAAACTTTTTGGAAGGCAATTCGCAATGTTCCTTACTATGGTTTGAATATCTTCACCAAAGCTCATATTGAAATTTAATCCCTAGTGCGAGACATTAACGGGGTGAAAACTTAATCCACAAAGTCATATGTTTTGGAGGTAGGGCCTTTGAGAGGTAGTTAGGATTTAAGGAGGCCATGAGGATAGAGTCCCCAGGATGGAATTAGTATATTTATTTTATTTTGTTTATTTTTGTTACGAGATTGAACCCGGGGTACTTGACCACTGAGCCACATCCCCAGTCCCTTTTATTTTTCATTTTGAGACAGGATCTTGCTAAGTTACTTAGTGCCTTAGGCTGACTTTGCTGAGGCTGACTTTGAACTCATGATCCTTCTGCCTCAGGAATTACAGGGGTGTACCACTGTGAATTAGCATCTTTAAAAGAGAAAGAGAGCCTAGCAAACTTGTTCTCTCTCACTGCGTGATACCTTGTACTACCTCAGGACTCAAGAAAGTCCTCACCAGCAAGAAGGGCCTCAAAAGATATGGCTTTTGTACCTTATGCCTTCAGAATTGTAAGCTGAATAAACTTCTATTCTTTATAAATTACCCACTCTGACCAGGCATGGTGGTGCACACCTGTAATCGCAGCAGCTCAGGAGGCTGAGGCAGGAGGATCACAAGTTCAAAGCCAGTCTCAGCAACTTAGCAAGGCCCTAAGCAACTTAGCAAGACCCTGACTCTAAATAAAAGTAAAACATAAAAAGGGATAGGGTTGTGACCAGTGGTTAAGTGCCTCTGGATTCAATCCCTCATACCAAAAATAAATGAATAAATAAATAAAAAGAAAAGAAAACAAATTACCCAGTCTGTGGTATTCATGTCTATCAACAGAAAACAAATTAAGACATCCATTGAAATTGTAATTCCACATACCCTTGACTTAGCAATTTCATTCAAAGGACTCTAGTCTACAGAATTAGTGTGTGTGTGTGTGTGTGTGTGTGTGTGTGTGTGTGTGTGTGTTTGTTAGGGAATTCCCTATAGCATTTTTTAGTAAGAAACATTGGGGCTGGGATGTGATTCAGGGTTAGAGTGCTTGTCTAGTATGTGCAAGGCCCTGAGTAAGAGAGGAGGGAAGGAAGGAAGGAAGGAAGGAAGGAAGGAAGGAAGGAAGGAAGGAAGGAAGGAAGGAAGGAAGGGAGGAAGGGAGGGAGGGGGGGGAGGGAGGGAGGGAGGGAGGGAGGGAGGAAGGAAGGCAGGCCACCATCTGTAGAGGAACAGGTAAATAAGGCATGTGCATCCATACTGTGGACACCCCTCGCAGCTCTTTTTATTTGTTTTTTGCAATGTGGGGGATTGAACCCAGGACCTTAGCACATGTTAGGCAAGCGCTGTATCATTGAGCCACATCCTCAGCTCCCCTTGGCATTTCTTTAAAAGTGTATGGTGCCTAATTATATGTACATATACATACAAAGATGTCAATGATATATTGTTAAGTTTTAGAAAAGCAAGTTTGAAATAAATGCTTAAAATACATTTGCAGAGTTGGATGGTAAGCAAATATTTACTTTTGTAAGAATCCACCATACTCCTTTCTTTTCCAAAGTGGCTGCACCATTTTATACTCTCTCCAGCAATGAATGAGTGATCTAGTTTCTCTGCGTCCTCTCCAGTATTTGGTTTTGTTCTAATCGCTTATTTTTATTTTAGCTATTGGATAGCTATATAGTAATCTCTTCCTATAGTTTAATTTTCATTTTCCTAATGATGAACGATGTCGGCCTTCTTTTCATATGCTCACTGTCCATCCATATATCCTATTTGGTGAAATGTCTCTTCGAATCTTTTGTCCATTTTCCACTGGGATTTTTTGATTTTCACTCTTGGCTTTTTTTTTTCAGTACTGGGGAACTCAACCAGGGATACTCTACTACTGAGCAACATTCCCTGCCCTTTTTATTTTTATTTTGAGATAAGTTCTCTCTAAGTTGCTGAGACTGGCCTCAAACTTGGAATCCTCCTGCCTCAGCCTCCTGAGTAACTGGAATTACAGGTGTACACCACTGCACTGGTTTTTTACTGTTCACTTTTGAAAGTATATTCTAAATTTGAGTCCTTTATTTGATTTGTTTTTCACACACAAAAAAATTTCTCCGTCTGTAGCTTGTATTTTTTTGTTTGCTGTTTGTTTGGTTTTGGACTAGGGGATGAACCCAGGGGCCATCTACCACTGAGCCACATCCCCAGCCCAATTTTGTATTTTATTTAGAGACAGGGTCTCACAGATGCTGAGGCTGACTTTGAACTCTCAATCCTCCTGCCTCAGCCTCCTGAGCTGCTGGAATTACAGGCATGCTCCACCATGCCCGTCTATAGCTTGTATTTTTATGCTCACATGATTGTATACAGAGCAAGTTTTTTAAAAATTTTAATAGAGCTTTGTTTGTCACATTTTTCTTTTATGAATTTTGCTTTTGGTGTCACGTTCAATAATTTTTGTATTAAAACTTACAATCACACACAAAAAATAAATAAATAATAAATAAATAAATGTGTCCATCTACAACTAAAAATACCTTTTTTAAAAAAAATAATGGATCCTCTTACAGACAAAGGACATTTTAAATATAATTCAGGAAGTCAATTAATTCCCTAGGAGCTCATAGAACCCAAATAAAGATCCCTTATATAAGCAATGATAAGTCATAGGTCATTTTCAGAAAGGAAATGAAATAAAAGACTAGTCATGTTATGCAAAAATCAGAAGCAACCAAAACAACCTTCCATTTTAAAATGGTGAAACAAACTGTGGCACATCCATATCATGGAATACAATTCAGCAATAAAAAAGAATGAAATACTGATATACACAACACCCTGGATGAATCTTTTTTAAAAATCAATAATAAATTTATTTATTTTTCTAATTAAAATATTTTTTATTTTTACAAACACATTTTGATTCATTGTACACAAATGGGGTACAACTTTTCATTTCTATGGTTGTACACAATGTAGATTCACACCATTCATGTAATCATACACATACATAGGGTAATACTGTCTGTTTCATTCTACTGTTTTTCCATCCCCCCATCCCTTTTTCCTCTACACCATCCAAAGTTCCTTCATTCTTCTCTTCCCCCCGCCACCCCCCATCGTTATATATTGTCCTGCACTTATCAGAGAAAACATTCGGCCTTTGGTTTTTTGGGCTTGGCCTATTTCACTCAGCATGATATTTTCCAACTTCATCCATTTACCAGGAAATGCCATAATTTTATTCTTCTTTATGGCTGAGTAATATTCTGTTGTGTATATATACCATAGTTTCTTTATCCATTCATCTATTGAAGGGCATCTAGGTTGGTTCCACAATCTAGTTATTGTGAATTGAGCTGCTATGAACATTGATGTGGCTGTATCTCTGTAATATGCTGATTTTAAGTCCTTTGGGTATAGGCTAAGGAGTGGGATAGCTGGGTCAAATGGTGGTTCCATTCCAAGTTTTCTAAGGAATCTCCACACTGCTTTCCAGAGTGGCTGCACTAATTTGCAACCCCACCAGCAATGTATGAGTGTACCTTTTCCCCCACATCCACGCCAACACTTATTATTGCTTGTGTTCTTGATGATAGCCATCCTAATTGGAGTTAGATGAAATCTTAGGGTGGCTTTAATTTGCATTTCTCTAATTACTAGGGATGATGAGCACTTTTTCATATATTTGTTGATCACCTGTATATCTTCTTCTGTGAAGTGTGTGCCCATTTCCTTAGCCCATTTATTGATTTGGTTCTTTGTATTTTAGGTGCAAAGTGTTTTAAGTTCTTTATAAGCTTTGGAGATGAGTGCTCTGTCTGAAGTGTGTGTGGAAAAGATTTTCTCCCACTCTGTAGCCTCTCTTTTTACATTATTAATTGTTTCCTGTGCTGAGAAAAATCTTTAGTTTGAATCTATCCCATTTGTTGATTCTTGCTTTTATTTCTTGTGCTATGGGAGTCTTGTTCAGGAAGTCTGGTCCTAAGCCGACATGATGGAGATTCGGGCCTACTTTTTCTTCTAGGAGGCACAGGGTCTCAGATCTAATTCCTAGATCCTTGATCCATTTTGAGTTGATTTTTCACACAGGGTGAGAGATAGAGGTTTAATTTCATTCTGCTGCATATGGATTTCCAGTTTTCCCAGCACCATTTGTTGAAGAGGCTATCTTTTCTCCATCATAAGTTTTTGGCACCTTTGTCTAGTATGAGATAACTGTACTTATAGGGGAAGAAAAAAATGTATTTTAATTGGAGAAAAGGAAAGCTAGAGAACAATATTGTACTTAAAACATATGCATGTGTGCATGAGTGTGTGCGTTACATATGGATGAACACTTGGATATACATAGAATGTTTCCGAAATAAACTATTATTAGTGGCCACCATTAAGGAATGGTGTGATAAGCAAAATAATGTCCCCTAAAGATACAAACACCCAAAAAAAAAAAAAAAAAAAAAAAAAAGATACAAACACCCTAATCCCCAGTAGCCGTGAATACACCATGGTACAGAGCAATGGGGAGTTAAGGTTGTAGATGAAATTAAGTTGCTAATTCGCTGCCTGTGATGGCAAGATCATCCTGGATTGCTCAGGCATGCCCACTGTAATCTCAAGAGTCCTTTATAAATGAAAAATGGAGTACGGGGTCAGCATCAGAAAGAGATTTGACGATACTGCACGCTGGCTTTGTAGATGGAGAAAGAGGTCATGACCAAGGAATGAAGGTGATCTTTAAGAAGCAGAAAAGACAAGCAAACACAGGGACACTTTGATTTTAGTTTATGAGACTTGTTTTGGACTCTGACCTCCACAATTGAAGATAATAAATCTGTATTGTTATAAGCCACTAAGTTTGTGGTAATTCGTTACAGTAGCAGTAGGAAACTAAGATAAATGAGAATAAAGGTAAGAGAATACACTGAATACTTGTATTTTTCAATTTGCACTTTTCTTTAAAGACAAAAAGAAACAAACATCAAATTTAAGAGTTAAGCGATGCTGTGGATGAATGGCTTTCATCAAAACTCTGTAACCCAGAGGGAGAGAGGGACTTTGAGTGGATTGCTTTAGGCCCACTCAACACTGTGACAACTGAAACATTTCCACTTTAATCCATTACTGATATTGAACTTTTCTGGCTGCATTAGTCAGGGTTCCCAGAGAAACAAAACCAATAAGCGATGTATTATATTATCACGTGATCATAGAAGCCAACAAGTCCCAAGATCTGTATGGGGAGTCAATGAGCTGGGGACCCAGGAAGATGTTTCAGTTTGAGACCAAAGGTAAGCAAAAAGCCAATGTCCCAGTTTAAAGATCACCAGGCAGCCAAGCGTGGTCATGCATGCCTGCAATCCCAGCAGCTCAGGAGGTAGGAGGATCACAAGTTCAAAGCCAGCCTCAGCAACTCAGCAGGGCCCTTAGCAATTTAGCAAGACCCTGTCTCAAAATAAAATATAAAAAGGGCTGGGGATGTGGCTCAGTGGTAAAGCATCCATGTCTTCAATCCCCAGTACCAAAAAACAAAAAAAAAAGATCACCAGGCAAGTAGAGTTCCCTGAGTCTGGGGAGGGTTGGCCTTCTTGGTCCATTTAGGTCTTTACCTGATTGAATGAGGCCTATCCACAGTAGAGAGGGTCATCTGCTTTACTCAGTTTATTGATTTAAATATTAATCTCATACCAAAATGGCCTTATAGACACATTCAGAATATGTTTGATCAAACATTCTTGACCCTGTGGTCCAGTCAAGTTAAAATATAAAATTAACCATTACAATAGCCAAAATGGTTTAAACACCACAGACCCAATAAACATTCACTATTCTACTGACCAGTAATGTGAAGCCAGAGAGGGAGGAA
Organism: Sciurus carolinensis; assembly: GCF_902686445.1. Lineage (NCBI taxonomy): Eukaryota > Metazoa > Chordata > Mammalia > Rodentia > Sciuridae > Sciurus > Sciurus carolinensis. The sequence goes on along the minus strand of NC_062232.1, from coordinate 113,660,431 downwards.
AGTCTTTGATCTTCTGATCTTCCTTACTATATTTATTTTTGCTGATAGATTTAAGGTGCAAGGATTCACTCTTTTGTAGAGGTGCCAGGAGAACATCATTTCCTTGCTTTGTGCAGTTTCTAGAGGCCACCACATTCCTTGGCTTGTGACCCTCTTCCTGTCTTCAAAGAAATAGGTCAAACCTTTCTCACATCAAATCAATCTGACACAGATTCTCCTGCCTCCTTTCTCTTAGAAGGACCTTGTCCTTATATTGGGCCCACCTGGAAAAACCAGGATAATCTCCTGATCTCAGGGTTAGCTGATTAGAAACCTCCTTGCCATGTGACAACATATTCCCAGATGTTGGGGATTAGAAAATGGACATCTGTGAGGGACTATTATTCTGCCTACCACAATAGGACCATCACAGACTTCTGAAAAAAACTCTGTCTTTACATCCATGATCTTTTTTCCAGAGGGACATTGGCTCCCTAATTCAAGGTTGAACCCTTCCCACCTTCTGGTATCCAGGCCTCTCTACACCAGGGGTCTTCTTAGCGGGCATTATCTTCTCAGAATTTATTCTTTGATTTATCATCCTGCCTAGAAATTAGTCATTTCTCTTGGAACCCAGATGACAGAACCACCAACCAACAACCAACCAATTAACCAACCAACCCATCAACCTGAGGTTGGCTTCTCATTATTGAGTGGCATATTGAACCTGAATTCTAAATAGTTCCTATAAACTTCAGGGCCTTTGTAGTCACTGTTCCCTCTGCTTGGAATGCTCTTCCCTGGGTTTTCTTTTTTTTTCTTTTGGGTACTGGGTATTGAACCCAGGGGTGCTCAACCACTGAGCCACATCCCCAGCCCTTTTTATTTTTTATTTAGAGACAGGGCCTCACTAAGTTTCTTAGGACCTCACTAAGTTGCTGAGGCTGGCTTTGAACTCACCATCCTCCTGCCTCAGCTTCTGAGCCACTGGGATTACAGGCATGCGCCACCATCCCCACCCCCACCCCAACTCTCCCACAGGTTTTCTTATGGCTATCTCACTTAATTTTTTTTTGTGGTGCTGGGGATTTGAACCCAGGGCCTTGTGCTTGCAAGGCAAGCACTCTACCAACTGAGCTATATCCCCAGCCCCACTTCCTTCAGTTTGTAACACTGTTTCACAGAGGATCATATAAAAAATGGCATGTCTCTGCCCACTACACCTGTTTTTGTCCCCTTACTCTTTATTTTCCTTCTTAGCATTTATCATGACCTTGCATAGATCACATGTGAAATTGTTTTGCTCTTCTTCCTTTCCCAACTAGAATGTGAGGTCCATGAGAGCAGAACTTTGTTTTATTCACGGCTACATGCCCAGCATCTAGGACCAAGATTGCTGCCTACTAAATTACTCTTCTGTCTATCCCAGTGGCCACACATTTAAAGTACTCGTTATCATCTCTTATTTGGATAATCAAAAGAGTCTTCTAACTGGTCTTTAGGATTCCCACCTCCCGTTCTGTAGTCAAAATAATCTTTGAGCTGGGTGCAGTGTAATCCCAGTGACTCAGGAGGCTGAAACAGGAGGATCATAAGATTGAGGCCAGTTACAGCAACTTAGTGAGACCCTGACTCAAAGAATAAAAAGGGTTGTGGATGTAGATCAGTGGAAAAGTGCCCCCGGTTCACACACCCACACAAAAAGGATCTTTGAAAACAAAACAACAGATTTAATCTTGACATTCTCCTGCTCAAATCTTCAATAACTCCTCACTTTTTTCAGGATAAAGAAAACTTGGCACCAAGGCCCTTCATGATTTGGTTCCCATCATTTAATCACAGAATAAGTATACTTTGTGAGCATCTACTTTGTGACAGACTCTGGAAACACAGTAGTGAATGATAGAGACCTACTGTAGTAAGCTTGTAGGACTAAGTCATAGGTCTTGAAATTGACAAGTACAGACAGAGCAGAGTTGGTTGGAGGACAGAAGGCAGGATAGAACAGCTGGGATAGAAGTTCACTCCTGTGTTCCAAGTTTAAAAAGTGCCATGTGTAACTAGCGCCCATCCCAATAAGTGATTCCTTTACAGAGTAGAAAATTTGCCTTGAATGGCCCCAAGGAATGGGTATTGGAACAAGGGAGAGAGGCAGACAGGGCTTGGGGTTAGTTCCAACCTTCACAATAGGTCCAGAGGGCAAAAAGGAAAGGCAGTAGCACCCAGGGGTAAAATACACTAAGAATCAGGTCCTCTTGTTTGGGCCCCGCAGGTGCTGGAAGGACTCCTGAGAGGGCTTCTCTGCCCAGTGCCTAAAGGGATGCATGCTCACTGAGGGGCCCATCTGCTTACACAGAGGCTGCAGTCAGGTAGTCCTTTCAGGGAAGGTGAACTCAGAGTTAACAGATTTACACAAAGGCAAAGCGCTCCCCCGCTCCAGTGCTGAAGGTCCAACACAGGGCCTCGCACATGTAAGGCAAGCACTCTACCACTGAGCTATACCCCAAAGCTACTTCTCTTCTTTATCAAAGTCCTCTGATCATAAACATAAACAGTCAGCCAAGAAACATCAGGTATTTGAGGGAAAACAACAACATAAAAGAAGTACAAGATGAGCAAAAAAAATCTGATCCTGAGGGAAGCAGATAATGAAAAGATCAAAAAGACCCTCAAAAAGATTAGAGACTATATTACATAGAGAAAATCAGAAAATGCAATCAAAATAATAAAATATTTCTTGGGAAAATAATGATTAGAAAATACAACAAATATGGAGACAGCACAATAGTTAAATTAGATTCTCAGGAAGTCATAGAAAGGCTGAAAGTGATTTCATCTATATTATCAAACTTGTAAAGGGGAAACATATATATACATATTTATAATATATTTATAATATATTATAATGTATGTGTATATATAGATACACATATTTAGTTCTGGTGACTGAACCCAGGGGCACTTAACCACTGAGTCACATCCCCAGCCCCTTTTATTTTTTACTTTGAGAGAGGATCTTGCTAAAATGCTTAGGGCCTTGCTAAGTTGCTGAGTTGGCTTTGAACTTGCGATCCTCCTGCTTTAGCCTCCTGAACTGCTGGGATTACAAGGGTGTGCCATCATGCCTGATGGGAAGAAATATTTTTAAAGCATTTTTCACAATTGTTCAGAAAATTCACTGCATTTTTGCATTCAGGGTTGATGGGTTTCTGCAAGTAGTCTATATGTCTACAACCTATTTCCATATTTGGTGGCACAAATGAGTCACTGAAAAATGACCTCTCTCAAATTTGGAAGTTTTTTGAAAGTTTTGCTCTTCACATCTGTAATGGTTAATATGATTTGTCAACTTGATTGGATTAAGAGATGCCAAAGATTAAGAGGCTTCTGGGTGCGTCAATGAGGGTGTGACTAGGAATGACTGGCATGTGGGATAGCGAACTGAAGTGCAGACCCTCCCTAAGCGTGGGCAGCACTGCCCAATAGGATGGTGGCTTGGATGGAATCAAAGTTGGAAGAACAAGGAAGCAGCTGCAGATGCAGGCGTGGTTCTTCTTGAACGGGTTCTTGATTGCTGCTGGGATCACCTCGCTCCTTCACTTTTCCAAAGTGACTCTGCCAGTGATTCTCCAGGTCGTTTTCAGAAGCCTTGGTCTCGAACTGGGGTAGCATCATTGATCCCTGTTGTTCTGAGGCTTCTGCCCCTTGGACTGAGCAACTGCTGGTTCCTCCAGCTCTCCAGCTGCAGACTCTCCAGCTTCTGGTCAGGTAAGCCAGTCTACTAAAGCCCTTTTTTATAATCATACTTCCTGTTGATTCTGTTCCTCTAGAGAACCCTGACTAATACAGCATCCAACCAATAATTATATTTAGTAAATAATAAGATAAAAGTAACCATTTCTAAGGACTAGACTGATTCAGATATTTAAGAAAATACTGGAATATTTCAACTCTTACAATTGGAACTGGGTGGGATCTTAAAATACCACCTGACTTTTAGGGAAAGAAAACTGAGGACCATAGAGGGGAGATGGGTTGCCCTTGGTCACCCAGAGTATTATTGCAGAAACTGGCCTCCATATTTCTAGCCCATTGCAGAATGAAAATCAGTTTAAAGCTCATGAAAAAACTTATCAGAGTTTCGTAAATTATCTGATTTTCAAAACTTCAGGGATTGCTTCTATCAAACAGATGTTCATTAATAGAAAAAAACAATAGCTACTTCACAAAACAAGATTTTTTTTGTACTGGGGATTGAACCCAGGGACATTTAACTACTGAGGCACATTATTAATTAAATTTAATAATTTAATTAAATAAAGTATTTAATAATAATTTATTATTTATTAAAAATAATAAATTTTTAAATTTATTATTTAAAGACAGGATCTTGCTGAGTTCTTCAGGGACTCACTAAATTGCTGAAGCTGGCTTTGAACTCGAGATCCTCCTGCCTCAGACTCCCGAGTTGCTGGGATTACAGGCATGCACCACCATGCCCAGTACAAAACAACTTTTAAAAAAGTACTGATACAAATAGTGTCAGAAAAAACACAATTCAATTCAGCTCAACAACTGTCAGGGTGGCAGGGAAGCCATTTAGGTCTTTTTTTTTTTTTTTTTTTTTTTTTTTTTTGTCTTTTTTGGAACTAGGGATCAAACCCAGGACTTTGCAAATGTGAGGCAAACACTTTGCCACTGAGCTACATCCCAGCCCGCCATTTGGGTCTTGATTAGGATTTTTTTTTTTGTACTGGAGATTGAACCCAAGGGTACTTTATCATGAACCTATATCCCCAGTGTTTTTTATTTGGAGAGACAGGGTATCAGTAAGATGCTGAAGCTGGCCTCAAATTTGTGATCCTCCTGCCTCAGCCTCCTGAGTCACTGGATTACAAATATGTGACACCATGTCCATTGACCAGGATTTAAATGCCTATTCTCAAATATATGTTCCCAATCCAAACAACATTTTAGGGCTTTTAAACAAAACTTCAGTTTTAGTCAGTTTTTTATCACTGTAACCAAAATACCCCACAAGAAAACTTACAGGACGAAAAATTTATTTGGGGCTCACGGTTTCAGAGGTCTTGGTCTATAGTTGGCCAACTCCATTGCTTTGGGCCCAAGGTGAGGCAGTGCAACCTGGGGGAAGGGCACAATAGAGAAGCTGCCCCCCTGGTGGCAGCTGGGAAGGAGACAGAGAAGGGGGTGGGTCCGTGGGGAAGATGCATCCTTTCCTGAGCACACCCCCCATGACACACCTATACTAGCCACACCCCACCTGCCTATAGTTACCACCCAGTCAGTCCATTCAAACTAGGAGGGACAGGTTAGCTTACAGCTCTCATAATCTAATCATTTCATCTCCGAATATTCTTGCATCAACACAGGAACTTTTGGGGGCACCTCATATCTAAATCATAACACTTCCCATAGAGCTCAGTGGTAGAGCACTTGCCTAGCGTGTGTGAGGTCCTGGGTTTGATCCCCAGCAACTAAAAGATACAATGATCAATAAAAAATTACTTCTCAGTGCCCATCACATTTTATGAGTGATACATGTATAGCCTCACCAATGTGGGTTCTAACTCTGGGTCTGATACTTAAGAGCTATTAAAAGACTTTGGATGCGCTGGGGCTGTAGCTCAGTGGTAGAGTGCTTGCCTCATATGCGTGAAGTACTGGGTTTGATCCTCAGCACCATATAAATAAATAAAAAAAATTTTTTAAAAATTTAAAAAATGAAAGATTGGGCAAGTGATCTCTCTGAGGTATCAGATATTCAAGAAGTTACAATTATTGTATTATTACTACCATGTCTAGTATTATAAATTCCCACTTAAGATGGGGATAATGAAGTACCTACCTCAGAGGATTGTTATGGTAAATGAGATAATGCATTCCATTTTTAAAGGACTTAACACTTAGCACTTTGGCAGGTAGTAATTGCTCAGTAAATGATAACTATTAGTAGTAGGGATAGCACTCGTGGTATTGCAATGCTGCATCTAAAGTGCAAGTTAATTTATAAAGTGAGCATGTCAAGTCAAAGTCACAATTACGCATTTTTTTTGGTGGTATTGGGTACCAAACCCGGGGGGGGGGGCACTTTACCACTGAACTACATTCCTAACCCTTTTTCTTTTTCTTTTCATTTTCAAATGGGGGATCTCACTAAATTGTCCAGGCTGACCTTGAACTTGTAATCCTCCTGCTTCTATCTCTTAAGTAGCTGAGATTAGATGTGTGAGCCACCATAACCTGGCTGTTCCAATATCTTTTTTGAGACTTGACTCTCCCACATTAAAAATAAACTCTCTCTTTTTCAAAACTCTGTTTCAGTGATGGGCATACTGTGCAGTAGGCAAAATGGGCCTAGTTCAGTAACACTGGCTCCCTAGTGTGAGCCCTAACCTTTGGATCACTGTGTCACCTAGTGTAAGCCCTAACCTTTGCTGTCTTCTTGTCCTCTGAGACAAAATGAGCTTAAGGTTTTTCAAAGGCTGACCATGAGACTCTTTTAAGTAGATACCAAGGAATTTTAGAGTTGGAAAAGATTCTGAAGGTGTTGACCAATGCACTAGATAGGTACACAGTATCAGAATTTCAGATGCAATTGTGCTACTTACAACCAAATGAGACATTTAACCTCTGATCTTTCAATATGCTTATGGGTAAAATGATGGCAAGGTCTATGCTGCCTGCCTTCCCAGGCTGTGGAGAAGATTCCAAGAGCGAGTGATTATTACAATAAAGATTGTAATAGCTAACACTTATTGAAGGCCAATAAGTGTTTAATTCTTGTTTAATTCTTTTTTTGTTTGTTTGTACTGGGGATTGAACCCAGGGGTGCTTAACCACTGAGCCACATCCCCAGCCCTTTTTATATTTTATTTAGAGACAGGGTCTCCCTGAGTTGGAGTTGCGTAGGGCCTCGCTATATTGCTGAGTCTGTCCTGGAACTTGCCATCCTCCTACCTCAGCCTGAGGCAGGCCCACCCTGAGTTGCTGGGATTACAAGTGCGCACCAATGTGCCTGGGGAATCCTGTTTAATTCTTAGACAACACCTTTGAATAAGATAGTCCCCATAATTATCCCCAATTTGCACACGGTGAACCTGAAACACCAGGTGTGGCAAAGCACTTTGAAAACTCAAGCAATTGGGACAGGGATGTTGAGGGATAGAAAGACAAATGTGGCTTCGAGCAAATCACATCCCCAACTGGGCCTAATTTTCTCATCTGTAAAATGGGAAGTTTGAACACTTTCAAAGAACATCCCAAACTTTAGAGTCCAAATACAAAAGCTTGGAATATGGTCCATTGTCTATACACTAAAAATAAGTTAATTCAAGAACAGATTCTAAGAAATTCACTTATCAAGCTCTCTACAACTGCTAGCTCTATTAGGTTCTCAGGTTGAAACATGCATGACATTTCACCCACTGCCAAATTGCCCCTTTATTTTATGTTTATTTGACAAGCATGAATGCTTCAAAGTGTTCTAAATATTTCCTCCTTAAAGCACAATAAAAAGACCAAGGAACATTCCCAGTAAAGCCTGCTTAATGTGGATTATAATTTAATAATATGTTTGTGGCTCCTTTGGTCTGCCTCACTGAAATAATTAATGTGCACTTTTCTGTAACACAAATATAATGCATTAATTTCCCCATGTTTAAATTGTAAATATAACATTAAAATCTTTCAGAAAGAAAGAAGGAAGGGGGCTGGGGTTGTGTCTCAGTGGTAGAGTGCTTGCCTAGCATGTATGAGGCACTGGGTTTGATTCTCAGCACCACATAAAAATAAATAATAAAATGATAAATAAATAAAATAAAGATATGTGTCCATCTACAAATAATTTTTTTTTGCAGTGCTGGGGATTGCAAGGCAAGCACTCTACCAATTGAGCTATATCCCCAGCCCCAAAATGCCTCCTTTTGATAGGTACAGTCTAGATGATATATGAACATGATTTCATTTACTTTCATCTATACTGTGGCCTTGTGAGGTTGGCATATCTTATCCTCATTTTACATGTAAGGAAACTGAGTCTCAGATGAATTTGCCTATAAGTGCTGAAGCCAGAATTGGAGACCCAATCTGTGTTGCCCCAAATATTTCCCTTTACTCTTGGGATGGAGTGAGGAGCTTTGATTTCACTCCATTTCTTTGATTTTGGGAAGGTAGAGAGTGGAGAATCATTCTGAATCCTCTTAACAAATTTTATAATTACATCCAGGTTTGAAAGAGACAAAAAAAAAGTTATATGCAATTTAGATGAAGTGAAAGAAAATAGGAGCCCTTCCTTTCTTTTTCTTTTCTCACCTTAATTCCTGCCAAAGCATCATTCTTGTTTAAAGAAACAACTGAGAAAATAGTACAAACTATTTACAACAGCATAAAACACAAATTGCTAAGCTACATTAACAAGATTGAATAGTTATGGAATGTCAAAGACTTGTAGCTTTATTGTGTATCCACACCAGTGGTTGAAGGGAGGCCAGGGTCACCTTGAATCCGTGAGATATCACCAAGGTAATAATGGCAACAAAAACAAAATTCTAATAATAAAAATCCCTGGACAGCTCTTTGCAGTTTTCAATGTCCTGTGTAGCAGTTTCTCCAACATGAGCAACATGGGGGCATTCTCAATTGGAAAAGAATTACTTCAGATGGTCAGGGTTTATGTTTTCTAACATTACCTAAACATACGACAACATAAAATGAGAGGTAAACTCCTTATGCTTATAACAGTTAAACAGCTATAGAGCCAGAATGATTTTGCATACTAAATGCAAACAAAACTTAAAAATTCAATAAAATTCAAGTTACAATCTTGAATTTAATATGATAGATGGTGTTGTTTTACTGAAGCAACACCACTTGCTTCATTGTGAATGTTGGTATTGCATTATTAAAATAGTTTCTCCAAATTGATGATGGTATTATCTCCCTTTGTTTGGAGCCAATATATCATTTATGCATTCAGTCAATCTCTGTTCTTTTCTCTTGGATCTAAAACAATTAAAACAGTGTTCTTTGGTACTGTTAGGGTAATAAACAGATGCAAATTTTGATGCTGAGATTGCATGGCAGGACATGGTTATAAAGTGGTCACCACTTAATGCAATACTGGGAGACAACTTGAGGACCACGGTTCCAGAAACACTGGTGATTAAGAGCATAAACTTTGGAATCAGACAGATCTGAGTTGTATCCTGGCTCAGCCTTTCCACTTTCTAGTTGTGTGAAGTTGGATCAGTTACTTAACCTCTCTGTTCCTCAGGTTACCTCCTCTATAAAATGGGTATGATAAGAATAGTACTTTAATTTTGCCAGCAGATACAGGCACCTTGGTGCACTTTGTAGACATATGTAATGTTTAATCCTGAAATTGTAGAGAAACTAGAAGTCTCTGAGTGTTACATCACAGGCTCTCTGCATCTTAAGAATTACATGGAATTGGGCAAATTGAGAAAAGATGCTGGTCCCCCATCCTTCCCTCCCAACATCTGCATATGCTGTCCCAAGTTCATGTTTTAGGGCAGAACTGGAAAATATGATTGAGTCACAAAAGGGAAATGGCAAAAAGGCAATGCCAGTAAACACAGACAATCGAGAATCAGTTGAACCCACGCCCCACACAGCTGTTTTTATCCAAAGCCCACCAATAAGGGTTTGCTATTTTGCTTCCTGGCCTGGCATGAATCCCTTGATTCCTGAGGCCCCCAAGGTTGAAAATAGCCCAGCCACCTGCCAATGGTTGGGTATATTTTTAGGAGCAGCAGGATTGGAAACAGGGCTCTGTATGCTTGGAACTTGAGCCCGGCTGCTGGGTGGGTCTCTCATCTCCATTGGGTGCCTGGGTCCTGGGTTGCTGAATCCAGCAAACAGTCAGAAGAGGAGAGAGAACTGTGCAGGGAACAGATTGGCATAGTAGGGGAAGGAGGACTTTGTTTAGGGGAAGTGGTGATGCAAGAAGAATGGAGAGAGTAGAGGGTCATAGCTAGGGAATATTTGCTTAAAGGATAGAGGAAAGTCACATAAATGGTAGAACTCTACAACAAGCAGAAACAATAGCAATAGATCTTTTTAAAAATACAGTTTAGAGGCTGGGGCTGTAGCTCAGTGGTAGAGCACTTGCCTAGCATGTTGGAGGCACTGGGTTCAATCCTCAGTACCACATTAAAAGAAATAAAGTTATTATGTCCATCCACAACTAAAAAATAATCTTATTTTTAAACTGTTGATAGACGTTTTATTTTATTCATTTATTTCTATGTGGTGCTGAGAATCGAACCCAGTGCCTCACACATGCCAGGCAAGCGCTCTACCACTGAGCCACACCCCAGTCCCTAAAAAAATAATCTTTAAAAAAAATACAAGTTAGTACACCATGGGGGTAGCTCAGTGGTAGAGTGCTTGCCTAGAATACAAAGCCTCAGGCCTAATTTCCAGCACTGCAAAAAACAGTGTAGTTAAAATTGATCTCATTATCTTCTATCCATCCTTCAGAAGAAAAGCCCAATACACTGGAGCCAATAAGTTGTTGTTTGTGGTGCTGGGGATTGAACTCAGGCCCTTGGCACATGCCACATAAGTGCTCCACAAGTCCAGCCTTTGAAATTGTCCATATGTCATGTATTTGTCAAAGTATACTAGATGAATCCAAAGATTTTTGTTTTCCTTTTACTTATACCCATCTTATTCAAGAAAAAGAAATCTTCTTGTTTCACTGTGGGTCTCTTTATCCTGAGTGATTTATCCAATGCTGTCTTCCAAACCAACATAACATTTCTTCACAGCAAAACACACCCATCTAGACAGAGAAGACATGAATAAATGGGAGAGCAGAAGAGGGAGACTTAATCTAACATGGAAGCTAGAAAACATTACCCTGAAAAAAATAGGATTAATCCTGATTGTACATAAATGGTCATAGAAGTTTTATTGGTTATAGCTGTAAACCATAAACAGCACAAATGTCTATTATTTGGTTAACAGATAAGCAAACTATGGTGTAGCTATACAATGGAATGCTGCTGAGTAGTAAAAGGGAACAGAGTACGGATACATACAAAAGCATACAGGAGGGCATATAGCTGAGTTGGTAGAGTGCTTGCCTCACAAGCACAAGGCCCTGGGTTCAATCCCAGCACCGCCAAAAAACAACAACAACAACAACAACAACAAAAAAAAAAGGAGCCTCAAAGTAATTGTACTGAGTCAAAGAAGCCAGACCAAAAATACATGGTATGTTAATCCATTTACATAAGACTCCAGGAAGTGCAAATTAATCTATAGCTGCAGAAAGCAAATCAGCATTTGCCTGGATGAGGTGGGAGAGGGGAGCCCATGGAAGGGATAATGAAGGGACACCAGGAAACTTTTGGGGTGATGGATATGGTCACTATCATGATTTCGTGAATGTATATATGTCAAAGTTTATCACATTGTACACTTTAAAGAAATGTATGGTATGTTAATTACACTTCAATTAATACAGTTGAAAAGCATTTTTCATTTGGGAGCTGAAGGATGAAAAGTAGCAATTTGTGGTGCTGGAGTTGGGGAGGGGCCGGTGGGATGAGAGGGAGAACCCTCCAGGAGGAGAGCAGAGTGTGTAAAGGTCCTGAAAAGTGTAGAACATACCTCAGGAGTTCCAAAAAGTCCTGTTTGGACAGAGTTGAAAGATCAAAGGGGAAAGTCACTGGGGATAAGGTCAGAGAGGTCAGCAGGGTCAAGAACACTCAGGGCCTTACATTCATCTCTTATTTTGCAAATATTTGCTGAGCCCTTACAATGTGCCAGGAGCTAGTCTAGGTGTTTGGGCTTGTACTAGTTTCTAGGGCTGTTCAATAACAAGGTAAGGCACATTGGGTGGCTTAAACAACAGAAATTTATTGTCTCCATTATTGTCTCATGGTTCTGGAGGTCAAGATGTCAGCAGGATTCTTTTCTCCAGAGTCCCCTGTCCTTGGCATGCAGATGATTGCCTTCTCTTTGTGCCTTCACATGGTCCTCTCTCTGTGTGGCTGTCTCCTAATCTCCTCTTCATGTCAGAGCACCAGTTGGATTGGATTAGGACCCACCCACATGACCTCATTTTACCTCAATTATCTCTTTAAAGACCCTATCTCAAATATAGTCACATTCTGAGATACTAGGGGTTAGGACTTTAACATACAAATTTGAGGAGGTCCACAATTCAGGCCCAAGTTATGGTATATCTATGTAAAAAATAAGGGTGCATGGTCTTGGGGGAGCTTACATTCTAGAAGGGGGAGTCAGAAAATAAGTAGCAGAGTAAAATACATAGACTCTTAGGTGGTAAGTGCTATTTGGAAAAAAAAAGTAGGGCAGATGGTGAGTAACATTGCTTTCATGATATCCAAGGGTCAGGCAGGTGTGTGAATCTGGAGGCCAGGGAAATGCATGGACTGGAGGGACAGTCTTGGAACCAGCAATCAATAAGAGGGTAGAAGTGATGGGAATGGATGAGATCCATGCTGCCTGGCGAAACTGCTTTGTTTCTTAAGTCTGTTCGACCTCTCACTTTTTTTTTTTTTTGTACTCGGGATTGAACCCAGGGGCACTTAACCACTGAGCCACATCCCCAGCCCTTTTTTTTTTATATTTAGAGACATGGTCTTGCTGAGTTGCTTAGGACCTCACTAAGTTGCTGAGGTTGGCTTTGAACTTGCAATCCTCCTGCTTCAGCCTCCTGAGCCGCTGGGATTACAGGCGTGCGCCACCATGCCCAGCTTGACCTCTCACTTCCTACAATGACAACTTCACACTTTTCCATGCTCCTCAAAATTTCTACCACTCCTACTCATCCAAAACATGAACACACATCACCATCACCTTCCCCACTACCATCCCCATCATCAATGGATCGCCAGATCCCAACCTCTTCTGAATCTTGTCCACTATTTCCTGTCTCTTCAGTCACTCCCTCTTTACTCTCTCCAGCCTATCATCATTTATACATGGTCAAGTCTCTCACATCCTTAGAGCCATTTTCCTTGACTTCCTCTCCAGCTGTCATCCTATCTTTTCTCCCTTCATTGTTGAACTTCTCCAAAGAGTTGTCTGTTGTTTTTTTTTAATTTGGTAGATTGAACTCAGGGTGCTTATCCACTGAGCCACATCCCGAGCCCTATTTTGTATTTTATTTAGAGACAGGGTCTCACTCGTTGCTAAGTTGCTGAGGCTGGCTTTGAACTCGTGATCCTCCTGCCTCAGCCTCCTGAGCCGCTGGGATTACAGATGTGCACCACTACGCCCAGCTGAGTTGTCTATTCTTACCACCTCGATTTTTTCACTACCCCACTCATTTCTCAGTCTACCATAATTTGTATTCCACCCTCACTATTCCACTAAAATCTTTTAAGGTCAGCAGGATCTTCATGTTCCTACATCTAATGGGTTTTTTTTTTTACTCTTTTTTGCTATCTTAGGAGCATTTGTAACAGTTGACAACAAATGTTCTTTTAAAGTGACAAGTTCACTCCATTCATTTATGAAAAAAAAAATCTGCCAAATACTCAAGTCTGAGTAACTACAGTTTATCAGTTACCTTTTTTTTTTTGGTATCAGGGAGTGAACCCAGGGGCGCTCAACTACTGAACCACATCCCCAGTCCTTTGTATTTTTTTCATTTTGAGACAGGGACTTGCTAAATTGCTTAGGGCTTTGATAAGTTGATGAAGCTGGCCTCAAATTGCGATCCTCCTGCCTCAGCCTCTCGAGTCACTGAGATTATAGGCATGTGCCACCATGAGTTACTCCTCCATGTAAAAATGAACTTCAATCTATAAAAGCAGCCAGTTCAATTTGTGGCTCAGAGGTTAAGTGCCCCCAGGTTCAATCCCCGGTACCAAAACAAACAAACAAGAACAAAAACCCAGAAAGTAGAATTTTTAATTTGGATAAGTTTCTGCTGACTACAAGGTCCAGAATGTGATTGTTAGAGTGGACAGTTGGGTGGAGGGCAGGGCCACTGGAAATATGGCCAAGGGATAGAATGGCTATGGCAATCTGTAGGTTGATCATGTGGACACTGAAGTCACCCAGAATGATGGCAGCAAGGCTTGAAGTAGAGAGGAAGACCAAGGGCCAGTTGCCAAAGTCTCCAATGAATATACAAGAATGACCAGGAGTTCAATAGATAATAAAAACCAAGAGGGAAACATTAGCACAGCCCAACAGTATGGAACTCAAAGGAGGAGAAATAGTTTGAAGGTGCCATTCACCAATGTGGAGGACACCAACCCCACCTCCTAAACTATAAACCGTGGCATGTTGGGAGAATAAGTAGCCATCATTAAACATGGCTGTAAAGGAAATGGTGTTCTTAGAGGAGAATCAAATTCATAGTAAAGAGGCAGAAAAATGCTCTAAAAAGGTGTTGAAGGTACAAAGGTGTTACAGTTATGTAGTGGCCATTCTAGAAAAGTCATGCTGGAAGGTTTTGGTTACTGAAAGGAGTGGAACTTTGAGTAAGAAGAGAAGAAGCAGAGGATTGGGATGAGAAGCATACTTGCAAGATGGGAGGGCAGTTCATACGTAACTCGGGGGGCAAGGAGGTATCATACTCCCCTAGATTTAGTTCTTGATGACTAGGAGGAATAGACTCAGGCTTTCAAAATTCAGTTAAGGTTTGGAAAAAAAAGGGCATGATCTTATCATGTCCTGTGGATAATGAGAGCAAGATGGGATGATGGGAGTTGTTGATTTTGTTATTTGTTGTGAGATCACTGGATGATTTTTCAGAACAAAGGAACTATGCTTCAAAGAAGTACAAAAATGCATACTTTTTTTGTGGTGCTGAAGATGGAACCCAGGGCTTTGCACATGCTAAGCAAGTGCTGTACCACTGAGCTACATCCTTAGCCCAAATCCATACCTCTTAAGACATAGAAAATTCTTGAAACTTGGAAATGAACTTCTTCAGTTTCTAACAACCCCATTCAATTATGTAGTTTTAGGGGCTTCTATCAAAATATATAGTTACAACAAATCACTATTAAGTGCTATAAACAGGACCAAAAAAAGGCTAAGGGATTTTTGTTACAAATAAATTTGTTACCTATTTCTAAATAATCTTTTAAAAATTTTTTAGTTGTCAGTAGACTTTATGTATTTATGTGGTGCTGAGGATCAAACCTGGTGCCTCACACATGCTAGGCAAGCGCTCTACCATGGAGCCATGACTCCAGCACCACCCCTGAATAATCTTAGAGTCTTTTTTTTTGTGTGTGTGTGTGGTACTGGGGATTGACCCCAGGGGTGCTGAGCCATTGAGCCACATCCCCAGCCCTTTTTTGTATTTTATTTAGAAACAGGGTCTTGCTCAGTTTGCCTAAACTGTTGTAAGTTGCTTTGAACTTACAATCCTCCTGCCTCAGCCTCCTGAGCCACTGGGATTACAGGCTTGTGCTGCCACACCTGGCTTAATTTTAGAGTCTTAATCTGAATAAAGTCTCGTGGTTTGTCATGCTGCTTTTAGGCAATATGGTTCCGAGTGATCACTTCCACTGTGGCCAACTTCACTTAAAATGCTGCAACTCTAGCAGAAGTTTAAAGGTAAGGAAGTGGTTTGAGTTGCTGATGGTTAAATTGTCACAGTAGTTTTTTACTTGCCTATTTTCAGAACCTTGCTAATGTGACCACAAAAGAGTATCACTGGACCTGAAACTCATCTGTCCTTTACAATCACAAGGGGACAGGCAATCATGGGCACTCTAACTGCAGAGAAGATACAATTAAGCCAGCTTGAGTATCCCAGCTTAAAAGAACCACTGGCCAAAGTGTATTTTGGTGACATAATCATTTGTAATTTAGTTTTTACTGGTTAAATGTGTTTTTATTGGGGGTTTTAATTCAAAGACTAGGAGTTTGGGTGCTTGTAATCAGACTAAATTAGAATTGGCTTCTTAAATATAGTTTAGGTGAGGTTTTTTGGTTTTGTTTTTGTTTGCTGGTTTTTTTTTTGGGGGGGGGTTAGGGATTGAACTCAGGGTCCTGCTCGTGCTAGGCACATGCTCTACCAAATGTCCATCCCCAACCCTATAGTTTAGGTGTATTAAATGGTGAATTCCATGTATTTAGTAATGTCATTGATTCTGAATATATATCTGGACTCTGATATCACTCTAAATGCCAATATTAAAAATGTGTTTTGTTTGGTATGGTAGTGCACACCTGTAATCCCAGCGACTTGGGCAGCAGAGGCAGGAGGATCACAAATTCAAAGCCAGCCTCAGCAACTTAACTAGACCCTATCTCAAAACTCAAAAAAAAAAAAATAAATAAATAGGAAGAGCTGGGGATGTTGCTCAGTGGTTAAGCACCCTGGGTTTAATTCCCAGTACCAAATAAATAAATAAATAAAAATGTGTTTTGTGAAGTTATACAGAGAACCTCAACATTTATATAATCACCCCTATTTTATAAATTAAAAAAAATGAGACTATAAGAAGCAAACTAAACCAACATCATATACAGCTAGGAAGTGTCAAAGATGAGGTTCTGACCCATATCTGAATGTCTCCTATCCATGCTCTTAACCACTGCACTGTACTCCAAGGTACCTGCCTCCTGCCACACAAGTTTGGAAAAATACTTACAAATGGATTATGGGACCAGTCACTTTTGAAGTACAAAATCACGTGGGCTGAAGGGGAATATAATTACATACAAGCTACATCTTAAGTATGTGTTGCTACAGGATCTCCCTGTCACCGCTTACTCATCCCAATCAGTGAAATCATCTGTGCCTCTGTGAGGAAACACTCCCAGATGTGCTGTGGCATTCATGCTTACCTTAAAAACATGTTTTTCTGTCCCAGGTATATTAGTTCAATCTGCCTTCCAAGTTGCCCATGAAGAAAGTAGGTGAGCATGATATATCTCCATCTTGGAAGCTTAAGGAAATTTTAGTGTTGTCCTTTGGCATGTTCCCTAAAACACAAGGTGTTCCAAAAGCCTTAGTGAAATCTTAAGCTTTAAACATAAAAATTTTATTGAGCACCTACCAGATTACTAGATAGAAAATTCCAGATTAAACTGGCAGGTCTGCCATTTATATATACAACCCTCAAATACCAAAAAAAAAAAAAAAAAAAAAAAAAAAAACCCAAAAAAACTCATGTAGCTAAGTATGAAGGGTAGGATCTCAGGGAGGGAGTACAAACTGTGAAAAGGAGCCGAGTGAAAGGGTTGGGGGCAGGAAGATATTAGAAATCTACTTGGGGAACAATGTGTGATCCTCCAAACCTCAAAAAATTGCAGTGAAGTTATCAGATTTAGAAAATGCCAAGTATGTCTGGATTACTTTGGAAAATGGCAAAACTCATTGGAGTTCAATGCAGAGCAGAACCAAAATGGCAGGCGCAAATAATCTGAGAGCAGAGAGGCTCTGAAATACAAGGAGGTACAGTCTGAAAATCTTCTAGAGGGTGCTGAGATATGAGTTGGAACTGGAGGTGACCCAAGTCAGTATTTGGGCTATAACATCATTTAGACAGTATGGAATCCTCTTGATGTTTTCTTTAGAGACTTTATTTTCTTAGTATTTTTAGATTCACAGCAAAATTGAGAGAAGGTACAAAGATACCCCATTTAGTCCCATCACCAAGTACGGCCTCCTCTTGAATTTTCACAAGAAAGTTTGACTAGTCTTAGTATGTATGGAATTAGCATGTATGGAATGCTTTCCATGTTCTAGTCTTTACAAACATGCATTATTTTCTCTAACAGGCCACCCCATGAAAGGTTTTACAGATGAAGTAGCTCACCCAGTTTCCATAGCTCATGACTCCATGTTGCTTCTAGTAAACCACACTGCCTCACATGCCTCATTCCAAACAGTCACAAGGAATTCCTGACTTTTCTTTCTTTTCCCTTAATTCTGTGCCTAAGACCCTTTTCTTGTCTTGGTCAACTTTTCCTAGAATTGCAACTAGACAGCCTTGTGTAATGGTGTTTTATCCTGAAAGGTGCATAGAGTACAAGTGCCCCGGTTGCCACAACAGATGGTAAAAACCATCCTTGCTTCTGACACAGGCTCACTAAGTCATAGACCACTCCTGGCATCCCTGAGGCCACTCCCTAGTTCCTGGAGCATGGAAATTCAATAACTTTTTTGACTGGTCACCTAGTAGTTTTTGTTTAAATAATATGGGCCATGAGGTAGAGAAGATGAGAAATACAGAACAACTTCTCTGTGGTTTGACTTGGACAGGGAATCAGGGCAGGAGCAAGTCTAGTTCCAGGGCCTTGAACAGAAATTTTTGGCCAGGTCTGCCACAGACTCAATCTAGTCCAGCAACCTCAACGTACAGATGAATGGAAGAAAGGATTAGCCCGCAGTCATACACTTAGTGAGTGGAACAGGGGAAATTGGTTCCTACTTTTGCAAAAAGTACTCCAGGCAATTAAAACAATCTCTATTCTCTGCTTGGCCACGAAATGACTGCATTGATGGTTCCTGATCCTTAGTTTTCTCAACTAATGAGCTGAGGCAAAAATGAACAGGAGAGGTCTGGGCAAAGGGTACCAAAATGGAGTAGCAATGCCGAGTGTCTGAACACAGATCTGATCTTCCATACCTTTATGGATGGGTTGGCCAGGTGTCTGGATTGTTGGCACAGGAGAAGGCAGCTGAAGTGTTGGTGGCAGCCAACCTTGGTTTTGCTACCTCTTCCCTGCCACTGCCTCAGGGTAATGGGAGAACAGGCAACATTCAAAAGGCTCTTCTCAAACTAACCTCAGCTCAAAAATGGCATACCTACATAAAGCAGTAGGCTCTCACTGAGTCCTCCTCCCAAGATTTCCAGTGCCAATACCTAATGGACTCTGGGACTTTCCTAAAGTGACTAACAGACTTAATCAAAAGGGGGGCCGTTTGCTCAACAAATACTTCCTGAAGGATGGGGTGTGAATGGCAAGTGGATAAGAAGTCGTACTGTGGCTACCCCCAGTAACTCCCAGTCAAGTAGGTGAGGTAGTCGGTGAACAATTTCAAAGGTCAACTCAACATAAGCACCCATGATGTATCGGGCACAATGCAAAGGCTTGGAGATGCCAGGGTGGATGAGACTAAGTGCAGTCCTCACCACCTTGGAGACAAACAGGAAAGCAATGACAGCACAAGTATTTATGACAGAAGTCTGCTGCAGAAGCTGGGAGAACTCTGGAAAGAAGAATCTAAAGGGAGTGTTGATTGGCCAAAGCCACGTGTTAGCAAAGGATTCTTGTCCTTATTTTAGGGATGGGAAACCTGCCATAGTGTATCTTGTAATATAATTGGAGAGAAAGCAAATACACCTTAAATGATGAATGAGTAACAGATGCCCACTTTTGGAAAAGAACACCTTATAACGCACAACATGCAAGGTTTGAAGGGTGTGGAGCCCAAGGTAACCTAAAGCAAATGGGAGTCAAAAGTCACCTAAAGCAAGGAGATATGTCTGTCTGCATTTGGAAACTCAGTTATTTTCTCTGGTATCATATACTTTTTTATGCTGGATTCTCATGAGCTGTACCAGTTACATTTTCCACAACCACATATTGTATCACAAACCAGTCTGACCTGCAAGGGAAGTACAAGCTCTGGTCCTTTTGCAATGCTCTGCTGCCTAACCAGTTTGTGTTTGCAAAAGCAACCCATGGCCAGGTCAAGATGGAGATGTCCTAGTGAAGGGAGGGTGGTTATTATGTGAGGCCCTTTCCAGAATCTTTTCTGGGTCTACTTAGAGCCTGTAATCAGTGGAAAGATTTCATTTCATCAAATTGTATTAATGTCTTTTCTGGATCAGGCAGTATATTGGCAGCTACGGGCTAATTCTCAGGTATTCATAGTCTAGACAGGAAAGAAAGGAAGACATATACATGAGTACTGATTACCTAAGTCAGGAAGAATTGCAAAGCACAATAAGCAACATTCTATGGTGATAGGGCAGGAATTAATAGTTCTCATGGAAGATTCTGGAAGATTCTGGAGAAAAGTGGCATTTGCATGGGGTCTTGAAAGATATGTAGGTATTCCAAAAATAGATAAGGGCAATTACAAAGTGAGGGAATCTTTGAGCAAAGGTATCAGAGGCCTGCGCCTAAGGAATATCTACTGGTAGGCAGGTCATAGCTTGGGTGGGACAACTAGGGAGAATTCTTTGGGCTTTATACTTGTGGACCGGGACCATGGCCATTGCACCTTACTCTTCCTTTCTGAACATCATTAAAATTACATTTTGAAAAATTTATCTTTAATAATACTCCAAGAGGCCTATGGAAGTTGCTGACAATGCAACGTCCTTTCAAGGAGTATTTGGGGCAACCAACGGTGGTGAGTTGTTCCAGCCTCCCGCCCCCATTCCATGGATAGCCAGTTTATTGATGGGAGTATGGGTGCATGGGAAGAGGATTGCCAAAGGCCTTATATACCATGCTAAGGGGTTGTAGGTACAGGTGAGACTGAAAGGTTTTAAGCAGAAGAACAAGGAAATCCATCTATCTATCTATAATCTAAGATCCCTCTTGCTGCTCTTTGGGAGATGGTTTAGACAGAGGGAAGAGTGGAAGGAGGGAGTCCAAACGGGAGACTACTGTAGCAGTCCAAGCAAAAAGTCAAAAAGTCCAAGCAAAAGTCTAAACAGAGTCTGTGTGCTGGACTCTGCCATGGAGTTGAGAAAGAGGAACTGTCAATAAGACATGTCAACTAGCTTGGGTACTCACTGGGTGTGTGTGGGATGGGGGAGGGGAGTGAGACTGGGCCGAAGTTAGTGCGAAGAGAGGTGGACTTCTGAGTCTCCAGGCCCCTCAAGGGGCGGCGGGAGGGAGAGGCGTGTCAGAGGACAGAAGGAAGAAGTTTGGCGTAAGCAGAAGAAAGAAACCCGAGAGGCCAGGTGGCGACACCGAAGCCCCGCCCCCGGCTCCACCTCCTCTCCCTGTTCCCACCCACCCCCCAGCCGCGACTCATCCTCGAGGGCGGGGAGAGGTGGCATTTGAGTCCTCCGGTATCCCAGCAGGCAGTGCAGTCTGGAGACGCTGACAAAGGAGCGGAGGAGCAGTCGCAGCTGCTTTCCGAGGAGCCGGTGTTGCCGAGGTGAGAGTCCCCCACCGTCCCGACACCCACTTCCTCCGACTTCGGGAAAACATGGAAGTTACGTGGCCGAGAGCCCCCGCCAAAAGAACGACCCGTACCCAAAGCCCGGGCTCGGCTCGGTGACTTGACAGCCGGGCTCAGCGGCGCCGGGCTGCGGGTGGGCGGTGGGCAGGAGGCAGAGGGGCTCCTTACTGCCCGATCTCTGGGTGTCAGTGTCGCCGCTGCCCGCGGCTCGCGGGTGCAGGGTCCGGCCAGCTGGTGTGTGGCTCTCCCTTGCCCGGGCGAAGGCAGCGTCGGAAGCCTCCGGGTGCCTGCCCGGTGGAGTTCGGTTGCCCCGGGGATGCGGCTCCAGGGACAACTCTTCGGCGGACGTTGCGAGGAGGGCTGGGAGAGGGAGGCTGGCTCCCTGTCCGGGGTGACACTGCCCTCGCCCTTCCTCCAGCCCAGCCTGTCCCCCCAGCGAGCAACTGGAAGGAAATGGGGGCGGGGGGGCTGGAGCGAGGCGTCCCGGGATGGTTTCAGCTCCGCTCCGTTTGCCTGAAGGCAGATGGAAGTGGGGTGGAGAGCCAAGGGAGGAGAGCAGAGGCTTTCTTGGAATAATGGGGTGGCGGGAGAGAGGGGGGACGTGGCCTGTATCCTTTCCCCCTCCCTGGACCTTCGCACGGATCCTGATGGTTGCACCAGCTGCTCGGCTGTAAACAGGCTCACATGACCGGTTTCACATGGAGCGGGCCGGTGTGGGGACGAGGGCTGGAGAGACCGGGCCCCAATCAGGTGGAGCTCAAGTCTGAGGGCGGACTACTCCCCTCCCAACCCTCCAGCCCCTTAATCAATGTTCTTGCATTTCTCCTTTGGGGAAAGTAACTGACATCTGCCCTCTCCAGACCGAAGAGGCATTTCTGTCCCAGTAGAACCCAAGGGATCTCACGTCGGGGAGCAAGGTGGCAAATATTAAATGAAAACGCGTTCTTTGGGTTTTGCCTAGAAAGCAGTCCTGTTCTTTCAGCACGCATGCGTTCTTAAATGTGAATTCCAGACAGGAGACTTTTTCGGGCAAGGCACACATGGGATTTAATGCATTCTTGATGAAAACCTTGTCCACACTTCCTCTAAGTTCTGGGAAATCTCTGCCTATAAAATATTACATTCAGGAAATTGAGTAAGGTGTGGACACCAACTTTTAGATTACACATATATTTGGTATAAAGCTGTGGGAAATTTGGAAAACAGGAGACAGGGCCAAATGTGTCTCTCAAGTTATTCACATTGACATATCCAAACAGGATGGGAGATGAAACTAGTTACTGGAGCATTTCTAGAACTCTCAAAACAACAGAGGTTTACTTAAATATCAGGATATTTGAAATTTGGGAAGTTTTGAAATCCATGAGGGGTAGTTGTGATAGATTCCCTTTAT
Organism: Sciurus carolinensis; assembly: GCF_902686445.1. Lineage (NCBI taxonomy): Eukaryota > Metazoa > Chordata > Mammalia > Rodentia > Sciuridae > Sciurus > Sciurus carolinensis. The sequence continues at coordinate 113,637,914 of NC_062232.1, read as the reverse complement.
GTGTAATATATAATTAAATGTAATGGACAAATAGTATATAAAGGAGTGCACATTTCTTCCTTAAATGGTTCAGGGAGGGGATGTGGCTCAGTGGTACTGCACTTGCTTAGCATGTGCAAGGCCCCAATTATGTATATAATTTCTAAATGGTTCTTCCCAGTGTTTTATATTAAAAATTTTCAGAGCAATTTTACATTTAATTTCATTTCCTGAAAACAAAGCAATTAAACTAAAAAAATAAAAAGCAACATCATTCCTTACTAGCCCAATAAAAGAAGTAATTTGCTACCTTTTTCTGGTTTCTTTTTTTAAGTTTAAGATGGAAGGTAGACTTTTAACTCCTTCCTAAAAGTTAGCTAAGGAGCACATTACCAGCGTTGGTTTGAATCTTGTTTTGCCACCTTGTAGCATTCTGGAGAATCTTGTCCTACAATAAATATATTAAATGATTGCCTCTTCGAGGTCCTCGGTATCTTCATCTTTGAGAAATTTTTGTTTTGATCTCTAAGGTTCTCTATAGCTTACAAATTCCCTAAAAGAGTGCAGTTTGAATTGGGAACTATTTTTAGACAAAATAAGTTGGTCAAATAAGGCAAGATAGTAATATTAATTAAATAACATCCAGTAACAGGAAGTATCCAGAACGGTGATAGAAATTGTACCCTGCAGAATTCTCGTTAGGTAAATTAGCCATATAGGTTGACCGGTACCTCTCTCACTCTTCATCAGGAAATTGAAGATGCCCTCTGCTAAATCATGCCTCCCAAATTGGAAATAACAGCAACGCTTGACTTTCTTGACCTTCAGGGTGTGGTACAAAGTCTGATTCTTTCACTTATTCAGCTTCTTCCTGAATTAAGCAGGCTATGTGATTTTCCTGATGACTTAGCAGGAACAGGGGAAGGCTTAGCAGGGTCTCACTTTGGCACTCACTACCTTGGTTAGATCACCAGAGCCAGTGTGTGTTTTTCAGCTTTTCCAGGTTCGAAATTTAATTTTGTCATCACATCTTGAAATTATCAGTGAGTCTCAGGGACTGATTCACACCAACCAAACTCACAAAAGATTTCTGATAACATGGATGCCACGTTACTGACTTACAGTGGGAAGGACTACCAAGGAAACCAGAAGGTCCACGTATAAGCTACCAGCCACCTTTGTTCTGGACTGTATGGAAGCATGTAGAAATTGCTTGTGACCTTCCCTTTCTAGGGTCTACATGGACCACTATTTTCAGACTGTCAGTTGATAGAATTGACAAGATTACGGCTTTATATAAAAACCATTTCAGTGACACCCTTGTATTTGATATGTCCTAGTCACTTGATTAACTTGGCTCAGCTCTAAAGCATCTCTTAAATCTGTTTCCTCTCCATTCCTACTTCCTTAGTGTGGGTCGTCATCATCCCTTCATGCCACATTCATTCAACAGTTACTTGTTTATTTTCTTATTGTAACTACTCTGGAGTCAGGTGTTGTGCTTGATTGGTCAAGAGCAACCACTGTCCTACTTCAGATCTTATCAGGTCAGTTCCCTGCTGATAGTCCTTTAGAGGGTGCGGTGGTTCATGCCTGTAGTCCTGGCAATTTGGGAGGCTGAGGCAGGAGGATCATAAGTTCAAGGCCAGCCTCGGCAACGTGGTGAGACCCCCATTTCAAAAAAAGAAAAAAAGAAGTCCTTCATATTTCCCCATTGCCTACAGTAGTGGTTCGTCCAACTTTGGCATACATCAAAATCAACTAGATGGCTCTTTAAAAACAGATGTCTGGGCCCCACTCCCAGAATTTCTGATTCAGTAGGTCTAAGGTGGAAAGCAGGAATTTCCATTTCTACCAAGCTCTCAGGGGAAGCAGTGGCTGCTGTACTTTTGAGAACCACCCGCAAAGGGAATCCTAAAGCTCCCAACTTGGCTATTTTGAGATTCTTCACTTAGATTTTCTACAATCTATGTCCAATTTACCTTTTCAGCTTATCTCTTGCCACTCCGCCAGACCTACTGTTTTTAAGCGCATGCATGTTCCAAGCTCATTGTGTCTCTGATGTCTCTACACATGTTCCTGGAATCCACCCCCACCATACTCCTGTTGCAGACTCCTATTTGGTGACGGCAGACTGTCACTTTACTTATGCTCCCACAGGACCTTTCTCTCTCCTGGCATATCCATATCCTAATGACTGCTTTGTATCTATTTTTCCTGCTAGATTGAGGTTGGTTTTAGAGGGCCGAGACAACGTTTTCCTCTTTTCTCCATATTTCATAGCATAGTGTGTGGTGCTGAATAGTAAGTGCTGAGGAAATGTTTGAATTTGAGATTTCAGAATTTGAGATTCTGAAACTTCTGAACATGTAGCATCATGTGTTTCATATAATGAATTAATATAGATGATGCTTTGAGAATCATTTATGCATCTTGAAATAACTGAAGACACTGGGATGTTGTAAAACATGGAAGCATGTTTATTACAACAGGGTCATGTTTTTTTTTAAGGCTCATGTTTTTTTAAGAAGACATTACTGCTGGGCATGGCGATGTACACCTGTAATCCTAGTGGCTCAGGAGGCCAAGGCAGGAGGATCACAAATTGGAGGCTAGCGTCAGCAACTTAGGAAAGCCCTGTCTCAAAATAAAATACAAAATAAGGCTGGGGATGTGGTTCAGTGGTCGAGTGCCCCTGAGTTCAACCCTGGGTACCCCCCCCAAAAGACATTATTGTAGGGTATTCTTTATTAATCTTAAAACATATATCATGCAACTTTGACATCTTGAATATGGAATAGCCTACCACTACATATCATTGGTAGTGGCCAATCCCATTAGTAAGATATCAAATTACACCAAAAACAGAAAAATATATAAGCAACATTGCCTACTATTGAGCAAGGAACATTAACATATAAAAATGTTCATATAAAAATGAAATTATAACATTGTAAAAGAGTTGACTTTAGGAATATACCAGCCATCAAAAGTCCTAATAGATGATCCTGGGAATTCAATGAGGAAGAGAGCTGTTTTTAAAATGGGAGGCATAAAGTTTTTAATACTAGTGAAACTAAAGCCACAAAAAGTATTGTTCTTCGCTAGTTAGCATTTACTTGGCTTTGGCAAGGACTCCACCCTGTATGGAGGACAGAGATAGCCCCTGTGCCCAGATAAAAGGGGCTGACCTGAAGGTGGAGCCTGGAATTCTGATCAGAGTAAACAGCAAGAACCAGGGAGACAGGGGTTGGAGATTTAGCTCAGTGGCAGAGTGCTTGCCTAGCAGTGCAAGGCCCTGAGATGCTCAGCCCTGGGAAGGAAAAACCAAAAGAGCCAGGGAGAGGTGGTTAGGCAGCTGATATACTGTGTCCAAGTAGACACAGAAGAGTATACTTTGAACCATCCTTAACTTTTTTTTTACATCTTGAGCCACATTGGTGCAAGAATCCCTGTAGGACCACTTATTTGACTTGATTTCATTTTTTATGCAGCCTCTTTTTCTGCTTTTTGGTACCAGCTACCTAAGATTTATTATGCATCTAATTAGGATTTTTTTGCCTGTCTTATGGACAAAGTATGTCCAGGAGCACTTAACCATTGAGCCAGATCCTCAGCCCGCTTTTATATTTAGAGACAGGGTCTCACTGAGTTGCGTAGGGCCTCCCTAAGTTGCTGAGGCTGGCTTTGAACTCTTGATCAGCCTCAGCCTCCCGAGCCACTGGGATTACAGGTGTGAGCCACTGCCCCTGGCTCTTGCAGCCTCCTTTTTCCAGGGGGAAAAAGAGGGAGGTGTGTTTGGAGGGAGAGGGCAGATGAGAATATTTAAAGGGGTTTCTGTGCTCTTTAACAGTCTCTTGAGTTTTGAATCTATGGTGCAAAACCTTACTGAAATACCCCTGTTTATCTGAGACTCTTATCCTGTCCTTCCTCTGCTGAAGGCAAGGGAAGGGGCAAGAATCCCAGTTTGGAGCCCTGATCTCTGGGTCGATGCGCGAAGCGTATGTGAAGATTTCAGTGTTGATGTTGCTTCTTGTGAGCGAGTAGTTTGCAAACCGGTCACAAGGTGGTGTGCACACATAAGGTTTTCCTTGCAGTTTCATTCAGGATTGCTTTTCTGTGCTGTTAGTACAGAGACAAGGCCATGGCAATCTCCTGTGTCACCACCTCCCAGCTGCACTGTCTGCCTGGAAGGTCGGGGGCATGTTGGAGCCCTGGATTTCTAAACATGGCTGGCCCAGTTTGACTCTGAGGAGCCAGGGGAGATGAGAGAAATGGAAGGGAAGGGAGAGGAGACGCAGCTGGCGATGCTGATTCTCTCTGCTCTCCTCTTGCCTCAACCCAGAGCCAGCAGCCACCTAAGATTTATTGTGCATGTAATTAGGATTCTTTGCCTGTTTTGTGGACAATGTATATTCAGCTATGGGGTAGGGGGTAATGTTCCTTGATGGAGGAGACAGTTTTTAGTAGACACCTGTATGGCAGCTGATAAACTCAGTATCTGCTAAGGCCAGTACTGAGCTTGGGATCTAATGAGATACGCAAAAACAGACAAAAAAATATGGCTACACCTGAAATCTGCTTGAAGACTCACAATTAATCCACATAGAACAAATGTCAAGATATTGAATCCACACAGTAATTGTATTAAAAAATACAACATTGGTAAGGTTCATGGAGATCAGAATATTAGAGGAGTGTTGCAAGGAGGGAGAATTAGAACTAGGCTTTGAAGAATACATAAAATTTTGCTATCCAGGGAGGAAGAATGGGGCAAACCTTGGTTATTAATGTCCTAGTGAATAGTTGTTGGCAGCTACTGCATTTCACAATCAGGAAAAAGAAAGTATGTGTAGCCCAACAAGTGAAATGATCGATCTCTTTTTTTTTTTTTTTTTCCTCATAAAACCGAAAAGGAAACATGAATCAAGACAATGCAGTCTTGGTCATGACTTGAATTTTGGATCATTCTTTGAGAATTCTGATCTTGAAAAGACAGGAATTTTTCTAGAGACAGAGTATGTGTGGCAGTCCATATCAGGGAGGCAGGACTTTTGAATTGAAACTCAGGACATGAGAACCATAGAAGGAAGTGTAAGTCTAGAGATGAGAGGTCTGTCTCCCCTGCCCTGTGCAGTGCTGGGTAACTGTCTTAACCATTCTGGTCCTGTTTTCTTCATCTGTCAAGTGAGAAAGATTGGGAGTTAACATTCTTGGACTTGGCGTGCACTTGACTTTGGAAAGAAACTTCATAAACCGATCTGCAGTGAGGTTTTACTGGCTTAGTATGTAATCTCTCCCAAAGATTTTTACACTTTATCATTTTGTAATATGGACTGGGGCAAAGAGAAAGTGTTAGTCTCCCAGAAAAACCATCAATTAAAAGCAGGTGTTATGTTTCATTATGTTTGTTGGCAGAGTTGCTAATACTGCTCTGGTGACCTGGTGCTAATTCTTTCGTAATTTCTACTGGTTGGAGTTTAGGAGGCAATTTATGTCCAAGCCAAGATAAGTGATAAATGGGAAGAGGAATATGAAAGAAATAAAAAACTGCTCAAAAATGATTGAACCCTTCTTTAATGGTGACAAGGAGATGGCCTATTTATGATCCATGGGGAAATGTGTACGTGTTCAACCAGCAAACAGAAAGCTTCAGAATGAAAAGAATTACTTCTAAGCCTTCTGCCAAGCTAGTAAAATTTCTGCTCTGACCTGTGCCAACTAACTTCTCCTTACTCTTAGAACCAAGAGTTTAGTGCTTGTCTACGTGGTTATTTTTGACTTCCCAGTCAGATTTGGGAACCATCTCATACTCTTTCATAACAAAAAGTTTGGCATTAGAGTTATACATATTCCTAAGTTGCAAAGAAATCTTTTTCTCATTGTCATGAGTTTCTGTTGCATGAAAAATTTTAAGTAATTGAAATCTTATTTAATACATAGTTTGTTTCCAATCTGTTATTTGAGGATCAGAAATTAGAAAATAAAGTCAGCAGAATTTTTACACATTGTTCTAAATTATTTCTCCTGTTTTAAAACCAACACCCTTTCCCCCTTATGCCCTAGCAGAGTTGTTATTGTTTTCTTTAATTCAGGCTTTTGTTTTTAAAGTAAGTATTCATAGGGTTCAAAATTAAAAATACAAAAGGATATCCAGAGATAACTTCCCTCCCTTTCCTGTACTCAGCCACTCAGTTTTTTGTTTTTTTCTTCATGGACAATGGGGTATCCTTTCAAAGATTTTTTTACTTATATCCAAGAGAATAGGTTTACATATTCTTTTTTTTTTTTTTGGTACTGGGGACTGAACCACTGAGCCACATCCCCAGCTCTGTTTTGTATTTTATTAGAGACAGGGTCTCACTGAGTTGCTTAGGGCCTCGCAAAGTTGCTGAGGCTGGCTTTGAACTCATGATCCTCCTGCCTCAGCCTCCCCAGCTGAGCTGCTGGGATTACAGGTGTACGCCACCGCGCCCAGCTTACATATTTCTTTTTTCCCTTTTCCATACAAATGGTAGCACGTGCTTCTGACTGCACTTCTCCTTGCTTTTCTCATTTAACCCTACATCTTTTTTTGGGGTGGGGAGTTTCTGGGAATGGAACCCACGGCCTACCACTGAGCTGCACCCCTAGCCCTCACTTAACCCTACAACTTGAAGATCATGACACAAAGAGCTTCTTATTTCTTTTTGACAGATATCTGGTATCCCAGTGAATGGATCCACCATACTTAAATGAATCCCCTCTTAACGGACACTTGGGTTGTTTCCAGTCTTTTGCTTTGAATAATTAGCTTGTATTGAATGTCGAGCTCTGTTCTCTATGCTTCACATAAATCATTTGATTTAATCCTTAGCACTTCAAAGCAAACCTTTCTCACATACATAACTTCCTAGAAACATATGCCAAATAAATTCCTTCAAGTAAACTGTGGATTCAAGGGTATGGGCATTTAATTTTGGCAGGTATAGTGGTTATGCCAATTTACATGCCCATCAGCAAGTTTAAGAATGTGCCTGGTGGCTTCCCATCGTGTGAGATCAAGTTTTAAAAAATATTTGCTAATCTGAAAGGTCACACACACACACATCACAATATGGTTTTAGTTTCCATTTCTCTTGTGAGGTTCAACATCCTTTTGTAAACCAAAAATAATTTTTACATCCCTTTCTTAAAATAGAGTTAGCTCATTTTTATATTGGATTGGCTTTCTCAAAACTTTGTAGGTCCTCTACTAGGGAAATTAGCCATTGTCTCTGATGCGAGTTGCAAATGATCTCTTAGTTTTTTTTTTTTTGGGTGCTGGGGATCGAACCCAGGGCCTTGTGCTTGCAAGGCAAGCACTCTACCAACTGAGCTATCTCCCCAGCCCCGATCTCTTAGTTTTGTTAAAGTTTTTTGCAGCTAGGGGCAGTGGTGCACACCTGTAATCCCAGCAGTTTGGGAGGCTGAGGCAGGAGGATCTTGAGTTCAAAGCCAGCCTCAGCAACTTAGGGAGGCCCTGTCTCAAAATTAAAGAAAAAAAAAAATTAAAAGGACTGGGGATGTGGTTAAGAACCCATGGGTTTAAACCCTGGTCAAAAATGATAATAATGTTTTTTCATCGTGCAGAATTTAAAGGGTTTTTGAATTTATCAATATTTTTGGTTTCCGGTTTTATGTCATTGTTAGTCTGAGATTACAAAAAAATTTTCCCATGATTTAGTGTTTTTATAGCTTTGTTTGTTTGTTTACATTTAAAGTTTCAATCTGTTTGGAATTTACCCTGAAATAAGGAGTGAAAGATAAATTCAACTTTATTTTTGTCTAGATGGCTATTCAGTTGAACCAGTTCTCACTGATAAATCTATCTTCCACAATTCAGAGATGCTACCTTTTATCATACACTAAACTCTCATCTCAACATAGTTTTACAATGAAACAGTGCATATTTGTTAGTGATGTCAAATTTGAATCTTTTCTTCCTAATAGCCAAGCTTCCTATGAAAATAATTATAAAGCTTAGTATTTTCTATTGAAAAAAATATGCCATACTTCTGAGAGCCAATTATCCAAGTAGAAATGTGTACAGCTTTGATCGAATGAAAGAAATCCAGGGCAAATTAAAATGCAGAATTAGAATTATTTAATCAGATGTTTTTCAGAATAATTTCAGTTTTATTTTATGGAAATGGATGCAGTTTAGTGTAATGGGAAGGAATTCTAGACTAGGAGACCTGCTGACCTTCCCCCACATTCAGTCTGGTGTCTTCATAATTAAACAACAACAACAAATACTTAGAACATTGCCTGGCCTACAATAAGTGCTATCTAAGAGCTTATTAATCATGCAGTCTATGTAAGTAATAAAGAATTTGTAATATTATGAATTATACAAATGTTAGATGTTATTAATAACAAAAATGTCAATAGACACTATTAGCTCAGTCAAAACAAAAACCAGAAACAATTTTGACAGTTATGAACTATATATATGTAATAAAGTATATATGGATATAAAGTAGACTGATTATCTGAGACTATCTGTAGATTCAGTGCCTGTTTATTTGTCTGAAATACCTTCCTCTCAACACTTAAGTGTATACCTATCTTTTCTTTCTTTGCTTTGGGAGGGGTGTCTTTTAAAATTTTTATAAATTGGTGCATTAATCATACATATTAATGGGATTCATTGTCGCATATACATTCATCCACAGAACATAATTTGGTCAATTTAATTCCATAGTACCCATCCTTTCGCTAAAGGCCACCTCACGTGCCATCTCCTGGTCTCTCTTCAAGGTGGAATTATTCCTGTGGTCTTCTGACTCCTTAGTACTTTTTATACAAAATGGTATGCATTATAATAGAGATAGTGTTATTATTTTCATCTCACCAGTTAAACTTGAACTTCTTGAGGGGAGGGCCTAAGCATTACTTTATCTTTGTATCGCTGCTCATCTCCTGATATAGTTTCTGGCATAACAGCTGTCCAGCTGAAAGAAAAAAATAAAAATTTGCACATATAGTTATATAGTATCATATTTGATAAAAGTTGAAAAGACCTCAATCAGAAGAACACTGGAGCCCTGCTAGCTGATAAAAGCATGTAATTTATTCATTGGTTATATTTCCCTCTGAATGTATGAGAACCTGAAATTAAAGTATTAAATGTTTTATAACCTATTTTAAAGGTGTGATCCACAGAGTGAAAATCATTTTCTGTGATTTTTTTGGGGTTTTTTGTATTTTTTTTTTTATTTTTACAGACTGCATTTTGATTCATTGTACACAAATGGGATACATCATTTCGTATCTATGGTTGTACACAATGTAGAGTCACACCATTCGTGCAATCACACTTGTACGTAGGGTGATACTGTCTGTCTCATTCCACCATCTTTCATACTGATTGTGTGTTTTAACTTTTGCTTTTTTTGAGCATGCTGGATCGAACCCTACATTTTATTTTTAAAAGCCCCACTTTGGGGGTGACTTGCTGAATATGGATATTGATTAAAATGAGGTTAGGAAATAAATACAGAACTATTACACTTAACAGTCAGACTTCTGCCAGCTACAACCATCTGGAACACATTCAAGTCCAGAAGGAATCCAAAAAGACCTCTGAAGTTGGAAAATAGCTCTTATGAAGCCTGTGTACTTGACATAGTGGCGCCACGCATGCCAAAGTCCACTTAGTGACTTTGAATTTTCATAGAAAACTCCAAGTCCTGCGTAGCAAATATGGCTATTTAGCTTCCTTTCAAGACATTTTAACTTGTTTTGAGTTTCAGTAGAAAGAAGATTAAAAGAAGTCTCCCACCCCTGCTGCCAATGCACTAAATAAAGCTTTGTTGACATGAGTATAAACGTGATTCTCATGTTTTTCTCCCATAAATCATGGAAACTTCCTTTGTTTTATTTATTATTTTTTTAGTCTTTTTTATTGTTTTTTAAAATCTTGTTTATTTAGTTGATTGACTCACATAAAAAGTTGATTGGCTCACATAAAATCAGTTGTGACAATACTTAGTTTATTCTACTTTTTAAAAAAAATACGAAGTTTCAAGAGGGATGTTCCTTTGATCTCACCTCTTCGAAAGGAGATGATCAGTTTGAGAAAGACTTCTATTTTTCCTTTATTCGGGTATTTATGTAACCTATCATAGGTTGAAATCCTGAATGTGAAAGGAACACGTATAAATTTCTTTGCATGATTCTGGTCAAAGCTCTGTCAGTAAGCCAACAGGAAAGGTCAAGAGGCCTGTTTCTGTGATTCGGGGCCTATTTTCATGCACACTAAACCTGCTTTTTGTGAAGAAACTATATAGAGTAATGAAAATCAGTATCATTTGGTTTTCCTTCTTCCTTTCTCCTTCTATTTCTAGATTGCCAAAATGCTTTGGAGTTTTTAACTGAAACTAAGAAAAGTCCAAAATAGATCTGAGTCTGTAAAAACAGAAGCTGCAGCGAGGGGATTCAGTGCCAATGCATCAACAAAAAAGACAACCAGAGCTAGTGGAAGGAAATCTTCCCGTTTTTGTGTTTCCCACGGAGCTAATATTTTATGCAGATGATCAGTCAACACATAAACAAGTGTTGACTCTGTACAATCCCTATGAGTTTGCCTTGAAGTTCAAAGGTGAGTCTCCTAGGTCTTTCTTAATGAATTTTTAACTAGTCCCTACTAATTTTTTACTTATAGAAACTAATTGTTTTAAAAACACTAATGGCCATTGTGACTTTTTCTTTCAGTTTTGTGTACTACTCCAAATAAGTATGTTGTCGTTGATGCTGCAGGTGCAGTAAAGCCTCAGTGTTGTGTGGATATGTAAGTCAAAATCACTTCCTGGTAACACGTTTTCGGTGCATTAATATTTTATGTTTTTAACTGGAAAGGGATCTTAAAGCTATTCCCATGTAGGCATTGGTAATATCTTGAATTCGTGATGACATTTTGTCTATCAAAGTTTATGAAGTTTCTTAAGAGATTCTAAACAAGTCAACCAAATAATAATATTTCATTATGTTGCCACTAATGTACATGTCAGTATTTCCTTGACTATTTCTTCCTTGTGGTTTTAGTTAAGGCAGAGATGTTTATGAAATTCAAGTTCTGAGTTATGCCTTTTATTAATTTCTCTTGCAGTAATAGGGAATTCAGCTTTCTTTGGAACATCCTCCTATTACAATGACATTTGAGAAACTAGTAATACTGTGGCGTAAGAACAGTGGTAATGTGAGTTCATCTGAAATGATTCAGCTAATAAGCCTGGAAGTTAATCTATATAAACAGGAAGCAAAGCATGTAACTACTCATCTGTAAAAGGTTATCTGAGTGCTTCCAGATAATTTCATCTTAGAGTGTCAGATAAATGATTGTTTGTTCAAGCTGTTGATATTTAATTTTCACTTTAGAAATAGTGGTGACCAGATGGATCCATTGACCAGCCCTTAATTTAAGCTACCAAGTCAACTTTGTTTAAATCTTCTTTGAGAATAAAAAGCAGAAGCCTTTCCTCTTGAATATATTTTCTTCATCTCAAAGCTAGAAGATGATGTATCTTTGAGAACGTGTTTTTTGCACATTTCTTTCTTTCTTTTTTTGCAGTACTGGGAATTGAACCCAGGAGGGCCAATGAGCTATATTCCGACCCCCTTTTTAAATTTTTTATTTTGAGGCAGAAAATGGGTTTGCTAAGTTACCTGGGCTGGCCTTGAACTTGCCATCCTCCTGCCACAGGCTCCTGAGTCACTGGGATTACAGATGTACACCACTGGGCCCAGCTATATATTTCTTTTCATTTTCATTCAGTCTATGATAGGCAAGGGCTATTCCATAAAAATGTAGTCTCGCAATTTTGTTACCCTTGACCTAATTATTTTGTACTCCCTAGGAAGAAGAAAGTACGTCTGAAAGTGGAATTGCAAAATCTCAAAAATGACAGTGCTTTATACACTTTCCTTTTAGAAAAATACAGAGGTCTATTGTTAGACTTCTAGTACCCTGGTCAGAGTGGATTTATCACTTACTCACTTGCTTATTTTTACCTGTGTGTATGTAAATCAGTTTTTAAGTCTTGGATGAACTTTGTTAGGCAAATAGTAGATAAATGAGCCACGTACAGTGTTGCACACCCATAATTCCAGAGGCTCAGGAGGCTGAGGCAGGTGGATCACGAGTTCAAAGCCAGCCTCAGCAACTTAGCAAGGCCCTAAGCAACTCAGTGAGACCCTGTCTCTAATAAAATATAAAAAGGGCTGGGGATGTGGCTCAGTGGTTAAGCGCACCTGAGTTCAATCCCCGGTACCAAAAAAGATAAACAATATAAATTTATGATAATATTTGTGGGGAAGAAATTTTCATATATTCCTAATTAGGCAATATTGCTTTAGATGGCCAGAAAAAAAAGGTTATTGTGTTACCTATCATTCTTTTACTTAAGACTTTTCTTGATGTTTTAGAGTATGTGCTTTCATCAAATATTTCAATTATCCATTTCTTTTTGGCTTGTACTATGATTTTTTTTTAGCATGATTAGTAAATTTCTATTTTTGAGTATTTGGTTATAGTCAGTTAATATTGTTTTACTGCATTGAAATCTCTTGCTGCATTCTGTTTGACAGGCCCCTAGAAACCTAAACAGTAGCTTTTGATTTTTTTTGCTGCTTTACAGTGTGATTCGTCATAGAGATGTTCGATCCTGTCACTATGGTGTAATAGATAAATTCCGTCTCCAAGTTTCCGAGCAAAGCCAGAGGAAGGCTTTAGGAAGGAAAGAGGTCATTGCTACTCTTCTTCCATCTGCAAAAGAACAACAAAAGGAAGAGGAGGAAAAAAGAATAAAGGAACATTTAACGGAAAGTTTATTTTTTGAGCAGTCATTTCAACCAGGTAGTATTGCGTCTTATATGTTTCTAACTTTAAAATCATCAGGGGGCTAAAAATAATTGCTAAAAAGTTAATCTGCCACTTTAAACCTAGTCAACTACTTCAAAACCAATCCTAGAGAATCAGGTACCTGAAATAGAGCAAAAGACCCAGATCTGGATTTTCAGAGGAGAGAATAGCCCTCAGTAGACTAGCCTGTAAGGAGAGGGTAAATGCTACTGTAGCCTTTAAAAAATGTAAATGTAAACATATATATATATATATATTTTTATATATATTGGAGATTATATATATATACATATATATGAGGTTGTAATTGGAGACTGTAGGCATGATCTTGTATGCTAGCAGAATTTGGCAATCCTATACTTTTGTTTCTATGACTTTCCTATATCCTTTCTCATTTAATTAGTTCGAAGGAGGAGAGAGATTGTGTTTGGCAACAGGCCAAGCTTAGTGCACTGTTCATATTATTTTGAAAAAAAAAATCTCATTAAAGTTGAAGTTAATTAAACTAAGTAGATTATAATATCCCCTGTGGGCTATTAATTGAATCCCTCTCCATTCCTCATTTCCTTCCAGCTTAGATATTCAGAAGTGTTATGATATATTCTTTCAACACTGACACTATGCTCATATTCAACTCTTTGGACGTCATTCCCCCTCCCTCCCAACTTCTCATTATCTTCCACCACATGGATAAGAGGAGGGAGATAAAATTTTCCATTGAAAAACATGGAAACTTTTGCATGTAGTGATATACAAATGTGATAGCAGCTGTCCTTGAAATTGTGACATATTGTATTTGAGGGATTTTTAAAAATCTACTTGTCATTACATTAATTCCTAGATCCATATCAGCTTGTTCATCTTTGAATATTTATTTCAATAAGATAGGGAATAGTGCCTTTTTGTGTCTTCTCAGTCCATGCAAGGAGAGCTCAGATTTCCTGGTGATACCAGGACTACGGAGGAGTTAGTAGATTGTTTTCTTTTCAGCATGTATTGTTAATTGACGGCACCATCTTTTCATCTTTCTAAGAAAGGGAACCTTTGAGAGAACATTTTCATTTACATTTGTCAAATGTGTCAGATCAATATTGTGAGGTCAACTTACTTATGAAATCTAAGGCTCTCCCTTCAGAATGCCTCCTCTGAAACAAGAAGGGCTATTGCATGAGCATTTGTTTTTCTTTGACATTAAATTCATCCATTCAAGGGGTCATTGGTACTCATTTTGTATTTATTAACAGATTGGTTTAATAGCCAAGAATATAAACGTTAAGATTTAACAGTGTATGTACATGTACATATAAGGAGAACTTTGTTTAATTTTTTAATTTCTTGGAAATCATCCTAAAAGGCTAAAAAATTATAATAGGTATTGTTTTATTCTTCTTTTACTTTTGTAACGAACTTTGACATCCAAAGTAGCTGAGAGAATTCTAACTGTAAAATTGGAGTAGGTAGATGAATGAAGATAGGTGACATTGGCCTAACATGCAGTGGTTTCTATTTTGGAGAGGAAAAAATCTCTCAGTCATTCATGTCGGAAAGCTCATGGAAGGCAGGCACTTTGTCTTGTTCACCTCTATGTCCTCAGTACTAGCACAGTGCCTGGTCCAGAGTAGTTACACAGTAAATGCATGAATGGACTGAATAGAGGCCCACTCACAATCCTGGCCAACATGCCCCATTGATGGGTAGTTACCCCACTATAGCTAATAATCTGGAAATAATTGAGTAGTTTTTATTTTCTTTAAGTATAATGATGACTGACTGGGTCTAGGTTGACAAAGTGATATCTTAAAATTTCTCCTATTAAATTAATAATCATTAATCATTTCTAGTATATAGATTGTTTTTTTCATTAAGTTTCTCTGAACCAAAATGTCAAAATAAGTTGAGATTGTTTTCTGGAGGATTTTTTTTTCTGGGAGGTTTTAAAATGTCAATATTTTTTCAAGTTGTTAGCTTCGAAAACATTTCAATAAAAGCATATTAGAGGCATTGGAAATACAACATGTCATGAGACTACCGCTAAAAAATGGTTGAAGATTACATTATGAAAAATTTGGATTTTAAAACATTGAAAGTTGGTAAATGAGAATTTTTTTCTCAAGATTATCGTATAAAAGACATACAGCAGTAACAAATTCCAAAAAGAAAAAGAACACCTTTAATCCCACACACTTAGCAAATCTCCTTATGTAAGTGTTCCATGTTACTTTCCACACCATTCCAATGTGTAGAAATACAATTTTATGTTTTGTGAGTTTTTTCATTTAATAGAAATTTAACTGTTAAATTAAGAGAAACCTACAAAGTATACTTTAATAAAATGCTAGAGCCCAGGTTATTAAAAAGAGGTAAAAAGATATAACTGAATTTTAATTACATTACTAATAAACTGCCATGTCTTTGCTATGTTTGAGTCTTTGCCCTCTGGCTCAAGAAAATGATGCTCTTTATTATTTTTTATAATAATGCAAAATTGAAAATGACCCCAAAGCCCATCAATTTGGGAAATGATTAAATTAATAGTGTTCGTAAGATGGGATGCCTGGCAGGTATTTACAAGGATCCGATAGAATGATAGATGTTTATGTATCAACACAGAAAAAGTTTCAAATGTAGTTCTTAGTGAACGGTGAAAAACAGTTATGTAATGGTATATATAATATGTTCTCCTTTATGTAAAGAATTATTTTACATATTTATGCAGGCATTTATGAAATCTGAAAGGATATTACCAACAGCATTACCCTATCTATAGGAGGATGAGATTATGGAGGAAACTTTGTTTTCTATATCTTGTTTTTGTGATGCTGGGGGTTGAACCCAGGACCTCATATATACTAGGCAAGCATTCTAACATTATGCTACATCCCAAGCCCTGTTTTCTATATCTTTATACATTTTTTATAATCATGTACCATCAGGAAAAAGGCTATTTTCATTTTGTTTTTGGCATTTCTGTAACTACTAAATTCTTTGAAATTATCTTTATTGTAAGTTTGTAGTGTGTGGTGTGATTGTCACAAATCATAAATATTTTCCTTGAAAATTCATCTTTGATTTATTAACTAAAGTGAGATGGTTTTTTTTAAAGATACTTATACTATTGTTTCATCCCAAGCAATAATCATTATGAAATTTGAATTTGTTTTTTTACCTATCTGGTGTTGGTGAGGTTCAATTAGACTTTCCAACAGCTGAGGTATTAATAATTTAGAAAAGCATCATTTAATAATAGAATGAACTGTTATTTCATTAATAAAACACCAAGATTGTGTTGCTGTTGGCTATTTTTAATGAAAAGAACATTAGTGAGAAAAGCCATATAGCAGAAAATGCTGTTATTGAGTTTCCTAGAAAGAAGAGTATGTTTGTTGCGCGCATATATATATATATATATATATATATATATATATCCAGAGCTGTAGAACAGCAGGCTTGATAACAATTTTTTTTTTTTTTTGCAGTACTGGGGATCAAACTCAGGGCTTTGTGCTTGCAAGGCAAGCACTCTACCAGCTGAGCTATCCCCCCAGCCCGATAACAAATGTTTGAAAAAAAAATTTCTTTAGTACCAGGAATTGAACCCAGGGGTGCTTAACCACTGAGCTACATCCCCAGTCTTTTAATATTTTATTTAGAGACAGGGTCTCACTGAGTTGCTTAGGGCCTCAGTAAGTTGCTGAGGCTGATTTTGAACTTGTGATCCTCCTACCTCAGCCTCCAGAGCTGCTGGAATTACAGTCCTGTGCCACCACACCTGGCCTCTTAACTAATTTTTAAGTGTATATTGCAGTATTGTTAACTATGGGGACTTGATTGCAGAATGGATCTCTAGAACTTGTTCTCTTGCATAATCAAGAATTATACCTATTGATTAGCAATTTTATCCTTCTCCTCCAGGCCCTAGCAGCCACCATTCTCCTCTCTGGTTCTATAAGTTTGACTATTTAGATGCTTCATATAAGTAGAATCATGAAGGATTTGTTTGTCTATGACTGCCTTATTCCACTTAGCATAAATTTGCCAGACAAGCTGTTATTTTTACAGCTTTCTTCTTTACTATGAATGGGGTAGGGCAGGGGGCATGAACTTTTATGGGCAACTTTATAACATTCAAATAGTGTTTTTTTTGTGTCTTAACATTTTTTAAGATGGTAGCAGCATGCTGTGGTTATTGGAATCAAATCTGTCTGGATTCCTCCCTCAGATATTCCCTGCAGACCTAATGTAATAGCCTCATATGGAGTACAGATGCTCCTTGATTTATGATGGCATTATGTCCCAAAGAACCCACTGTAAGTTGAACACATCAGTCAGAAATGCACCGAATACCCCTAACCTACTAGACCTCATATCTTAGCCGTATAGTCGACTATGGAATGTCAGTTGCTTCCTCTCATGATTGTGTGGCCGGCAGCAGCTGTGGCCCACTCCTGCTGTCCAGTATCATGAGAGTGTCATGCCCCACATAACTATCCCAGAAAAGAGCAAAATCCAAAGTATAGTTTGTACTGAATTCATAATGCATTCACACCATCTTAAGTCTAGCCATTGTTGAGTCAGGAATCATTTATAAACACAAGCCATTCTTTGGGGTACAGGAAGAAAATACTGAACATCAATTTATTTTTAGCACATTCTTTGAGAGTTCTGTTTGTATGTTTTATATTAAGCATACTAGTACAGAACTTGTACATATGATTTATAAATACACGTGCATCAATGTTATATGCTTGAACACTTTCTACTGATGAGGGTGGGATATCAGGGTGGGGGCATTTGGTGCCCACTTTTTTCAGTAGGAACTCACTAACTCACAGTGCCATTTTGGCATGCCATCCTGTAATGACTCAGAGCAGTTTAGTTTTATAGGCTTTGAGAAAAGTATAGCACATAGGTCCCCGTGGAATGGGAATGATGGGGAAGGGGTCAGAGAAGACAGCCAAAAGAGAATCCCAGCGAGTGATGGCCAAGTATGTTTTGTTTTTGGTACTGGGGATTGAACCCAGGGGTGCTCAACCACTGAGCTACATCCCCATACCTTTTTCTGTTTTATTTTGAAACAGGTCTCACTAAGTTGCCTAGGGCCTCATTAAATTGCTGAGGCTGATCTTGAACTTGCGATCCTCCTGCCTCAGCTTCCCAAGTGGCTGGGATTGCAGGCTTGCGTGATGATGCCCAGCTGGTGGCCAGTACTTGTGAGGGAACTTTTGTCTTCAGTTTGCTTGTTTTTAGAAGCAAGCTCAGGGATTTTTGTCTTTTTACAGAAAACAGAACTGTCTCCTCAGGACCTAGTTTACTAACTGTCTTCCTGGGAGTGGTGTGCATTGCAGCCCTGATGCTGCCCACGCTGGGGGATGTGGAATCGCTGGTGCCTCTCTACCTCCACTTAAGTGTGAATCAAAAATTAGTGGCTGCTTATATCTTAGGTAAGGGGTTTAAAGATGCATTTGGGACATATGTGTAGGGTTTTATGTTGGGGGGGTAGTGGGTTGGCTTCTTTTTTCAAAAACAGGTTGAAGGATTGTTCAAAAGCACACTGAGTTCTGAGGTGGGGTACATTTGAAGATTTAATTTGGGGCTTGCATTTCGTTGTCTTTGACTTGTTTATCTAGTGCCTACAACTGTATTTACTCAATTCTTTTCCTTTCACTGACTTACGGTGCTATAATGGATGTATGAAATGCATATGTTTCGTAATACAGTCTTTCTACTGGCAGGAACTGCTCCTGGGGAAACACTTAGACAAGGTGTACACCGTGATAAAGATGAACATGCAACGTTGCTTAATATCGTGAACCTTTCTCTTTAAACCAGTTCCCCATTTCCTGTTCATTCTTGCAGTCATCCTGGCTTGAAATCCTAGAGTTAATTATTTCAACGGAGCCAACCTGTATTCAGTGCCTTCCATGTGTTGAGCAGTGTGATTGTGGTGATGCATGGCTCTTTCCTCATATCCTTCTCTCACTTCAACTCTTTCCAGTATCCTCTCAGTATTCCCTACTGTGCCCTTTCTTTTTTAAATTTCTACATTGTCTCCCTACCTTCTGTCTGTTTTCTTTCTCACTCTTCCTTCCCCTCATTCCCCTGTCCCCCACAACCATCCATCACATTGGTGTCAGGTCAATATCCATTCTCTTTTGGTTTTATAACCATTCCCTACTGAAAACCTCAGAAGTTCCCCATAGTCACTGGATGAAGTTAAACTCCATATCTCAGCATTTAAGACTCTACAATCAGCTGGATGCAGTGGCGCATGCCTGCAATCCCAGCAGCTTGGGAGGCTGAGGCAGGAGGATCGGGCGTTCAAAACCAGCCTCAGCAACTTAGTGAGATTCTATGCAACTCAGCGAGACCCTGTCTCTATATAAAACATACATAAAAAAGGCTGGGGATGAACCCCCTGGGTTCAGGCCCCGGCAAACACACACACACACACACTCAACTCTCCACAATCTGAGACTTCTTGAACCAGTCTGGTCTAGCCACTTTCCTGCGTAAGTCCTTGAGTACAGATGGTTGGATTATTTATTGACTCTGGAAAAGTTCATCTAACGTCCTAGTTCTCCCAGGCCCTTGCTCATACCATGTCTTTACCTGGAATGTCTGCCCATCCCATTGTTCTGTATCTTTTCTGTGCATCTTTTAAGGGGACAACCTTTGGGGACAACTTTGTAGATTGCCCCAGTGTTACATGATCATCCTCCTTTCTCCTGTGTGACACATATGAATGTGTTTTGCTGGGGATAGAACCCAGGGCCCCACACATGCTAGGCATGTGTTCTACCACTGAGCCACAACTCCAGCCCTGTACTTTTTATCACTTGTTCTCCTCCCCATCCATTTAGGACTGAGCACATTCTTATATTATTTACATGTTCACGGTCTTGCATGCAGGATCACTGAAGAAAAGCAGGAACTCTGTGCTTCTGTCTCTGTGGCCCTACGGCCCTGATACAAATAGCCTCTTGAAGCTTCTGTTGCCGAAGCTTGCTGGCTTTATTGACACTTTAAAATGGCATGTCTGCTATAATTATAGCCGATGTGACTGGATAAAATAGGAGGTATGTGTGATGGTGAGATGAACTATGGCCAGACATTAGTGATTTAATTAAAATCTATTCAGTGACTGCCCCTTGCTGTGAATTGGATTTTTTTCTGTATAATATCAACTAAATTCAAATTGACTTTGGGGTCTTGGTAGAGTGTCTGCCTATGTGTTAGATTTTTGAATTCATTGAGGCCTAAAGAATTGCTTGTTGAATGGAAGAGGCTGTCAAATGCATGTCTTTAACTGTTGTCTGTTTTTCCTTTCAGGTCTTATCACAATGGCTATACTTAGAACGTGAGCAAGGATTTCAACTGACTTCTAAAGTAAATTTATCTTGAAAATATGAATGTGGACTGCCTTTTATCTCTATTCACTCCATTAACATGCCACAAACTATTGAATGATTTCAAGTAACTGCAAATGTATAATATATATTTTAAATTTCTCTATAATTTTATTTGAAGGACGCCAGCACATTATGTTACAGACAGCAAGGATGCTTCTGAGTGACACCTAGGAAACTATTTGAAGAAATTCTTTTTATATCTATGCCTGTTGTGCAAAAGACTTTAAAACATTTGTTATTTTCTCATCATTTTTCTAATTCACTTTGATTGATAAGAGTCGTGTGTCCTTCAAAGCTAAAGGCTGAAAAGAACAAAATGACCAGCCTAAAAATAAAATTACATTGACTTCCTAGCTACACACATCAATGTTACTATGTAAAGTATACCTTGCCCTCTATTATTGTAAACAGTTGCTATGGTGTTTCTGAGAGTTTTACAGTTAACGTGTGGAGGGTTAAAAAAGTATAAGGTACTAAGGGATCATGCTTATCCTAGGGTCTCACGGAAGATAGGACATATTTAATTCATCTTGTGAACTACAGATGGGTTGTGGTCCATACACCAAGCATATGGGTTTTTTAAAAAACCTAATTGAAGTAGGTTGACCTATTTGGTCGTCCAGAGTTCTAAGGGAAGGTAGGCATTTGTTTAGTTAGTTGGTTTGCCCTGGCTTTACCTCGGGTTAATGCTTTATGTTAATAGGGGGGGAAATCCCTTTATCTTTTCTCCCAAGACCCTTGCCTGCCTGACTGTAAGTGACTTGCCCAGATTGGGATTATCAGGTATCAGATGGTTTCTGTGGAGATGACTTTTTCACCTTTAAATTCTTAAGCTGAGAATGGAAAACCCTTGATACCTGTGTCTATTTTATATCAGTCACTGAGACATTTTTTAAGTTTTTATTTATTAAAGTTTTTATTTATTAAAACAACTTTACCAAAAAGTCCCCTAAGCACAACTATTTACATTTCTTTGTAGCCTCTTCTGATCTCTAATACATATATATATATGCACACACATATGTGTATATATGTATATAATATGCAGTTTTAACTGTTATTGTCATAGCAACTGATCTTTTTGTCTTAGGATTTTTATCTGAAAGCACAATGCATTGAGTCTCTTGAAAATCATCTTTCAGATCTTTTTACAGAATGAATTTATGCACTGCTACTGTAGCATTCTCAAGGAATATACGTAAACACAAATGTACGCCTGAAGTTGGTTTTTGGAGGAAACAGTTCTGCTTCTAAAAGCTTTTATGTCTAGTCTTTCATAGAAAATCATGTTTAACCATTTGGGGAGCATAAATCATTCAGTGGCTCATGTCTGTACATTGTTTAATGACTGAGAAGCACATAAATATAATCTACTTTGAACTTTGTTAAAAAAATCTTATGTTTGGGAGGCTCTCTTGTTTCTCTATCCATTTTTCAAGCTGTGTGTGTGTGTGTGTGTGTGTGTGCGCGTGTGTGTGGTAACATTGCAAAGAACAGAAATTACTTTTAAAAAATAAAAGAAAATGGAGGCCTGAGTTTCACATTGATTTAAACAGTTTATTTGGTTTAACTCAGAGGAACTCAGAGAATTTTAACTCTCCTATTAAAGTTGTCTCATATTTTTACGAATTAAGTAGGGAAAATAAGAACAGTGAAATATATGAGCTAGAGATGTCCTTAGTTTCTTATTTTACCAAGGTGGTTAATTTTTTTTTTTTTGTACTGGGGATTGAACCAAGGGGTGCTTTGCCACTGAGCCACATCCCAGGTCCTTTTTAAAATTTTAATTTTGACACCACTTCTCACAAAGTTGCTTAGAGCCTAGCTAAGTTGCTAAGGTTGGCCTTGAACTTGCAATCCCTCTGCCTTACCCTCCCTAGTAGCTAAGATCACAGATGTGTGCCACCACACCTAGATAGTTAATTCATCCTTTTTAAAATATCTTTTTGTAGGTGGACACAACGTCTTTATTTATTTTTATGTGGTGCTGAGGATCGAACCCAGTTTCTCAAATGTGCTAGACAAGCGCTTTACCACTGAGCCACAACCCCAGCCCATAATTCATTTTTTTTGGGGGGGGGGGATAGCAGGGATTGAACTCAGGCCCTCGAACACTGAGCCATATCCCCAGCCCTATTTTATTTTTTTATTTAGAGACAGGGTCTCACTGAGTTGCTTAGCACCTCGCCATTGCTGAGGCTGGCTTTGAACTCGGGATCCTCCTGCCTCAGCCTCCTGAGCTGCTGGGATTACAGACATGCATCACCATGCCTGGCTCCATAACTCATTCTGAATTTAACTTTTTGAATAGGTAACAGACATACTTCAAAAATTAAAAGCTATAAAAAGGTATAGAGTGAAAAATCACACCTTCCCACCCTGTCTACCCAGACCTACAAATGACCACTTTTATCAGTTTAAATATACTTCCGATGATTCTTTATGTAAAAAAAAAAAATGTAGTCTTATTTCCTTTATATCTAAATGATAAGAATTTTGTGAGTAGAGAGCTGGGACTTGAGATAGCTCTGGCTCAGTGAGTTTGGTTTATACATGCAGAAGAAAAGGCAAGGAAGTACATGCCACCAGGTGGAGACTGGGTTTGGAATGACATTTACAGAGAGATTTGAGGCTATGATGTGTGCCATGAAGAAAATGTTTTGCTGCCATAATTCAAGGGGAAGAAAGTAGAATGTGAAAGAAGTAGCAAGCTGGCCAAAGGGCCATAGGTATTTCTAAGTTCAATCGTGGAAGAAGCAATGAACTAGTTGTCCTTGTGAGATCAAATATGACTCATCCTGAAAGTGGCTGGCAAACAGGAAACATGCAGCAAGAGACGTGGCAATGGTTGTAATTATCTGTCACTGCAGGTGTTTCTGCCACCTCGAAATGGTTAGGTCAGCACAATCCCGCCGCCCTGGTTCACTTCAAGAGGAGTTGTAGCAAGTCAGCATGTAGGTTTCTAGAAGGATTCTGGAAATGCCCCTAGAACTTTTCCTTCGCCAAGCAATTAAGTGAAAGGACTATAGCAGCCACTGAGGGATAGCTATAGGGTTTCTGCACACCCAGGGAAACAGGTTAGGCTTTCAGAATGTCACTATTGCCAAAGAGAGTGAAGATTTCAAGTATCACCCAACGCCCTGAAATTTAGGGAGAACATGCCTCAAAAGAACAATTTAGACCTAAGGAGAAGTTGGGCGAAACTGGCTAGAAGATTGAAAATGGAGGAGCCTAGCAGGGCCTGGCTGGATGATACTAGCAGCAGAAATGTCAAATCTGTGATTATTGCACTAGGAAGATATTTGCTACACCTGTGAGCTGGGAGTGATTAAAAACATACCAGAGCACAACTTCCGTCTATGGGACTAAGTGCCAAAGAGAATAACAAAAGAGTTGACCCAGCTTCAGAGCATTAGGATGAGGCCTTGTCTGGTGACCACATCAAAGATCCTTTAAGCCATAGGCAGAGAAAGGAAGACTCAATGAGGACACTGTTTAGAGAGGCTTTCTGTGATGAAGAGAACAAAAATGAATGGACTAAACTCAATTTGGCTATTTCCCTTATTTTGTTCTTTTGTTTTTTCTCTGATTTGCCCATCATTTAGCTAATCACAAAATCCAACAAAAAAAACTTCACCAAATTAAAGGGCACCAGCTCTGGGTTACGTCAGCTTCAATACCTAATAAAAACTGGGCCCAGTTTCAGGAAGATGATGGCAGGGAATGTCCAGCTCACTCAATGTATTTTCCAATTAGCTGAGCAATTGCTTTGTGAATCACTGACTTAATGAGAACAAGCGAGGCAGTTCAGGCTGTGATCAAGCTAGGTGGCAGGCAAGCCTGTTTCAATAGAGTGAAAAGAATAAATGATTTCAGGAGAACAGAGGTAGATTTTTGTCCAACAACGTGGAGAAAAACGGTGCAAAATCCCACTTGACAAAATAAAGTGTGAACTGTGCTAATGTTAAGAAAAACATGCGGAACCCTGGAGTAGATGGCGGAATGCAAATTCAGTGCACACATGTGGATAAAATCCCACAGTAATTCACTTTTTTTTGGTCAATTTTTTTGTTGTTCTATTTAGTTATACAGTAAATCACTTTTGCACAATCATAAGTTATGGGAGGTCAAGGCTTGGAGAATTTAAAAAAAACTCTCCTCAAAAATGTATTTTTGGAGCTAATCACTGTGCTAGGTAACCTATATCTTCTGTTGTTCTCAGGCTGTTAGGAAACAGGTGTTTTCTATTTGTTTGTGGTTCTCTTTAAATGTATTTTGTAGTGTAGTTTTGGGTTCGCAGCTGAAACTGTGAACTCTGTGCTGAAAGTACAGAGAGTTCCTTTTGCATGCACAGCTTCCCCCTCTACCAACATCCCACACGGTGGTGGGACCACATTTGTGACAATCCAGAAACTACACTGATGCATCATTATCCTGCAAAGTCCACAGTCTGCCAGGGTTCACCCTTTCATGCACATCTATGGGTTCAGACAAATGTATAATAACATGTATCAGCCAGTATGATGCAAAGTTTTACTGCCCTAAAAATTCCTTGTTGGGCGGGGCGCGGTGGTGCACACCTATAATCCCAGCAGCTTTGGAGGCTGAGATAGGAAGATCATGAGTTCAAACCCAGTCTCAGCAACTTAGCGAGACCCTGTTTCAAAATAAAATCCAAAAAAGGGCTGGGTATGTGGCTCAGTGGTTAAGTGCCCCCAGGCTCAATCCCTGGTACCGAAAAAAATAAATAACAAAAAACATTGACAGCATGTCCTGGATTCGATCCCTGGCACTGGGGGACCCAGCTCACTAAGAACAGAGAATATAGTACAATGAATTTCTCCTATGCACCCACTACTTGCCTTCAGAAATTACTAACCATAGTCAATCTTAGATTTTGTAAAGGCTACGGGAACACAGCAATTGGCATACTGGTTGTTACTTTTGTGGAAAAGGGGCTTCTTCTCAGTCATTTTTATTGTATTTATTTGTAGCACTGGGGACAGAACCCCAGGGCCTTGTGAATGCTAGACAAGTGCTATATAACTGAGCCATATCCCCAGCCCTCATTTTAATTTAATTTATTTATATAGCAGTACCCAGAGGACCTCTACCACTGAGCTCCATCCCCATCTCTTTATTTCATTTTTTATTTTGAGACCATGTCTTGTTAAGTTGCTGATGCTGGTCTTGGACTTGTGCTCCTCCGGATCCATCTGCCTATGTGCACCATGGCACCCAGCCCTCAGTCATTTGTTTTTGTGTTTTTGGTGCTGGGGGTTTAACCCAGAGGCACTTTACCACTGAGTCACATTCCCAGCCCTTTTCATTTTTTATTTTGAGACAGGGTCTTGTTAAGTTGCTTTGCTAAGGCTGGCCTTGAACTTGTGATCCTTCTGACTCAGCCTCCTGAGTTGCTGGGATTACAGGTGTGGGCTACTGCACCCAGCCCTGTTATTTTTAAATGTGACTCAATTGTTCTGCAGTGACCATGTATTGAGCAGTTAACTATGCCAGGCACTTTGCCAATGAGACCTAGACCATTGCTACTGCAAGTGTGGTCTATGGCCAAGCAGCTTGGGCATCTCCTGGAGCCTACTAACAGTGGAGAGTCTCAGGCTCCACCCGAGACCAGTCAAATTAGGGTCGGCCACCTAACAAGATCTCCAGGTGACCTGGACCTGTATTAAGAGTTGAGAAGCACCATCTGACTGGCAGAATAGCCTTCTAACAATCTTGAACAAGGCCGATATTATCATGCCCAAGTTACAGATGAGATGACCGAAGCTGAGAGATACCACTAGGCTTTTCCAAGAGCCCACAGTTAATCAATTTAGGTCTGTGTGGCTTCAGAGTCTGTGATTTACAGCATGCTTCCTTCCAGGGAGAATTCACTTTTGCAGCAACTCCAGTTGAAAAAAATATAGAATCAGAAATAATGTGTGTACACACAACACAAAAATATCCAGTCATCTCAGCCACAACAATAGCAGAAAACCAAACTGCCTGCTCTGGTGCTGGCAATCCCTTGCTCCACTGAAAGGCCTTTTCACTTTTCAGCTAGTTATTATGGTCTCACATAGATAGCTAAATATTTCAGAGTGGTCAGGCAAAGAAAACTGGAACAACTATTAGAGTTACTCCATTTTGACAGTGACTGCTGACCCAAATAGGATTCAAATTGCAAACTACAAACTCTCCCAGAACAAAGATTTGCTATAAACCCAAATAACTGGTAAAGGCATTTAAAAAATGTGTGTCAGGACTGGGGATTTGGCTCAGTGGTAGAACTCTTGCTTAACATGCTCAAGGTCCTGGGTTCGATCCCCGGCACTGGGGGACCCGGCTCACTGGTGCTATCAATCTCTCATATGCTGTTGCTCCCCTGCCTTCACCAGATGCAGGCCCCTTGACCTTGGACTTTCCAGCCTCTGGAACTGTAAGAAATGAATTTCTTTATATAAAAGTTTTTTTTTCAGACCAGTTTGACATCTATAGGCAGGAAGGACAAGTGGCTGACTGAGTTGCATACACCAAGAAGGGAGCCTTAATGCTTGAATCCAGCTGGGTACAATAGGTCCTTTTGTTTTCTGGGCAGCTTTTTGAAAGGAATATTACTGGAAAAGGTAGAAAAAGTGTAATGCCTGGAGCACACCTCCAGTTTAGCAGGAACTCATTAGATCTCAGGAACTTTTCTCCTCTGATCCTGGGAGGAGATTGGGCTATTTCCTCTCTTTCACTGCCCTAATGACTCTGGAGACCTGCATTAATGGATCAGCATGGCTACTCGGTTTTGCAATGAGCTGATGTGATGATTAATTAGCCTCTAGCAGGAACCTGATGAAGTCCTCAGGTCAAAGCCCCAGGGATCTAATTCGGGACAATCTGCACACACACACACACACAAGAACAGGTGAAGAGGCCCACAAAATGGCCTGGTGATAGGCGACCGACCATAGGGATTATGATTGACTTTTTGACAACCAAATGACCTGGACACAATGTGCTGTTGTGAAACAGTAATCCGACTCAAAAGTACTAAACCTGTGTGCTCCACAAAGCTAGTTATGTTTAAGCAGGAAATCAAATTTTTAGTGTAGGGCTGGGGCTGTAGGTCAGTGGCAGAGTGCTTGCCTAGCACATGTGAGGCACTGGGTTCGATTCTCAGCACCACATAAAAATAAATAAGTAAAATAAAGATATTGTGTCCATCTACAACTAAAAAAAATTTTTTTTAATTCTTAGTGTATTTCCTCTGCAATTTAAATAACTATTTGGATTGCTTTATCCCACATTCTAATGGATTGAATTAATGCTTTGCAGCCAACTTACCTCACTAAAAAAATTATAACAATGCTAAGAATGAGTTGAAATAAACAAAAACAAAAGACCTAGGGTATAATAGTTAAGAATTACTTTAAGAATATTTTTTAAATACTGAAGAGTATTTTAAAGAGAGTATTTTCAACACCACATTTTAGTAATGTATTCATCAGTGTATTTTCCCTCCAAAACCTTCACAAAGGCTTTTCTAAAATCCCTTTTTATCTCATTGGTCACCTTTGTAAAGTTAGAAGGGCAGTTATTATTTATCTCTCTGTAGTAGATGAGGAAACTAAGGCCCACAGTTGGCATTTACTGGCTCTCCACGAGAAGTCTGCTGTAAAGAGTAAGCTGTGCCCTACTGATTTACTCCATTATGTACAGAACAGTAGTTTACAGGCTGTGCCTAAACCTGAGTTACTCCATTTTATAAAGCACTAGCTAGCCATAAGTTCCTCCATTTTGAGTATAAATACTGTGAGGCAGAATGACTCTACACCTTGTTTCTACAAGTAAACAACAACCATCTGCTTAGCACAACCATAAGGCACAAACTGATAAATTAACCATGCTAATAAAAATGACCACCTGTGAACTTATCAAATTAATCAGAAGCCCACGAATGCATAGGCATATCAAACTCATATTAAAAAAAGAAACAGGCCTACAAGCTTATCAAACATGTCAGAGCACTGAATGAAGCAACCCCCTTGCCAAGGCCCATAAAACAAGCACCCCAAGACAGGACACAGCTGCACAATGACCCGGTCACCTGGTCACTCATCACAAGCCTTGCCCAGGAAAATTCGAAGTGACAAACCTCTGAATCTATTCTCAGGCTTCAACACAACACGGTTTCTCCTGCCCCTGACGACCTTGCATGGCCCACTCTAAGTTGCTGACACTTCCAGCTGACACCCTGAAACTGCCATCCATCTGGACTTTGGACTGGAATAAGTTCTGTGCTTTGCAAGCTCTGTGCCCCGCATAAGTTCTTTGACTAGTATCATCCTGACTACCACGGTGACTCTGTCTTCAGGTATCTGCTCTTTGCCTTTGCTCTCAGTTCAGTTTCCTGAACTGTGGCCACCTTAACCCTTTCTGTAAAAAAAGAAAAAAAAATATAGTATGTATATATATATATATATATATAGATATAGATATATAGATATATAGATATAGATATAGATATGTTTGTGTAAAGGGTGATGTATGACTTCAGTGTTACAGATATTAGTAAATATTGGAATATAAGAACCTGCAATAGCCCAGCTTATGACTATCAGATCACCCACAAGTATTTGATGAACCACCACAGCTGAGAGTGGTATAGCCTGCAAATTTATTGTTATTCAATAATTCTGACACCGCTGAAAGACACAAACATGTATGGCATGTATGGTCTATGTTAACAGCATCGCTTGCCCAGCAACTAAGAGGCAGAGTCAAGACCAGCATCCAGACCAGACACTGGTCCTGTGTTGTTTCCAACTTCTCAAAAATTGAAGAAAAAGATAGTACAGAAACAGCCACAAAAATTACCCCCCAAGAAAACCAAGGCAGCCAGGTGCAGTGGTGCACACCTGTAATCCTAGGGCTCTTGAGAGGCTGAGACGGGAGGATGGCAAGTTGGACGTCAGCCCCAGCAACCTAGTGAGACCCTGTCTCAAAATAAAAATATTAAAAGGGCTGGGGATGTACTTCAGCGGTAGAGTGCCCCTGGGTTCAATTCCCCATACCACAAACAATTAAAAACAACAAACAAACAAACAAAAAGGCAACAGAGAACACGCCAGGATTATTAAATGAGTTCAAAAACCATCTTGTAATAGGGGCTCCCCTTGAAATTGTCCATCACTTCCCTCCTTCCCTTTTGCCCTTCTAGCCTTCCCTATCCTTTGGACTAAGAAAAGCCCTGCCTAGATGGTAACTGCCACCAAGAGGAAGAGCCTGGGCAGCCTACAGACTCCTAGCCTCCATCCCTCCCCATGAACGCCATTTGCCTCCCTGAGCCAGGGGACAGATCTTTGAGAAGCTACTCCTTTACCTTCCTCAGGGTTGGCCTTGAACCAACCCGACTTGTTCCTCCCAACATTCACCTCCTGAATGTTGGTACTTAAGTGGTGGGCAGCCTGGACTTAAAAAAAAAATATATATATATATATGTGTGTGTGTGTGTGTATATATATATATATATATAAAAAATTAATATTTTTATTTGTTCTAATTAGTTATACATGACAGTAGAATGCATTTTGACACATCATACATAAATGGAGTATAACTTCTTATTCGTCTGGTTGTACATGATGTAGAGTTACACAGGTTGTGTGATCATATGTGCACATAGGGAAATAATGTCCGCTTCATTCTGTTATCAATCCTACCCCCATACTCCCTCTCCACCCTTCACTCCCTCCTGTCTAGTTCAAATTACCTCTATTCTCTCCCCCATTGTGAATTAGTATCTGCATATCAGAGGAAACATTCGGCCTTTGGTTCTTTGAGACTAGCTTATTTCACTTAGTATGATATTCTCCAGCTCCATCTGTTTACCCACAAATGCCATAATTTCATTCTTCTTTAAGGTTGAGTAATATTCCATTGTGTATATGTACCACATTTTCTTTATCCATTCATCTGCTGAAGGACACTTAGGTTGGTTCCATAGTTTAGCTATTGTGAATTGAACTGCTACTAAACATTGATGTGACAGCCTGGACTTTTAATTCCAGTAACATTTTCACTTTGGAAATTACAAATTACACCAATGGGTTATTTGGTAAGGGGAGCAACCTGAAGCATAAGTAGCTGCTTTCATCATGCATACTGAGGGCCTTTGGTTGTGACTATGATGCAGCCCAGAGCAATGGCACTCGGGGTAGGGCACAGAACTAGGTGCCTTCTGTTCTGCCTTCCCTAGCTGCCTCATCAAAGAGGAAGGATGGAATGTTCTGGAAGGTGGGGGGTTCCTACTCAGAAAGTAGGGAACTGGGGCCAGTTACCAGGACTATAGTGCTCCCTAGCTCAAAGGCAGATATCAGCTCCCTCCTCTACCTCTGGGGCTGGCTGTGGAGGGAGCCACTAGTTTGAAGTCATTTCTTCTAAAGGGCACCAGGTCCTAATAGGTCTGACCCCGGCTTTGTGTGTGTGCCACTGTTAAGGTGAGGAGAGCGTGGTGCTCTTCATGAAGAGCAAGGTAAATGCACGTAAAGGGGAAAAGTCAAAACAGCCCAGGGGTCTGAATGAATCCTTGCCATGGAACCTGGGCTTCCCTTCTGCTAGCCCCTTCTCATTTTAGCAGTACTCTGTGTTATTATTTTCTTTCTTTTGTTTTGGCAGTACTGGCGATTGTACCCAGGACCTCATCCATGCTAAGCAAGCACTCTACCACTGAGCACCACACCCCTAGTCTTTTTAAATTTTCTATCTTGAGACAGGACCTCACTAAGTCGCTGAGGTTGGCCTTGAACTTGCAATCCTCCTACCTCAGCCTCCTGAGTCACTGGGATTATAAGGCATACACCACTATACCCAGCTAGGAAAGTACTTTAAAATTACAAAATTATAGAGAACAAATTAATGGTTACCAGAGGTAAGGATGGGGAAGGGTGGATATGACTATAAAGGAGAATAGAAAGGAGATCTTTGTGATGGTAAGTCCATGAATCTATACATTTAATAGAATGGCATAGAACTAGACACACATTGTAATTTTCTAGTCTTTCTATTGTACTATCATTATGTGAGATGTAACCATTGGGGGAGACAGGGTGAAAGGCAACTTCCCGTGAATCTATAATTTATTTCAAAATAAAAAGTAAAAAACAAAACAAAACAAAAACCTCAAGCACAATCCTGCATTTCTTTTAAGTGCCCTACAAAACCTTCATTTTCCAATTTTTCTTTTGAACGAAGTCTATCCCACCCTCACTCTACACCACCCCTCCTTGATTCTTGAGAACTAAAAGTATAGACTTGGGAACAAACTTGCCCACTTGGCTGTGAGACGTTAACCTGTAATGCCAGCAACTCGGGAGGCTGAGGCAGGAGCATGGCAAGTTCGAGGTAGCCAGCGTGGGCAACTTAGTACACCTTGTCTCAAAATAAAAAATAAATAAGGGCTGGGAATGTGACTCAGTGGTAAAGCACCACTGGGTTTAACCCCTGAGCCTGCCAAAATTAAAGAGAGAGAAAAAAAGAAATAGTTTCCTTATCCCCATCTTAATTATCCCACTGGAAAAAAAAAAGTCAGAGAATGTGTGTGACCTTCTTTTATTTGAATCTACGGACCTGATGTTTCAGGTGGAGCTATCCATTGGTAATGGCTTGAAAAGACTGGAAAGATTCTATATCTGACTAAGCCAGCTCTTCTTCCTACCATGGGAAAAAAGCAGAAACATGTTAAATTCCTTTCATCCCCTCAGTGTGAATAGAAGTAGCAACTGGAAGGAGGGAGAAGGGCAGGCCAGGAAGCTCTGGGTATTGAACTGCCCCTGAAGTCAGGCACTTGGAGAAAAGCAGTAGTTCAGCTAGCCTTAGAGAGGGGCCATTTTGAGTTGAACGTAGAAACCTGAACCAGCTTCTCCTCCCCACCTCTCCAGAAGAGATAGACAAAGCTGGAGCCCTTCAGGGCAATCAGGTGGTTATCTCAGGCAGGGTATCAAGGGATCTGGGAGGGGAACATGTGCTGCAGGTCATCAGAGTCCAGACACACCCTCCCCTCCCCAAAAGGCCCCAACTTGGCCTTCATACATTCTGTGTTATCTCCCGGAAACTTCTTCAGTACCCCTCAGTTGGCCCATGCAAGACAACAGTTGATATAAATTGACTCATATTATTTTCTAATTTTAAGCCTGAGGGACCTGAGTTCAAATCCTAGTTCTAACACTTACTAGCTACAGGATCTTAGGCATGCAGTCTAGACCTGACGCCCCTCAGTGTGTTCATCCATTCAGTGGGGGCAACTCCAGCCTGAAAGGGTTTGTAAAGCGTTTGGCACCTCACAGGTGCTCAGCAAATGTTAGCCCTGTTGGCTCGGCTCATTCTTTGCCATGTGGATGCCACATTGCTCACTGGAAAGGAAGCTCTTCTTTCTCCTTTAGTACCTAGCCTAGGGTTGGGCACACAGTAGCTTGTTAATGAATCCTTGTTGGCAAGGCTAAATGGCACTAGTTGTTTCAATGATGCTGCTGATGGAGACCTGAAATGGGCATAAGGGAATGCCAACATTCCACATTCCAATTCAGAGGATGAAGGGGACGTGCTGATTTTTTTTTTTTTTTGGCAGTACTGGGGATGGAACCCAGGGCCTAATGCACGCTAGGCAAGCACTCTATCACTCAGCTACACCCGCTGCCAACACGCTGAACTCTTTACTTCCTTGATACATTGTTAGAGCAAAATCCTTCACGTGGTAAAGCCTGCCTTTCCTCCAGTTACACAACCCCAGGAAGATTAGAAGGCAATGCTTTTATGTACCCTGACAAAATGGTTTCTTAAACAGTTTATCAGGTGTAGAGCAGAAAGAAGAATGAACTACAGACTAACATGCTTATTGCCATAGAAGTGAGAAGATTATCAAAGACAGCAATAAGATCTGACATTGACCTAGTTATATATATACACCCCAATCACTGTCTTGGGACTACACTTCGTGAGGTAGAGTGGAAAGAAGAATGCATCAGGAAATGAAGACCAGAGCTCTAGCCCCAGATTCGATCACTCATTCTCTCGCTCAGCCGTGGCAGACGCTCGGTAAATATCTGATGGCTCATTCAGTGAATGACTATGCTCTATTGGGTAAACTTCAGACATGACCCTGCCTTTTTGGAATTTACTTAGTCAGTAGTTGTGTGACCCACAGGAAGTCTCGCTTCTCACAAATATATTAATATATATATATTTTTGTACCAGGGATTGAACCCACTGGTGCTTAACCACTGAGCTATATCTCCAGCCCTATTTTATATTTCATTTGAGACAGGGTCTTGCTAAGTTGCTGAGGCTGGCTTTGAACTCTTGATCCACCTGCCTCAGCCTCCCGTGCTGCTGGGATTACAGGCGTGCGCCACCGTGCCTTGCTATATTTATATCCTTAAGCAACTATTAGAATTATAGGAGAGAATGCAGAGGCAAGACTGTGCACACTGTGATTGCTTTCTATTATTGTCTGCTATGTAATAGTTATATGAATAGCTTGTGATCATTTGAAAATGATGTCCTAAATCTATTTCAAGGGGGCTGAGCATGCTCTGCCTATGTCATTTTCTTTCCTTACGTGTTGGCAAGCCACCCACAACTAGAGTGAGTAGGAGAGACAGTTGTGCTCTACTGGGCTAAATATCATAGACAACAGCACTCCATTCTGGATTCTCAGATGGACTGGATTTCAGATATGGTTCCTCTTATAGATGGAATCATATTCCCCAAAAAGGTATCTTGCAGTCCTGTGGATGTGCCCGTATTTGGAAAAAGGCTTTTTGCAGATGTAAGGTTTGCCACTATAAAGATCCAACTGCGAGTTAAGAAAAGGTCTTAGGGTGGGCCCTAATCCAATATGACTGGTGTCCTTTAAGAAGAGGCAAATTTGGACACACACACAGAGGAGAACATCACGTGAGACACAGAAGAAAGAAGGTCATGTGAAGATGGAGACACAGATTGGAGTTCTACAGCTCTAAATAAAACACTCCCCAAACAGAAACAGCACCCCCACCCTCTGCCCTCTGCCCTCCATGTAGTCTTGGTGAAGACTGCGATTGTTTTCTATGTATGTACATGAATGCACACGAAAATGATACCTTGGCCCAAGCACACGGACACACAGTCTTCAGAATGACACGAGAGCCCGTGTGGGACACTGAACTGCATTCCATATTTTCCAAATACACCAAAAGGGAACTCTCTGAAGTTTGACGGAGAAGAGCAAGGGCAGGCGGGCATGGGATGCATGGTGTGGGGTATACCAAACCAACAGCTGCCGCCTGCTAGCCTGCTGCAGGAGACTATCTTGGGAACGCTGTGGAGTCCATTCTGGGCCCCAATAAAGGTCAAGGAACTTTTGGGAGAACCAGCCTCATCTTAAGTTTACAAGTGCTATAGTGTCATGTGCTTTCAAGCCAGGCTGTACCTTGTCTCCGCCTAGACTCTTTGTTGGTTACCAAATAGTAATTTTCAAAATAGCATGTACCCACTGATTAAATGAGTCCTGCCGAAAGGATGAGTTCTTTTGCTTAGAATGGCAGCTTCTGGTTGGTCAAAGTTGTCAATAGCCATCAATGGATTCTAAAACTAGGGAGTAAAAGTTTTGTGAGAAACATAATTATTTACATAGTCTCAAAGAAATTCCCCATATATTAGTTATGAAGTACAAACAGAAAAATGGAATCTTTACAGTGAAAATAACCTGAAGACATCATCCTGACCAAGGAATCAAAGGTAACATCAACACTAATCTTCACTAGCTTATTTGTTTTACTTCTGCCAAAAGACATAACCTGACTCATCATTCCAGGCAAAGGACATATCAGGACAAACCAGGCAAATTCAAACTGAAGGACATTCTAATTGACCTGTACTCCTCCAAAAGACCATTACCATAAAAGACTAAAAAAAAAAAAGGCTGAAGACTGTTCCAGACTTAAGGAGATTTAAGAGAACTAAGACACGTGACAACTAATTACAAATGTGATTCTAGACTGGATTGTGGATGATTAAAAAAATAGCTATGCAGGTCATTATTGGGACAATTAAAATTTGAAAATGAACTATAGATTATATGATAGTGTTCTGTATCAATGTTACATTTCCTGAGCTTGATAACTCTATTGTGTTTATATAACAGAATGTCCTTGCTCTTAGGAAACAAAAACACTGTAGTATTAAGGGGCAAAGGGACACAATGTCTGCAACCTTCTCTCAAGTGTTTCAGGAAGAAAACTGGAGTGTGTGAGCTTGTCTGTATGTGTTGAGAGAAACAGTGATAAAGACAATGTAACAAGACCTTTATAACAGATGAATCTTGATCAAGGGTCTATGAAAGTTCTTTTTGCTATTTTGCATACAATTTGCATAAGTTGCCAATTAATTTTTTTTCATATATAAACATTCATTTATTTAGTGTTAAATTTAACAACTTTTTATATACAAGTTTTTTTAAATTTTATTTTTATTGTAAACAAATGGGATACATCTTGTTTCTCTGTTTCAATTAATATTTTTAAAACATATTCTTTAGGGGGTACAGGGTCAGTGGTAGAGTGCTTGCCTGGTATACTCAAGGCCCCAAGTTTGACTCTCAGCACTGCAAAATATGTTTGTTTTTTTATTTTGAAATATATATGTGTATATATGTTATTTTGAGCATTTAATCATGTGCCTGAGGCTGTGCTGTCTGTGAGATATTCAAGGGAGAATAAGTCATGGTGTCTATCCTTAGCTCACAGTGGGGCAGGAGGGACAAACAGAGAGGGGATCATTTTGGCATGTGGTGAAGGCTGCTGTGAGCGCCTAGAGGACAAATATAAAGCCCAGATTTGGGGGAAGGGGGTCAGAGGAGCTCTTTACAGAGGAGGTAGAGGGGAGGTTTAACGTTGGGAAACCCGGTGGAGATTTGAGGTGCCAATGAGACATGTGAGCAGAGGGCCTGACGGACTGGGATATGGGGAAGATGCCTGGACCTGTAGGCAACCAGAAGCCACCTGCTTCCCGAGGACAGACGACGAGGCATGGCACGGATTAGCAGGCGTCAGGGGCCAGGCTGAGGCCGCCATAGCCTCTGAGGTAACATTAGAAGCAGAAGCTTACGTAAGCAAAACCACTTGAGGTTGAAAGGTTGAACACAAGTGTGCTTACAGATGACCTTTGCAGTGATGCACACTGAATGTCTGAGGGACATCAGCCCCCAGATTAATAAATATAAGTAACCTGGATAAGGGCACGGCCCCAGCTGAGCTAGAGCTGCTAATAATAAACAGCGATGCAGGAAGAGAATGTCAAGTGATCATAAGAAACTAAAGAAGTGATTTTTTTGAGAACAGGATGAGCTTTACCAGCAATAAGGATAAGGGAGTAGCCAATTAACACACAACAGGATGGAGAGAGATTGTCGTTAATAGGAAAAATTCTCAGAACAGTACCGGGTCCCCTAATAAAGAGAATCAGCAAAGCAGTACTGCTGTTTCACAAGTCGATGGGGGAACGGGAATTTCCACTCAATTATGAGATACAAGAGCCCACATGAGAAAGTACGCGAATGTTCCTAGCAAGGGCCTGATGGGACATTTTTTTTCCTTTTCTTTTTTAAACTTTAATATTATGAAAAAATTTGGAAAACAGCATTAGTTTAAACCACATGAAATTGCCAAAATTGAACCATTTTTGACCTACGAAGATGACAATTTTGTGTTCCAAATGAAAACAAATGCCTGTATACCCACCCCCAACTTTAACAGTTACTGATGCATGATCAGTTTCATTTCACCCAAATCCCCCCACAGTATCCCAGCAAATGGATTGATTTGAAACAAATCTCTGGGGGAAGTTTGGTTATGCTTTTCAGTATTAAAATCTGTAAAACAAAGTCCAGTTATAATATATAAACCTAAAATTGATCGAAATATTCACTTTATGTGTCTATATAGTATTTTAATTATTTTATTTTCCCAGTAAGTTCTATATTCACATGGCTCAAAATTCAGAAGGTACAAATAACAAAAAGCAAACAAACAAACAAAAAAAGACCAGTGAAAAGTCCTTTTCCATCCTTGTCCCCTAGTCAACAGTTTTGAAGCCCTGTGCACCTGCCAACAGCTGGAGTCCTTAGAGGCAACCAATCAATATTAACAGTTTTTATGTATCCTTCTGGAGCTGTTTTATGCACAGGTTAGTAAATAGATTGCAAAACACTCACTCTTCTGCTTCTTGCTTCTTCTACTTATTAAATCATGAATATCATCCCATACCGACACATAAAGAACAGCTTCCTCCTTTTTTACAAATACCTAGCATTTAATTTTATGAACTGAAATTTATTTAACTCATCAAATCACTATCGATCAACTTTCAGGCTGTTGCCAAGCTGTTGTGAATACAGCTTCCGCTGCAGCAACTGGCCTTACCCATCCTCTTGCACGAGAGCAAGTAAATAATTAGGTAGGAGACATTCCTTAAAGTGGACTTGCAGGATGTAAGAGAATGTGCCTTTGCAATTCTGGTAGATACTTCCAAGTTGTCCTCTTTCCATTGAGAGTTGTTTGCATGCTGTCTGTGCCCTTTTATCAAGCACAGTATCCTGGGAACTCCTCTCTTATTCCCTAGGTCCCATCCGGGACCGCTTCAACAACTCAAAATCAGAAACTCTCCTCTGACCTCGGCTTATTGGACTCCCTGAACTGCTCCTTGGCCACCCCAGTCACTAGCCCACCCTTCCTCCCCTCTTCTTTCCCAGAGGCCATCAGTCGCCTCCTGGCTTCCTCCTCCTTCCAAGTCCGCCCCATGACCAGCCATTTTTGCTTTGCTAGTGTTGATGCCTGGACTCATTCTCCCTGTGACCTTCGGCAGCACTTGCTCTGCCAGTTCCCAGCTCTGTGAAAACCCCACTATGCATTCTCTCCATCACTCGCTCCCGGCTGCTAGCTATTG
Organism: Sciurus carolinensis; assembly: GCF_902686445.1. Classification (NCBI taxonomy): domain Eukaryota; kingdom Metazoa; phylum Chordata; class Mammalia; order Rodentia; family Sciuridae; genus Sciurus; species Sciurus carolinensis. The sequence goes on along the minus strand of NC_062232.1, from coordinate 113,599,676 downwards.
CTGGAGAAGGTCATGAAGTTGGCTCCACTACAAAGCCCGGCCAGCCAGCCTTAGCTGGGCCCCAAGGGCTTCGAGGCAGTCCTTTTATATACCTGTATCAAATTTCTCTCGGCGATTGTTCCAAATCCTCTTCTCCTCACATCCTCTGCCCGACCCTTGCCCCAGAACCCTCAGTCGATGGCCTAGCCCTGGATTTCAATGAAAGAATACAGGCCACCAAGCAGGAACTCCCTCAGTCCCCTTCTTCACCTGCTTTCCCCAGTTCTCTGCACACTTGACTGTGGTTTTTGCCTCCCAGTCCCCCAAGTCTCATGGGAAAGAGGTACTTCCTTCTCAAGCTTGTTCCTTCCACTTGTGTCCTTGGCACTCAATTCTCCTGCCTTCTCCTCACTTGGCCCCAGGAGCCATCCTCCTGCCCTTTGGAGAAGCTCTTCCTCCTCACTAGGAACACTTCCCTCATATCTGTGCCATCGTTCCCATCAGATTTTTCAAATTTAGTGATCTTTGAAATGATACAAGGAATGTCTGTGCCTCCTGGCTCCGCTTTCTCCTCCCTTGTTGGCCCCCAAATGTAACAACATAATCAGAAAATACTAAGAGAATAAAAATCACCCACAAGGCCACTACCCACCTCTTAACATTTTGATGTTTCTTTCCAATCTTTTTATACACACACACATATATTTATCGATATTTTTGACAAAATTGGGTCATAGTATACAAATGTTTTGTTAGAATGTTTTGCGAGTTACTTTTCTGACCCTGGTAAAGTAAATTATCCTCTCTGAGAGTACATTTCCTCCTGTTTAAAATGTGGACTACTAGAGTAACTGCCTCACAGGGTTGTTATGAGGATTAAATGAGATAAAAAATATTGTTTAAAAAACCACTCATCACAGTGCCTGACACATGGCAAGTTGAATTAATTCGAGTTACTATGCTTTTTAGTTTTTGTGGTAACTGGGATTGAATCCAGGGGCGCTTAATCACTGAGCCACATCCGAAGCCCTTTTTATATTTTATTTAGAGGCAGAGTCTCACTGAGTTGTTTAGGGCCTCGCTAAGTTGCTGAGGTGGCTTTGAACTTGCCATCCTCCTGCCTCAACCTCCCTAGCTGCTGGGATTACAGGCATGGCTTGGCCGCTATTATGATCTTCTTGGCATCAACAAAGATAGCTCTACGATAATTCAGTGAGTTCTGTCACTACCCTGTCCAATATTCATTTGGTACATAAGCAAATATTGATATGGGACAAACTCTCAAAAGCAGAATTTCTGGGTCAAAGCAATGTGTATTTGTAATTTTTAAAAAATTTTTTAGGTATAAATGGACACCATACCTTCATTTCATTTATTTTTATGTGGTGCTGAGGACGGAACCCAGAGTCTCAAATGTACTAGGCAAGCGCTCTACCACTGAGCCACAACCCCAGGCCCCTGTATTTGTAATTTTGATACACATTGCCAAATTGCCCTCCACCAAGTGTAAGTTACCACGATTTCTTTAAATGATAAACTATTGATGGATATTGAGGTTATTTCAAATTATTTTTTGCAGATATGAGTCTGGGCTGTGAAGAATATTCTTATAACTGATTTTTTGCATAGATCCATGGCCATTTATCCAGGGCAGAGGAAAGAGTAAGAGTGAATCTATAGGGATGAGGGTGCAAATGGTGTGTGTGGGAAACTGCTAGAATCAGTGACACAGAGTGGAGAATGGCGAGAGATGAGGTTGGAAAATAGAGCAAGACCAGACTACAAAGGATTGTGAATGCCAAAGTCATTCAATCAGTCACTTGCTGAATATGTATTGACCACTTACTACATGCTAAGCATGGTTTTAGATAACTTCATTCACTGAGTGAGCCAAATTAGGAAAAGATTCCTGCCCTGGGGGAGCTTACATTCTATCAAGGAAAGGCAAACAATAAAAATAAAAATACGTTGGGCGTAGTGGCGCACACCTATGATCCCAGTGGCTCAGGAGGCTGAGATGGGAGGATGGTGAGTTCAGAGCCAGCCTCAGCAAAAGCAAGGCACTAAGAACTCAGTGAGACCCTGTCTCTAAGTAAAATACAAAAGAGGGCTGGGGATGTGGCTTGGTGGTCAAGTGTCCCTGAGTTCAATCCCCAGTACCAAATATATATATATTTGTTACTACAATTACTATTTGTGTGTTAGAGAGTGGTAAGTCCTGTGGAACAAAGAAAAAGTAGAGTAAGTAACAAGGGATCAGGAGTGCTAGAAGTTGGAACAGACAAGATACACTATTAATCGTAGTGGTTACCCCATTATGAACTTTGTACTTACTCTACAAGGAGGAATCACTGACATAAGCATTCACTTATATTCATCATCATCTTTGACATGACCACATATGACTTCATACCTGATATCTAATGAATTTCTTTAAACCAACTTGCTTCCCTGGCTATGGAACCAACCTAGGTGCTTCAACAGATGAATGGATAGAGAAATTGTGGTATGTATACATACTGGAATATTACTCAGCCATAAAGAAGAATGACTTTAGGATAGTTGCCAGCAAATGGATGGGTCTGGAGAATATCATGCTAAGTGAAATAAGTCAATCCCAAAAAACCCAGGGTCAAATGTTTTCACTGATATATGAAAGCTAAACCACTATAAATGGGGGAAGAAGAGAAGTTCTGTGGATTAGACAAAGGGAAATGAAATGAAGAGAGGGATAAAAAAGCCAGTAGAACAAATCTAACATAATTTTCCTGTATACACAAATGAAATGACCTAAATGAACCCCACCATCATGCCCACCCACAAGAATGGGATCCTGGGCTGGGGAGATAGCTCAGCTGGTAGAGTGCTTGCCTCGCAATCACAAGGCCCTGAGTTCGATCCCCAGTACCGCAAAAGAAAAAAAAAAAAAAAGAATGGGATCCTAATTAAAATGTTATATTCCATGCTTGTATAATTTTATCTGAATGGATTCTACTGTCATGTATAACTAAGAACCAATAAAAATTTTGTTTTAAAGAGAACTTCATAACACTAACATGAATGGAAACACAGTATCAAATGGACATAAAGGTCTAGAAAGAGATATCCATTGATACTTAGCATGGACCTCTTCCCTTCTATTCAGAGACTGGTATGTAAATAAGAACAAGAAGCACTTTTGAAACTGTGTACTTACTGTTTTCCAGGCAGGTTACTGTTTTTTATAATTCATTTATTTAGCTACTGGGGTTTGAACCCAGGGGTACTTTACCACTGAGCTACATCCCTGGTCATTTTTATTTTGAGACAGGGTCTCATTAAGTTGCTGAGGCTAGCCTTAAATTTGCAATCCTCCTGCCTCAGCCTCCCCAGTGGCTAAGATTTCAGATGTGCCCTACAGTGCCCGGCTGTAGCTTCCTGTTTTACATGTAGCAGATATGATTCATCTTCACAAAAATAGGAGCTAGGTACTATCACCATTCCCATTGGTTTAGGAGGAAAACCAAGTCAAGTGATAAACCTTCCCAAGTCTCAGTTTGCTTCTAAGTAAATGGGGACAATAATGGGGATGTATAGGAGAGAAGGGTTCAATGGTTTCTTCCCACTCCATGTCATGCTTTGGGGAGACTTAGAGAGAGGACAGGAAGGGGACAGAGACTCTAGCTACAACATTCCCTGACCCACCAGATGCCAGTGGCTGAGACTGGAACTAAATTACTGCTTTAAATTACAAACACCTCCCTCAGAGTTAAATTTATTGGTCACTTTAATTTTCCTATGAAGAACTTTAATCATAATGTCCAAATTGATTTCAGCCTTGCTGGGTTGGAGGTTTTGATTAGAAGAGGGGGAGATGATGTGCTGTTGGAACACCAGCCTCTTTTGGGAGGAGACAGTGTGTATGTGTGGCGGGTGGGGTGGGGGGGTGAGGGTAGGAGGGCACCTGGAGGAAAAGAAACAGCAGAAATCAAGGTGGGAGGAAACGAAAGACAAACCGTCCACTTCAAGTGTCTCTAATTCAAGTGCTTTGGGGAAAGAAGCAGAATATAACAATAAATAATACATCAGTGGCGAGAAAGTGTCTGGGTCCTATTAAGCTGCTCCATCCTAGTAGGTTACGATTGCCATTCAACTTTCTGAGAAGGCAGCCTTGGATTTTTCTTTTATTCTTTCTTTTGTTTTTCTGTTTTTTTTTTTTTTTTTTTTTTTTTGCAGTGCTGGGGATTGAACCCAGGACCTTAAGCTTGTGAGACAAGCACTCTACCAACTGAGCTATCTCCCCAGTCATGGGTTTTTCTTTTAAAGCCATTTTCACTCATAGGAAACAATACTGGACTTTGCCCTACTCAAAGAACCAGAATTAGACATATGTATCTCTCTGCTTTCATTTATCATTGAATAATGAGAATTCCACAAAGTTACACAGATAAACCCAGGGTCCAGGACAGGGTTACAGCAGAAAAGAGTTCAATATAACGTAGTCACCCCGGAATGTGAGAGTATGTCAATGCTCCATTTATAAAAGGCAGGTGATACCCCATATAGAATTATTTATTTATTTTTATCTGTTCTGTTTAGATATATATGACAGTAGAGTGTATTTTGACATATTGTACATACATGGAATACAATTTCAGATCCTGTTCTTTTTTTTTTTTTTTTTAAACAAATGTATCATTTGTCTGGTAAAATGCAGCTCCTTTCATCCCTATTAGAACTTTGGTCAAAGTCAATGGTACAACTTACCTGGACAATTGCAAAAACTTTCAAGGTGGTCTCTCTACTTCTTTCTCCTACAGTGCATTTGCTAAGGCTTCTAGAGAAATCCTTGTACACATGGTAACAATAAGTAAGTCTTTGTAAGGACATCTCTTTGCAATTACAATACTATACAAATCTTTACCTAAAGGGGTCCACTGGATGTTATCCCTTCCTACTGTATTTTTTCACTATCATCAGTCAAATTACCCTATTAACTATAAGTCAAATATGCCAAGACCTAAGTCAACTCAGTGTCTCTGAATTTGCTCATTCCTTTGCTGAGATGCTGTTCCCATCAATACTGATGTGCCTGGAGGATCCCATTGTTTTTTTTTATATAAAGTTTTTTTTAATACCTTTATTTTATTTACTTATTCTTATGTGGTACTGAGGATCAAACCCAGAGCCTCACATGTGCTAACCGAGTACTCCACCACTGAGCCACAACCCCAGCCCAATCCCATTCTTGTGGTTGTCCATGATGTGGAGTTTCACTGGTGGTGTATTCATATATGAACACAGGAAAGTGATGTCCAGTTCATTCCACTGTCTCTCCTGTTCCCAACCCCTCCCTTCCCTGCATTCCCCTTTGTCTAATCCAATGAACTTCTATTTTTCCCTCCACCCTAGAATTATTTATTCATTCATTCACTCATCTTTGCAGTGCTGGCATCAAACCCAAGGATTAGCACATGCTAGTCAAGTGCTCTACCACCAAGCTATATTCCCAGCCCTTTTTATTTTTATATTTTGAGACAGGGTCTCCTGTGTTACCCAAGCTGGACTTGAACTTTTGATCCTCTTGCTTCAGCCTCAGGGTCACTGGGATTAAAGGCCCGAACCATCACATACACCTGGCCTAGTGTAAATATTTGTAAATGGCTTGGAAGATACTGGGGACCAAATGAAAGGTTCTCATGAAAAAAAAAAAAAAAGACTAAGCTAGAAGGGGTTCATCTTTGGTGCATCTTTGCCTAATGACCCCAAAAAGCCCCCAGATGTGATGTGTTATACAGACCCTATGTCATAGAAGAAAAGACCACCTATTATAGAAATTCCAAAGGCACGCACACTGCCCCTGGTTTCACCCTGTGAGGAGATATCACATTCCCTTGATAGCCTGGGACTACATTATTTAGTACACCAATGGCTTCCTTCTCCTGCCCAACATTTGGGGAGTCTCAGACAAGACTCAGATAAACCTGGCACTTATGCTAGACTTTCTACTTGTAAAGAGGGATTACAAAAAGCTTGTTGCTTGGTAACATGTACTTTATAAACCCTTAGATCTGTGGTATGGTAAAATAGAGCAAGTACTTGTACTGTTTTATTTAGCTTTGTGTTTTTATTCCTTTCTTGTCACCAAGATCCAAAGGGTGACACCATGCTTGGTAACTTTCCAAACGGTTCCTAACCAACAGGACCCTGGTAAGCATCTGTGAAGTCAGATTCTTTTCCTGTCAGTAAGTGAGGGAGTTTGGGAGGCCAAGTACACTTCAGTCCCTGGGACTTAGCTTCAAGTCATAGCTTCTTTTTAACTGAATATTTATTTATCTTGAATTTCTATGTTAACTAAAAGTATGAAATCATGTGAAGCTATTTCTAAGAATTTTAGGAGCCTCTGGAAAGAGTCCGGTCTGTCTATTTTCTAAATAAATTCGATTATCTTTCAAAGAAAGTATGAACTGCAGCTGATCATTTTTTAAACAGTGATAAAATTGTATTTGGCCAAATACCAAAACCCAAGACATACAAATTAAATTCTTCGACAGCACATATAATCTAACTGACAGTTTTTTGACAAAATAAACATTTAAATATACTCCCTTCACCCTCATTGATGGCTTTCTTACCTCAAGTAACATTTAACACAAAAAACGCTTTTGAAAAGTAAGATCTCAAATCAAAGCATTTCAATGAGCTACATATATGAACTACATAAACGAACATGTACTGCCTGTGGGAATATAAAATGGTAAAAGCACTTTGGAAAACAGCCTGACAATTTCTTAGAAATTTAAACATACATTCACCTTAAAATGTAGCAATTCTACTAGATATTTTCTCAAAAGAAATTAAAAGACATAAACACGCAAAGCCTTAGACACACATATTCAGGGCTGGGGGTATAGCTCAGTGGTAGAATGCTTGCCTAGCATGTACGTAGGCCCTGGGTTCTAATTCCCAGAATCACACACAAAAAAGCACAACCTCTCATAGCAGTTTTACTAGTAATAACCCCGGTGTCCATCAAGAGTCCAATGGAGCTGGGTGTGGTAGCACACGCTTGTAATCCCAGCGACTTGGGAGGCTGAGGCAGGAGGATCACAGGTTCAAAGCCAGCTTTAGCAATTTAGTAAGGCCCTAAGCAACTCAGTAAGACCCTGTCTCTAAATAAAATATTACAAAGGGTTGGGTTGGAGGATGTGGCTCAGTGGTTAAGTGCCCCTGGGTTCAATCCCTGGTACCAAAAAAAAAAAAAAAAAAAAAGGTGAATGGATAAACTGTACCATATACATACAATAAAATATAATTTAACAATCAAAAGATGAACTACCTTTAAAAAAAAAGTAATGAACTACTGATAAAGGAAGCAACACAGATGAATCCTCCCAAAGACATTATTGCAAGCAAAAATAACCAAACACCAAAAGTATATACCATATGATTATATTTTTATGAAATTGTATAAAAGAGAAATCTTAACTACAGTAATGAAAAGATCAGTGGTAGACTGGAGTCAGCAGCAGGGAGTGGAGAATTAACTGCAAGGAATAGTGGGTATTTTCTGTAGCAATGGAGATGGTCTATACCTTGACTGTAAGGCTAAAATGGGTATAATCTGTAACAAGCAAATTGGACTTTGATAAAACTGATTTTGAAACTGCATAAAAACGTCTGGCGCTGGGGATGTAGCTCCATGGTACAGCACTCACCCAGCATGTGCGAAGCCCTGAGTTTTGGTCCCCAGCACCAGCACACAGCAAAAACAAAAAACTAAAAATATACTGTACCAATACATAAGGTTGATATAAAGAGTAAAATAGGGCTGGGGATGTAGCTCAGTTAGTAGAGTGCTTGCCTTGCAGGTTCAATATCCCCAGCATCACACACACCAAAAAAAAAAAAAAATTAAAATAGTCGCCCAGTGTGGTGGCACACACCTGTGATCCCAGCAACTTGGGAAGCCAAGACAGGAGGATCATAAATTCAACGCGAGCCTCATCATTTTAGCAAGCCCCTCAGCAACGTAGTGAGACCCTATCTCAAACTTAAAAATAAAAAGGACTAGAGATGTAGCTCAGTGGTAAAGCAACCCTAGGTTCAATCCCCAGTACCCCAAAAAGTAGAATGAAAAATAAAAAGGCTGGGCATGTAGTACATACCTATAATTCCAGTGCCTTGGGAGGCTGAGGCAGGAGGATGACAAGTTGGAGGTCAGCCTCAGCAATTTAGCAAGACCCTGTCTCAAAATAAAAAGGGCTAGGGATATAGCTCAGTGGTACAGCACCCCTGGGTTCAATCCCCAGTATAAATAAATAAATAAATAATTTTTAAAAACTGAATAAAACAAAAACTCTTCCAAAGTTGCAAATCAAAAGTTATTTCTGCTTTGTAAGTATCAAGTACCCTGTATAAACTCTGTACCAAGATGTAGCACTTAGAACTAAGTACCAACCCTTTTGAAAAAGCTAAGTGCATAGGTACATATGCATAGTGGAACTCATTAAGCTCTGTACTCTTTGGGCTGGAGCATATATTTTTATCAGGCTCTTTTTAAAAGTGCCTACTGTGCAGGAAAATGGAAACAGGCATAACAAGCAGAGTTTTCATTAGGCTAGAAAAAAAGACCAATGTGTTTATTGGGTTAGACAGGAATTCTGGGAGCAAGTCAAGGACAACAAATGATATTCTATATGAACTCTGGCCTACTGCTGTCATCTGGTGGAGGGCATTTCAATTGAGAAGTCAGCCAATCTGCATGCAGCTTGACTTTGTCTAACTTTGGTCTAATGTGATCAAAAGTCAGAAAAACTGGTGCCAATGATGAGGACAGAGCAGAAAATGTTATAAGCCAGACGTGGTGGCGCACACCTAAAATCCCAGCAATTTGGGAGGCTGAGGCAAGAAGGATCGCAAATTTGGGGCCAGTCTCAACAACTTAACAAGACCCTAAGCAAGTGAGACCCTGTCTCAAAATAAAAAAGAAAAAGGGCTGGAAATGTGGCTCAGTGGTTAAGCACCCCTGTACCCCACAAAAAAAGAAAAAAAAACCCAAAAAACAGATTTAACTGAATTTATCAAGCTTACTTGAACATGGATTCTTCTAGACTCTCTCTTCTTTAATTCTCCAAGACACATACTTACTCATATTTTGTACAGCACCCTGAGAAATACTGGCTTAACTGTTCCCTAGTGTCTGATGACAGATTTGCGATTGTCCTGCCTCAGTCTCCTGAGTTGCTGGGATTACAGGAAATGCCATTGTGTGTGGCCTTTTCTATTTTTTGAGACAAGGTCTTGCTAAATTGCTGTGGCTGAGCTTGAACTTGCTGTTCTCTTGCTTTAGTCTCCTAAGTCACTGGGATTATAAGGTCTGTACCCCCATGCCTGGCAAGACTGTTTTGCACAATTAAGTTTTTCACATTTACTAATAATACTATTATAAACATTCTTTTTGACCTGTTCAATATTTTCCCCAAATAAAATTCCTAGGACTGCTGTATCAGGGGCTGGGGTGTAGCTCAAAAGTAGAGCACTCGCCTAGAATGTATAAGGCTCTGGGCTCAATCCCCAGTACTGTCAAAAACCAAAAAATCAGCCAGTCTTGGTGGCACATGCCTGTAATCCCAGTGGCTCAGGAATCTGAGGCAGGAGAATCACAAGTTCAAAGCCAGCCTCAGTAAATTGGCGAAGCCACATTTCAAAATAAAAAATAAAAATGGGGGCTGGGGTTGTGGTTCAGTGGCAGAGTGCTTGCCTAGCATGTGTGAGGCACTAGGTTCAATTCTCAGTACCACATAAAGAATAAATAAATAAAATAAGGCCTATCAACATAAAAAATAAATAAAATAAAAAAGGCTGGAGATGTGGCTCAGTGGTTAAGTGCCCCTGGGTTCATTCTCCAGTTTAAAAAAAATCGGGGGCTGGGGATATAGCTCAGTTGGTAGAGTGCTTGCCTCACATGCACAAGACCCTGGGTTCAATTCCCAGCACTGCCAAAAAAAAAAAAAAAAAAATATATATATATATATATATCGGAATTGCTTTATCAATGTACATCTTTGAAGGCTTTTGATATATACTGTGAAACTTTCTCCAGAGAAGACATTATCAATCTACAACAGTGAATTCAAATAGCACTTTCCCCATATTTTCTTTCTTTCTTTTTTTTCTTTTTTTTTTTTTTTTTTTGCGGTGCTGGGGATTGAACCCAGGGCCTTGTGCTTGCAAGGCAAGCACTCTACCAACTGAGCTACATCCCCAGCCCCTTTCCCCATATTTTCAACAGCATTATATATTATAAACAGTTAAAAATTTTCTGCTTGTTAACATGGCATAGGAATGTATTCCAAATCAAGTTGAAGGGAATTTAGCAGAACTCCTCTGACTGCCCTAACGTGCTAGTTTCAATACTTTCCTTTCCAAAGATCCCCATCTGATGAAAAGATCATCCAAGAATAGGACTCAGTATAAACCCCCTGTAGAGTTTAACATAAGTCTAGTTAAGGAAGCAAACTAAACCCTTCCTCTCAGAAGAGCCAGACCAGAAATGGAAAGTATAATTAGGTTCCTCTGCTGGATAATGAAATTTTTAAGTATTTCCTTCCTCAGCACAAAGTCACAAGCCAGCTGTTTGCAACTTTCGAGTGCATCCCTTTGCGTTTGTGTTCAATGGAGAGTTACCAAGCACACAAGCAATGCCGGGAAATAAACGGAATTGACGTTAGAGGGCTTTTCTTTTAGACATACAAAAATTGTTGAGGAAAAAGAAAATGCTCTTTTGCTGGTGGTTTGCTTTTTAGTGCTATTTCAACACTTCTAAATGCAGCCTGACGCTGTGTTTTCATAGTTGATGCAACTCTTGGCTATGTCTCTCTTGCTTCTCTGAAACGAACACACCAAGCATATCTTTCTTTTGTTTTGTCTCAAGCTGTACTTACAGTACAAAGAAAAATTTATGGTGAGTGCTTTGTCACTGGGAACTTGTTATTAATATGGAAATCCTGAGAGAATCATTTATTCACACAAAACAAGAAACCAAGGGGAAATTAGCTTCTGCATTTCATCATAAATCATTCAAAATTCAGAAGGGAGGGGAAACTATTGATGAGGCTGAACAAAATGAGTTTTTCTTTGCCAGGAAGAATAAAAATATTAGGTATGAAGTTGTCTAATTTCCTAATTTTTTTTTGGTACAGGGGATTGAACCCAGGGGTACTTAACCACTGAGCCACATCCCCAGTCACCTCCTTTTTATATTTTATTTAGAGACAGAGTCTTGCAGCATTGCTTAGGGCCTTGCTAAATTCCTGAGACTGGCTTTGAACTTGCAATCCTCCTGCCTCAGCCTCCTGAGCCGCTGGGATTACAGGCGTGTGTCACCGTGCCTGGCCTAAATATTTTCTTAAAGTGTTCTGAAATGCATGCCATCATGACTTTCACTGTCACCCTAACAAAGATGAAGGCAGATGTTTTCAGAGACTCGATAAAATTTTAAGAGGCAATAGGGATCTTGTAAATGTCTACTCCAACTTTATTTTATAGATCAACCACTAGAAGTTCAGAGAGGTGAAGAGATCTGCCCAAAGTCACACAGAACTAGTGGCAGAGCTAAAAGTCAGACCTCTTGACTGCTCTGGTCACAAAGAATGCAGTCAGGTCACTCCCCCAAAAGGCTGACATGAGCAATTATGTTACCAATTTCCTTTAATATCAGTAAAGCCACAGAGAACTCTGATTGCATCGAAGTGGCAATCGGTCAACTTATTAAGGATTTACTTAACGAATGCATTCCACTAACACATTTCTTTCTGAGAGACCCACCCTGGTCATTCAGTGTCTCACTCTTGGGTGGGTTGAGCAATAATCGGAGATTCATCTATGATATATAATGCTCTCTACTTATACGTTATAGCCTGTGACAATCAATCTTGTGTGTGTGTGTGTGTGTGCGCGCGCACACGTGGGCGCGCATGCGGGCCCACATGCATTAAGACCTAGGGCCTGGTGCATGCTAGGCAAGTGCTCTATCACTGAGCTATGACCCCATTCCCTGTTTACCATTGAGTTAAGAATACATTGGGGGGCTGGGGATATAGCTCAGTTGGTAAAGTGCTTGCCTTGGAAGCAGAAGGCCCTGGGTTCAATCCCCAGAACCGCAAAAAAAAAAAAAGAATACATTGGAAAAAGTCCATGACATATCACTGCATTTTAGGGAAAGCAAGCTACCTCTTTGCTGGAGTACCTATGGCTTCCTGGCCTTTTGTAAATTCTATAAATTTTAACTATCTGACAGCAAAGTCTACCTCTATGATAGATTATTCAAGCTCAACTTTTAAAATACTAAAACACTTTAGACAAATTGTAAATTAGTTATCCCCATAGCTATCTGAAGTATGATACATGCATTTTCATCATGGATATTTATACAGTTGCTTCTAGGTGAATTTTAAAAATTCATTTAGAAGATTAGATTAAATATATTCTGTAGTGGGAATACTAATAATTCAAGGACCAGATTTATGCAGAATTAGAATCATAACTCATGTGCTTTTAATAACTCACTTGATTTGCCTCAATTCTAAAGAGTCAATAAAAAAGTCCACCTAGATACAAACTCTCAACCCATCCCCCTTTTAAATGTAGAAGATTTCTAATTGTGAGAGTTGTTCAACAATAGAACGAATGTTTGCGAGGGAGTCAGTTCATTACTATAGGATTTCAAACTAGGCTAAAAGACCATCTATCTGGAAATCTTTAAAGGATTCCTGCATTCAGAGGTGGAGTAAGACTTCTAAAATCCTTTAATTCTAAAATTCTGTGATTCCAATATTATCTTTATATCCTACTTTGATAGAATAGGGGTACTTCCATATGTGTATCTATAGTCATTATTATAGATGACCTTGTATCAATATTTTTGTTGTTTTTTTTTTTTTTGGTACCTGGTATTGAACCCAGGGGCACTTAACCACTGAGCCACATCCCCAGGCCTTTTTATATTTTATTTAGAGACAAGGTCTCACTGAGTTGCTTAGGGCCTCGCTAAGTTGCTGAGGCTGGCTTTGAACTTATGATCCACCTGCCTCAGCTTCCTGTGCCACTGGATTACAGGCATGCACCGCCACACCAGGATCAGTATTTTTGTACTTTCTGCTTGAAGATAGGATGGTATCGCACTCTTCCTGGTCATTGTGTAATTTTTTAGTACTGATCCTGTACACAGAATACCCTATACAATGAATATACTTGAAATTACCAGTTTGATTGGTTGATTTGGTTTTCATGAATTTTAAAAATCATATTTTTTTTCCTGAGCCGAAAATCCACCTCACTACTATAGTGAGTTTTCTTATTGAAACTCCGTGAATCTTTAAGGTAAATTTGGAGTGCTGCTCTTTTATAAGATGAGTAAAATAGGAATACTTAATTGAACACATACTTAAGGCTTAAAATGGTTTTTAAAAAATATTTGAAAAACATATTTCCTCTTTCATTTATCCTTTTACTGACAATGAAAATTAGCATACACACAGATACATTAGAAGAGATGTCAACACTATGTACAATATAGTCATCTTTTGTTCTCACATTTTAAAGATGAGTTATGGGACAGACAATCTTAAAAATAATTTAAGAAAAATGAAACGAGCAAAATCAAGATTGCAAAATTATACTGCTATGGGTAGAACTGTGTCCCTAAAGAGGTATGTTGAAGTCCTAATCCCCACTACATGTGAATTTGACCGTATCTGGAAATAGGGTCTTCACAGATGTAACCAAATTAAGATGCAGTCATACTGGATTAGGGCAGCTCTAAATCCAGTGACTGTTGTCATTATAAGAAGGTCATGTAGGGGCTGGGGATATAGCTCAGTTGGTAGAGTGCTTGCCTTAGAAGCACAAGGCCCCTGGGTTCAAAAAAAAAAAAGAAGGCCATGTGAAGACACAGGGACACAGACAGAACCACACACATTGACAGTGGCAGACATTGGAGTTATCTGTCTGTAAGTCAAGGTTTGCCAGCAAGCACCAGAAAATACTAGAGGGACATGTAACAGATTCTCCCTTACAGCCTCCAGAAAACAACAACTCCACCAATACTTGATATTGGATTTCTTGCCTCCAGAATTATGGGAGAATAAATTTTCATTGCTTTAAATCACCTAACTTGTGGTTGAAAATATGTAAAAGTTTTGGTCCGAAACTCAATAAATGGAAAATCATTTAAGAAACAAATCTTCAGGGCTGGGGTTCTGGCTCAGTGGTAGAGTGCTTGCCTAGCATGTGTGAGGGCCTGGGTTTGATTCTCAATACCACATAAAAATAAAATAAGGATATCTTGTCCACCTACAACTAAAAATATTTTAAAAAAAAAAGAAAGAAAAAAGAAACAAATCTTCCCAATTGGGCATGGTAGCACATGCCTATAATCCCAGCAGCTTGGAAAGCTGAGGCAGGAGAATTGCAAGTTTGAGGTCAGACTCAACAACTTAGAGAGATCCTGCCTCAAAATAGAAATTTTAAAAAGGGCTGGGGATGTAGCTCAGTGGTAAAACATCCCTGGGTTCAATCCTCAATACTAGCTCCCCTCAAAAAGAAATGAATCCTCCCAGTAAAGTCAAAGGCAAGAGAATGGAGCACCAACGATGGAATCTTTGGTTTTGAGCGTGGTATAGAAAGAGTTGTGGCATCCTGATGTATAACTAAAATAATACTAACTGAACAAAGTAGGAAATTGTCTGAGCTGAGCAAAGAGTATTGAGACAGTCTAGAGTACCAAGATTTACTGATGGAAGTTCCTTTTACAACCGTGTCTCACTCCCACTGTTTACTGTCTTCATCCGTACTCTGTGTTCTTGAACTCTGCTGTCTTCATGCTGCAAAACTCTTTGGTTAAAGTGTCAATAGTGTCAATAGTGTGTGTGGACCTTCTTGTCTGTCAATGATCTACAACTTCAGCAACAAACATCACTGTGACCACACCTCATTTCTGAGGGGCCCTCATATGTTTACAACTGGTGCACTAAATGTCTGGCAAATAGAGAAGCCAAGTAACAATGACAATATTTATAGGCTTGTCCTTAGTCAATTTATAGAATCCTGTCTCAGTTTCAGGTGACCATCATGATCCTAGGCATCTTGTAAATATTTGGTTTCATCTACTCTGATTAATTCCTGTAGGGCAACCGTCAAAAAATTCTTAGTGCCACAACCGTTTCTCCATGTTTGGGTATACCTGTATCAGAATTCAACATTCTGATTATTCCCAATGAAGAGGGAAAAACTTCTGTTAATATTTTAGATAACTGCTCTTATTTTGTTAGCTGAAGCAATTTAAACCAATTTTCAACTTCATTTCATTAGGATAGGATACATTTCTATTTTTTTTAAAAAACAATTTCATAATTTGGGTTGGGCACAGTAGCGCATGCTTGTAATCCCAGTGGTTGGGGAGGCTGAGGCAGGAGGATAGCAAGTTCAAAGCCAGTCTCAGCAAAATCAAGGCACTAAGTCACTCAGTGAGACCCTGTCTCTAAATAAAATACAAAATAGGGCTGGGGATGTGGCTCAGTGGTCGAGTGCCCCTGAGTCCAATCCCTGGTACTCCCTCCCCAAAATTAATAATTTAATTTGTGTGTGTGTGTGTGTGTGTGTGTGTGTGTGTGTATAGTATAGGGATTTAACACAAGGGTGCTCTACCACTGAGTTTCACCAAGCCCTTTTTATTTTATTTTGAAAAAGGGTCTTGCTAAATTGCAGAGGCTGGTCTATAACCTGCGGCGATCCTTCTATCTCAGCCTCCCAAGTTGCCGGGATTACAGGCCGGCATAGGCACTTCTGTGTTTGGCATAGATTTAAATTTTTTAACAAATAATTTTTTCCCATTAAAATAAGCCCTTATGATTTTCAAATAGAAAATTGAGGCTTAAACAAATATTTATAGCCCGTAGGGAACAATTGGAAGCACATGATTCTTGCAGAAAAGCCCTAATATATTAAGCTTGTATTTAATCAAATCAGTAGTCATGCTGATGAATAAAAGGTAGTTCATAAAAATATAAAAGACCACAATTTATCGACATTGTCTTTTTTTCTGGATTTAATTAGAATACAAAATTGATCAAGGCTAATCAGGTTGAGTACAAATTGAGTGAAGCCCTAATTATATATTATTTTCTTTCCATTCAATTAGCTTTTATTCATCTTGCTCTTCCCCTACGTACTAATTCCAACAAATTAAATACCCAAGTATTCATGTGCAAAATAGTCAATTCTTGGATCAGTATGGTACAACTGGCTTAGTTTCAAAAATTGCTTTTAATAGGTAGCTTTTCCTTACCAGATGGAAACTAACAATTACTGAAAATATTATTAAAAACTAGTAATTTTTAAAAATCATTTTATCCTGTTGGTTAATTGGACAATTACATTTCATTAGACCTTATAGTTTCAGATGTTTGTTTATGACATTTCCTTTTTAATCCCTAAAAATAAATAGAGCTCTGAATTATTAACAAAAATCAAGGTAAAGCATTTTGTAGACATTTCAGCTTATAGACGTATGACTGTATCCTCAACATAGTTCTTAGTTGGAAAACATCTTTGAAAATATTACTACATTGAACTGAAGGCCATGCACAGAATTACACATATAAGTTTTGTAGATACACAGGATTTTAGATTTTTTTTGGGGGGGGGGAAGATAAATAGGAGATAGTCTAAATTACACAATTCTGTTATTGCTCTGACTTGGTTTGGTGTGTGTGTGTGTATGTGTGTGTGTGTGTGTGTGTTCAATGATAAGAAGGTCTTTTTAGTTGAAATCTATACAAATAAAAGGAGAACCAGTATCAGAAGGTAACAGAGGAGAGTTTGTGCTGATTTTAGCTGTTGAATTACAGGAAGAAGATCCAACATTGCTATTGCTTTCATTAGGAATAGCTGGAGATAGACTAAGAGAAGAAAATGCCGCGGGTTCATAACAGGATTCAAGACATTACTCTGTGCACTCTGCTTTGTCTACACAGGAATGCCAAATATGTGACATAAACAACTGGCACTAGTCACAAAGACTGTTTCACAAGAATAGCATCACAAAATCCATAGTACCAAAAACAAAAACAAAAACAAAAACACCTACACCAATAGTACCAATACATAAAAATGCATTCCTTTATTTCCCATTATAATTATTAAAACGTGCTTTCTGGCTAGGGAGATAGCTCAGTTGGTAGAGTGCTTGCCTTGCAAGCACAAGGCCCTGGGTTCAATCCCCAGCACCACAAAACAAAACAAAACAACAATAACAACAACAGCAAAAATGCTTTCTTAGGCATACTTTTCAATAATACTCTCAATCAACAAAACAGGCAAAAATCCAAGGTAGACAAGACAGGCAGAAAATGACTTTTTCTTCAGCAGACTTGACTTTATTTTATAATAATTATTATTATTTTTGCAGTGCTGGGGATTGAACCCAGGACCTCCAGCATGCTAAGTACATGCTTTGCCACTGAAATATACTTCCAGCTCTAAGCATGCATTTTTATGTATTTCTGCAATACCTCTTAATCTAATGCTAAAACCTCTATTCTAAAAATGAATCTACCATATATGAATATCACACACATGCTAGAAAAAAGAAGTGAAGTTGATAGTATACATTTGGGATACTAGTTTTATAATTTCTAGATATATTTAATAATGAACTATAGGTCTGAATATACCTAATGGCCAAAGTAGACTTAAAAGTCAAGTGAAAAATAGCCAGTGAATTTTAAAAACCCCATGTTGATACTCACCATACACTTTTTGCTGACAACTGGGAAGTGTCACAGGATGTATGTTGGTAACGTCTTTTGAAAATCTCTTTGATCATCAAGTAATTTTACCTAAGACAAAATGGCAGATCAAGAGAGACATTTCTTAACTTGCTTATTATGCTTTTCATTGCAAAAGTAATAATTGTTCATTGCAACTAATTTGTAAAATACAGAAAGTATAAAGAAAAAAATTTAACTCATTATTATCCAGAGATTATCAATCTTCAATAAACCCTGAATATGTGTGCATACATGACTGTTTATTTTAAAACAAACTTGGGTTTGTACTATATATAATGGTATTTAATCTACTTTTTGTTTTTAATGATTATCATTTTGTTTTATTTCTAACTAAATTCTACCACATGATTTTATATAACTGTAGTAGGGCTGTTGAATGAACTTAATCCCATTCTTTATTTTAAATCTTTAGGTTGTTGCTATCTTTATTTGCCAAACATATGTGATAAACTAAATAGGTAAATTTTTTTTTGGTAAATTCTTTTACAGCACACAATGAACTACACATACACACATAAACACACATTTATATATATTCAAAGATTAAGGAGAACCGTCTAATATCAAAAAATGACACTGCTATAATCTTTGCTTTGAAGTAAATCTTAAAATCTGCACAATGTTTCATATTCATATGATAACAGCGTCTGGCCGAGAGAAAAACTGACATTCAAGTCTACGTCTTCTAGGGTGGAATATATTTTTAACACTATGACCAGGCAAGGCATGGTGGCCCACACCTGTAATCCCAGTGACTAGGGAGGCTGAGGCAGGAAGATCACAAGTTCCAGGCCAGCCTCAGCAACTCAAAGAGACCCTACCTCAAAATAAAAACATAAAATGGGTTGGGGATGTGGTTCAGGGCTTAAGCACCCCTGGATTCAATGCCTGGTACCAAAAATAAACAAACAAAAAACAAAACAAAATACTGGGACCATCATTAAAAAAATAATCTTAGTGTCGGTTATGGTGGCACACACCTGCAATCCCTGCAACTCTGGAGGCTGAGGCAGAAAGATCATAAGTTGGAGGCCACCCTTAGCTTCTTAGTGAGTGCCTGTCTCAAATTTTAAAAAATAAAAAGGGCTGGGGATGTAGCTTTGTGGTAAAGGGCCCCTGGGTTCAATCTCCAGTACAGAAATCATTATCATTATCATCATCATCATTATCCTAGAGACAGAGATTCCATAGAACTTCTTTAGGAGTATAATCATGGGTCATAAAGCTTTGAAAAAGTCTGGTATCCTATCCCATGGCAGACACTAGTAGTATTAAAAAAAAACAAACAACAAAAAAAACCCATCTGTTCTTTTTTTTTTTTTTTAATGAAAAAGTGCTCCCTAGTAATTAGAGAGATGCAAATTAAAACCACCCTAAGATTTCATCTCACTCCAATTAGAATGGCTATTATCAAGAACACAAGCAATAATAAGTGTTGGTGTGGATGTGGGGGAAAAGGTACACTCATACATTGCTGGTGGAGTTGTAAATTGGTGCAGCCACTCTGGAAAGCAGTGTGGAGATTCCTCAGAAAGCTTGGAATGGAACCACCATTTGACCCAGCTATCCCACTCCTCGGCCTATACCAAAAGGACTTAAAATCAGCATACTACAGAGATACAGCCACATCAATGTTCATAGCTGCTCAATTCACAATAGCCAGACTGTGGAACCAACCTAGATGCCCTTCAATAGATGAATGGATAAAGAAACTGTGGTATATATGCACAACGGAATATTACTCAGCCATAAAGAAGAATAAAATTATGGCATTTGCTGGTAAATGGATGAAGTTGGAAAATATCATGCTAAGTGAAATAGGCCAAGCCCAAAAACCAAAGGCCGAATGTTTTCTCTGATAAGTTCAGGACAATATATAACGATGGGGGGTGGCAGGAGGGGTAGGGGAGAGAAGAATGAAGGAACTTTGGATGGTGTAGAGGTAAAAGGGGTGGGAGGGGTGGGGATGGAAAAACAGTAGAATGAAACACACAGTATTACCATGATTACATGAATGGCGAGAATCTACATTGTGTACAACCATAGAAATGAAAAGTTGTACCCCATTTGTGTACAATGACTCAAAATGTGTCTGTAAAAATAAAAAAATATTAAAAAACAACAAAAAAACCAAATAAACAAAAAAACTATAAAATAAATAAATAAATTTAAAACATGACAAAAAAATTCCTCATAAAAGAAAATTAAGGGCTGGGGTTGTGGCTCAGTGTTAGAGTGCTTGCCTCCCATGTGTGAGGAACTGGGTTTGATTCTTAGCACTGCATGTAAATAAATAAATTAAATAAAAATCCATTGACAACTAAAAAATATTTTCTAAAAAAGAAAAGAAAAAGAAAATTAAGCAGTGCACAGTGGCATATGCCTGTAATCCCAGCAGCTGGGGAGGCTGAGGCAGGAAGATCCCAAGTTCAAAGCCTGCCTCAGCAAAATTCTTTGCTAAAGCCAGTATTACTTTAAAACAATATTTACAGCTACCTAATTTTTGCAAAGTTCTTACATTTCCTACTTGTTCTTGCTTACTTCTAATGGAAGTAACTGCTCCTTATCACATACAACATGCCTTCATTTGCTTAGAGACTGTGATTTTCAGGGGGTGGGTGGTGGTACCAGGGATTGAACTCAGGGGCACTCGACCACTGAGCCACATCCCCAGCCCTATTTTGTATTTTATTTAGAAACAGGGTCTCACTGAGTTGCTTAGGGCCTCGCTAAATTGCTGAGGCTGGCTTTGAACTCGTGATCCTCCTGCCTCAGTGTCCAGGGCTGCTGGGATTACAGGTGTGCGCCACCGTGCAAGGCTGAGACTGATCTTTATTTCACATTCCTTCACTTTATTGATTTGTTATTCTTTTTGGGGGTGGGGGAGTTACTGGGGAACTGGGGATTGAACCGAAAAGTACTCTACCATTAAGCCACATTCCAGTCCTTTTAATATTTTAAGACAGGGTCTCTCTAAATTGCTTAAGGATCTTGCTAAATTGTTTGGCTGGCCTTGAACTTAAGCTGTTAGGAATCTTGCCTCAACCTTCTAAATTGCTGGGATTACAGGTCTGTGCCATCATGCCCACCTGGTAGAGTCCTCATTCTTTGAAGCACCACTCCCCCACACCCCCACCCCCGCCACCAGGACCTCCTTTCTAATTCTTTTTTTTTTTTTGCAGTGGGGATTGAACCCAGGGCCTTGTGCAGGGCAAGCACTCTACCAACTGAGCTATATCCCCGGCCCCTCCTTTCTATTTTTATACCATCTTCCCCCTGTTTCATTTGTGCTAATGGACTCTATATAGGACATAGTTTGTTTCCCTGTGAATATTCATATTCTAACATATACAAGTAAATTAGATTTATCTGTTATTGAATTTGGACAAGAAGGTCCAGATGAATTTTTACCAGATTTGTGTAGGTATGCTTAGGAGGGTGTGACATAAAATATAGACTAGGTGGAATACACAGAATTTGCTTTGGAGTTCCCTTAGGCACACTTCAAAGACAAAGGCAGATGTCCCCCAGAGCAACTGATTTCACAGTAGTTAGTAGATGTCACATCTACTAAGATACTGAGTAGAGACCAAGTCTATTATGTTAAAATTGAACAATAAAAACAATTTCTTTGGTGGTGTTCAAGCCAGAATTGAGGACAGGCAGTTAGTATAAAATAGGAAATCTGGTCAAATGGAGGAAAGGAGGCCATTAGAGTCTGGGAAGTTGGAGACCTCCCTTGGGAGATTGGAATGTCAGTGTCTACAGGGCCTTTTTAAATCACCAAGGTTACCTGCCTAACTGCCCCTCCCAAAATGCTGCAGGCAGGGAATTGCTAATTAATGCCACCAGGGCTCCTGCCTGCCTGAAACCTCCCTGTGGCCCTTCCTCCTGCCATCTGTTTCTCACCTTTTTTGCCATATCAAGGCATCTCCTGGGCCTAATCACATAAGCAGGAAGGAGAGAGATAAGGTGGGAAAGAACAGAACAAAGGAGACCCTAATCTATAAGAGTTGCAGGGCTCACTTCTTGGGATTCTAGAACATCAGCCATGGTCCCCTTCTCCCTCCCAGGAGAAGTCCCTAACATGACCTTTAAATAAAACCTGCATAATATGCTTGCCTTGGCATGCTTCCCTAATGTTCGAACTTCAACATTTGAGGAAGAAGAACTTGTCACCAATAAATGGTGGTATCAGTGCTTCAGATCAAACCCAGGGCCTTGCACATGCTAAACAAGCACTCAACTACTGTGCTACACTGCCTATCCCAAAACTTTTTTTTTTTTTTTTTTTTTGGCAGCACTGGGTCTAGAACCCAGGGCCTCATGCTAGGCATAGGGAGTACCACTGAACTACATCCCCAGACTTCCCAAAACAATTCTTAATTCATATATTCTAAGAAAACTCCAAGCACTTTCAATGTGATAAAATATTTTACATATAAATGCCTTATAAAAGGGAAAACTGTCTTAAGTTGATAAAGTACTATTTTCAATTTAAGCATACTTAATTTTTTGCAGTGCTAAGGATGGAATCAAGGGCCTCACTCATGCTAGGCAAGGGCTCTACCACTAGCCATATCTACCACTACCCTAAGCACGCTGTATTTGAAATATTCAAAGATACCAACTTCCTAGTGGGTCTTAAACTGCTGATATAGTTGAATGTTTTTCAACACCAGTCCACGCTTCACAGCACAAGCAAAAGACCCCTAAGTTTAGTTATTGATGTATCTTTATAAAACAATGTACTTAGTTTGGAAATGAGAATTTTCAGATTTTATTTAGTTTTAGAATATAAAGAGTACATGCTGAGTTAGGTATATTGTTATTGAGATGTCCATTCATTAATCAAAAATACACAAATCACATATATTTCACCAGGTGTATTGGCACACACTTGTGATCCCAGTGGTTCAGGAGGGTGAGGCAGGAGGATATTGAGTTCAAAGCCAACCTCAGCAAATTAGTGAGGCCCAAAGCAACTCAGTGAGACCCTGTCTCTAAATAAAATATAAAAAGGACTGGGGATGTGGCTCAGTGGTTAAGAGCCCTGGGGTTCAATCTCCAGTATCCCCTCCCCCAAAAGTCACATAAATTTCAACTTCTTTCCCTCTCATTTCTTCATCTTCCTTTTCATCATAATGGGTTTTTCACAATTATACACTTTTAAGTTTAATCTCCTTCCCATTTACCTATTTTCCCCTCCCTACTGTAGTTAGACTTTGTTCTGAATATATAATTCAATAGTGGTACTTAGAAAGGAAGAAAAGTGTAATTTATGGAGGTAGTACTGAGAAGCAGGATCTAGTTCTACGGAGTTTAAGAAAAGACACTTCTGTTTATTCAACTGCCCTTTTACTACTGAGTAGGTTGGTGGCTTTCTATTCATTAAATCAAAAAGAACCTATCCCTTCACATATATTGTTAGTGTTTTAAGTAGACCTAAGTTGTACTAACTTATTCATATGATATCAATGTGTATATGTGCAGTAGAGGGACAGGAGTTGAGATGCAGCAAAATACTTTATCAGTGACTCACTCTGTTTGTTCATTTATTCATTCATTCGTTCATTCATTCCCTACCTTATTTTAGAAAATATCTAAGGCAGCTAGCTTGGTAAATTATACTTATATAATGAATATCAGAACAACCAGGTCGGGTGTGGTGGCACACACCTGGAATCCCAGCAGCTTGGGAAGCTGAGGCAGGAGGATGGCAAGTTTTAAGTCAGCCTCACCAATTTTAGCAAGGCCCTAAGCAAATTGCAAGACTCTGTCTCAAAATAAAATATTAAAAAGGGCTTGGGATGTGGCTGAGTGGTTAAGCATCCCTAGGCTCATTCTGATACAAAAAAATCATAACAGTCAACTAAACTGGAATTAAATTTCTCAGTTCACATTTATATAGCACTTAATAGTTTTCAATGTCTTTTTCTTTTTTCTTTTTCTTTTTTTTTTTTGGTACCAGGGACTGAACTCAGGGGCACTCCACCACTGAGTCACCCCCCAGTCCTATTTTGTATTTTATTTAGAGACAGGGTCTCACTGAGTTGCTTAAGGTCTCACTAAGTTGCTGAGGCTGGCTTTGAACTCTCGATGATCCTCCTACCTCAGCATCCCAAGACGCTGGGATTACAGGCGTGCATCACCTTGAACAATTTAATTTTCAATGTCTTTATACGTATTTCCATTTGGGTAAAATGGAAGAGTTATAGTAACTTATTAAATACATTTTAAATAAATCATTTAAAAACAATTTTTATATAAAACTTGATTTTAGTTATTTTATAAAAGTGAGTAAAAGTTGTTATACTTATTTCTGAGAGTAGATAAAGTACCTTTTCTTTTTTCTGCTCCAAGGATATCTGTTTTAACAGTGTTGGTGGGCCTGTGACTTCTAAAATAAAACCATTATGATCATTAGAAAAAATCTGAAAAGAAATCAATGATTATTTCATTATAACAGATCTAAGCATGAAACATGAAAGAGAACTGTGGATACTATGTGATATCACATCACTTTATTGCCTTTTTCTAAATATGGATAAATCTAGGAATACATCAAGAGCAAATTGTCGGGCTGGGGAGATAGCTCAGTTGGTAGAGTGCTTGCCTTGCAAGCACAACGCCCTGGGTTCGATCCCCAGCACCGCAAAAAAAAAAAAAAAAAAAAAAAAAGAGCAAATTGTCTTCTAGTTCACCAAGATTCAGGATTTTGGAACCTGCAGTATAGAAGGACATGCAAGTCCAGGCTGAGACATGCCTTGAATCAAGTTGAGAATTGTGGATGAAGAGGTTCTTTAAAGTGCTAGAGATAAGTAAGGCTTATGAACAAGATCAGTCAGGAAGATTATGGTGAAACAGGGTTAATGAATTGTTGAATTTTGCATTTATTTTCACATGTTCTTTGTCACGGATTTTTTCTTTTTCAGTATATAAAAATGATAAATCCAAACAAATGACATTTTCATTTCACTAAAAAGAAACCACTTATTTGGTTGTCATAGAACCTGGAGCTATAATTTCTTCTAAGTTTCTAAAATTCTTATTTTATAAGCAATGTGGTATTTTCAGATAACATACACTTACATAGAAACTCATCATGTAGAACTAACAGGGAACAGGATTTGGAGGCAAACTTGTGTAACTCACACCAATTTGATGGAGAAAAACATTGCTAAAACCAAATTGGAACAGAGGTTTTAAAACCACCACTTTTCTTAGAAAACAGGTCAGTGGTTTCCTAGGGCAGGAAGGGTGCTGGGGAGGGAGACAGTACAAAAGATCATGACATTATTTAGAGTGTGGGAACTCTTCTATACCTTGATTAGGGTTGTGGTTATGAAACTGTACACAATTACCAAAGTTAACTGTGTACTTAAAAGTTGGTGAATTTTATAATACTTTGAGAAATGAAAAAAAAGGAAAAGTGTTGCTGAGCATTAGATATACCATAGCAAAATATAAAATATACTCCCTCCGAGATTTTTTTTTTTGTACCAGGGATTAAACCCAGGAGTACATAACCACTGAGCCACATCCCCAGCCCTTTTCTTACATTTTATTTAGAGACAGGGTCTTGCTAAGTTTACTGAGGGCCTCACTAAATGGATGAGGCTGGCTTGGAACTCATAATTCTCCTGCCTCAGCTTCCTGAGCCACTGGGATTACAGGCTTGGGCCACCATGCCCAGCCCTCAGAGGCTTTTGAGTGGGTAACTATTACTATTTCAAAGAACATAGACTTCAAGACACCCCTTTCTTACTTTCCCAATCCATTTGGTGAGAGAAGCTGCTTGGGGTACTGGGATTAGATCAATGCTCTTTATAGAGGATGGTTTCTCCAGATCATGGTCATTCTGTGAAAGCAGAAAGCAGTGGATAATTGTAGCACCAATTACTTACTAATCAAATACTTATGGAGATAGCTGTTGCATGCGAAAGAGAATCCTTACTACTGAGTCTGGCTTCACCATGCAGACAGCTCTCATCATGATAAAGCAAGCAGGGAACCTAAGATTCACTTTCAGAAGCAAAGCTTCCCTTTGCCACTTGGAGGTGGTGATTGAGGGGCTTCCCTAGCATCCCAGAAAACCTAGAACATGAGTACTCAATATTAAGTAATATATACTATATACACAAACCCTAAGTTTCAGCGTTCCTTCTTGGATTTGACCTGTACTTTGCTAATGAAAACTGTAATGCTATGTCCAGAAAAGGACCCAAAAAGATTTAGCTAGAACTAAGATATAAATGGGACAGCAGGATGATCTAAAAAAAAAAAATTTATAGATTTTATGTGGACAAAATCAGTACTATATAATTGAGAATTTTAACATAGGCTCTCTTCTTTTCCAAAACACAATGTAAATTAAACTTATATATTACATGTTCCCTTTCTCCTCCTAAAACACTTGGAGAATCTCTTATTCACTTACTCATGCCAACACCCACAGTAATTAGAATTTGGTCAATTAAAGGACTCTGACAACATCTATTATTATTAGTACCAAAATGTGAGTAGGGACAAGACTCCAGAAGGTATCTATTCATTTTTCAGAACCTACTTCAAAATCAGGGACAGATGTTCATGTAAGTTACTCAGAACTCAAAGGAAAAGATGTCTTCTGTTGATGACCCATTTCTTGATCTAATAACTCCCAAATCTGGAAATTGACATTAACTAGAATCTCTCCTACTCAAATTTCAGTTCAACTCCTACCATTACAAATTTCCATAGAAAAGAACACTAAACATCATTCAACTACCATAACTAAGCAACCATGATGTATAGAGACATTAAAAAATGTGAATGAGGGATGTAACTATATTCTGAACATGCTTAAATGTTATATGTTAAAATGTGACCAGGGAAAAAAATATATATATATTTGCAGACATAAAAATGCAATATCTTTTCATAAATCCATTGCCTATAGCTTAAAATTAACATATAGTTAATAAATGATGTAGAAGTAAAATCATTATTGTTTTGCAATCTAAGCATTTTAGTAAAACAACTTTTCAAAGGTCCACTAGGACAGAAAGAAAGCTGGTTTAGACCAGCTATGGTTTTGTATCAGACAACTATGTACTTTGAACCCCACTTTCAAATAATAGTTATTTTAGTTATTTTATGGATAAATCATAAACTGTTACTTAAGATCATTCAAATTATTTATATTAAAAATATTAATTAAATATCAAACAAGAGCTGAGATTTTTTTTTAGAAATTACAATGAAACACAACACTATAACAGTACAACACTACACTACACAACACTACAACAGTGAAAATTTGAAATTTTGGACAATATTAAAGTGTTATTATAATACCATACCAGGTTTAGACTTTCTTCCCAAGACTGACTTATCTGTATCGCAGTGTGTATCTCCCTACAAAAAAAAAAAAAGAAAAAAGAAATCAGTACCGTAGCTTGCCTATCTGAAGGAAAAGTTAGAACTGAATATACAAATAATCAAAGTCATAGTTCAAAGTACACTACTCACCGTTCATGCATTGCTTCTCTATTTACTACATCCATGCCTTCTTCCTGTAAGGTAGGGACATGAGGGTAAAAGGAATGTCTAGTTCCTGTGGTTTTAAACAGTTTAATTTGGGTTGAAAATTTTAAAGTTTCATTTGGGCGCATCTATATTCTTACTCATGGGACTATCGAAGAGCTACAGCATAAACAGATCTCTAAATAAGTATCTTGGTC
The DNA here is from genome assembly GCF_902686445.1 of Sciurus carolinensis. NCBI lineage: Eukaryota > Metazoa > Chordata > Mammalia > Rodentia > Sciuridae > Sciurus > Sciurus carolinensis. Next base: position 113,572,141 of record NC_062232.1, on the reverse strand, counting down.
TGTATTCTTCATTGTTACACAAACTCCCACACAAAGATCTATTACTTATGCATTACAGAACATCAGATATGCAAGGAATGATTAGGCGAAAAACTTTCATTCTGTACTGGGTGCAGTGGTGCGTGCCTGTAATCCTAGCAGCTCGGGAGGCTGAGGCAGGAGGATCTCGAGTTCAAAGCCAGCCTCAGCAATTTAGCGAGGCCCTTCGCAACTTAGTGAGACCGTTTCTAAATAAAGTATATTTTAAAAAGATCTGGAGGTGTGGTACAGTGGTTAAGCGCTCCTGGTTTCAATTCCCAGTATAAATAATAAAGCCAAAGATTCAAAATTATTGATTTTTCCCTACCATTAATACTATATTAATATTACTCATAGTCCAAAACAAACTAAATGTCAGTCAGCATGAGTTTGCATAAGTAAATGATGGGACAAACATGATTTAAATCTAGTCATTGACATCAAAAACATGTATTATATGTTAAGTGGGAAAAAATGAATTGTTTATATAAAATTGTGAAAGAGAGGCACCCAGAAGAATGTTCACCAGAAAGGCAATGAATGTTGGTGAAAATGTGAAGAAATGGTAACTCTTGGATGTTGCTGGTGGGAATGAAAAATGATATAAACTCTGTGGAAAACAGTTTGGCAAGTCCCGAAAGATTGAAATAATTACCAGATGAACTAGCAATTTCATTTCTAGGTATCTACCTCAAAGCAGTGAAAACAAGAACTCCAACAGATGCTTGTACACCAACACCCAGAGCAGCACTAGTCATAGGAGCTACAAGGTAGCAATGATCCAATGTCCGTCGACAGATGTGAAGATTAAAAACTGTGGTACAGTCATACAATGGAATATTATTCAACCCTAGAAAGAAATGAAGTTCTGACACATGCTACAACATGGACGAATCTTGCAAACATTGTTAGGCAAAATAAGCCAGGACAAATACTGCAAGACTCCATTTATATGAGTATGTAGAAGAGTCAAATTCAGACACAAAAAGTAGAGTAGAGGTTACAGGGTGGGGCTGGGGTGGCACTGAGAATGGGGAATTACTATTTAAGTGGTTTTTGTTTGGCATGATGAAAAAGTTCTTTTTTTTTTCTTGTGTACCGGGGATTGAACCCAGGGGTGCTTATGCACTAAGCCACATCCCCAGCAATTGTACATTTTATTCAGACACAGGGTCTCACTGAGTTGCTTAGGTCCTCGCTAACTTGCTGAGGCTGGCTTTTTAAAAATTTTTTAAATTTGTTCTTATTAGTTTTACATGATAGTATATTTTGACATATTATATATACATGGAGTATAACTTCTCATTCTTCTGGTTGTATGTGATATATAGTTAATTGTTTGTGTAATCATATATGCACATAGGATAGTAATATCCAATTCATTCTATTATCTTTCCTATTACCATTCCCCCTTCCTTCCCTTCATTCCCTGAGGCTGCCTTTGAACTTGAGATCCTTCTGCCTCAGCCCCCCAAGTTGCTGGAATTACAGGTGTGCACCACTATGCTCGGCTTGATGAAAAAGTTCTAAAAATGGAGATGGTTGCCCAATATTGTGAATGTATCTAATACCATGAACTATACTTTTTTGGTGGTGCTGGGGCTTGAACCCAGGGCCTCAGGAATGCTAGGCAAGCACTCTGCCTGAGCTCCATCTCCAGCCCTCTAACTATATTCTTAAAATGCTTAAAATGGCCAAACAAAAACAACCAGTCTACTTATCCTGACATTCTTAAGAACATATTCCATGCACAATAAATATCTCCAATGTGACAAATAGGGTGCTAAACATTGTAGGGAAGCAGATGAACCTTCCCTAAAGAGGTCTCAAATCATACAGGAAGCGTTTATTCTCCAAAGTAAATATGAACATAGCCTATGGGGTGCATAAGATGACCTACTGAGAAGCAGAAAGAAAAAAACATTCAATTTTTATAGTTATATAAATGTATAAATATAGACTTAAGATAGAAATTCAATTCACCTACCTATATGTCAATTTATAAATATATATTGATTTAAAATAGCAAGAATTAAATGCTTTCTGATATTAAACATACAGATTGACACAGGTGACCTCACTCAGCCCTTCGGTTCCAGAAGTTGAGGGAAGGGTATTTTGGGAGGGTCTTTACCTGTTTATATAGTCAGCTGTAGTTTACCTGTGCCAAGTTAGCTAAATATGTGTATGTTGTCCACTTTTAACTAAACCACTAACCACAACATGGACAAGAGCCTGAACAAGATTCCTACAGATTGGACATTGTGATGGGCACCTGTAGTCCCAGCTACCAGGGAAGCTGGGGCAGAAGGATCACTTGAACCCAGGAGTTTGGGGCCAGCCTGGGCAACATAGAGGGACCCCATTTCTTTAAAGAAAAAAAAAAAAAAGGACTCCTACGAACACCAGATAAAGCTAAAGCTAGTAATGCAAGTTGAAGCAAATATTGGGAAAGTGGCAAACATGAAACCTGGGTTACTCCTAGCTACACAGCTCCTCTAAGCCTTATTACTATGAAAACACGATGCTGAGCTATTCTGATCTATCAAGGAGCTGTCTAAAGTATGAATCATTAAGAGTATTGGAGATAGAGATCCAAGATGGCAAACTAGGGGTGGCTGCATTCCTGATCACTCTGTCATAGGGATTCAAACAGAGGAAACACTTTCTCTGCGAGGCAGTCAGCTCCCCACCAATCCCCTGCTGTTTACCCTATGCGTCCACCATGATCACCCGCCATCTGCCAGCATATTGCCTGCCTTTGGAGTGCAGATCCCTCATTGACCACAGCCTTTCATCTCCCATTTGCCTGTTTGCCCACCTCTTGCCTGCCTATCGCCCAATGTCCCCCTACCCATCGCCCACCACCCAGTGTTCTCCCACCTATTGTCAGCCATTAGCCTGCAGACTGCCTACAGACCACCAGCAGATCACCTGCTGCCCACTGTTGCCTGGAAGTCCACTGTCACAGTACCCACAGGTTTGGTTACACACAGCTGCCACCATCTTGGAACACTGGCCAGGGCCTACAAGGCTTGCCACCCAAGCCACCACCATCTTGGGGCACAGCCACCTGGGTCTGGGGACTCAGGTCAGGACCTGGAGATATATTGGGGTACCCGCAGGTCTGGTTGCCCCTGAGGTTTTTCTACTCCATATGGTAGTGGCTGCCATCTGACTGTCTCTTTGCAGGGTCACTCCTTTGTGCGAGCGCATGCCTGGTGGTCTCTCTGCAAGCTGAAAGGGCATTGAGATCTTGGGGCTGCAGGAAGACAGGGCCTGGGAAAGCTGAAGCCCAGGTCCATCAGCTTGCAGCGGGTTTGCATGGGCCAGTCTGGGTCTGGCAAGTCTGTGGAAAGGCGGAGACTAGGGGCAGTTCCCTGGGGGAAGCACAGGTTGGAGAAACTGGAGAAAACTGGGCTCTCTCCAGCTCAGGGAGTCCTGAGGTATGCAGGGATGGAAGGGGCCAAGCTACAATGAGTGGGAAGACTAGGAGGGTATGAGGGCATCTGGCTATTGAATTGCCCACCTAACTGGTTGGACACCCACTGGACTGGAACGAACATCAAACTTCAAACAACCCCACTATCAGTGGAGAAGGGAAGCTGAGAACATTTTTGAAAGCCAATAGAAGCAATCAATTTTCCATTGAGACTTTCCTCCTTTATTTTTTTCTTTTTTTGCCCTCTCTCTCACACCTCTACCATCTTTGAATCCATATATTTTTATCCATCAATTTATTGAGGAATGAGATGTCTGAATAGTATATGACAGTTTTGTTGTTTATTCTTATATTTTTACTTTTTAAAAAAATCTGCATATATTTTTTTCTCTCATCTACCTGTCTCCCTGGATTCTCTTTCTCACTTCTCTCATACTAATAGCTATCCTCTATTAATTCTTTCCTCACTCTTACTATAAATTTTTACCTCTATCTTCTCTCACTCTCCCTCATAAACATCACATCCTCCACTACTTCTGTTCCCTCATTGTCCATCATTTGAAAGAAAAACAAAATTAGCAAACTTACTGTTTATATTACAGACAATAATTGAACACTTCATTTCTGTCTATTGTGACAAAGCAGTAAATGCCTTAATAGGAGCCATTTGGTTTAAGGTTGTATATTGCTTGTACTGGATGCTGTTAATAATGGTCTTCCCCTTAAAGGCGAGGTACTGGAAGCTTTCAGGGACACCATAAGACTACAGGGTAGAATCTGTACTGCCTCAGCTCCATACTACTAGATAAGAAGACACACAAACAACATGAAAAAACAAGGGAACGAAGCGCCTCAAACAAACCAAGATGATCCAACAAAAGAATACATAGACAACACTGTAAAAGAAACGTCAGAGAAGGAGTTTAGAAAATGCATAATTAGATTGATCTTCAAAATAAAGGACGGGGGCTGGGGAGATAGCTCAGTCAGTAGAGTGCTTGCCTTGCATGCACAAGGCCCTGGGTTCAATCCCCAGCACTGCAAAAAAATAAAAAAATTAAAAAATAAAAATAAAATAAAGGATGGTATTAGAAAATACAGGAAGTAAAAGATCACTTCAATAAAGAGGCAGAGATTACAAAAAGAAATCAAGCAGAAATCCTTGAAATGAAGGAAACAATAAACCAAATTAAAAATTCAATGGAAAGTATCACCATAGACTAGACCACCTGGAAGACAGACCCTCAGACAACAAAGGCAGACTACATACTCTTGAAAATAAAGTTCATGGCACAGAGAAGATGGTAAGAAATCATGAACAGAACTTCCAAGATATATGGAACAACATGAAAAGACCAAATTTAAGATTTATTGGAATAAACAAAGGCGTAGAGATACAAACCAATGGAACGCACAACCCTTTCAATGACATAATATCAGAAAACTTCCCAAATCTTAAGAATGAAATGGAAAATCAACTACAAGAGGCTTTATGGACCTCAAATGTACAAAATTACAGCCGACCCTCACCAAGGCACATTATGATGAGAATGACTAACATACAAAATAAAGATAGAATTTTAAAGACTGTGAGAGAAAAAAAAATCAAATTACATATAAGGGGATACCAGTTTGGATCTCAGCTGATTTCTCAACCCAGACCCTCAATACCAGGAGGCTCTGGAATAACATATATCAAGTTCTGAAAGAAAATGGATGCCAACCAAGAATTTTATAGCCAGAAAAATTAAGCTTCAGATTTGAAGATGAAATAAAAACCTTCCATGATAAACAAAAGTTAAAAGAATTCACAACAAGAAAGCCTGCACTACAGAACATTCTCAGCAAAATATTCTGTGAGGAGGAAATGTTAAAAAACAATGAAAACCAGCAAAGGAAAGGTCAATCAAAGGAGAAACTAAGTCAAGTTAAAAACCAAAAATAAACCAAGATGACCAGGAATACAAATCATATCTCAATAATAACCCTGAATGTTAATGGCCTAAACTCATCAATCAAAAGACATAGACTGGCAGACTGGATGTTCAAAAAGACCCAAAATATGCTGCCTTCAAGAGACTCACCTCCTAGGAAAAGACATCCACAGACTGAAGGTGAAAGTTTAAGGAAAATCATATCACTCACATGGACTATGTAAACAAGCAAGGATTTCCATCCTCACGTCAGATAATGTGGACTTCAAACCACAGTAAGAAAGGATAAAGAAGGACATTTCATACTGCTTAAGGGAACCATAAATCAGCAAGACATAACAATCATAAATATATATGCCCCAAACAATGGAGCATCTATGTACATCAAACAAACCCTTCTCAATTTCAAGAATCAAATAGACCACAACACAATAATACTGGGTAACTTTAACACACCTCTGTCACCACTGAATAGATCTTCCAAACAAAAACTAAACAGAGAAACTATAGAATTAAATAACATAATCAATGATTTAGACTTAACAAACATATGTATTTCATCCATCATCAAGCAAATACAGTTTCTTCTTAGCAGCACATGGATTCTTCTCTAAAATAGACCATATGTTATGCCACAAAGCTACTCTCAGCAAATCCAAATAGAAATACTATCCTGCATTCTATCCAATCATAATGGAATGATACTAGAAGTCAATGATAAAATAAAAAAATAAAAGATACTCCAACACCTGGAGACTAAATAGCATTCTATTAAATGATGAATACATAAAAGAAGAAATCAAGGAGGAAATAAAAAAATACTTAGAGGTAAATGAGAACACCAATACAACATATCAAAATCTCTGGGACACTATGAAAGCAGTGCTAAGAGGAAAGGTCAATGCATTGAGTTCGTACACTAAAAGAGTAAAAACTCAACATTAAATGACCTAACGTTACATCTCAAAGCCCTAGAAAAAGAACAAATCAACACAAAAAGCAGCAGAAGACAGTAAATAATTAAAATCAGAGCTAAAATCAATGAAATTAAAACAAAAGAAACAACTTAAGATATTGACAAAACAAAAAGTTGATTCTTTGAAAAAATAAATAAAATTGATAAAACCTTAGCCACACTAACAAAGAGAGAGAGAAAACTCAAATTACTAAAATTTGTGATAAGAAAGGAAATATCATGATAGATACTATTGAAATACAGAAGATAATTAGAAACTATTTTGAAAATTTACACTCAAACAAAATAGAAAACCTTGAAGACATCCAAAAATTTCTGAGACCTAAGACCTACCCAAACTCACGCAACAGGACATACACAATTTAAACAGATCAATTTCAAGCAATGAGATAGAAGATGCCATCAAAAGCCTACCAACCAAGAAAAGCCCAGGACCAGACAAATTGTCAGACAAGTTCTATAAGACCTTCAAAGAACTCATTCCAATAATCCTCAAAGTATTCCATGAAATCAAAAAGAAGGGAACACTACTAAATTCATTCTCTGAGGGTGGTATCACCCTGACACCAAAACCAGATAAAGACACATCAAGGAAAGAAAACTGCAGACCAATATACCTGATGAATGCAGATGCAAAAATTCTCAGTAAAATTCTGGAAAATCACATACAAAAACATTAAAAAGATAGTGCATCATGATCAAGTGGGGCTCATCCCCGGAAGGCAAGGTTGGTTCAACATATGGAAATCAATAAACATAATATATCACATCAACAGATCTAAAGACAAGAATCATATGATTATCTCAATTATCACAGAAAAAGCATTTGACAAAATACAGCACCTCTTCATGTTCAAAATACTAGAAAAACTAGGGATAGTAGGAACATACCTCAACATTGTAAAGGCTATGTGGGCTAAGCCCATGGCCAACATCATCCTAAATGGAAAAAAATTGAAAGCATTCCCTCTAAAAACTGGAACAAGACAGGGATGCCTTCTTGCACCACTTCTACTTTAACATCATTTTGAAACTCTAGCCAGAGCAATTAGACAGATGACAGAAATTAAAGGGATACAAATAGGAAAAGAAAAACTCAAACTATCACTATTTGTGATGACATGATTCTATATTTAGAAGACCCAAAAATCTCCACCAGAAAACTTCTAGAATTCATAAATGAATTCAGCAAAGTAGTAGAATATAAAATTGATACCCATAAATCAAATGCATTTCTATACATAAGCGACGAATCCACTGCAAGAGAAATTAGGAAAATTACCCCATTCATAATAGCCTCAACAAAAATAAAATACATGGGACTCAATCTAACAAAAGAGGCAAAAAACCTCTACAATGAAAACTACAAAACACTAAAGAAAGAAATGGAAGAAGACCTTAGGAGATGGAAAGATCTCACATGCTCTTGGATAGGCAGAATTAATATTGTCAAAATGGCCATACTACCAAAAGTGTTAGACAGATTCGATGCAATTCCTATTAAAATCCCAATGACATTCTTCATAGAAATAGAAACAGCAAGCATGAAATTCATTTGGAAAAATAAGAGACCCAGAATAGCCGGGGCAATCGTTAGCAAGAAGAGTGAAGCAGGAGATATCACACTACCAGACCTTAAACTATACTACAGAGCAATAGTAACAAAAATGGCATGGTATTGGCACCAAAATAGACATGTAGACCAATGGTACTGACCAGAAGACACAGAGACAAACCCACATAAATATGGTTATCTGATACTAGACAAAGTTGCCAAAAATATGCATTGGAGAAAAGATAGCCTCTTTAACAAATGGTGCTGGGAAAACTGGAAATCCATATGTAGCAAAATGAAATTAAATCCCTATCTCTCACCCTGCACAAAAATCAACTCAAAGTGGGTCAAAGACTTAGGCACTAGAACAGAGACCCAGAGCCTATTACATGAAAAAGTAGACCTAAATCTTCATCATGTCGGCTTAGGACCTGACTTTCATAACAAGATTCCTAAAGTGCAAGAAGTAAAATTAAGAATCAATAAATGGGATGGATTCAAACTAAAAAGCTTCAGCTCAGCAAAGGAAACAAGCAATAACATGAAGAGAGAGCTTACAGAATGGGAAAAAATCTTTTCCACATGCACCTCAAATACAGCACTAATCTCCAGGATATATAAAGAACTCAAAAAACTTAACACCAATAAAACAAATAATCCAATCAATAAATGGGCTAAGGAACTGGGCAGAAACTTAACAGAAGAAGAAATACAATGAACAAACATATGAAAAAATGTTCATCATCTCTTGCAATTATAGCAAATCAAAACTAAGATTTCGGGGCTGGGGAGATAGCTCAGTTGGTAGAGTGCTTGCCTTGCAAGCCCAAGGCCCTGGATTCGATCCCCAGCACCACGAAAAAAAAAAAAATCTAAGATTTCATCTCACTTCAGTCAGAATGGCAATCATCAAGAATGCAAGCAATAATAAATGTTCCTGAGGATGTGGGGGAAAAGGAACACTTGTACATTGCTGGTGGGACTGCAGATTGGTGCAACCACTTTGGAAAGCAGTATGGAGATTCCTAAGAAAACTTGGAATGGAACCACCATTTGACCCAGCTATCCCACTCTTTGGCCTATACCCAAAGGACTTAAAATCAGCACACTACAGAGATACAGCCAATCAATGTTTATAACAGCTCAATTCATGATAGTAAAACTATGGAACCAAACTAGATGCCCTTCAACAGATGAATAGATAAAGAAAATGTGGTACATATACACAATGGAATAATACTCAACCTTAAAGAAGAATGAAATTATGGCATCTGCAGGTAAATGGATGGAACTAGAGAATATCATGCTAAGTAAAATAAGCCAATCCCCAAAAATCTAAAGGTTGAATGATTTCTCTGATAAGCAGATGCTGATCCACAGTGGGTGGTAGGTAGGGAAGAATGAAGGAACTTTAGATTATGCAGAGGGGAATGGGGGGAGGGATGGGGCAGTGGGGATGGGAAGGACAGATGTTATTACCCTATATGCCTGTATGAAAAAAAAAAACATAATGACCACAACTTCTATGTTGCAAATGAGGTATTTTAAGAAATTATCTCTTGAAGTACAAAACATTTATTTGGCTTTTAGTAATTCATTTAGTTTTTCCAGTTTCTATTTCTTCTTATAAATTACAAAAATAAATTCTTTCCATTAAAAGAAAAGTATTGGAAATAAAAATTCATATTCAGTCTCAATAATAATCTATAGTTAGTAAAATTTTAAATTTTCTAAACATATAATTTCCTGCTTATTTCTACTGTGTATATATTCTGATTCTTATAATATACTAGCACAATGGTATATGTCCAAAATGTATAAGTAAATACAGTGGGTTAGGGTGTGTATGTGTATGTTTATTGGAGGCAAGTACTCAGACGTTTCGTACTGATGTCATGTGTGTTCAAGAGAATTTAGGAGCTATGGATGTACCCCTGTGGTGGAGTGCTTGTCTCCAACATGGGAGGCCTTGGGTTTGAGTCCCAATACCACCAAAAAAGAAAAAAAGAGAGAGTTTAAAGAACTTGGTTGTTTATACCAGGTGCAAAGGTTCACACCTGTAATTCCAGTAACTTGGGATGCTAAGGCAAGAGGACTGCAAGGTTGAGCCCAACCTCAGGAGGGCCAGCCTCAGTGAGGCCCTAAGCAACTTAGTGAGACCCTATCTCAAAACAAACAACAAACAAACAAACAAACCAGGTTGGGGATGTGGCTCAGTTGTAGAGTGTCCCTGGGTTCAATGCTCAGAATAAAAAAAAAAAAGATTGTTGTTTATATTATAAATAGTAAATGTTTTGGAAGAGTGGTGGTATGAGGTGTATGAAAGAAACAAAATTTGACCTAGGCCTTTAAAGATGCTCAAATATGGACAAGCAGAGGGTGGAGGGAAGAATATTCCCAACAGAAGGTAACATATGAACAAAAGTTTTGAGGAAGGAAAGAATATAGCAAATTTACAGACAGTCAAGTCTAGCTTGAAAACAGAGTTTGTGTGACAGAGTAACGAAAAGATAAAACTGGAGAGATAAGACAGGACCAGATTTATAGGATCTTAAACAATTGAAGAGTTTGAACTTAAAGAATTTTGGGTAAAAAAGAATAGTTGTTAGGCCCAAAGGCTTTGAAGTCAAACAGAACTGACTAGAATCCCAGATCCCTAGAATCTTTAACTTATTACCTGTATAACTGCAGACATAACCTGAGTCTTGTTTTTTTCATCCATACAAAGATGATAATAACGAGAATATTGATGTGGTTGTATAAGTTCTCAACACAGTGTCTGGCACATAGTTACGTTCATTACAAATCAATTAATCTTTTTTTTTTTTTTTTTTTTGCGGTGCTGGGGATTGAACCCAGGGCCTTGTGCATGCAAGGCAAGCACTCTACCGACTGAGCTATCTCCCCGGCCCACACATCAATTAATTTTATTAGTGGGTAATGGAAAGCCTTTCGTACTTTTTGTGTAGTAATAAAGTAAAAAATAATGTTTTAGAAAAGTTATCTAGACACCTGTAATCCCAGCAGCTTGGGAAGCTGAGGCAGGAGGATTGCAAATTCAATGCCAACCTCAGCAACTTAGCAAGGCCCTAAGTAACTCAGTGAGACCCTGTCTCTAAATATAATATAAAAAGGGCTGGGGATGTAGTTCAGTGGTTAAGTGCCCCTGAGTTCAATTCCCAGTACCAAAAAAAAAAAAAAAAAAAAAGTTACCTTGGTGTTGCTTGTGGAAGTCAGATAAAACTGGAAGAGATAGGAAATCTATTAGGATATTATCTTTGTAATTTGGACCCAAGGGACAGAAGGAGGAAGTGGCAGTGAGAACAGAGATGCTGTCAAGGAAAAATTAATAGGATTAGAGGGCTAATTGGATGGAAAAATAAGACAAAGAGAAGATTAAATCTTAAAATTGTGTGATGGTGACTATTTTGATACTGTCATGGAAAATGAGGGAAATTCAGAAAGGTAGTTTAAAAAGAAATTCAGTATCTTAGAATAATGGAACAGTCAATCTTTTAGGCAAAATTCTTAGTATAATTCTTCCATTTAATACTTATGTAGATGTTTTCCTCTAGTGAGAAAAGCTCACGGTATTTTGTAATTAAGCCAATGAACAAGCAAACAGCAAGTTTTCCTGGAACTGGGACCAAATTTTATTTAATATTCCTCCCATTCAAAATACGAGTGTGATCTGGGTGCAAGGGTGAACACCTGTAATCCCAGCAACTGGGGAGGCTGAGGCAGGAGGATCATAAATTCAAGGTCAGCCAATAGCAACTTGGCCAGGCCCTAAGCAACTCAGTGAGACTATGTCTCAAAATAAAAAATAAAAGGGCTAGGGATGTGGCTTAGTGGTTAAGCGCCCCTGGGTTCAATCTACAGTACAATAATAAAAAAAAAGGAACATGAGGCAATATCAGCTATTGAGTGTTGTTAGTAAAAGGGAGTTGATTGATGCTTTTTCATTTTATGTCTTGTCTTTTTCCCAAATGGATTTGAGAATTTTAGATGACTTATAATAAGAATGTTAAAATAAGGATAATATTCTAGTATATAGCACCACCCTTTCCCTGTGATGTAACTGTCACAATTGAGAATTTAAGGTTACTTTCTTTCTCTCTCTCTCTCTCTTTTTTTTTCTTTATGGTGCCAGGGATTGAACCCAGGATGCTTAACCATTGAGCTACATCTCCAGCCCTTTTTACTTTTTTATTTTGGGATTGGGTCTGGCTAAGGTGCTGAGGCTGGCTTTGAACTTGTCATTCTCCTGAGTTGCTGGGATTATAGGGTGCACCACTGAACCCTGTTAGTTTTCAATTTTTGAGTACACAAGGTAAAAAGAGAAAACAATTTTTCCTCCCTGAGGGAGACTATGCCTGAAAGATTTATTTGTCAAACGTCTGCACAGTGCTCAATAAATGCTTGCTGAAAGACTGAAACAATTTATAAACAAAGATCAAATTAAATTTCTTTTTAAACAAGTTAGGCTCTTCCCTTAAAGAATTTCTGTTCATGAAAGAGACAAGGTACTTATTAGGTTCAAAAAAAAAAGGAAGATAAAGTCCTCAAAAACATATCACAGAAATTGAATTTCAATGCTTTATTAGACAAGAAAATGCTCACAGAAAGATACTATCTAGACTGTGCCTATCATAATCACAACCAGCTGGCGTAATCCATTTTAAATGGCTTCATCTTATAAACAGCTTCCTTATATTTATGTCTAACTTCAATTTAATTAGTAAAATCCACGTAAGATAAAAAGAAAACTGTAATATGTTACTAAAGTTTAAATTTGTGAAAATATGAATACAGGGATACTAGAAATGCAAGTAAGAAGATTAAAAAAATTTCCTTTATTTTTATGTTTGCATTATAAAATATACATAATAGTGCCAGGCACAGTGATGCAGTCCTGTAATCCCGGCAGCTCTAGAGGCTGAGGCAGGAGGATCACGAGTTCAAAGCCAGCCTCAATGATGGTGAGGTGCTGAGCAACTCAGTGAGACCCTGCCTCTAAATAAAATATAAAATAGGGCTGGGGATGGGCTCAGTGATCAAGTGCCCCTGAGTTCAATCCCCAGTACCCCCCAAAAATAAAAAAAATAAATAAAGAAGATACTTTTCAATTGATTTTACTTAAGACACTATGGAGAAGTCAAGTGCTTACTGGATGCTAATGTTTTGTTTTGTTTTGTTTTGTTTTGTTTTGTTTTGTTTTGTTTTGTTTTGTTGTGAGTAGTGGGTATTGAACCCAGAGCCAAGGGCATGGAAGTACTCTACCACTGAGCTACAACCATCCCCAGCCCTTTTTTAAAATTTTTATGCTGAGACAGCATCTTCCTAAATTGCCTAGTCTATCCTTGAACTTGTAATCCTCCTCCCTCAGTCTTCAAAGTAGCTGAGATTGGCCAGCTTTAGCAACTTAGGGAAGTTCTAAGTAACTTGGGAAGACCCTGTCTCAAAATGAAAAATAAAAGGGGTTGTCGGTAGAGCTCAGTGGTTAAGCACCCCTGGGTTCAATGCCATTATAGATAGATAGATAGATGGATAGATAGATACATAAAAGAGGGTTAGGGATGTAGTTCAGTGGTAAAATACCCCTGGGTTCAATCCCCACTACTAAAAAACAAAAAGTAGCTTAGATAACAGAACTGTGCCATCACCCCATCTGGATACTAAGGATTTTACATCCTACTTAGCAAGTTAGGAAATAAAGTTATACAATGAAATACTGCAATCAAACTCAATTATGTCCTTCAAAATTCATATACTGAAGTCCTAACCCCTAGGTTCCTCAGAATGTGACCTTATTTGAAGACAGGGCCTTTACTTTTGTTCTCCAATGGACGCTGTGTCTGAAAGATTTTAATGGCCAAGTGGTTGTACAGTGTGTTTTCATATGAATGTGAAGACAACCATCGACAAGTTAAGGAGAGAGGCCTGGAACAGATCTCTCTTTCACCTCCTTCAGAAGGAACCCATTGATTTCAAACTTCTAGTCCCTAGAAATGTGAGGTACAACACATTCCTATTGTTTAAGACACACAGTTTGTAGTACTTTGTTACAGCAGCCTGAGCATACTCATCACTATTTCTGCTCTGTATTTCACTGTTTTGGGAGATAGAGAACTACAGACGATGCTTTCAAATCTCTTAAAACACAATATCACTTGTTATTAGGAAAGGAAAATCACAAAAACATTAATTCCTGAATACTTAGGAAGAATTTCTATGTGTTTAGAAAATTAAGTTTGAGCTCTCAAATACCAGAAAACAGCTAATAATCACAATCGAGACATTGTCCATTAATAGTCCAATAGGAAAGGCTGCAATTTAAACTATACAATTATTTCAATGCTAACCCAGAACCTAACATTCACTTAGGATTGTGTGCTTATTTAAAAATAAAAGCAAATTTCATCAAATCAGTTTACAGGGAATAAAAGCACATATTAACACCACATGGAAGCAAAAGGAGAATGTGGGACACTCTACAGGACAAATGACCTGGTTTCTACAATAAAAACGCAGCAGTAAACAAAAATAGGAAGAGAAGGATGTTTTAAATAAAGAAGGTCTGAGAGAGATACCAACCAAGTGTCATGTCTGGATTGGGTATGAATTAATAAAAAAGGCATTTTTAAGAATCTGAAAAAATCTAACATGGACTTAGATGACACTGAGAAATTAATTTCTTACACATAATGATCATTGTGATTATGCCAAAGTGTCTCTTTCTTTCTTCTCTTCTTCTTCCTCCTCTTCCACTTCTTCCTCTTCCTCCTCCTCTTCTTTTCTTCTTCTTCTTCATTCTCTTCTTTTTTTAGTACCAGCGATTGAGCCCAGAGGCACTTAATGACTGAGCCACATCCTCAGTCCTTTTTATATTTTATTTAGAGACAGGATCTCCCTGAGTTGCTTAGGGCCTCTCTAAGTTGCTGAGACTGGTTTTGAACTCGTGATCCTCCTGCCTCAGCCTCCTGAGCTGCTGGGATTACAGGTGTGTACCACCGCACCTGGTGCCAAAGTGTCTTTTTCATGCCCATACATTTAGGTAAAAAGATATGTTTTACTTAAAAAGATTTACTTTAAAGTACTATCCCTCTGTTCCCCTCTAAATAGAAAGAAATAGATGAAAAAATAATGTTCCAAATGTGGATAATTGCTAAAAGTTAGGTATTAGGTACATGGAGGTTCTATTTTATATGATTTTAAACTTCCATTAAAAATTTTAATGCAAAGCAGGGCGTGGTGGTGCACACCTTTAATCCCAGTGACTTGGGAGGCTGAGGCAGGAGGATTGCAAGTTCAAAGCCAGCCTCAGCAACTTAATGAGGCCCACATATACTTAGTGAGACTCTGTCTCAAAATATATATATATATAAAGGTCTGGGGATGTGGCTCACTGGTTAAGTGCCATTGGGTTCAATCCCCACTACAAAAAAAAATTAATGCAGTATGCCAGATATTATACATATATTAATTATATTCATACTCACAACAACCCTGAAAAAGCTACTATTATTTCCTCCATTTTACTGAAAGATGAAATAAATGTCTTTATTAATGTTGTTAAAGTCAAAGTTCAGAATGCAATGGAGAAAGGACCAGACATTTCTGTTTCAAGCTTGCTTTTTTTTTTTTTTTTGCGGTGCTGGGGATGGAATCCAGGGCTTGCAAGCACTCTACCGACTGAGCTATCTCCCCAGCCCTGTTTTAAGCTTAAAAAATTAAGTTCAACAGAAAAAAAAGTAGTAGTAGTCATAGTTAAAGAGTGCATATAAAAAAGTAAGCAACTTAAGACATTTATCAGTTCATTAAACTGAGACTAAGTCTTAATTTTCCATTCAATCAGTACCCAGGTTCAAAGTAGTGTAATATCGATTTTCTCATCACTAATTTTCTACTTGTTTTTCACTTTAAATGTTTATAATACATATTCTGTCACTATGGAAATAAGTGGCTTTCCAACCTACATTATTAACCAGTTCAAACAGCACCAATTTCCTTGAAAATAACCCATTTTCAAATTTTTGGCTTGATTTACGAAAAGCAAAAAACCAAATTGCACAGATAAGTCAAAAGTCACTTTTACTGTTGGTGTGAAGTTTTTTTCATTCTTCAAAAAATTCTGAAATAGCATCATACAAAGACAAGCAGTGAAAAGGTAAAAATTAAAGGAATGGACTGTTTGCGGTGGCACATGCCTATACTCCCAGTGGCTCGGGAGGCTGAGGCAGGAGGATCACAAGTTCAAAGCCAGCCTCAGCAACTTAGCAAGGCCCTCAGCAACTTAGTGAGATCCTATCTCTAAATAAAATATTTTAAAAAGGGCTGGGAGGTGACTCATTGGTTAAGTGCCTCTGGGTTAGGTTCCTGGTACCAAAAAAAAAAAAAAAAAAACAGTTTCATCATACTTTCTTGTTAGTGTAAGGTAACCTGACCTTATGGGACCATCATGCTGGCGAGGTAGAGAGGAAAAGGACATACGAGTTAGAGGACTAACAACTAGGATTATAAAATACCATTAAGGGTTTTGTGTCACTCTAACCGGGAAAGGGGAGCTGGAAAAGAATCTAATAATTTGGGCCTAAATCTTGACTCTGACATTCACGAAGTCTGGACATTGGGTAAATAAGTTCAGTTCTGCTGTTTTTTATTTCTGACCTTGCAAGGCTGTTGTGAGATGAAAAGAGACCACAGATGTACCCATCACAGTGCTAAGTGAATAAGTGCTTCGTAACAGTTAAGCACCCCCTTGCAAAAAGGCTGCTTGTACCTGGGTCAGAAAAAATCCTACCACCTGTGATGGAGTGGTGATTTGATCTTTTTGAGTTTGGTGGCTAATCCTTGGATAATTAAAAGGTTTAATTCTGTATTTGGCTTGTGCTGTTAAATACACACATGCATATAAACACACACAGGCATGCACCAAACATTAAACCAGTAAGGTACAATGTGTCCCTAAACTCAGATCACTAAGAAGTGAATGCAAAACAGTGGCATAAAATTCACTTCAGCTGTCCAAAAATTCATTGGAGAGCTTTAAGAAAACATAACTGTGGTAATTATGAAGCTGAAACTTAGTTTTTATATATAGCATTCTCTGAGATCCTTGGAAGAAACTAGATTTGTAATATAAGGGTACATGGTATTTCTGGAAACTATCAATTTATTAAAATAGCCCAAATAAATAGAGAACTGTATCATTTGTTTTGTTTAGAAAACCATTCCTAAAATTAGAAACTTAATTATACATGACCTGGCTTAGAATTACTGAAACATAGATCTTTAAAAATAAATAAATAAAATAAAATTTACTTTTGTTAATGAACATCTGTCAATTTTGAAATTCTTCTTACCTGTTTGATTTGATGCAGGCGACTGGCAGAAGTACGAATAGGAGAAGGTAGGAACAACTGAAATTTAAAACATAAAAGTCAAGCTCGTGTTAACATTTCTGATTAGTTATTTCTAAACAGGAAGTTAATGTTGAATCATCTAAGACATTTATTGAGTGCCTAATGTATACCAGCAATGATATCAGTTAAGGTCAAAGGTTAAAATATTCAGTTGGATCTTGACAAAAAGAAATTACACTAACCAAAGTCTAATGCATTTCAAAACCAAACAAAATAACTGTTAACATAAGAAATATGGGACAGAGTCTGGCACAGTGGCTGGTAATCCCAGCGGCTTGGAAGGCTGAGACAGGAGGATTGCAATTTCGAGGCCAGCCTCAGGAACTTAGCAAGGTCCTAAGCAACTTAGTGAGATCCTGCCTCAAAATAAAAATCAAAAAGGGCTGGGGATGGGACTCAGTGGTAAAACAGGTCAGGTTAATATCCCAGTACCAAAAAAAAAAAAACAAGTGAAAAAGAAAAGATTTTATCTTTACCTTTCCTTTCCTAAGGTCCTAAGGTACTAGAGCTTTAAATCACCTCATTCTTCTTGCCAGTTTAAGCCCATCCTTAAAGCTTAGTGAAAGGCATTTCTTGGAACAAATAGTAGAAACAGTCCTTATATCAGCAGATAACTTGCCAAACATACAAAAGGAATATAAAAGAAGCAACTCCACCAAACACCTTGGATTCTAGGCAGGGAAACAAAATGTTCATTAATATGAACTGACTTTAGGTAATCGTTTTCAAGTAGCACATTTTACTCTTGATTGCTAAGAACCTTGTTGTCTAGGTCCTTTCTCTTTTTCAGGGCTACTTTCTCTTTTTAGGTCTTTTTTCAAAGCTTATGAGGACCTACACGAGAAGGGCATGAAACAGGGAAGGGATTTAAAGTTAAGTGTGAATATGGGGCTAGAAAATTACTTTCCACATTTATTCATTTGTTCTTTCTGTACCCCGGTTTTTTCTTGAAATGTTAGATAGTGAATTTGCCATATCTAACTGAAAATATTTAATGAGCACCTACCATGTGCTAAAATACTCTGCTCAGCCCTGAAGATCCAAAGATTAAAAAATATATTTTTTCTTATCCTTGAGAAACCAATGTCTACTTAGGGAAAACTAGGCCAAAGTAAGTGCCAAAACCGTTATCATTTCTGGGAGCTCAAAAGACAGCAAACTCTACCTACAGTCTTAGAGAAGGCCCCAGAGTGGAGGTAAGAATTCGTGAGATGGGGAAAGGAAGAAGGGTGTTTGAAGGAGTGGGACGAGATGCTCAGGCCAAAACCCAAGGTTCTCAGAACAGAAGGGTTCAAGGTGGCTGAAACCTGATATGTCAGAGGAAGTTGCAGGAGCAAATTAGGAAAATTTGACTGAAAACAAATTCCAATTTTTGAACTTTAGCATTTGAGTCCAATAGGAAACCCAAAGCATAAGTTCTTATAGCTCAAAGGTATTTTTTTTTTTATACTGGGGATTGAAACCATGGTCACCATATCAGTACTACCAGGGCTACATGCTCAGCCCTTTTTATTTCTTATTTTGAGATAGGGTCTTGCTAAGTTGCTGAGGCTGACCTCCAATTTGCAATCTTCCTGCCTCAGTTCTCCTGAGTTGCTGGGATTATAGGTGTGCAATACTGTACCAGGCTTAAAGGCCTTCTAGGGGCTGTGGGTATAGCTCAGTGGTAGAGGGCTAGCATGCACAAGGCCCTGGGTTCAATTCCCAGCACTGAACAAAAAAGGTCTTCTAAACAACAAGGCTTCTAAACAGCTTTGGAAAGGTAATCCTCGCCTGGCATGCTGTTGCACGGCTGTAATGCCAGACACTCGGGAGGCCGAGGCAGGAGGATTTCAAAATCAAGGCCATGTCTCAAAATTCAAAAAATAAACAAACAAATGAATAAAAAGGGCTGGGATGGAGTTCAGCAGTAGCTTGGCTAGCACGTGAGGTCCTGGGGTTTAATCCCTAGTCCCTCAAAAAAATAAATACATAAAAAAGAAAGGTAACCCTAGTAGTATCGTGCAGAACAAATTTAGAGTGGAAGGAAGAAGGACTAGAAGCAGGGTCACAGGCTAGTAAAGAGAGTAAGGGTTGAATGAAAAAGGAAGGGAGAAGAGAAGGCAGCCAGTTGGAGAAATGATCAGGAAGAGGGAAAAGAACTGGACTAGCTTAAGGATCCTAGTAGCAACCAGTAGGACAAGAAAGACAGTAAGAAGAATAAATTGATGAATGCTCAAAAGTGTGTGTTGGAAAAATAAATGCTTTATGAAGCAGATAATCTGAATTTTTACTATTTTAAAAATTTTTATTTATTTATTTGTTTATTTATTTATTTGGTACCAGGGATTGAACCCAGAGATGCCTCCCCACTGAGCCACCTCCCCAGATCTTTTCATTTTTTTTTTTTTTTTTAAGACAGGGTCTCACTAAGTTGCTGAGGCTGACCTGGAACTTTCGATCCTCCTGCCTCAGCCTCCCAAGTTGCTGGTATTATAGGCACACACTACTGCATCCAACTTTATTGGGTTTTAAAATGTATCATATGACTTCTTCAGAAACCTGTTGCCTCACCAATTATATTTTGCTTAAAGTGTTAACATCAGCTTTTTTCTCCCCTCAACATTTTCTAAAAGTGAACTAAATAGCCAAGACTGTTAAAAGGATAAGAAACTGGGTGCAATGGCTCAGTCTGGTAATCCCAAGGGCTTGGAAGGCTGAGACAGGAGAACGGCATGTTCAAGGCCAGCCTCAGCAACTTAGCGGGACCCCTGTTTCAAAATAAGACATAAAAAGGGCTGAGGAGCGGCTGGGGCTGGGGCTCAGTGGTAGAGCACTTGCCTAGCATGTATGAGGCACTGGGTTCGATCCTCAGCACCACATATAAATAAATAAATGAAATAAAGGTATTATGTCCATCTACAGTTAAAAATTTTTTTAAAAAGGGCTAAGGATGTGGCTTAGTGGTTAAGTGCCCCTAGGTTCAATCCCTGGTACCAAAAAAGGTAAAAAAAAAAAAAAAAGAAAAAAAAGAAAATTCTTACGTGACTAACTGGAAATTCACTACATATAAATTATATTTGATAATTAGCAACAACTACTTTATCATAGTAATTCACTATTATAAAAATGTGGCTAATGTATAAGTATTTCAGTATGTTTTGAATCCTTATCATGTTTAAGGAGCTGTTTTCTGCTCAGAGGGAAAGGAGAGCGTTGAAGCAGAAAAGGCTAATAAGAGACACTTAGAGACCTTACAAACCAGTCGTGGAAGCAAATATTATTTGGAAATGATTTTTAAATGGAAGCAAGGTGGAGTGGAAATACAAAGTGAAGATCAACTGTCCATGCACAGATGGTGGGAGACAGATGAGAGGCACTGGGTGGCATTTGAGTTGTGCAAGGAGTTTAACACCAGAAGCAACAGAAAAGTAAAAACGGGGCTGGGGAGATAGCTCAGTTGGTAGAGTACTTGCCTTGTAAGCACAAGGCCCTGGGTTCAATGCTCAAATCCTCTGAACTGTGCAAAAAAAACAACCTATTCTGGTATATACAGAAGTTCTTTTTTTTTTTTTTTTTTTTGGCAGTGCTGGGGATTTGAACCCAGGGCCTTGTGTTTGTGAGGCAAGCACTCTACCAACTGAGCTATCTCCCCAGCCCCTGGTATATACAGAAGACAAGCAGGTTACACCCGGCAGTACCATCTATTTAACTTTGAAGTGGACATTCTCAGATATTCAGCCCTGAGCCTGGCTCAGTTCCTATTCAGAGGATGGATGTAGAGAAGGGGTTTGACAGTTGTGGACTAGTAACTCGGCTGGCCTGTACCAACCAAGCTCCAGAAATGATATTTCAAGAACCTTTCTAATTCAAGTCAATAATGCGACTAGTAGACCCTTCTCAGGAAAGTCAGGAAATTTTTCTGTATAAAACTTACATTTTAAAATTATTATATATAATACTCATATATAGAGTATTTCATATACTCTATATATGAAATTGTGTTTGTTACTTTAGCTGAATTATAATGATTTTTTTTTTTTTTTTGGAGGGTACCAGAGATTGAACTCAGGGGCACTCAGCCACTGAGTCACATCCCCAGCACTATTCTGTATTTTAGAGACAGGGTCTCATTGAGTTGCTAGAGCCTCACTTTTGTTGAGGCTGGCTTTGAACTGGGGATCCTCCTGCCTCGGTACTTTTTTCCCAGTATTGGCAATTGAATCCAGGGCCCCCTGCTGTTCTACCACTGAGTTACATCCTTAACCAGGAAAAGAGAATTGCAGAGTGTGGTAAACAATTCTAAACTAATTACAAAAGACTTCCTGGAAGAGATTATTTTTCACAGATACCTAAGGGATGGGAAAGACCCAGTTTAGTTCAGGCAAAGGTTTAGAATTTCCTATTGGAAGACTTTGTCCAGGAAATCACTAGAAGATTACCTGACTAGGGCTGGGTTTGTGGCCTGGTGGTGGAGCGCTGGCCTGGTGGTGAGGCACTGGCTTTGATCCTCAGCACCACATAAAAATAAATAAATAAATAAAGGTACCATGCCCATCTACAACTATAAATTTTAAAAAAAAATTGCCTGACTGAAATTATGACATCAGTAGTGCTATAGTGTGAATTTTCTGGGTGGGTTGGGTTTGAACTTTAGCTACAGAATCGCAGAAAATCACAGGAAGATTTTTTAATTGAATAAATTGTGAATCAAATGCTGGACTGGCTGATTTTGTTTGTTTGTTTGTTTTAGTAATAATGTGAAAAATTAATTGGAAGAGAATTCTCTCCAAAGTACTATAGCTAGTGCTTATAAGGAAATTGCATCAAATAATTTTTTAACTTTTATTTTTATTTATCTTTATGTTGTGCTGAGGATTGCACCCTGTGCCTCACACATGCTAGGCAAGTGCTCTACCACTGAGCCACAACCCCAGCCCAGATAACTTTTCTATATAAAACAAAGTAATAAAATAAAATAAAGTATCCTGAGATGTTGCTAAAACTCATGGGTTTCTTCTGTGTTAATTTCTCATATATCTCTTACACTCTAGGGAGAAAAAGTCTTTGGAAGAAAGCCAGAGTACTAGCACCAAAAAATGATGTCACCAAGGAGTGATATCAAGGTTTGTGTGTGTGTGTGTGTGTTCATGGGGGAGTAGGGATGGAAAGAGGGGTTGGGGATGAGCGATAGGCGAAACTAATTCCTAGGATTTCTTTCAAGTGAAGCAATTAAGATAGGAAGAAAGACCAACATAAGTTCTGTTTAAAAGAGAAATCATAGAAAACTAATATTCTACAGACAGTAAATTTTTAAAAATAATTTTTAACTTTTCTACGTATGTTATTTTTAACCCATTTCCTAGTCCTTACTAGAGATAAAAGGCTTAGAAAATTCTGAATGAAGGGTTGTATGCTATGTTTAGAAATGGCTGTCTGGTTCCAGAAATTAAGTTTGTTCTCAGTGGCACTTAACAGGAATTGAGTGTAGGCTGGACAGACAGCAGACAGAGCAAGGCCTGGAATGCTTATACACTTGCTGCGGGTGAGCCGTGAACTAGATTTAGGGTTCATGGCTGCCAACGTGGAAAGTAAAAGCCAATCAGGTAAATATCAACAGCCATAAAATTAAAGTGGATGAACTGCTCAAGAAAAACCCAATCTTGTCTAAAAAGAAGGTGAAACATGTCTTCCACTTCTTTTCGAAGAACAGGGATACTAAGAGGATTCTTGGCAGAGATGGGGAATGGCATGCCAACCTCAGCGTTCTTAAGAGATAAAGAAAAGGGGGGATTTCGAGGGAAGGCAGAGCCCCAATAGTCAGAAGAAACCCTCGTGTTTCTACTACCTAGAAGTAGGGTGCAGTGATTTCTTGAAACTGGTGAAGAAAATATCTGTGCTTAATTAAACAAAATAGTTGTGAGATAACGTACAATTTTACAATGCTTAAGAAATATTCACATTTGTTTGTTAAATGAAACCCTTGGTTCTTCAGGGACCTTTGTTACAGTGATTTTTTTCTAAAACATTGTTTCACCTACACTAAAATACATGAAAACCAGCACCACTTTTTTTATTTTCAATCGTGGTAAAATATACATAACATACAATGTACCACAGTAACCATTTTTAAGTGCACAATTCAGTAGCCTTAAGTACATTCGCATTGTAATGCGAATGTTAGTCTCCAGAACTCTCCATTTGTCAAGACTAAAACTACACCATTAAACAATACCTGCCTGTTCCTCCCTCCTGCCAGCCCTGGCAATCACCAACCTACTTTCTGTCTCTATGAATTTGACCACTCTAGCTACCTGCAGTACCAATTTTAAGAGTAGTCCAGTATGGCAAAGACCCTTAAAATTATAGTTTATGATATCACTCAACAATGCTTACATTTTTTCAGGAATGATGTTTCTACTTTGTAATGTGATATGTTAGCTAGAAATGAAAATACTTTTATTGTTCATGCTTTCTGAAAAATATTTAAATACCATAGAAATACACAAAGTAGAAGTAAATTCTTCCTCTAATTGTAATAATGAATTGCTATATATCTTTCTTTTTTTCTGGTGGGGGGTGGGTACCAGGGATTGGACTCTGGGGCACTCGACCACTGAGCCACATCCCCAGCCCTATTTTGTATTTTATTTAGAGACAGGGTCTCACTGAGTTGCTTAGTGCCTTGATTTTGCTGAGGCTGCCTTTGGACTCATGATTCTCCTGCCTCAGCCTCCCAAGCAGCTGTGATTACAGGTGTGCACCATCATGCCCAGCTCATATTTTTCTTGATATCTATAAATACATATAAGATCCTGAACCCTGGGTCTAGTTACTATCTACTTACTAGGGACAAAGATTAGTGAGGCTGCTGAGGATGGGAAAGTGGAGAGATGGAAGGAACTTGGGTCTCTGATGACATCACTGGATCACTGAATTAACCAACCCTGGAACCTCCATTCTTAGGGACAGCTTATTATTTGATAGCATAAATATTCCTTAAGTCTCTCCTAATTGTATTTTTTTTTTTTTTGTGGTGCTGGGGATTGAACCCAGGGCCTTGTGCTTGTAAGGCAAGCACTCTACCAACTGAGCTATATCCCCAGCCCTTCCTAATTGTATTTTTAAAAAATATTTTTAGGGAGGGGGGCAAGAATGGAGGAAGGAAGGACGGTATAGAGGGAAAAGAGGGGTGGGAGGGGTGGGGGGGAAGGGAAAAAATAACAGAATGAAAAACAACATTACCCTATGTAAATTTATGATTACACAAATGGTATGCTTTGACTCCATGTACAGAGAAACAACATGTATCCCATTTGTTTACAATAAAAAAAATATTTTTAGTTGCAGATAAACACAATACTTTTATTTTATTTATTTATTTTTATGTGGTGCTGAGGATGGAACCCAGTGCCTCACACGTGCTAGGCAAGGGCTCTACAACTGAGCCACAACCCCAGCCCTTCTAATTGTATTTTGTTGCTTCTGCTGAAAGAATTCTAATTAATCATGTCATTCTCCTAGATAATTCAGCACTTCTATAATAAAGGCAAGTATATATGGACATAAGTCCTATAACAATGATGATGGGATATTTTGACACAATAAAGGCATATGTATAAGTTTAACCAATAAGCCCTGGATGTTCCTATCATCAAATGAGTAAAAATCAATTCGATTCTGCCACACATGATGTGTTATATAAAATGGCCTATTTTAAATATGTACTGTACTAAACTGAACTGTAAGCAAATTAAGAGGCTAAAATTCCTAAGAAATATTATGCATTTAAAAATTTCAGGTACATGCTGGGCATGGTGGCACACTCCTGTAATCCCAGCAACTTGGGAGGCTGAGGCAGGAGTTCAAATCCAGCCTCAGCAACTTAGCAAGGCCCTAAGCAACTCAGTGAGACCCTGTCTCTAAATAAAATACAAAATAGGGCTGGGGATGTGGCTCAGTGGTCAGGTGCCCCTGAGTTCAATCCCCGGTACAAACAAACAAACAAACAAACAAATGATGAAAATGTCCGATTTTAAGCTTAAGAAGTAATTTTTTTGGAGGGGTACTAGGGAATGAACCCAGAGGCACTTTACCACTGAGCCACACTTCCAGTCCTTCTTAATTTTTTATTTTGAGACAGGGTCTCACTAAGTTCCTGAGGCTGATCTCAAACTTACAATTCTCCTGCCTCAGTCCCCAAGTCACTGGGATTACAGGCATGCACCCATTGTGCCCGGCAGACAGTAACATTCTAAAATAAATTTCAAGGTGTAACGTTTCATGAGAATGCATCCTACAGATTCACATAGAAATTCATATTATAAGAGAAATTTATGAGCAACGGTATGCCAACAAGTTAATCTACATAAAATGGACAAATGCCTACAAACACACAAATTACCAAAATGATTCAAGAAGAAATAGAAAATCTCAACAGACTTATAACAAGAGATAGAATCTGTCGTCAAAAACCTTCCAACAAGGACATTTCCAGGACTAGATGGTTTCATGGATGAACTCTATGAAACACTTAAAAGAAGAATTAAAACCAATCCTATTCAAATTCTTCCAAAATTAGAGGAGAGGCTGGGGTGTAGCTCAGTGGTGGAGCACAGTTTAGCATATGCTAGGCCCTGGGTTCCATTCTCAGAACTACAGGGGAAAAAAAAAGCTAGCACTTCCTAATGCATTCTGAAAGCCAGCATTTCCCAGATGCCAAAGCCAGCAAAGACACCACCAGGAAACTACAGACCAATATCCCTTCTAAATAAAGATGCAAACGAACATACCCCAGGAACTCAAGGGTGGTTTAACTTACGAAAATCAAAGTGCTGCGTTATATTAATAGAACAAAGGGGGAAAACATGGTCATCTCGAAAGTACAGAGAAAACACTCACGACAATTCCATGCCTTTCTGTTTTCCGTATTAGGGATCGAACCCAAGGGTGCTTTAGTACTGAGCTACACCCCAGCCCTTTTTATTTTTTGATTTTGAGATGAAGTCTCCTTAAATTTCTGGGACTGGCCTTGAATTTGTGATCCTTCTGCTTCAACTTCCCAGAGTTCCTGGGATTACAGGCTTGCAACACCCATCACCCAATGCTCAATGCTCTTGCATGATAAAAACCCTCATGGGTAAGAGTAGAAGGAAACTTCCTCAACATGATAAAGGGTAACCCCACTGTCAACATTACAATGAATGGTGAAACTCTGAAAGCTTCCCTTCCCCCCAACTAGGAACAAAACAAGGATGTGCACTTCCTGAAACTAAAGAGAGCTGATAGTTGAACAACCCTGTGAATGCACTGAAATGTACACTTTATTTATTTATTTATCAGTACTGGGGATTGAACCCAGTGGCACTCTAGCACTGAACTACATCCCCATCTCTTTTTATTTTGAGACAGGGTCTTATTAAATTGTTGAGGCCAGCCTCAAACTTGCTATCCTCCTGCCTCAGCCTCCAGAGTAGCTGGAATACAGGGCAGCATCACCTCACCTGACAAAACTGTGCATTTTAAAACAGTCAATTAAATGTTAGCTGAATTTTACCTCAATACAATTTCCATATAATGAAGCATTCATTCACCTTGGCTTACTGATCACAAGTATGTTTCATATGTTTAATTAGAAAATATTACAATTTAAAGATTTGCCTTATAACACTTATGAATAGGAAATTTTATTTACAATTCAAGATAAGCGTGAGATGAAAGTCAAATTAAAAGTCTGAAAACTACTTTTAAGAGAGCAAATAAATTTTCCTATCAAAGTTAGTATATTCTTCAAAACCTGGAAGATAGATGACCTTATACATAAAAACACATCTTAATGTTAAATCCTTGTGGAATTCAAAAGTTAATTCTGCTTCAAATGCAGCAAAACCTATATTCAATGTACTTGTTTTTCCTTGGTTAGTGTTTGAGAGCACTGTTTCTCAAGAAGGAACTTGTTGGAAATGCAAAATCTCAGGCTCTGCCCCAGACCCACTGAACCAGAAACTATGGGGTGAGAACTTGCCAACCATCTTAACAAACCCCCAGGAGCTCACTCAAGTCTGAGTACCACTGGTTAAGACTTGGACAAGGAGTCTGCTTATAGGCATTTTCTTACCAGGCCATGCCGGCTTATAAATGTTGTGCTGTTTCTTTTCACTGTTAATGTGTCAGCTTGGAATACCTGTGAATTATCACTAAGGAGAAAAAGAAAAAACACTTGTCATATAAAATTTATTACAATTTTTTTAAAACAGTGCTGGAAATGGAACTCAGGGCCTTGTCCATTCTAGGCAAGCACTTGACCACTGAGTTACATCCTCAAGTCCACACATTTTCCCCCCCACACATTTTTTTATAGAAATAACTTTTTTTTTTTTGTGGTGCTGGGGATTGAACCCAGGGCCTTATGGTTGCGAGGCAAGCACTCTACCAACTGAGCCATACCCCCAGCCCTTAAAGAAATAACATTTCTAATACTTAAATAGCAATGCCATTAACTATAAATGGCATCTTGGTGGAGACAACTGTGCAGACACAAACATATACACAGTCTTAGTCCGTTAAGCCTAAACAAGTCACCATGAAAGGCAAGGAATCCTCAAGCATGCCACTTTACCTCTAATGCTACTGAGAATAAGTATAATAAGAATAATTGTGATCTTGGAAATACATCATTT
Source organism: Sciurus carolinensis (assembly GCF_902686445.1). Classification (NCBI taxonomy): domain Eukaryota; kingdom Metazoa; phylum Chordata; class Mammalia; order Rodentia; family Sciuridae; genus Sciurus; species Sciurus carolinensis. Next base: position 113,544,133 of record NC_062232.1, on the reverse strand, counting down.
TTCAGTGTAAACCTGTAATTCATTTAAATTTGTGATTGGAGTTGGGCACAGTGGTGCACACCTATAATTCCAACAGCTCAGGAGGCTAAGGCAGGAGGATCTCAGATTCGAAGCCAGCCTCAGCAACTTAGCAAGGCTGTAAGCAACCTAGCGAGACCCTGTCTCAAAATAAAAAATAAAAAGGGCTGGAGATGTAACTCAATGGTTAAGTGCCCTTAAGTTCAATCCCCCATACCAAAATAAAATAAATTTATGATTGGAGCTACAATCCCTCTCAACTCCCAAATATTACATGAACAAGAGGGATAATTGATAGCAGGTGTCGATAGAACTGAGATCTTTCACAGATATGCTTTGTTTGACCTACAAGGTGCTAAACACATTTCTGAATTCATTGTGCAAGTTGAGAGATTTCATAAGAAAAAATCCAGATTCCAGATTTTTGCTTCTATTGAAAATTCGCAAGATTTTGCAACACTGGGCTACATTCCCATGTGGCAACAACGGATTGAAAGTGAGCAGTTGCTGCCCACTGAAAATGAAGGATGTGTCCTCAGCTTGGGCTGTAGCCCAACCAGGTGGCCTCAATTCTATTTGAGCTTATAATCCTGAAGAAGTCATTTTTTCCTTTATGTTTTCTTTTTACTGTGACTTTTTTTTTTTTTTTTTTTGGTATCAGGAATTGAACTCTGGGGTGCTCCACCACTGAGCCACATCCCCAGCCCTATTTTGTATTTTATTTAGAGACAGTGTCTCACTGAGTTGCACAGCACCTCACTTTTGCTGAGGCTGGATTTGAACTCTCCATCCTCCTGCCTCAGCCTCCCAAAGCCACCATGTGCCACGGTTCCCCACTTACTATAACGTTTTATTTTGAAATAGTTTGACTCACAAGAAGTTGCAAAAAGAACACCAATTGTTCCCATGTACCTTTCATCCAGTGATAATAATAAATCATTTTTAACACTTTTTTTGTCTGCTTATATTATGGAAAGCTGGGTCCTTCTCCCCAATGCCAATCAAGCCAATTTAACAATGAGCTAGCAAAGGAGTATAGGAGACTCTTGTCCAGAGGCTGTGGGTCCACCCATCAGGGAGAACAGAGTTTCTAAAGGTTTTCAAGGCTGCATTCCAGGTGTGCCCCAAGGGGGGCCCCAGGTGCACCCTGAAAGTGTGGTGAAATTCACTTACTCATTAATTTGGGAGATAGGCACTTCCTAGATCTCCCAGTGACATGGCCTTCCTGTGGTTAAGTGTGTGCTCAAGGACAGATAACTAACTAGGTCTAGGATAGGAAAAGGTAATCTTGTTCCTGCCCCTAAGTCAAGAAAGGGGAAAGGGAGAAGAGGAAAAGAAAAACATGTCCCTTTTAAAATAAGCAGTGAGGGCTATATTCAAAAGGAAAAGTGGACCACGCTTACACTTTCATCAGGTACCAGTCTTCTGGGTTTTCCCTCTATGCTCTCTCTTACATCTATCTTATTCTTCTCAGGCTCCTCGTCAAAAACCAATTCAAAACCTTTTCCTTTTTCTATAGACTGCACAATAGTCTCAGTGGCCTCCTTACCTCTGTTCTTTCCTTACTCCAAAGTCTCCAAAAAAACACTACCAGGGGCAACTTCCTAAAGAACAGCTTGCTGTCTTACTACTTTCAGTGGCTTGCTTTATTGTCTGAAGAACTAAGTTTTGTTTTGGGGGATGGCCATACTGGGGAATTGAACTATGGGTGCTTTACCACTGAACTACATCCCCAGCCCTTTTTATTTTCTTTTTTTGAGACAGGGTCTCACTAAGTTGCTGAGACTGGCCTTGAATTTGTGATCCTACTGCCTCAGCCTCCCCAGTTGCTGGAATTATAGGCCACCGCTCCGACCTGAATTTAGTTTTTTAAAGCCCTCCACAATTTGGCACTTGAATTTTGCATTTCAGGAAGTAGTAAAATTTCAGTACGAAATCTAGGCACAAATACAGTGACTATCTTTCTCTTTTGCCAAGTAGGGCCCAGTGCCATGACCACAGTTCACAATAACCTAGTTTACATTTTTTGAATAACTGAAAAAGAGCTGGGAGGCTGCAAACTCAAAGTAATGATAAGAAAATGGAAATATTAATAACCTTGATTTGATAGTGTATATATGTATTGAAATATCAGGCTGGGCATCATAAATATGTATACTATGTGTTTTTGTTTTGGGTACCAGGGACTGAACTCAGGGGCACTCAACCACTGAGTCACATCCCCAGCCCTATTTTGTATTTTATTTAGAGACAGGGTCTTACTGAGTTGTTTAGTGCCTCACCATTGCTGAGGCTGGCTTTGAACTTGCAATCCTCCTGTATCAGCCTCCTGAAGCCACTGGGATTATAGGTGTGTGCCACCATGCCAGGGCTATGTGTTAATGGGAAATTTTTTAAAATGGGGGCTGGGGTTGTGGCTCAGTGATAGAGTGCCTGCCTAGCATGCATGAGGCCCTGAGTTTGATCCTCAGCACCACACATATACAAAAAAAGTAAAAAAAAAAAAAATTTTTTTTAAATATTTGAGATTCAAATGTAAACCACCCTGATTTTATCATTATGCATTGTATGCATATATTGAATGATCACACTGTTCTCCATAAATATGTACAATTAAATAACTAATTTTTTAAAATCTCATCATGGACCAACACTAATGTTTCGCTTATAAAAGCTTATATTGGTAATTATAAAAATGTAGGGAACTAATGATCTCAGAAGGCAGTGTAGGGTTTTAATAGGGAAGATAAATACTCGACAGATTCATATGTATGGTAGAGTAAAATAAGTGCTTAGGGAAGTAGATAAAGTGCTAAATGTTACGTAGCTGCTAATTGCCCAGGAAAGGACAATCAGCAGTTACATATTTAATTACATGGCACTTAACTTTTTTAAAAACATGGATGGGCAAAAAAACAAACAAAAAAAAACCCAGACCCTTCACTGGGGATCAGCATTGGTCAGATGAGCATTTGGAATCCAGGGCTAATGGGCAATGTTGACCACTCAGCTGTCTGGCTATTACAGACTTAGGCTTTCCTGCCTCCAAGCCTGTTGTGTATGTTTGAAATGCTGTCCCAGCCATCTGAATTCCTTTCTTCCAATTAAGGCCTATTTCAAATGCCACCTTCTCCCTGAACCTTTTCCTTATCCTTCATCCATTTTCTGCTTCAATTTTTCACTCCCTTCTTTGAATTCCTTTAGCACATTCTTTACCTCCCTAAGCACTTATTTTACCCTACCAAATATTTAAGTTCTTTCAGGATTTATCTGCCCTAGTAAATTGAAAGCTTATTGAGCTTGATTCAATGTTGTAGCATGGAATTTGCATAAAACAAGCAAGAACTCAATATTTTGGAATTGAGAGGATATATAATTTTTCCCTCCTTTCCCAGTCATTTTCCCTATGAGAACAGGAATAGGCAGTCAATTATATAAGGAAACTGAAGGGACACTAACAGGTTACCTATTTCCACTATATTTTGTGTGTTTGTGAAGGGAGCCTGCCTCTTCGGGCTGCCAATAGTATTCTCCCCTAAATTTGTAATCTGCCAATTTTATTTAATAAGACTATAACTGAAAGAAATAATTGAGGTAGCACACACTTCAATTAGTGTAAGTCATGTAAAATGAATTTACATAAAACACTATATGATTCCTAGAACTGAGTTAAAATCAATTTCTAACATGGAAAAAGTGAAGCTAATATAACAGGATGGTATTCAATGACCCACATCAAGTGATCAGTAACAGCTGTCTAAACAATAACAGAATTATGTCAATAATATTCTCATAGCCGTCATTTTTCTTTTCTTTTCTTTTTTCTCAGTATTAGGGATTAAACCCAGGGGTGCTCTACCACTGAACTACATCCACAGTCCTTTTTATTTTTTACTCTGAGACAGGGTCTTGCAAGACAAGGCTGGCCTTGAACTTGTAGACCTCCTGCCTCAGTCTCCTGAGTCATTGGTATTATAGGCATGCACCATCGCACAGGGCCAGCCATTATTTTTCGTGGCCACTACTCTTCTTCTGGCAAAAGTTCAATAAATCAGATAGTGGACAAACTTTTTCTTCAAAGGGACAGACAGTAAATATTTCAGGCTTTGTGGGCCATATCAATCTGTTGTAATTACTCAACTCTGCCAGTGTAGTGGGAAAGTAGCTGTGGACAATATACAGATGCACATGGTTAAGTTCCAATAACATTTTTCAAATATCAAGGGACAGGCTAGATTTGTCCCTTGGGCAACAGTCTGCCTTTCAATTGAGGCAGCAATAATTTAAAAGCAGGATCAAACTGGAGATTTTTAAAGGGGGAAGTTGCTGGCAAGAATCCAAGACACTTTTGTTTGGTTTGGTTTTGGTTTTTGTTTTTGTTTCTGCAGTGCCGGGGCTAAACCCAGGGCCTCATACAAGCTAGGCAAGCACTGTACCACTAAACTACACCCCAGCCTGACCTCTAATTTTTTTTTTTTCTACTAGGGATTGAATCCAGGGGCACTCAAGCACTGAGCCACATTCCCAGTCCATTTTCTTTGTAGTTTTATTTAGAGACAGAGTTTCACTGAGGTAGTTAGGGCCTTGCTAAATTGCTGAGGCTGGCTTTGAACTCACAGTCCTCCTGTCTCAGACTCCAGAGCTGCTGGGATTACTGGAGTGTACCACTGTGCCCGGCCTGACCTCTAATTATTTTAAAAAGGGTCAGAGAAAAAAAAAAGGAAAAAAAACCCAACATCTTTAAATATAGTTATTGACACCAGTAATAAAATCACCAACTAAAGAGAATATAGAACCACAAGGTTCAAAACTTTTGATACTGGTGTACTTTTATTAATACAAGATGTTCACAAAACAGTGCAGGAGCTGTACTATGTTAAATAACTGACATTTAAGGAATTAAATTCTGCAAATTCTGGTGAGAGAGAGAGAGAGAGAGAGAGAGAGAGAGAGAGAGAGAGAGAATCTTTATGTACTGGAAACACCAAGCACAATCAGAAAATTACTTCAAAGAGGTACAACAGTATTTAGCAAGCTGTGAACCAAATGCTTTACTGCCAGGTATAGTTTAGAAAGGGTAAGACACCAAGTATTAGAGACCCAAGTAAGGGAATGAGAAGAGCGAGCTGTGTACATACTGCAATTGCAAAGAAGTGAAAATGAATTCAACTCAGGCTCAGTGTAATCCTGCTCTAAATTGTTCTTCAGAATAATTTCTCTAACCACAGCCTAAGCTTGCAAAAACATCACAAAACATGTGCTCAAATCACTTGGGCAAGTTCCTGACATCAGGCATGTCATACATCATTCCTGTAACTTCTGAGTCACTGGAGCTGATCCACTCTACAGTTTCTATATCTTTAACTCCCACTAGATAAATACACAATTTACACTCACCTTTCTGTACAAATTTTACTCCATGAATCATGATCTTAAGCTGGAGAAATGAACTCTGTAACTGTGCTCTAGTGATTTTTAAAAGTGTCAATCCTTTGCACAATAAAGTAGGAAGGGATAACTAAGGTCATTTTTTTTTTTTTTTTTTGCGATGACTAGGGATTGAACCCAGGGCCTTGTGCATGCTAAGCAAGCACTCTACCAACTGAGCTATATCCCCAGCCCTATAACTGAGATCTTTATTAGATCCAGGACTCTGTGGATTAGGCAAAGGGGTGGAGTCTGTTCCCTCCCTGGAATGTTTCCTGCATTAAACTAGATCCACATGTTCCTTCAAGCACATGTCCTTCATTATTATTTGCAAACTGCTTCTTTTCATAAAGTTTTCCAATAAAACCAACATTCTCAGGCTGGGGTGTAGCTCAGGAGTAAAGTACTTGCCTAGCATGTGCAAGGCCCTGGGTTCATCCTCAGCATCCCACAAAAAGGGGCAGGGACCCAATACTCTTCTTTCTTACTGCTCTACTCTACTAGCAGGGTGGGTCCCATAACGATTCCTTTAGTCCTGCAATAGGACTAGAGCAAAATCTTGAGTTAATAAAAAGTTACTGTTCTTCATACAACATGCAGAGCCACCACCTTTATTTTTCTCTAGATTTTTTTTTTTAAAAAAGGTAATTTTTAGGGCTGGGGAGATAGCTCAGCTGGTAGAGTGCTTACCTTGCAAGCACAAGGCCCTGAGTTCGATCCCCAGCACCGCAAAAAAAAAAAAAAAAAGGTAATTTTTCTTTTTTTTTTTTTTTTTTTGTACTTGGGATTGAACCCAGGGACACTTAACCACTGAGCCACACCCCCAGCCTTTTTTATATTTTATTTACAGACAGGGCCTCACTACGTTGCTGAGGCTGGCTTTGAACTCACAATCCCCCCGCCTCAGACTCCCAAACTGCTGGGATTACAGGCCAGCACCAGGCTGGTAATGTATTATTTTTTGGCCAATCTTAGCTTCATTTTGTGACTATATGTTATTCCCTGCCTCAAATTACCAAAAAGCTGAATTTCTTTAGAGCTAATAATCTTAGACATTAATTAGTAGTGCACAAAACATTAGTTTAGGAGCCCAGAGATACAGGTTCCTAGTACTGGCTCTGTCACTATGTCATTTTGAAGATATGTGGGTCTCACATGTTCAACAAGGAGGGCTGATCTGGTGTCTATAGTCTATGCTATATGTATTACAACTATCAACTGGCATGATGCCATAAAAGGTGGGGAGCAGCTGGGCATGGTGGTATATGGCTGTAATCCCAGCAATTCAGGAGGCTGAGGCACAAGGATTGCAAGTTCAATGCCAGCTTCAATAACTTAGTGAAGCTCGTGTTGGAGAGCCCTCACCTAGCATGCGGAAGGACCACGGTTCGAATCCCCGGTGCCTCAGAGGAAAAAAAAAATAACTTAGTGAGACCCTGTCTCAAAATAAAAAATAAAAAGGGCTGGGGATATAGCTCAGAGGTAGAGTGCCCCTGGGTTTAATCCCTAGTACCAGGGCTTGGGGGTGAGCAGCAAAGTTAATATAACATATAGTGAATGTACTTTTCAGACTTACAGTATCTAGAAAATCTTATGATACTGGGATTACCAGGATGTGAGATCTAAGATATCTCTCTCTCTCTCTCTCTCTCTCTCTCTCTCTCTCTCTCTCTTTCAGTGTTGAGTATAGAACCCAGGGCCTCACATATGCTAGGCAAATGCTGTACCACTGAGGTATGTCCCCACTCCCAAAATCTCATTTAAAAACCTATTTCAGAATTAATAAACTTTAGTAATGCCAGACCTTCAGACATGTGCAAGAAATAGTCAACCATTTTTGAATGCAGTGTTTCTAATTCTTTTTTTCATTATTTGGCCTCTAAGGAGCCTTTTTAGGTATTTTTTCCCCTAATAACTCCCATTCCACCAAATTTTCACAGCACAGATGTATATCTGTGTTTTGTACATAAAATAATAGAACTTTTTCACACACACCCCCTCCCAAGAACCGTCTTCCTTGGGGGAATATTACCCATTGAAAATGTGTAATTTAGGAGATTGAACTTCTATAGTACCTAAACTTTCTGTTCAAATAAAAACTAGTTATAAGAAAGGTCCAAGTTTATTTGCTTGAGAACCATTTTCATCTTGAGTGTGCCAGAGGGGAAGGTCAGAGGTGACAGAACAATTGAGAATGAGAAAAACTGGTTGTGACAGGAGATCTGGAAGCAGGGAGGGATTGGAGAGGGTGTTGTTTCTTCAAAGGAGTGGGTAAGAGATGGGCTGAAATTGGAAAAAAGTGGTGCTCCACACTGATTGGTTGCTGCTTTCAGGTCCTGGTGGACTGTCCGGAGAGGTTGTTCAGGTTTAGATGTGCGTCAACCTCAGGCTGCGGTGGCGTGTGTTCTTCCTCAGGTCAGCCTATTCCACACCCGCCCCCACTCCACCAGGCTGAGGGTGGGATCCCCAGACACCAGGGACAAGGGGGATACCTGCAAAACCTCCATGCATACGAAGAAGGGAATGCTAGAGGAAGTCACTTTCGTCCAACACCTCCCCAATGCTCGCTTGCCTCCTCCAGTGTCAACCCTGCTCACCCAAATCCATTGATCACAGGGGCGCTGTTGGGTCTTAGGGCGTTGCCATCTGTGGCGGTGGAATTCGGCGGCAGCTCCAAGTCTACTTCCATTTTCTCCTGTGCCACATCCGTGTCAAGGTTGAAACCACTGCTTAGTTCAAAGTTCTCAAGGCTTTCTGGCTCCCGTTCACATAAGGACAAATCATCTATTTGGGTAGATAACGGAAGGAGGGAGGCAAAAGGGAAAAAAGGAAGGAGAAAGGTCTTAGACAAATAGGAATGTTCACCTTTGTAGTCCAAAGATCATGAACACCAGTGGGCACAAAGTTTGGCAGGACTGGTTCCAAACGTCCTTACCCCAATCATGCTCTGGGCCCCTATGGCAGAAAAGGTCCCCCACCTCCAAGTCTATAATACAAACGAGGCACTTATCTCGGTCACCGCCGCGATCCCTTCTCCTTTATCTTTCTAAACCGCGACAAGCCCCGCTAAGCCTTTGGGACCAAAACAAAAACTGCAATTTGCCGCCTTCCAGAATCGGTTGAGTTCCGCCCCTTCCCGCATGCGCTCTGTGTCTGAACAGATGACGCTTGCTTACTACGCAGGCAATGAACGTCACTTCAGGCGCCATTGTCAACCTTAACAGGAGCGCACGCGCAATCAAGGAACCGCCTTTTTTTCCCCGTGCCGCGCTCCCACGTCTCTTTCCCTGCTGATGTTTGGCAGTGGGTGTTCCTCTGTTACTATGGTAATCTCAGCGTGATTTCCCATTACTTAGGAAACATATTTGGTAGGAGAGATTTGTATGGGAGCGCCTTCCAATCTGCCCGGTGTCTAATGCTCAGTTTTCTCAGTTTTGGCTTAGAGTATCTCCGTATGACTGAGACCAACAAGCTTCTTAACCTCCCATGATAGATGCTTTCTGTCACGTGGCAGCAGACACACTACACCTTTGGAGTCTTAAAAAAGCTAAAGTTTGAAAAGAAAAACAACTAAGTGTGTAGGGTCTCAGTAAAACGATTACCTAATTGAATCTATTGTGCAGATTGGTTCTGCAGTCGTGCAGAATCAAGTTTTTATTGTGGTTTCCTTTTTACCATAATTGTAACGTGTGTATTTTCATGTGGGATAAATTCTACCTTCCCATAACTAGTCATCAAAGAAAAAGTCCTCAACTAATTTAAAAGATTTGAGTTAAAGCAGGAAAGCTTATTTTCCTAAAACATATCTCTGAATCCATCTAAATCAGTCTTTCCATTTCAGGTAGTATTGGACCTATACATATTCTAACAATACTTCCATGGCTCATAACTTCTAAAAAATACTGCTTTTGAATTTTAACACCAGTTAATGAGTCACATTGAGTACTGAAATCTTAACTCCATACTAATATTATAAAACCACACATTTTAGGAATCATATAGAGTTGTGGCAGAGAAGGTAAAATGAACCCAAGGAAATGACAGTTATTAATTAGTCCTAATATTGATGTAGCACTTTTCACATTACCAAATGTTTTTATATACATATATCAATTGGTTCAATCATCAACCCTGCTCAGGTAATCAGTAGTGAACCTAAAGTAATGCCATTGTCTTGAGATAGTTCATGACAAGTTGTGACAAGTAAAATGATAATCACTTATTCTTCATTCATTCTGGAAATGGAATAAAAAATGTTTCATCATATTAGGCAGAATTAGATTACCTAAATCCTAGACATGAGGATGATTCGGGCTTTCCATCCCTGATGTAAGAAGACAGGTTAATAATAGCTACCATTTATTGGGCACTTATGTGTCTGATGCTGTCCTAATCATGTTAAATATGTGATCATACTTAATAATTCTGTGAGGTAGGCACCATCACAATGCCCATTCTTCAAAGGAGGAAACCAAAGCCCAAAGGGGTTACTTGAATAACATCTAAATGACAAAGCCAAGATTCCTCTGCCCTTCTGTCTAACTAAAAAGACAGATGAGGCACCCCTGAATATTTCTGTACTCCTGTAATCACTCGTAAGCACTTCATAAATATTTATTAAATTAGTTTATGGATAAATACAGGTTTAAATAACCTGTCATTGATAGCCATCTTATAAATCAGATAAACTATTTCTATTTTACAGGTCATAAAATTCCAAAGAGATGATGGCATCATTAGGTAGCAGTAGAGTCCAGACTACTATCAAGATAAGAAAGCCACCGTTAAAATTCCTAGGGTACCTGGAAAATTTACAAAAGATGGTGGCTAAAACTGAGTAAATTCAGAGTGATGGCAAAAGGTAGTGGTTAAAGAGAAACAGAAAGTCGAAACCAAACTGTCTGAAAAACAGAAAAAAAGTATGGAGTATGTTGTGAACAAGTGGTTCTTACCTCCATTCTTCTGTTCATTTTACTCTTCACAGTTTGTTAATAAGATTTAATGAATATATTTTGAGAGGCAACATTTCATATGCCTAAGCATTACAGATATCTAATTTATAAAAATCTAATTACAATCCCTTCCTTTCGGCGGGAACCGCCATCTTCCAGTAACTCGCCAAAAATGACGAACACAAGGGAAAGAGGAGAGGAACCCGATATAAGTTCTCTAGGCCTTTTAGAAAACATGGAGTTGTTCCTTTGGCCACATATACGTAAATCTACAAGAAAGGTGATATTGTAGACATTAAGGGCATGGGTACCATTTAAAAAGGAACGCCCCATAAATGTTATCATGGCAAAACTGGGAGAGTCTACAGTGTTACCCAGCAAGCTGTTGGCATTGTTGTGAATAAGCAAGTGAAGGGCAAGATTCTTGCCAAGAGAATTAACGTGCCTATTTGAGCATATTAAGCACTCCAAGAGCCGAGACAGCTTCCTGAAACGTGTGAAGGAAAATGATCAGAAAAAGAAGGAAGCCAAAGAGAAAGTTACCTGGGTTCAGCTGAAACGCCAGCCTGCTCCAACCAGAGAAGTACATTTTGTGAGAACAAATGGAAAGGAGCCTGAGTTGCTGGAACCTATTCCCTATGAATTCATGGCATAATAAATGTAAAATAAAAGCCTGTGAACTTAAAAAAAAATCTAACTACAATTACACAAAGGGAATAGGTATAATAAAATGACAAAGAGCAATTAATGGACTAAGTGTCTCTGATTATAGTGCAGCTAGCTACATGTCAGGAACCCAAAAATCTGTGAAGATGTAGACAGGACTCGTATAGCACATTCACAGGTTGTAATATCAAAAGGAACAAGTACCGGGCTGGGAAAATAGCTCAGCTGGTAGAGTGGTTGCCTCGCAAGCACAAGGCCCTGAGTTCAATCCCCAGTATGGCAAAAAAAAAAAAAAAAGAACAAGTACTACAGAACCAGAAAGAATTCTGTACATTAAAATGGAAAACACATTATTTAAAGGAGTTATTTGTACTTCTCCCCATTTCTACCTAAACACATCACTATAACCAACCTGGCTGTATTTCATGATCTGCTCTTCCTGTTCCATAGCAATAGTCCATGTCCTCGGACCCCTGGTTTGCTTAGATCTATACCTTAAAACTTATGCTACTCCTCTTTTTGTATGTCCCAGTCTGCTGCCACCTGCCCAATGCCTCTTACCTATAAAGATGTCACAAACATGTCATAATCAGCTCTATTTTACCAGTTGTCATAGCAACTTTAAAGTTACATTTCAATCTGTAGTTACCACAAGAGAAATTGAAATACAAGTTGTATCCCAGGTCACGGAAAAACACCCCAAACCTCCCAAAGGATTTATTCAAAAGGCGAAATAAACTAAATAGGCAACAATGGTGTGAATCAAACCTGTAAATGATGGCCTAAGTAGCATCCTTCATCATGTATGTTCTTGAACTTCCCCTTCACTAGGCAGCTCCTGATAGTTTGGGATTCAACTAAATTATCTGACTTTAAGGAGTTAGGGATTGTATATGGTCAACAAATGATTCTTTGCTAGCTATTGTGAACAAAAGAATCTATTATAATTTTTTGAGCAAAGGGTTTGGGCATTGCTGAGACCTTGTGATTTTAAAGAGCTGCATTAATTGCTGAAAAACATAGGTTGCTGTTTCTAATATACCCGACAGATTAAAGGAGATTTAAAGAAAACTATCCAAAAGTGCTTTAAAGGACTGGGGTTGTGACTCAGTGGTAGAGAGCTTGTGAGACACTGGGTTCAATTCTCAGCACCACATAGAAAAATAAAGATATTGTGTCCATCTACAACTAAAAATATTTTTTAAAGTGCTTTAAAAGTACAAGAAGTAAAATTAAGACTCAATAAATGGATAGATTCAAACTTCAAATCTTCTCCCCAAAGGAAACAATCAACAGCGTCAAGAGAGCCTACAGAATGGGAGAAAATCTTTACCACTTGTACCTCAGAGAGAGTGCTAATCTCCAGGGCATATAAAGAACTCAAAAAACAATACCAAAAAAAAAAAAAAACCCAATCAATAAATGGGCTAAGGAACTGAACAGACACTTCACAGAAGAAAAAATACAATTGATAACAAACATATGAAAAAAATGTTCGTCTCTAGCAATTAGAGAAATGCAAATCAAAACAACTCTAAGATTTCATTTCACACCAGACAAAATGGCAATTATCAAGAGTGGATGATGATATATAATAGGGGTGGGGGGTTGGGAGTGAGAGAAGAATGAAGGAACTTTAAATTACTGTAGAGGGAAATAAGAGGGAGGAGGGGGTGAGGGTATGAATAATGGTGGAGTGAGACAGACATCATTCCCCTATGTACATGTATGATTACATGACTGGTATGAATCTGCATTGTGCACAACCATAGAAACGAAAAGTTGTACCCCATTTGTGTACAATGAATCAAAATGCAGTCTGTAAAAATAAAAAAATAATAAAAATATAAAAATTAAAAAAAAAAATACAAGTAGTAGCCTGGCATGGTGACACACACCTGTAATCCCCAGTGGCTCAGGAGGCTGAGACAGGAGGATCCAGGTTCAAAGCCAGGCTCAGCAAAAGCAAGGCCCTAAGCAACTCAGTGAGACCCTATCTCTAAATAAAATACAAAATAGACCTTGGGATGTAGCTCAGTGGTTCAGCACCCCTGGATTCAATCCCCAATACAAAACAACAACAAAAACACCCTATTGTAATCAGAGATTATAAACATTGAAGAATAAAGTGACAATTGGATGTGGCAAGTTTAATATGGGACAACTGAAATGAAGAGTCAGGGAAAACTTTTTGCTAAATTTTGAAACGAATTTCATTAACTATTATGTGTCCTGTATTTTCTAGGCATGTATGTTTAACAAAACGCAATGGCCTTCTCACTCTCAGAGCTGTTCTATTGGTGAGGATTAAATGAGTAAATATTTCTACAGCTGTTACAATACTGTCTAGAACATAGTAGGTGCTATATAGGTGTTCGCTAAATTAATAAAGAAAAATCCCAGCACTCACACACTCCGCGTTATGATTGTTAGGATTTTCGTAAGACTTAAGAAGAAAAAAACATTTCTTTTCTGTCTAGTACACCCAAATGGATGATTTAAAATATAAATCATCCCCTTCAGACAAAGACCAACAAAATCGAGGGATTTAAGAAATGAGCCGGAATCACAGAGGTCAGAGCGTACAAATTGGGGACTAAATAACGTGGAAATCCCGTGTTTCTGTTTCCCTTGAATATTGGTCCAAACTCCTGAAAGCTGCCGCTCCAACGTCTTCTAACTATTGGCTCTTTTCGAAATAGGGCGCCAGGGTCCCCCGGCCAATGCCATTGAGGAAGGCGCCGGGCCCCCTGGAAATGCTCCTCCCTTTTAAAGGAGGGTCGCGGGGTGGGGCTCTCACGCATGCTCCGTGCCCGCGGGCCCATTGGAGAGATCACCGGGCGCGTGCGCAGGACCCGATGGGTGCCCGGACGCGGAAGAACTGGCCCCGCTGAGGCTCCCGCTTCCGAAGCGTGGGAGGCGGAAGAGACTGCAGGTTGTAGATTTTGGTCTTGGCCCCAACGGGTTCCCCCGGGCCATTAGAACCCAAGAGAGGAAGAGGAGGCCCCGCGGCGGCGGCAGAGGGATCGGATCCCCCACCAGTCCTCGAGGCGGGAGGGGGGCAGGGACGGGCGAAGCATCGATCTCAGGGCTGAGGAGCCTCCGGGACTGGGTCCGGAGCATGGGGGGCTGTACCAAGTCCCCGAGCATGGGGAGCTGGAGCTACCGAGGTCTCCCCGCCGGGCCCTGCGCAACTATCAGGTCCTCGGTGTTACCGCTGCCCGGGCAGCTGCGGCACCTGTAGCGGAGCCCCGCTGGTGGTCCTCAGCGGGAAAAATAGCAGCATGAGTTCCGCCGCTGCCTAGTTTCCTCCCTCTCCTCCTCTCCCTCTGTGCTCCTTCCTCTTCTCCTCTTTCCCACGCCTCGTCCTTATTTCCCGTCCCTGTTCTCTTTCCCTTGCCCTCCTTCCCCTTACCCCTATCATCCTCACTCTCCCATCCTCCCTTTCCCTTTCCTTCCCCTCCCCCATCCACCTCCTTCCCCCTCCTCTTCCTTTCCCCATCCTCCCACTCCCCCATTTTCCCCTCCCCATCCTCTTTTTTCTTCCCTTCTGCCCTGATCCTCTTATCCTGTCCTGCATTTCTATCTAGCTTCTTTCCATCCCTTTTCTTCCTCCTCCATCCTTGTCTTTCCTCCATCCCTCCTTTTCCCTCATCCTCTTTCTTCATTCTCTTACCCTCCAACACAACCTGTCCATCCTTCTCCCCTCCCTCACCACCATCCTCCCTTCCTCATCAGCATCCTCCTTCCCTCCTCCTCTCCTACTTTTCTCCGCCCTCAGCCCCCGCCCCCAAGACTCCGCCCCTTAGCCCCCGCCCCCAGCTGCCAGTCCCCAGCAGCTCAGTCCTGCAGTGAGTCTTGGGAGCCCATAGCTAAGCACCAGGAGCTGAGCACTGCCCGCTGTGCCTGCCTGCAAGTCTCCGACATGGCTCAGGAGAAAATGGAGCTGGACTTTGAGCCTGGCACATCTCATGGGGGCACCCTGAGGAGATCCAACAGTGCTCCCCTGATCCATGGGCTCAGGTGAGCAGGACTGGGGAGGATGGTATATGGGGTTCAGAGGCTTATTGACCCCGTGCAAACAGTCTTCCTTCCCTAAAGTACAAGTTCGAGCTCATTTGAGCTCTCCAAACAGAGGGGTTGGGGACTTGTTTGCTTTACAGTGACTTGAGTCCCAAGGTGGAGTGAAAGTTTGACCTCAGACTCTGGGCCTTGTGGGAAAAACAGCCACCACCACCCCCCCCCGCACCTGGGGGTCATGTTGTCCCACCCTAAAAGGAACCACAGAAAGCTTCTGAAAGGTTGCTTGCCCTGGCTAATTTACACCAGGGAAAGTCAGACTGAAGCCCCTGGAACTAGGCTTGCAACTTGACACCTGTCTCTTAAGAGCTGCTATTTCTAAGCTTGGTTTAGGAACCCTGGCATTAACAGAGGTTTGCTTCAATAAATCACAGTTTATCTAATAACTTGTAATTAAATGGTGTATTCACGTCATAGTAAGTGATTTGGATTTGTTGAAATGTTCTTAGATTCTAAAACTGCCAGAAATGCATTTCAGTAAATTTAAAAAAGGAGGGTTGACAGTAGCTTATATTAGTGAGAATACAGGTTTGAGAAAATTATGGAAAGAATTGACCCTTTAATTTTAGTGGTAGGGTCTTGTGCTCTTGTGCCTTTTTTTAAAAAAATAAGACACCAGAAGGTCTATTTTTAAAGTAGAATCTTGTGATAGTGAAGGTTAGGTTGGCTCACCTCCTGAGCCTATTACATTTCACTTTTATAAGTAGACAATTCATCTTAGGTAGAGAGCCAATTTGTGAGATCCTGTCGAAAAATGGCATTGGTCCAAAAAAGGGGATGGGAGTACAATTAGCCAGAAACATTAATCAAGCACAGTGAGGGCAAAGAAAGGGGTAATCCTTGTGTATTAAAGGGATTATGACATCTGTATTTTGAGAGGGAAATAGGTTTATGTTTTTCTTTCATTAAATATGATTTTGAAACTGAGGGAATGATGGAATGACTTTTTATTTTATACTTTTAAGAATAAACTGGTTTCATTTTTGGTTGTCTTTTAAAATCTGGTGAGCAAGCAATTGCTAGGAACTTGAGGCATCCTACTGACCTGCATTTAGACAATTGTAGGGAAAAAAACACTATTTTGTGAATGACAATTTAAGTACTTGAAAGGTAGCATGTGATAGGATAAAAGAAGAGGTAAGGAGGAGACCAGGCCTGGTCCCAATTTTACTAACTAGCCATGCTCATGAATGAGTCACTTAACCTTTCTGAGTATTTTCTCACTTAAAAATTAGAAGAGTAGAAGTAGTCATTCTCAGTGGTCTTTTGAAGCTCAGTCCAGTTCTGAAAATCCTTCTTGAACTCATGTGGGCATAGCACTCCGCTAGGCACTGCAGGGATATTATACAAAAATGAATAAATTACCTGTGTACCAAGAGGTTTAAGATACCAGACATTTTTCTTTTGGGAGGGGGGCCCATACTAGGGATTGAACTCAGGGCTTCACACATACTAGGCAAGCACTCTACCACTGACTACATCCCCAGCCCTTTTTAGTTTATTTTGAAACAGGGTCTCACTACATTGCCCAGGCTGGCAGGGCTTGAACTTGGGCTCCTCCTGCCTCAGCCTCCCTGGTCACTGGGATTCCAGATGTTCACAACCCGAACTGGCTAACACTTTAATGAAAGGTAAAGTAGGGGCTAGGAGGTATAGCGAGATCGGCTTAGCATGCATCCAGTGCTGGGGGTGTAGCCCAGCAGTAGTGCATTCGTCTAACATATCTAAGGCCAGGGTTGATCCCTGGCATTTCAAAAAAAAAAAAAAAGTTTCACTGGGCATGGTGGTGTGTGAGCCCAGGAGTTCAAGACCAGCCTGAGAGACAGACCCTCCTTCAAAAAGAAAAGACAGAAAGAGGAAGGATAACATGGGTGTCAAGAAACATGTCATCAGACTGGGGTTGTGGCTCAGTGGCAGAGCACTTGCCTAGCATGTGTGAGGCACTGGGTTCAATTCTCAGCACTGCATACAAATAAATGAATAAAATAAAGGTCTGTCAACATCTAAAAAATTTTTAAAAAAAGCATGTCATCTCTAGTGTGTTCTTTGGGTTCAAAGGAGGTAATGATTGCACTAGGTTTGTGGAATGATGACAGAATGTGCACTGCTTGCGTGAGGGCATGGTGTTTGAGGTGGGCATGGAAGGAGAGGAAGGATTCTGAAAGATGGTGGTAGGAAGGAGAGCATTTGAGGCAGAAGAGGCTTCCTGAGGCAAAAAAAAAAAAAAAAAGTACAGGTACGTTTATTTGAACGTCAATTCTGAGGTAGGACACTTGCTTTGGGTGGTCATGGGAGATGTGCTGATATGACTTTCCTTGTAGAACAGGGCTCATGGCACACACAGAAAATGGTAATATTCATGGTCCTCTAGGATAAACAGATTAGCTTCTTCCATCTGAGGGGGGACCTGTTTGGGGGTGTAGCTCTGACCAGAAGCAACTGGAATGAACCAGTCTGGAGCTCCGCCCCACACTGCTCAGAGCTGCCCCCAACCACCAAGGAGATCAGTATCCTGGCAAACCTATCATCCCCAGCACACCAGTCAGACAGCTCTGCCAGGATGTAGGATCCTCTGTAGGGAAGGAGGAACCATTGAAGATTTCACTGTGTACTACGGAACTGATGCTAACATATTTGCAAGCTCTTTCCTTAGAAGACGTTAATTGTTTTATTTTTACTTTGCAGTGACCTTTCACAGGTTTTCCAACCTTACACATTTAGAACTCGGAGGAATAGTACAACAATTATGAGCCGTCACAGCTTGGTAAGTATCAAAGTAAGTATCTGAAGTGATTTGGATTGGAGAAAATACTTCCAAATATAGTTCTTCCTGGAAATTCTGTGCCATACACAATTGTTTTTAGAAATTTATTTTAACTGTCTTGTTTACTACATTTGCTATGGCCATTCAGCTTTGGTACAAAAAGGAGACTGTTAATTTTTTTTCTTTGCTGTGGACTTTGTATTTTAAAAATTTGTTCATCGTTATTTATCACTACTTTCATCACAGTTGTGAGATGTCAGGATTAACTTCTAATTATAGCTGAGAACAGTGGTCTTTATTTGTCCTAGGATGTAAAAATCACTTGCTCAGTGTGTTTCTGATACTCATCTGTTGGGTGATGCTGACTGTGATTGTTCTCTATGGCCAGAGCTGTTGTGTTGGAGATCACCTTATTAGATGGTTGGGCCTGTAGAAATTACTAGGTTTTTGTGTAGTAGCACTTCACATATGGACTCACTCATCCATCAGCTTCAATGCTCTGGAAGACATCTGAGATGTAAGCACACAGACTTCTGAATGGCTGAACTAGATTTCCAGTCTGTGCACAAAGGTTCATCGGTTTATTTATAGGAGAGCCTTTCTGACCTCTGAATCATTTAAAATTTATGCACAATTATAATAAGCTTCCAACCCAGTAGCGCGTGAGAAGCAGCAAATCAGAAGAGTTACATTTGAGTTAAAGGTATACTAATAGCTGCTAGTGAGGAAGGAAAGGGAAAAACTGAAGAACAGAAATTGTAAAAAAAAAAAAATAGTTTTGGACTTGGCAGAAGGACTAAGAGCTGTTGATACTCTTGAGGGTGTCACTGGTATGTATGGAGCAGTATAGTGATGTTCTTAAGGCTCCCTGGGTCATTAGCCTTTTCTCAAATTCCAGTAACACCTATATTTGTATGATATTATACACATTACAGGGTACCTTCAGGCATTTAATTCTCATAACAACCCCTGTGAAGTAGGCAGAGCATAAGATCTTCTCCCAATTAAAAGCAGCAGCAGCTAAGACTCAGACGATCTAAGTGACTTGATTACAGTCGCACAATAGTAAGTGGCAGAGCTGGGATTAGAGCAGAGATCTTTCAGTGTTGTTTCATTTGGCATACTCTGTTTAAGAAAGGGGGAAATATAACACATTTTAGAGAGATTTCCAGCTGAGGTGCCTAAAAATACTTAAAGATGTTAGCTATTTAGAGATTTGGTTTGCTTTGCCTCCTTCCCTGAGGATACTAGAAAATTTAAGTATTTTTGCTGGCTACTGGAGAAATATTTTTACGTGTTATACAGCTGTGCTCCTGATAAGAGTAGCATAGAAAAGAAGGGGAAAATGAATCTGCCTCTGTCCACTTCACTTACCTCTTTTGTAAGATGTGAAGATTCATAACAGTTCTGGTCTAGGCTCATCTCTCACACTGTCTGACAAACACCCTTTGCTCTGGCTGTCCTAAAATACCTTATTTTCTAAAGGAATCCTGATGATTCACTGCTCTTGCTTGATCAATTTGCCACCCTTAACCCCATCCTCCTCTCTAGCTTTCTGGTTCTTCAGAACCCACTCATATCTCCTTTGTACAGGCTTCCTCAGCTATCACGATACTAATTACACTGTACACATTATACTGTAAAACCTTTTTTTTTTTTTTAATTCCAGCTGTAACTCCAGACAGGATCCAAAGAGGAGTTTTGCGGTCTCTTCTCTGGGATTTTTTTTTTAATATTTATTTTTAGTTGTTGATGGGCCTTTATTTTATTTATTTATTTATTTATTTTTTTATTTATGTGTGGTGCTGAGAATCGAACTCAGTGCCCCACACATGCCAGGCAAGCACTCTACCACTGAGCCACACCCCAACCCTCTTCTCTGGGTTTTATGGAGATTTTTTTACTCTTCTGTGTTAGCCTCTTAAAGCACTGAGTCAACCTTAAAAGAGCATAGGAACCAGGCATGGTGGCACACACCTGTAATCCCAGTGGCTCAGGAGGCTGAGAAAAGGAGGATCTTGAATTCAAAGTCAGCCTCAGCAACCTCGGGAGACCCTAAGTAACTCAGTGAGACCCTGTCTCTAAATAAAATACAAAAAAGGGTGGGGTGTGTCTCAGTGGTTGAGTGCCCTTGAGTTCCATCTCCAGTACCAAAAAAAAAGGGCACTGGAAAGGGCGCTACTCTGTAAATTTTAATGTACCTCTCTGTGTCCCTTAGTAACCTGCAAAGAGTGAAATGTTGGCAAATGAAATGAAAAGGAGGATAGTGAAAGAGCTGGGGAATATAGGATCTTAATGATTTTGCCAATTGACTAGATGTAAGGGCAGGAAGGAGGATTCCAAGTGACTGGAGATTATTTCTTGGTGACCGTGGGAATGGTGTTGGCTTGAGGAGTAGAGAAATTGAAAGGATTGGAATTTCTAGGGGAATGAAGATGGATTTCCTTGGGGACATGTGGGGTTCGAGGTGCCACTGGCTCCCTGCTGTTCTCCAAAGCCATATTCTAAATCTTTGATTTTAGACTGCTGGCTTCCTGTCTCACCACTTTCACTTCCAACTGATGATCTTTCTTTCTTCACAGAGAAGACAGCCATGTGTCTTATAGAAACATCAACCTTCTAAGATGCCTTTACCTTCACTTAGGATGCTTCTCCCTGATGGTTCATACATTTTCTGACTCTCCTGTCCCTTGACTATTATCGCCTCTGTCTTCTACCTTCAGTCTCTTCTCTGACTTTTCCTCCCACCTTCTTCTCCCAACTCACATCTAATACAGGGAAAACAAACTCTTTTCTTTTTCGTAGTTCTCCTTTCTTTCCCCGGGCTCCTTTTCAAAGCATAATCAACATTCAGCTGCTTGTAATCCCTTGTCTCCTGATTTCTTCCCTTTTGTAATCTTAATACTCCTACCACAGCTCTGTTAAAAAACTCTCCTTGAAAATATCACCAATGTCCACTTACTTGCCAATGTCCGGAGACTCATTCCTTACTCCACCCGAGTGAGCTCTTTGCTTTACCTCACATCATTAGCCAGCCTGCCCTTGAAACTCTTGGCTTTTTTTTTTTTTCCAGCTGATCCATTACTCTTGTTTCTGATTCTGGACACCGTTTTGCTGTTCAATTTCTGGGCCACTTTCTGGTTTTGTCGAAAATCAACAGGTTGTTTGTTATGTAGATGTAGCATCTACATTTCTGACTTTGGCCCATGGGTTGTAGCCAGCCTCATCCTGACTTTCTTTGGTTCTGACTGGCATGTGTGTGGTCTTCCATGGTTGCCCATCAGAGTCTCCCTGCCTTATCTGTTTGCCTAGTAGCTTTGCATTTTTCAGATGACCTTATTAAGTGCTCATCAGTAAATACGTATTACTTTCATAACAGGTAAAAAAGAACTTTTAAAAAGGATTTCACTGGTGAAGTTTTTCTCTTTTCAAAACCTAGGAGAGAAAAAAGAAAGGTATGGTAATGAAGGGATATCTTTTGAGGTAAAATCATATTTCAGTGGATAATATTTGAAAATTTTACTTGAATTAGCTTTTGCCTAAAACAACCATTTTATACCACTCACTACCTTCCTATTCAAAAAAGTTTTAATGGCATAGGACCTCTTAAACAGGATAATTGTTTTATTTGGTTTTACGATGTTAAAATTCACTTGGATTTCTTAGGGAATGAATTACAGTTGTTTACCTTGTGGATATTAAAATCATGTAAGATCTGTTGATATGAATTATATCTGAAATTTTGTGACCAGATTACAATTATTTTGAAGGATCGTAATTTGGCCCCTAAATTATTTTAACTTTGTGTTATTAAAAAGGAGACAATCTAAGGGAAAGCAACAGTTATTTTAAAGATACACCTTGCATTTCCACAATGCTTTTTCTTTAACTGGTAAGGTTTGTGGTGGTAGCATTATTGATGAAATCTTAGAGTTGATTTAGATCACGGAAGCAAAATCTCCTTGTCACAGTTTTAAAGTATTTTTGAGAACATTGATCATAGACACACTATTACACTATGCTTGTTAACCTGTCTTTCTCTGTATGTACATTGGTAATAATAACAATCAATAACATTGTTTTTTCCCTTTTCATTTGTTCCTTATTTTAGATAAGGGGGGTAATGGATATTACCATGGTCAAGAGTGTTTTCCCCCTGCATTTATACAGTTCCACATTCATTTGGGAAAAGTGCTAAAGTCAGTGCCTGTCTAGCAACAGATGGTGCTTTGAGGTTGGACACCTGGTGTACTTTCTAAAGACTGAGTGTACTGCCTCTAGTGCATTAATGTTCAGGATTTATTAGAGCTGAATTTCTAAGAAGAATATGAAAAAATTATCTAGGAAGAGGTTGGTACACCAGTAATGACAGCAGACTGCTGCTTTGTGATTCAGAAAATAGTAAATGTTTACTTTTTCTTTCCAGTTGCTGTCATCCTCACCTAATCGTATTCCTAGTAGCAGACTGCTTCAAATCAAAAGGGTAAATTTTACTTACTAGCTCAGATCTGAAGTTTTTTGAATCTTACATTTTGATTTTGATTTTCAAGACTTAAATATTAGCCGGGCGCGGTGGCACACGTCTGTAATCCCAGCGACTCGGGAGGCTGAGGCAGGAGGATCGCAAGTTCAAAGCCAGCCTCAGTAACTTAGCGAGGCCCTAAGCAATTCAGCGAGACCCTGTCTCAAAATAAAAAGGACTGGGGATGTGGCTCAGTGGTTAAGCACCCCTGGGTTCAATCCCCAGTTCAAAAAAAAGACAAATATTAAAAATGGGCCAGGATGCAACTCTGGGTAGTTGAAGACAGATTAAAATTTTTCCAAGTGTGCAGATAAAATAGACATGTGGCATGGTTGACACTTTTAGAATGTTAATTCTGCTCCCCTGTGATTATGTCAAATGATGTAGAGAAGTCTTTTGATTTTATTCGAAATAGAGAACTGTGTGGATGAAAATTCTGTTTTTTGTACATGTTTGTCCTTGTAGGAAGAAGGCCTGGATATGATGAATAGAGAAACTGCACATGAAAGGTTAGTGTTTTGAAAGAGCAGGATGTACCCTAATATGTCTTGTTTCTAAACACTAATGGCTTTGCTTTGTTTGTTTTAGGGAAGTACAAACTGCAATGCAGATAAGCCAGTCATGGGATGAGAGCTTGAGCCTGGTAAAGTTTTCCCATGTTTGTTTGTTTCATTTTTTTAGAATCTTGCTGGGTGTGGTGGCACATTCCTGTATTCCCATCAACTCCTGAGGCTGAAGCAGGAGGATCACAGGTTCAAAGCCAGCCTCAGCAACTTAGCCAGGCCATAAGCACCCTAGCAAGACCCTGTCTCAAAATAAAAAATAAAAAGGCTAGGGATGTGGCTTAGTGTTTAAGCGCCCTTGGTTTCAATCCCTGGTACTAAAACAAAACAAAACAAAACAAAAAACAAACAAAGAAACCTTTATATGTTGTTCACTGACTTTATTAAGTTTTTCATATACTTCTGTCCTTTTCTGTTTCCAAATCGATTCTTGTTTTTAATCTCTGCTGTTCCAGCAGAGTAATATTGTAATGCATACATTTCTACTCTTAAAATGTAGTCGTGTTATAGTAGTAAATAAAAGCTGTAATGTGCTGAATTGTTATGAGGAGATAACACTTTATGTTTACAGAGTGATAGTGATTTTGACAAGTCGGAGAAATTATATTCTCCTAAGAGAATTGACTTCACTCCAGTTTCTCCAGCACCTTCACCCACCCGAGGATTTGGAAAGGTAGGATCATTGACGAGATATCTTTTACACAGTGAGTGTTTACTCTCTAAACATGTGTATACAAATCACCTCACTTTTAAAGTATCTAATGGCTTCAGGGGAAAATTAGTGAAAACCTTTGATAACAATTTCAAAAAATGTACATATATATATATATATATATATATATATATATATATCTCACATGTAGACAGCTAAGCAGTTCTGAGGACATTGTTTCTGTTATTTTCAAAAGAACTTTTTGAAAAGTGGAACACTAGAAATATTTTAATATTAAATGTATTTTTCTAGCAATGCTTTTCACCGTCCTTACAAATGTTTGTGAGTAGCAGCGGGTTGCCGCCAAGTCCTGTTCCTAATCCAAGACGGTTTTCCAGGTAAGTGAACTTGAATTTTAAATGTGCTTAAAGTGCCACTCATTACATTTGTCTCTCAAATGAAATTTCTCCCCCATATTTTATTGTGGAAATTTTCTAGCATGTAGCAAAACTGAAAGAATTTCACAGTGAATACCCATAAGCCCACCCACCCTTGTTATTTTACCAGGGTCTATTTTTTGATACCTGTACTGGTTTGTATTCAGAACACACACACACACACACACACACACACACACACACACACACGCATAATTCATCCTTCTTATTTTTTTCCTTTATAAACTTTTTTCTCTTATCTTTTTATTGATGCATTACAGTTGTACCTAATGATGGGATTTATTGTTACATATTCATACATGCACACAATATAACACTGTAAGTTGGCCAATATTGCTCCTCATCTTTTAATTCAACCTTTTTAACAACAACAAAATTAAGATTATAGATCAGTAGTGGCACACGCCTATATAATTCCGGCTACTCAGGAGGCTAATGAGGCAGGAATGTAATAGTAATCCACCTTACGCTTTATATAGAGCCCTTGCTGCTCTGCCACTGAGGCTTATTTTAAAATGGACATATTTTTCTTCCTTCCTTCCTGTACCAGGGATTGAACCCAGGGGCGCTCACCCACTGGGCCACATTCCCAGCCCTTTTTGTATTTTATTTAGAGACAGGGTCTTGATGAATTGTTTAAGGCCTCCCTAAGTTGCTGAGGCTGGCTTTGAGCTCAGCCTTCCCATTGCAGGATTCCAGGTGTCCCCGCACCCCCAGCCATGTTTTTCTTTTCCTCTTCTTCCTTTCCCTTCCTTACCTAGGGTTGGAGAACAAGACTTTTTCCCCCCATCCTAGGCCCAGTTGCCTGCATTTGAGCACACACCCACCACAGGAACCAAGTAATTCAGTATTCTGGGATAGCCCCAGAATATCTAAGGAATGGCTAGCTCCCAAATTAACAAGTGAATCACAGTCCCCCACAGGGAACACCTGGAATGAATCTTTAAAAACCCTCTGTTCTTCCTGATGGGCAGAACCACAGCCTCTGGACAAGAATTTTCTGTGCTTCTCCTTTTCTAGCAACGCAATAAAATCTTCTTTTCCCTTTTTCTCAGAACCCTGTCCTCATTATTGAATTGGCCTCTGGAAAAAGGACAGAGCTCTCCATAACAGGAGGATTGCAAGTTCCAGGCCAGTCTGGGCAACTTAGCAAGATCCTGTCTCAAAAAAGAGCTGAGGAGGGGCTGAGGAGATAGCTCAGTTGGTAGAATGTTTGCCTTGCAAGCACGAGGCCCTGGGTTCAATCCCCAGCACCGCCAAAAAAAAAAAAAAAATGAGGATATGGCTCAGTGATAGAGTGCTGACTGAGCATGTGTGAGACTCCCACACACAAACAAGTCAGTCGAAATCCAAACAACTTTTTAATTATGTTTCTTTTTTCCTTAAGCTGTTGTTGTCCTATGGAATGATTTTTTTAAAAATAGCTTAAAATGCTGTTACTCCAGACTGCATGTCCTGGATCAAATCATGTATTGACATTTCTGTTATTCAGTCTAGTGACAAAAAAGCACTTTCCATTTCTACCTATATGACTGCCAATTTTACTTATTTGATGGGCTATAATGCTGTTTATCTTGAATTTCTTAGAAAAACTTCACGTTATTGTTTGTTTATTCATTAAAGCAGGAGGAGTCAGAGTCCAGTCAAGTGCATTAGGCCCAGTGTTCTTGGTCCTCTTAAAAGGAAAGGTATGTAGCAGCATGGTGACAGTGGTGGACAGTACTGTATATATACTTGACTACTGTTAAGAGAGTAGATCTTTTTCTTTTTTAAGTTTTGTAATTTTTATGTGTTCTAATTGTACATGACAGTAGAATGCATTTATACATTTTGATAGATCATACATGTTCTTAAAAACACACAAAAGGTAAATAGGTGAGGTGATAAACCTAAGTGACTCGATTGGCTTATTAACTGCCTTATTTCCCAATAAGTACGTATGTCAAATCATCAGATTGCATACCTTTAATATACACAATTTTATTTGGCAATTATACCTCAAATAAACCTGGGGAGAGGAAGGGATGCATCTAATTTCTAGGTTTTTTTTAAAATTTATTTTTATTGTAAACAAATGGGATACATGTTGTTTCTGTTGTACATGAAGTAACAGCATACCATTTGCGTAATCATACATTTACATAGGGTAATGATGTTTGATTCATTCTGTTATCTTTTCCTTCCCCTCTACCCCTCCTAATTTCTAGTTTTAAACTTAACCACACCTAAATTAAAAACTAGAATTCTTGTCTGAAATGAGCTTACAGCATTGCTCTCCTTTTTTTCTAAAGGAATGTCAAGTATTCCCACTGTATGCTTTATTGAGGCTAAGTTTTGTAAATTAGCTATTTGATACTGTATATTTTCTTACACTTCTAATCTGAATTATATTCAGGTATTTATGATATATTCCAAAAATATTGCCTCTCAGTGATCTGAATGTAAAAGAGATGCATAATTGTTACATTGTGGAAATACGATAATGTCATAGCAAATATATCTAAACATAATGGATGCTAAGATGTAAGGTGAGATCCACCCCCTCATCACATCATATTATTCCTCAACAAAGCAACAATTGCCCTATATTCAAGTCTATAATTACCTTATTTTCAATCACAAAGCACTAAGGTGGCCTTAATCAATACTAATTTTAGGTGCTTGTAGAAGGCACCCAAAGGCATCTTTTTAATGTTTTGAATTTCTTTGGTACCTAGGATTGAACCCAGGGACACTTACCACTGAGCCACATCCCCAGTCCTTTTTTATATTTTATTTAGAGACGGGGTCTTGCTAAGGTGCTTAGGCCCTTGCTAAGTTACTGAGACTGACCTTGAACTCATGAACCTCTTGCCTCAACCACCAGCCCCAGCTCATCATTTTTAAACAAAGGCAAATTTAGCAGGTATCAGCCATTATTCCTGGGGATGTGATCTTGTGATTGCAAATATCAGAAGGCATTTTAAAGAATTTTCATAATGGCTTTTAAAAAACAATTGATTTTTTAAAAAAATAATTGATTTAAGAGCTGGGGTTGTAGCTCAGTGGTAGAGTGTTTGCCTAGCATATGTGAGGCACTAGGTTTGATCCTCAGCATCACATAAAAAGTAAATAAAATAATAAATAAAATAAAGGTATTGTGTCCATGTACAACTAAAAAATTTATTTTAAAAAGCAATTGATAAGTAGTTCTTTGTGCAGATCACCTTCATGGCCAATGACCAAATCAACTCTCCTAATATTGGGGGAACTGATACTTAGGGTTTAGTGAAATCTGTTCAGTCATAGTATCACACACAGATTCAAAAAGTATTATATTTGAGACAACTTAAGATTAAAGATGATGTGCTATGGAAAATAGATCTTCATATGGTGACAATATTTAAGTTTGGTGAATAAGTTTTCTTTAATAAGTGGTCTTTAATCTTGTAAGAAGTTATTTACAATCTAGGAACATACTCAGGCAATTAGTAGAAATAATACTTGAAAATGAAACTGATTATTGCTATTATTATATTTTGTTGCAGGAAGTTAATGGAATTAGTATGGTTCAGTTTCATAGCTGTTCCAAAATAAACCAGCAGATGGAGAGATTCTTTGCTAAATAGGGCTCAAGTTTTTTGCTAGTAAGGTGGAGTTGAAAGCCCCAGTATTTTTTTAAAGCTACATGTTTAAACATGGAAAAAAGCAAATAAAAATATAACTTTCTGAATTTTAATAATTTTCAGAATAGTTCCAGAGGAAATATAACATGAATGAATCAAAAATATGGAAAAAATGAATGCCCCCTTTTTTCTTATTTAATATTTTTACTTTCATAAGAATCTTGTACAGTTTTAAGTTCAAAACTTACGTTCATTACTAAATTTAATTATTTCCTACTGGGTATATAGATAGTACTATGAGTTAAAAAGTCTATAACATTTCATTTTCAAACCAGGGCTGGGAATGTAGCTCAGTCATTGCCTGCTTTGTACCAGGATCTGGTTTCCATCCCCTACATCACGGGGAAAGGGGGGTGGGGTGGGGGCAGTCACAGGGACCCACCTGTAATCCCAGCTACTCTGGAGGTTTGAAAATTCAAGGCCAGTCTTGGCAATTTAGTGAGACCCTGCCTCAAAATAAAATATAAATAAAAAAAGGGCTCAGTGATAAAGTGCCCCTGGGTTCAGTCCCAAGTACCATAAAAGTAAAAATTAAAGTGTCATATTCAAGCTCAGATAAAGAGCTTCAACAGCAAGGAATGTGCATGTTTTAAATAAAAGCATACCTTATTTGGAAAGGGACTTTTTCTCCCTGATTTAGAGCTGTAAGGCAGTCCCACTAGTTGGTGGCAAAATGTTTTAGCATTATTTCTTTTGGTGCCAAATTTTGCTGTTATCAGTTCTAAAAAAATCTAGAGAATTAAGTTAGTAGTATAATACTAAATTTGTGAACTAAAAATGATTGCTTCTAATTGCACATGTACTTTCAAACTTGTATTTTTAAATATCTTTTTAGTTGTCGATGGACCTTTATTTTATTTTATTATTTATATGTGGTGCTGAGAATCAAACCTAGTGCCTCACACATGCTAGGCAAGCAAGCACTCTACCACTGAGCCACAACCCCAGTCCCAAACTTGTATTTTTAATCTTCATTAAATAGTCTAAAGCAAACTTTTACTTCCACACTGTTTACTGACAATACATTTTTAACCCATTGATGTCATCTCAGGAAATGTTCAGATGTTCAAACAAATAATCTTTGTGGGCTGGGGTTGTGGCTCAGTGGTAGAACGCTTGCCTAGCATGTGTGAGGCACTGGGTTCCATCCTCAGTACCACATAAAAACAGATAAATAAAATAAAGGTATAGTGTCCATCTACTACCAAAAAAAATGTTTAAAAAAATAATTTTTGCTAACCATCTAGCATAAACTATTCATTCTAAGCTTTTCGCTTGGTAATACTTTAGTTCAGCTGTTGTTAAGCTTTACTTCATTTTGCCTGATGTAATCCACGTTCTATTCTTTTTTTAAAGAACATGAATATATTCATAACATGCTACTTGTAATGAATGAGAAGTTCTTTTAAGACTGTTCACTTTTTGGTTGAGATTATGTGGAAACATTTCTTCTATACTAAAGCACATGGGAAAATAGCTTTTAAGGAATAACTCAGAGAAGTGTTCTGAGCTGCGGTTAAATAAAGATCACCTAATTTTTGCACCAGTCTTATAAAATTGCATTAATGTCACATAACCTCTTTCTATCTTAGGGGAGATGGAAACAGAAAGTCAGCCCAAGAGACTCTTCCAGGGCACTACCAACATGCTGTCTCCGGATGCTGCACATCTGTCTGATCTCAGTTCATGGTAAAAAAAAAAAATGAAAGAAAATCAAACGGATATTAGAGTTTGATCCATTTTTTAAACAGCCACTTTGAAAGTATATTAGGATAATTTAAAATATATTCAACTTCTAATCCATGCTCCCTTAGAGGAGTCTCCACAGAGGTTTGGATAATTTTGAATATCCCAGATCATTTGAAAACTAAGAATACTTCCTTTGGATACACCTTCAGTTTCATTCCTAGGTCCTGTTAGGTCAGCCTCTCGATAGATGGGATGGTTTGGTAGCATGAACAGCTATCTGGTGTGAAAAAGTCACAGGGTTGCTGTGGGTAATGTACATTGATCGGAGCTGCCATGTTTGCATTTCATATTATTTCCTTTTAACTTAGCAGAGAATACCAGCATTCTCTTAGGTGTTGCATTCTGTAAATGCCATGATCTACGGTTATAAAATCTTTTGGAAAATTGAGGGTATTTCAGGGCGATGTGAATTAAGGTTGCATTTTTATAACACTTCCTGATTCTTTTGGTCCAATCATACAACTGATAGTCTACCTCATCCTAGTTTAGGTCTTTAACTTTAGGGCTTTCCCTGTTTCTGTGAGAAAGTTAACTTCTTTTCCTGTATCTGAAGTTGAACCGAGTATTTGCATACAGAAAATACATATGGGGGGAAGAGACAGTAGCATTTACCAGGTAATATCTGGAAATCTTTAAGTATGTCCCAATCAACTCGCTGAGTACTCATGTTCAAGACTACAGTTGTTTAATGTCTTTCAGAACTTTTTTCGTTTCCTGAGTTTATGACTGAGTGTCTTTAACAAAAAAGGGGGCACTTACTTTAAAAATAGGATGGTATTCTCTGAATGGAAGATGTATTGACAGTTTCTTCCCAAATCAACTTACTCATTGTTTTGTGTAAGATAACTTGTACTTCTAGTTGACTATGAAGTCCTAGATGATTATTGTTGTTTGTTAGACTCATTGATCAGTACTTCCTTTTGGATTGTTCTAGCTATTCAGCCCCATAGTCTCTTCCCCCTCATCTCTGCATGTCCCTGATTGCTCAGTGTGCTAATTTTGGTACAGAGTGCCTTCCATGGACGTGGATGATTGCAAAGAGCAATGCCTGAAGCTTGTCAAGAGGACTAGCAGATGAAACTCTATACTTAGTGCAAACTGCATACTACTTTTATGGTAAAGTGAGTTTGAATATAGGCACATGACTAGAAATAGTTTTGCTTACACAGTTAGTAACCAGGTGACCAAGACGACAGCATTTTGCCAAACTAAAAACATGCAGGCAGGGGGTTGGGGCTTTAGCTCAGTGACAGAGTATGGGTTCAGTGTGTACAAGGCCTTGGGTTCAACCCCCAACACACACACACAAATAGAGGGTGGGGAGATTTATTTTTATATCATCTTAGGTCAACTTCCAGATGTTACAAAACAGGTTCACACCAATAAGAAAGGAAAGAGGAAGCATGCTATTTACCAAGGGTTCTTGGCTTCTTGTCTAGGCATTTATTCCTCTGAGTAGCACACCCTTAGTCATGCATGGCAGTGGCTATTGTAATTTCTGGTTTTGGTAGTTCCATATCCATGAGTAGACCTATGAGTGTCTATTAGAGCCCTGGGAACATTGTCACTGATGATGAACAGAAAGTTTGACTTTTGAGCACAAAAGGCTATTATTGCCTCACACAGGAGAGATTTGCCATATTCATGATCACTCCTAGAGTGCTAACAGATGGCCCAAGTAATATGTGATGATGAACTTTATTCCTTACCAGGCATGATGGTGCACACCTATAATCCCAGCAACTCGGGAGGCTGAGACAGAAGGATGGCCAGTTTGAAGCCAGCCTCCACAATTTAAGCAACTTAGCAAGACCCTATCTCCAAATAAAGTAAAAGGGCTGGGGACGTGACAGTGGTAAAGTGCCCCTGGGTTCAATCCCTGGTAATCCCCCCACCAAACAAAAAGAAAAGAAAAGGCTGAGGCAGGAGGATGACTTGAGCCCATGAGTAAGAGACCAGCCTGGGCAACATAGGATAGGTAAGTAATGAATTAAATTTTTTAAAGTATGTTTTTAGTCATTAATAATAGTCAAAATTAGTGTTTAGCTTCTGTACTCTGAGGTTATTAAAACTTAAAATTGTGCTAAGAATTTTGGGAACCTTCTATTCTGATGATAACACTGGTATCGATGACGAAGAGATTTTAATTATGAGTTACTCTTTCTGTAGAACATGAATCCCACTTTTGCAGAAACTTTTCTTCTAAAGGTGGTTTCAGTGATCAAAATCAGACATCCATATTCTTAGAAATGAGGACAGAGATAGGAACCAACTGCACCCTGGTTTGTATTGCCAGGGTGTCAGTCTACTTGATAACAAAACTAAGGAATCAATTTTTACACTACCTTTTAGAGAACAGATAAAGGATCAGCTCTTTAGTAGTTATCTCATCATTTTACTCTTTATAGTTTGTTCCCTGCCCCACCTCATAAAGAAAGAAGAAAGATTGGGTTTTATAATCTTTAAAGTTCATGGACTAGATGGTAATATTTAAAATCTGACATCTTTGAAGTATAAATTAAATTTGAGAAGGGATCCATTTGGAGTTTGTATCCAGTTACAAAAAAAAAGCATACTTTTTATTTATTTTTTTTATAAACTAAATAAAAATTCTGAAGTCATTACAACTAAATCTGAGGAACAACATTAACCACAAGGCAGGAATTATGTCTTTTTCTTTAGTCCTTGTGAGCATTAAGTGTTTGAGCATAACTCAGAAGTGTACCTTTGCATGGTGCTTTGATTCTTTTTGCTTGATGGGAATTCTTCCTCTGTTCCTTGCTCTATTAGGAGTAAGACTTCGGTATCTATAATATGCTATATCAAATAAAGGCATTTTCAGGGTTGCTGGCCCTGCAGAGAAGATTAAGTGATAGTCTGTTTCTCCTACATTAAAGGAAACATTCTCCCATGAATTTTCTTGCCCAGTGCATCAGTATTAATGAGTTCATTTTAACATTTTGTATTAAGTTTGTCTCAGTGGTTCTAACATAATTTTTAGTGTTATATGTGTCATGCCAAAAAATAGCAGCATGAATATATGACAGGTACAAAAATAAATATTAATAATGATATATTTCATAAATTAATAAGAATGTATACATAGACTTTAGAGATGTTTATATGAACCAATTAGACCTGTGTACATATACTTTTAAACTCCTGTCCCCAGGGTAATGGAAAATGAGCATATTTAAATATGTGATCTTATGTGGGAGGATAATGCTGGACCCCTGAAGGCAAGATGATAGAGCCAGAGAGCCATATGTATCAGTTCAGTTCATAGCATGGGGTTGGGGCTGCCCTGTGTGTAGTCACCTTATACTAAAATCTGCACTAGGCTTGATAGGACTGTGACTGATTCTAGTGCATTTACCTGCCTGTCATTAATCTGATAGAAACTTATGGATCGGATGAGCCTCTGCCTCGTCCAGTTGGGGAGATAACATGAGTCACATTGGATATTCTAGTTTTGTTATTTTCTCCTTTGACTATTTTAATGATTCACTTATACTTTCACCCATAGATTTTCAGACAGAGCGTACTTCTTTCACAGTCATGTACTTTCAATTGTGTGGTTCCAGTATTGTCTTGATAATGTATATTCAGTGGCTGCAGTGAATTAGTTCACTACTGATTGGGCTACTCCTATGTACAAAATGAATTGTCTAGGCCTTTTGCTTTTCTACAATCGTATGGTCTTTGGCCATTAGTGGAAGCAAAGCTCATTAGCACTTCCATCAGAGCTTAAGTGAGAAAAGAAGAGAGAAACTCAAATTAGACCATACTTAGCTGTTTTTAGAAGCTCTGGTATAAGCTTTAATAATGATCACTATGAGTTGGGTGCGGCTGCGCACACCTATATTCCCAGCAGCTGGGAAGCTGAGGCAGGAGGATCATGAGTTTAAAGCCAGCCTCAGCAACTTAGTGAGGTGCTAAGCAATTCAGTGAGACCCTGTCTCTAAATAAAATACAAAATAGGACTGGGGATGTGGCTCAGTGGTTTAGTGCCCCTGAGTACAATCCCTGGTACCAATAATAATAATAATCACTATGGAAAATTACTTCTGTACAGTGATCTCTCTACAGATTCAAACTTATATGTCTTGCTTTACATGGATATCCTAACAGTTGGTGATTTGTGACCTGAATAGTCTCTGCTTCTGTGACTATGTGTAGTCATGCCAGATTTACTAGAACAGAAATTAGATTTTATGTTTAGTAAGAGTGCCTAGCTAAAACTTCACCAACTTCTGAATCTAAATTGCAAAGGAAACTAAAATGTAAGCATGCTGTTTTTCTCTTAATGAACCAGATTATATACATTTTTATGTAATCATAGAGAAGAAATTCTGAAATAAAAAAATTTTTTTTTAAACTTTCCTGGTAACTTCTCCATTTGTTTATTTCTCTTAAGGTAATCAACAGTGTTAGAAGAAAAATTTCACTGCATGAGGTCATATTATGCATTTTTGAATTAATAAGGATTCACCCAAGCAAGCAAGTCTTAGTACAAATGAAATCTTTTAACCCAGGACTCACCATAAGTCTGGTTGCTGGAATAAGGAATTCTTTATTTATATTCAGATTATCTGCATGGTGGCCAAATTTTAATCTAAGCCTGTTTTCTTCCTGCCAAGTAGCATAGAGCGTGTCCTTCGGCTCTCCAGCCAATATGTGCTTTAAGAAAGTAAATTCATTTTAATATTAGTCTAGGCAAAAAGCTGCAGAAGGAAAAATCACATATGTTCCAAAGGGAAATAGAAAGGTCTTTTTGATTTTTCCAATGTCTTGGATTATCTGTGCAACTTTCTTTCGGTAGTTTGAATAATTCATATTTTAGACCCATTTTGCCATTTAGTTGAACAAATATCAGAGGCAGCTAAATTTTCCAAACTTCGTACTTGAAAGTGGAATTATTAATGATGCATTTGACAGCAGTGAGCATAGTGTAGGAGTAGTGTGGAGTATACTGTTTCCATTTTATTTTTACTTCTCCAAAGCCTATTTGTAGTCTGTCTCCACTTAAAATCACTCCACAGGCAAGAGAAGGAATGATACTTGGGGGCTGGAGGTGTAGCTCACTGGTAGAGCACTTGCTTAGCATGCTTGAAGACCAGGGTTCCATCCCCAGCACTAACAAGAAAGGAAAAAAAAAAAAAGAGAGAAAAAAAAAAGAAAAGGGAAAGACATGACATTTATTTGTTTTATTTTTTTGGTACTGGGGATTGAACCTAGGGGTGCTTTACCACTGAGGCCACATCCTAGTCTTTTTTTTTTTTGAAGGCAGAGTGTCACTGTCACTAAGTTGCTGAGGCTGGTCTCAAATGTGCAATCCTCCTGCCTCAGCCTCCGGAGTTGCTGGAAATACAGGAATGTACCATAATGCTCAGCAAGAAATGACACTGTAAAAGCAGAAGAGTAAAGAAGCAGGAGGGGGCTGGCTACATTTCACTGAGTGTGATGTATGGCCCAGAGACTTCCAAATATAGCATAGGTTTAACTTGGAAATTTATAAAATAATATTAAAGACTCCTAACATTTAGACCAGTGCCTCTTAGGTCAGAATAGGTTCTTGCAAATGAGCTAGTGGGCCAAACCTCAAACTAGAACTCATATTTCCTGATTCATAACTCCTCGAATTCTGTGCTTTTTTCCTTTGAAAAAATACAAAGTACAACTGTGTAATTTTTTTTTTTTTTTTTTTTTTTTGGTACCAGGGATTGAACCCAGGGCACTTAATTACTGAGCCATGTCCTTAGCCCTTTTAATTTTTAGTTTGAGTCAGGGTCTCGCTAAGTTGCTTAGGGCCTGCTAAGTTGCTGAGGCTGGCTTTGAACTTGGGATCCTTCTGCCTTAGCTTTCCAAATGTGTGTCAGTGTGGCCAGCTATGTAAATTCTTAAACTGCCTACTGCCTCTCCAGCTTGTCTCTTACTATGTTCTCTTTGTTCCCATACTACAAACACACCAGCCTGCTCTTGATTCCTAAAACGACCCTCGCTTCCTCCAAACCTTGCTTAGTTCATGCCTATTTGTCTTTCAGATTATAATGCAAATGTCACCTCTGAGCAGCCTTTCCCAGTTCCTCCAGGTTAGATCAGGTTATCCATATTTGGGTGCTCATAGGCTCTTGTATCTTGCTTTGAGTACTTGTATTACAAGTGACAAGTACATATTTATTAGCATGATTACTTAAATGTCTCTCCTAAATTCAGCGAGGGGCAGGGAACATGTCTATCTTTTATGCCTTTGTCCTTCTAATATCTAGCATACTTCCTACACTTGGCAGGCACTCAGTAAATATTAGACTTAGCAAGGAGTGAATTCAGGCAAACGTAGAACATAGAGCTTGTATATTAGATTGATGGGAGTCAAAGTCAGAGACGTGACTTGATGTGAAATTGCAAATTTCTCAAATCCCTGCAAAAGTAAGAAGCCAGATTTATAAGGCAGTCTGGCTTTAATTGTTGGGGAGCAGTGGGTTTCCTCGACTGAATAGGGCAGGTATCCCTGACCTGAGTTATAGAGGTGCCTGATGTCCAGATCAGTTTTAGTGGAAACACAGGAACAGAGGCTGGTTAAAGTAGCAGTGGTCATGAGGATATCGGGATCATGGGTAGAGAGCATTCATTTAAAAGCTTAACTGGAGAGTACCTAAGGAATCAAAGGACAGAACCTTTTGGAGATGGTAGGGAGACCTTTGAGATTTGGAAGCAAGAGAAAAGGAAATGGCATAAGGAATTTGTATAAAATGAGAACAATATGAAGGGCATATAATTGGAGGGGAAAATCATTTTCTTTTCTTTCTTTTTTTTTTTTTTTTGATACTGGGGATTGAACCCAGGGGCACTTACCATGAGCCACATCCCCAGCCCTTTTTATATTTTATTTAGGGACACGGTCTTGCTAAGTTGCTGAGGCTGGCTTTGAACTCGTGATTCTCCTGCCTCAGCCACCACAACCGGCTAGAAAACATGTTCTATTGAAGGCTTCTTGGAGTGGGCAAGTGGTCAGCTCTAGGGTGGTTGAAAGACTTGTTTTAGAGTAGAGGAACCGGGATGCAATGTGGTTGATGGCACACTTCAGGCAGCCCAGAATGGGCACCTCTGAGTCCAGGCTGATGGGAAGGTAAAAAGATAAACGCGAGGACAATAACCTCTGAACAGAAGGTCAGGGGACCCTCTCGAAAACACCATGGCATGCAAGATGAATGCTTATCCTGTGGACAGTCTGCTGCCTTGCGGGGTGGGGGCACTCAAATGATACAGAACCTTGAGAGTCTGTCTTTCAGAATTTATTTATATGAATATAATTTCACAGGTATTAGTACATTATGTAGTTCATTGCTGTTGCTTTTATGCTTTTTATTATTTACAACTGCTCCACTGATGTGTGAGTCTTGAAACCGTGTCGTTGCATGTTATGTTTATCCTGATAGATGCATTTGCTTATAATTCTTTTTGCTTTGTCCTCAGTTCAGATATTTTGGATGCAGTAGTAGAAGCAGTGGCTTATCCTCAGACTCACTGGCTACAGGCAGCGCTCCTGCAGAGTCTCCAGTAGCATGCTCCAATTCATGCTCTTCGTTCATCTTGATGGATGATCTCTCACCCAAGTGACTTAAACATTTCTGATTCAGTGCTTTTTAACTGCTGTTTCCCACATAAAACATTCAGTGAGGAACGCAGAGAACTTTGATCCATAACGAGGATTGAAGTTGACAGATTTCAGTCATTCTGATGCTGTTATTTTGGAGCATCTCTCCCCTCTAAAGTTTAATTACTTACTATCATGTCTGTTTTTGCTGATCTCATTTACATTTAGTGACTAAATCTCAAAATACTGATGTTTGATCACTTAGAAGATTTGCTTTTCCTTAGTGCCTCAAAGAGCAGCTGCTTTCCAGTCTGTATGCTTAAGGGAAGCACGGATGTGAATTTGCTCTCATGGTTCTTTTCCCCAGCAGTGATGTGATCAAGTTGATCAGAAATTCTCTTGCTTGAGAGATTTTTTTTTTTTGTTCTCTGTTGACTACATAGTTTCTAATCTCTTTATTTCTCAGCAATCTGCAAATTGCTTTTGAACAGATTAAATTTTTAGTTTTCTGCATCAGCTTAAAGCACATTATTTCATTTCCTTTCCTGTTTGAGCTGCTGCTTACTTGCCATATCTCACCGAGGGAAGAAACGCCTAGTCGCTTCTGTCTCTATCCTTGTCGCTTCTTTGCTGTTGGAGTGTATGATGTGAGGACTGATTTTAGTGCTGACAATGTAAATGAACTTACGGGATGCCTGGGTTAGTCATCCAGGTTCTTATGACTTTGCTGCCACAGTTGATAATTCTCCTCCCAAACCTGTTGTCCTAAGGAATATATAAAATATTGTTGATATTTCTAGGTGGTGTTATCAAGGAGAAGAAATTCCTAGGCCTTGACCAGATGTGGGGAGCATCTACAAATGAATGAATAATGTATTTGCGTACAAAGCAAGTGGTCCATGGAGCTGTCATTGTCTCCGGTGGTATTATGAGGCCTTAGGTGCCTTGGGGTACATTGTCGTGCTGTAAGGGATGTATATCATAAGATAGCGTGGAAAAGGAGGCTTTATGTGTGTGATAGCCACATCCTATTTCAGTTGCTGCTTTTTTCTGATTCCTTTTTGTCATTGGATTTGTTTGTTTTGTCATGTGGTGACTGGTGTTTTGGTTATTGTGTTGCCGCCAGAGTCGGAATCCAGTTTGTGTCCATGCTGCCTTATAGTAAGGGCAGTTAAATCTCTATGAGGAAGCTTTTAGGAGCTGAAAAAGTCAATGTTATTGTGCATTCTGCTTTTAAGAAGTTGTTGAGCTGTAAGCACTGTACCTACCAATAAGTGCTAGGTATCATGTTATTTAATTTTACAAAAGGAAACTCGTGGCTGAGCTATTTAGGAAATCTGAGTATAGTCTCTTGTTATGTTATTTATTAATTATATCATGTAAAATGTCATAATAGAGTTCTTTTCGTGTTCAGACATCGTGGTTGGATTGTCTGTGTCTAATGTGCACGTTGCCTGCTAGGATCATGCTATTCTATTTTTAAATGAATGTAAGAAAACAAAAACTACTGCCCTTGTGCTTTCGAAGGCAAAGGTCCTTGATTTTAAAGGAAGATGGTGTGCTTTGAAGGCACTCACAGACTAGTAATAGCAGATGGCTCAAAGGGGAACGTGTTCTCTTCCAGTTATAGAGAACTTCACTTAGCTTGCAGTAGTTCCGTTACAGAATTAGATGTGTCCTTTATTTTAAATTGTAATCACTGCCATCACAGCTACTAAGAGCTTTTGTTCCTGTGTTGCTTTCGCCTGGGCAAAGCCTACAACCCTTCAAAGCTAATGTCATTGTCCCCTTGTGTGCCATTTTAAAGAAAAATCTCGTTGATGGTACTTGGTGTATCTATTCTGTTTGTAAAAGAACCATGTTAAGATGTTTTTGCTTCTATAATGATAATGGTTTTGTCTTTCAGGAGATTTGTCCACCTTCACTCTACTGTCTTCTTTGCCTTAAAGTGATACTCTTGGGTTCAAATGTAGGACTGTTAGGAGAGAACCTTCGAAATGTGATGATATTTAAATAATATTTTTGAAATCCAGTGGTGGGCTAGAGCAGGAAATTGAAATTGTTCCAGTGGTATGAGAACTGGGAGGCAAGATGATTCACTTTATTGTTTAAACCAAGGTTCATTTTCAGTTTTTATTCTTTAAATGGACTGAAATGTTAGACTGTGCAGGGAATGTTTTGAAATAAATAAAGGATAGAGATATGCTAGCCCACAGATGAGCTTTCTTGACAGTACCCCTTTATTTTTATATAAAGTCTAATATTTGAAAAGTGGTTATTGTTATAAAGTAAAATTCCCTCTTCCTGTTCTAATACTATATCATATATTTCAAGCTTCTATTTGAAAACAAGGACAAGAATAATACAATAAGATATCCTCCAGATACTGTTTTTGCTTGACTGACTTAATAATCATTGTTTCATGACAACTGCTTTTGGAATAATAGAACAATAATAGAAAGTTTTGTGAAATGCTGGCCTTGCGTATATCTTAGAATGCAAATTTAATAAAGTGTGTACATGCATAAAATACAGTGTTTAAAAGTCTATCTCTTTTATTCTTCTTGATAATTGTTTTCTGCTCCATATCCCAAAAGTCCATTCTCTGTATCTAATGGCAAATCAGGTTTTGAGTTAAAAGGTATCAGGAACACAAAGAAATCATAGCTAGATTGAAGTTGGGACTGTTTTCCCAAACAAAAGAGAACCTCTCCACATAATTTGTCAAAAATTCAAGAGTATTTGTGGAATTGACAATTTAGAAGGTTCTTGCCAGGGTCACACATATTTTTACTTGCTTTCAATTATATTTTATTTTTTCACATATTATAAGCCTCTATAAATTAGTTTTGAATAAGACAGTGAGATATGTAAATAGGCAAAAATAAGCCTTTATCCTGACTCGGGTCCTAAACCCTCAATTTTATTTCAGTTTTCAAAAAGTAAATGGACTACTTTATTTTAAAAGACTTTCCATTTTGAAATAATTTCATATTTGTGAAACTCTTGCAGTTAGCCCGAAGTCCCCACGTATCCTTCCCCTCTGTACCCCAGTTGTTAACCTTGAACCACGTTTGCTTTGTCATTCTATGTGTGCTCATGTGTGGTCTCTGTGTATACCATCCGAGAATAAGGTGTAGATGTGAGACTCCATTACCCTTAAATGCTCACGTATAAATTTCCTAAAGACAAGAACATTCTACATAAACCACATTACAACTATCAAATTCAGGAATTGAACATTGATTCAAAATTGCCATCAAATCTGTAGGCCCATTCCAATTTGCCTATGTTCCCATAGTTTTTTAAGAAAAGAAGAAACAATTTTTTCTTGACCAGGATTTAATCTAGACTTCTGTATTACACTTGGTCATCATCATGTCTTTACTGTCCATCAATCTGGAAGTCCCTCAGTCTTTCCCTGTCTTTTGTCAACTTCAAATTTTTGAAAAGTGCTTGTCAGTTATTTTGTAAAATGTTCATTGGTTTGGGTTTGACTGTTGTTTCCTCATGATTAAATTCAGGTTTTGCATTGTGGACAGAAATACCATGGAAGTGATGCTGTGTTCTCAATATGTCATTTTAGGACGTACATGGTGTCACTTTTTTCTGTTCCTATGCTGTTCACATTGATCCCTGGTTAAGGTGGTGTCTACCATGTTTCTGCACTATATAGTTCTGTCTTGTGTAACTCCATTTACTGATAATGAGAAACCTGGTTCCTTTTATCCTCAATGTAATTCCTCCTCTATTCTATATGTCACCAGTTTCCTACCTGCCAGCCACCATCCAGACTGCCTCCTTGGCCCCAACCATCTCCTTGGAACTCACCCTGTTACCCCACTGCCCTGGCTGCCTCTAAGGAAGAAAGGGAAAGGGGAGAAGGTCTAAATTTTTCATCTTAAATACACCTGCTTCACACCCACCTCTAAGCTCCTTTTCCTCTGATTACAGCTCAAGAATTTCTTTTTCTTTTTTGTGGGGCTGGAGATTTGAACCCGGGCTTTGTGCTTGCAAGGCAAGCACTCTAGCAACTGAGCTATATCCCCAATCCCTTAAGAATTTCTTATATGCATTCATTTAACAAATATTTATTGAGCTCTGTACTGGGAACTGTAAATGCAGATTAAGTCCATGCCTTCAGGGAGACCAGCATGGTGGAATAAATAGAAGTACACTAACCATTAGAGGCTCTGATTAGGGCATATTGGGGAGCACAGAGTAAGAGCCTGGGCTGGGGTACTGGAATACTTCCCAGAAGAGGGAACGCTGAAGCTCAATTATGAAGAACTTGGTGGATGTAGGAATCAGGTAGAGGGAAATAAGATACAGGCAAGAAGAGACCAAGGCACAATTAGAGAAATTTAAGTCATTTGGTAATAGGAGAAATGAAGCTGGAAAGGGAAACAGGCCCTGTGGTCTTTTGAGGATTGGGAGTCTAGCTTAAGTGGGTGGAAGCCATGGGTGTCAACTTAAGCAAGGAGAAAGTGAGGTGGTAGAAATCCTAACAAGCATCAACATTTAGGAGTCAGGCTGAAGACGAGAGGGCAGCAAGAGGTGGGAGAAAAAATCTACAAAAAGTGCTAGCTGAGGTGAAACTGAGGAGGGGAGTGGTCTGCCAGTTAGATGTGAACTAAAATTTCTCATCGGATCTGATAATTAGGTCCCTGAGAGACTTTCCTTAGTGTACTTTTAGTGGTTGAGCTGAATTGCAGTGGCCTGATAAACGGGGGTTTAGGAAATTGAGACTGTTAACATATATAGTCTATGTCCAACATCTAACCTCCTTTACCTTTTTTCCCAACACTTGTTCCATTACAATACAAATTCCCATTTTCTCCGGCATTCTCTGTGGCTAACACTGTATCTGAAATGGAATAGTCACTCATAAAATTTTGTTGAAGAATAACCCACACTCTAACCTATAGGGGGAGCTGAAAGAAAATCCCCCAACCTATAAATGGGAGGTGAAAGCATGTCACCCGAACCTATAGAAGGAGCTGAAAGAAAATCACAAGGGAATGTTAACCTATAGGAGAAGC
The DNA here is from genome assembly GCF_902686445.1 of Sciurus carolinensis. Classification (NCBI taxonomy): domain Eukaryota; kingdom Metazoa; phylum Chordata; class Mammalia; order Rodentia; family Sciuridae; genus Sciurus; species Sciurus carolinensis. Next base: position 113,501,978 of record NC_062232.1, on the reverse strand, counting down.
TGAAAGAAAATCTCCCGGGGAAGTATTAACCACACACTCTAACCTCTAGGAGGAGCATCAAGCCTCGTCTTCCAGACATTCCTGAGGAAAACTTGAGTGAGGAGTCTTCATCAAGGAGTTCCACCCCTAGGTAATATTTATTGCTATATACCTAATATTTACCTTCTATCTGGGGCACGTGATACTAGCTTTCCATTTATGATAGTGATATGATGTTTTCTGTTTAGCAGATTACACTTTTAAGACCTATATTAAAAAATAGACATAGCAAAGAAAAAGTTCAAGCATCTTAAATGGACAGTATGAGTGACAGATAATGACCAAAATCCTTAGAAGTAAAATATATGTAATAACTTGATTCAGGGAATGCTGGAGCCACACTGGTGTATGGGACTGTTGTGAAGAAGTTAAAAGGTGTTGAATCTGTGTGGAATGCTCTTTTGGGGTTCCTCTTGAAGTCTCTCTTTTTGAAATTCTGCTCTTTGCGATAGAGAGGTATGGTACCTCTCCTTTAGCTTTCGAAAAGACACCCCCTCTTGTTTTCAAGGACAAGAGGGAAGTTGGGTGGGGCGCAGGGAAAAAGGGGCCTAAGGAGCCTGTCAGGCCTGGCTTGCTTACTTATATCTCTGGTTAAAGAAAGGAGAGCTAAGGTCAGAATGTACCCCTCAGAGAAAGAAGCTTCTAGTCGTATCCCTGAGGCCTCAGCTAAAGGAATTTGTATCCAGCGTCCCTGGGTTACTACACTGAAATTTGGATTGAAAGCTCAGTGAGGTGTTTATTTGTCGGAGTCTGTCCTTTAGGCGCTTATCTCCCTCCAGAACCTGTGGGGTCCGGGGTTGGAGGAGGAACTCCATAATTGGGTTATGGGTGGAGGGTCAAGAATTCTAGGATTTGTAATCCTGACCATGTGTGTTTCCTCCTCAGAGAACAAAATTAACATTCCATAGTGTTTTCAACCTATTTGCCTTTTACTTAAGAGTGTTTTCTTAATTCATTTTAAATTGTGAAAATGGAATTAGATTATGAATATGAAAAAAAGACTCATGATAAAAAGTTAAACCTCATAGAAGTATTCAAGGTAAAAAGGAATAACTCCTGCTGACCACCTTCTCATGCATGATATGATAGTTTGATTTGGTGTACCTTATTATCTTTTTCTATAAATATGTAACATAATTTAATAGATGAACATGCACATTTTTTTTTTTTTTGGCAGTACTGGGGATAGAACTCAGGGCCTTGTGCTTGCAAGGCAAGCACTCTATCAGCTGAGCTATCTCCCCAGCCCCGAACATGCACATTTTAAAGCTTTTTTTTTTTTTTTTGGTACCAGGGATTGAACACAGGGGTGCTTAACCACTGAGCCACATCCCTAGCCCTTCATTTAAATTATTTTATTTTTTAAAAATTTATTTTATTTATTTTTTTAAATATTTTTTTAGTTGTAGATGTACACAATACCTTTATTTATTTATTTATTTTTATGTGGTGCTGAGGATCGAACCCAGTGCCTCATACGTGCTAGGCAAGCGCTCTACAACTGAGCCACAACCCCAGCCAGCCCTAATTTTTTTAATTTTGAGACAGGGTCTCAGTAAGGTACTTAGGGTATCACTGAGTTGCTGAGACTGGCTTTCAACTTACGATCTTCCTGCATCAGCCTCCCAAGCCACTGGGATACAGGTGTGTGCCACTGCACCTGACTTAAAACATTTTTTTTGTGTGATCAAGCTTGCATTTTATTGTGATAGGACAATTATTACCAATTAAAAAGTTAGAACACACAATAATATTTAATACATCAAATATGTAACTTTTAGACACATGTAAAAGTACTAGAAACATATCACTGACAAATATGTATACAACATTTAAATGGAAAGTTTTTTTCACTCAATTCTTTTTTTTTCTTTTTTTTTTTCACTTTTTTGAGATTGATTCATTTCCTTGTACACAAACGGGGTGCAACTTAAGACGTTTTTGAGTGTGACATACTTATAAAAAATGTACAGCTTGAATTAATCACAAATTGGATGTTATATGGAAAGTTCTGTGTGACCTGGGTGATGTTTACATGAGTTTATTCAATTTGTGCATTCTTAGTGAATGACTTGGAAGTGGGATTAGGGGGGTGCTTAAAGAGTTCCAAAAATGTACTATGTAGACCTGGGATGTTAAATAGGTTTATCCAGCTTGCATTCTTAGTAAATGACTGGAAGTGAACATTAGGGGGCGCTTAAAGAGTTCTGGAATGTTCTGTATAGACCTGGATGATGGTTAAATAGGTTTATTCAGACTGTGGTCATTATTAGAGAATGAGTGACTGGAAGTGAGACTTCAGGATGGAGCTTGGTTTGGTGGTGGCATGCTTATAATCCCAGTGAGTCAGGAGGCTGTGGCAGGAGGATCACAAGTTTGAGACCAGCCTCAGCAACTCAGCAAGATCCTATCTCAAAATAAAAAGGTCTGGGGATACAGCTCAGTGGTAAAGGGCCTCTGAGTTTCAATTCCCAGTAAACCCCCCCCCCCCCCCGCCACAAAAAATAAGTTCAGGAATTTTCCGAGTGGTAAATAGGTTTATTAGTTTATAAGCATCATTAGAGAGAATAACTGCAGAGGGCATTAGGGGGTTCCTTAAGAGTTCTAGATTAAGTTCAGTGATGATTTATGAGTTTATTTTTAGCAGCAGTATAGCACTTATGTAAATATTCCATAATTTAATCTTCAATTGATTGTCATTTAGGTTTTTATTATTTATCAGTATACACAAATAAACATTCCTCTATGGTTATGTGTGCCCTGTAAGTATTTCTCTAGGAGAGATCCTTAGACAGTGATAAATTGCAAGGTCAAAGGGTATGCATTTTACTCATTATTCCTTTTGGAAAGCTAAGACAAGTTCAGTGTAAAAAAATTCTAACAGCAAAAAGGTTATATAGGGAAAATCAGTTTTCTTCCTATCCTTGATCCCCCAGTCCCATCAGATCCTTGGAAGCAACCAGTGTTATCAACTTCTGGCAAGTTCTTATAGAGATGGTCTCTGCATTGCATTTGCACATATACTGCTGAAAGCCATCCTTCCACCCTACCAAGATTGAACCAATTTTATAATCTCACCAATAGGATGTAAATTTCCCATGCTTTCTGAAAGATGATTCAGGGGTTCTGGAAAGACTTGAGAAAAGAACAAATTTCATTCATTCCTTTTTTTTTTTTTTTGTACAGGGATTGAACCCAGGGGCACTCAACCACTGAGCCCCAGCCCTATTTTGTATTTTATTTAGAGACAGGGTCTCACTGAATTGCTTAGTGCCTCGCTTTTGCTGAGCCTGGCTTTGAACTTGTGATCCTCCTGCCTCAGCCTCCCTTGTCCCTGGATTACAGGCATTTGCCACTGCTATTCATTCATTCATGCTTTGGAAATACACTTACATGCTTCAAAATTTGAAAGATACAGAAGGTCTCCCTCCCATCTTTATCCCCCAGCCACAATGACTCCTCTCCCCAAAAGCAATTGTTTTCAGTTCCTTGTGCACCCTTACAGAGAAAGTTTGCATGTGCAAAATTCTATATATTCTCTTTCCCAAAATTTTACACAAATAGTATCATATTTGTTTGAGCCATTACAGCATAACCTCTTCTAACCTTTTCCCCTCAGAATCACAAGTGACGTTAAAATAGCGATTGTTCATTTTTTCTCATGAGACTGTGGGTAAGCTGGGTGGTTCTGCTGTTGAGGGCCAGGCTCAGCTGATGATCATTAACCGATTAGTTGATAAATCATTTGGGGGTTGGTTTGTCTAGAGTGACTTCAGCTTGGATTATCCAGCCTCTACTGTATGGGGTCCTCGGCCTCCAGCAGTCTAGGCAAGCTTGTTCTTGTGTATCAGGGTTCCACAAGAACGAAGCACACAGAAGGCCTCTGGAGGCCTATCGTTTTGTCCAAAGTGAGTCACAAGCTAGCCCAGATTCAAGGATGCCAGGTCTGCAAAGTTACCTTGCAAGATTTTGGGGGGGTTAAGAGAGGGGAAGAACTGGGGCCATTTACTCCTTCAAACACAATAGGTTTATTTCTTTTTCCTGTACCTTACCTTTTTTACCTAATACTAGGTCTTGGAAATGATTTCACATTCGCCCACAAGAGCTGCTTCATTTTTAAAATTCCATTTCATTTTAATAGTCCCCTAATGACTGAAATTTATATTGTTCTCAGGCTTTGTTATTATCCAATAATGTATAATAAGTAGCTTTGGACATATGTCACATAAATTCCTAGAAGCAAAAGTACCATGTCAAAGGGTGTGTGTATTTATAATGTTGGTGATTCCAAATTTAATTTTTTTTTTTGGTGCTGGGGATCGAACCCAGGGCCTGTGCTTACAAGGCAAGCACTCTACAACTGAGCTATTTCCCCAGCCCCTTAATTTAATTTTAATTTTAATTTTTTATCCTTTTAGTTAGAAACTTGTCAAACCTATGTAAAAGTTGAAAGAACAGTACAAATAAGCAACCATATATGCTTCATCAAGCTAAATACTAGTTAATATTTTGCCACAATTTATTCTCTCCCCCATATATATCACAATATAACATTACCATGCTTGTGTGGTATACATATTTCATGTACCATTTGGAAATTAAATTGCAGATCAAGACAGTTGGAATCAAGAGGTTTTTCAACTTGTATTGCCTAAAAAGCAACAGTGTTTACCTACATAATCACAATATTATTAGCATATCCAATAAATTTAAGATGAGAAATTCACAGCCTATATTCATATTTTCCAAATTATCCCAATAATTAATATACTTTTAAAATTTTTTTGGAGGGGTGTACTGAGTATTGAACCCAGAAACGTTCTACCACTGAGCTACAGTCCCAATTCTTTTTATTTTTAGCCATGGTCTCACTGAATTGTCCAGGCAGATCTCTAATTTGTAATCTTCCAGTTTGAGCCTCCCGGTTGCTGGGATTATAAGTGTAGGCCACCATACCCGGCTGTCTCAGTAATTTTGTTTTTGGTACTGGGGATTGAACTCAGGTGTGCTTTACTACTGAGATACATCCCTATCCTTTTTATTTCTTATTTTGAGACCGAGTCTCATTAAGCTGCTGAGGGTCTCACTAATTGCTGAGGCTAGCTTTACACTTGTGATCCTCCTGTCTCAGCCCTCCAAATTACTGGGATTCTAGATGTGCACCCCTGTACCTGGCTATCCAGTAATTTTCTTTATAGCTGTTTCTTCAGTGAGGAGCCCAAACTCAGGATCATAGTCATACAATATATTTACTTACGATGTCTCCAGTTTTATTTCATACAGAACGTGTCCTATTTTTTCTCTCATCTTTCATGAAATATTCATTTTGAAGTGTCTGGGCCAGTTGTCTTGTGTAATGTCCTGTAATTTGGATTTGTCACATCATTTTTCTCATGATCAGAGTCAAGTTAAACATAGTTGGCAAAAATACACATTGGCGATTCTCCTTGCGTCACATCAGAAGGTTAATTTGTCTCACTGGTGGATGCCAAGTGTGATCACTTAGTCAAGGTGGTATTCTCCAGATTTCTCTATTGTAAGGATATCTTTTCTGTCTTTGTAATTCGTAATAAACCAGTATTAAAAAGTTAGTGTTACTGTATAATTGTCCTGTTGCCCAATTACTTTCACCCAATCATTTTACAATCCATTATGGCCCCCTACCTGAACCGTTTTTTAAGATGGAGGCTGCAAAGTTGTATTTTCTTAATTCTGTCATTCATCCACATTTACTAGGTAGCATTTTTCATAAGGAAAATGATCCCCTTTTTCTTTATCACTTCAAATTTATAAAATTATTCAACATTATAACTGATTTAGTGTGCTATAGCACATTGAATGATGTATGGTACATGAATAGACAGATCAATGGAATAAAGCAGAAAGTTCAGAAACAGCCCCAAGTGTATGTGAAAATTTAATATGTAATAAACTTATACCCAAATCATTGTGACACAGATGAACTTTTTTAATGTATGCTATTAGGATAACTAGATAGTCATTTGATTATTTGGTCCCATACTTCACATTTTACCCTGACATAGACTCCAAAATGGACACACATGTAAAAATTAGAATTATACAAATTCTAGGAGAACATGTAAATTAATTCCTTTATAATCTGAGCAATGGGAAAGCCTTTCTAAGTATGACTCCAATCCAGATGCAGAAAAAGAGATGGGTAATTTCAACTACATAAAAATTAAAACCCCTTGCATGGCAAAAAAAAGACAAGCAAAGTCAAAAGAGAAGCAGTCAAACTGAGAGAAAATATTTATGATATATATCCTAAATAAAAGGCTAATGTCCCAAATATATAAGAATTCAAAATCCGTAGGGGGGAAAATGGCCAAAAATCTGAAGAGGAAAATGGACACAACATGAAAATGTCACAGAAGAAAAGTATGCAAATCACATGTAATAAGAGACACGAATGTGTTTTAAACACAGGGCAACCTTGACCATCTGGATCACTCAGGAGGATAGGCCAGTGTCAAGTTAGGTTAGGTTGTCCTGTTAGGCAGTTTCTGGATCTCCCTAGGTATCCCCTTTTATGCCTTTATCCTACTTATAATTATAGTATTTGTTTAGTGCCTTCCTTGAGTATTACATTATCAGATGCACGAAGAGTAACGAAGACTACCTTGTTCATACTAGTCTCCCCTGCTCTGTGCACAAAATAAATGCTCGATTAACACTTGCTGGTTGAAAGGTTTAAATTTCTGGGTCCTTACATTCAATGCAACTTTCCACTTAACAGTTGAATGAATGAATGAACAACATGGAGGCAAGGAGTGGAGTCTAAATTCACATTTTCTTTACTTCCACCTCCCCCTACTCTTTCAATTCTTGTCCAGTTTTCATACCACAATCTCTTTCCTATTTTTCCTTCCTAATTTTGTTTTGTTTCCATTTGTTAACTGAAGTAAAACCTTCAGCAAACATAACATTCATACCTAGATAAAAAATAAGAAAAGTTGCAAATTTTCAAGTGAAATTAGATATTGGCATCTAAATTGCTTGAAAATGTCTTGCTTCTTATCTTTCTATAAGTGCCTTATGTACCAAAGCTAGAACACGGAGAAATAATTATCATTAAAATAATTCCAACATTTGTTTTCTAGTATTGCTAAAACTACTTACTAGGATTTCACTGCAAACCTACAGCATTTCAGCTTTACTTTTGTGAATTAACTTGAAACTCTTTCATAACTTTCTTTAAGAAAATGCATTCTAGGGACCAATAAATGTTTGAAATGGGACATACTTGTGAATTGGGAGACTGCGTGTTTATGAGTACCTATTGACTGGATTTGTTATTGAGCCAGTAAGCAATCATTCTTGTTTTTTTTACCACTAGAAATTCCTGATATGTTTTTCTATTACAACTAATTTTCAACATGTAGAGTAAGCTGATTTTATATGTTGATTTTTTTACATCAGAATTTACATGAGTCACTTGATTTCACAAGCCGGGTAAAAATAGGTTTTTTCCCCAGATGGTCATTATACAAAGGAGCTCTGGTAGTAGATCCTGTTTTCTCTAATACTGTAATTATAAATCGATCCAATATAACCATTACTTTGAAATTTTGCTTAGTTGAAAGGCACTATAGAAAATCACATGTATTAGAACAGAGCACCTTAAATCTGCTACACATCTGTTTTATCCTTATTTCCTGTGCGTATTTGGAGTTTCGGTACCTTGTATAACATTTTATAGGGTTTTTCACCCCTGTGGCTTTGATAACTGTGGAGTACAAATTTGAATTGGGACAACTAAAGGTTTGGGATTAAAATTTAGGTAGCAATCTTTCAGTAACTTATTGCAAATAAGTACTACATGCCCATTGAAGAATATATGAAAAGTAATAGAAGATAGAAAGAAAAGAACAGTTTTAAGTGAAATAAAAATCAACATAATTACACCAGACAGAAACAGCTGTGGTTTATGGGATTTTCTACATAATTAAACTATACTTTATATGCACATTTCCATCTAAAAATCACATAAACATTTGGAGTATTTTTTTTTAAGAAGTACATCGCCATCCAAGGCATTTAAGTTTTGTGGGTTAGCACACTACTAAGATGAATGGTTTGAGAATTCCGAGTCCAGAAATCAAGTACATAGAAGTCCTGTTGCAATTACCTGCAGATGTCAGTGTGGTTCTGAGTGGCAGTCAACAGTTTGTTCCAGGATGTGGTGGGACACTTGAAGTCTAGTTGTGACCCAGTCGTTTATTAAACAAACACCAGTTCCGTTTAGATGAGAAATATGAGCTGCAAGAGCCTTAAGTGTCTGAGATTCTTTTTACAAATTTAATTGTGGACATATTCTCTAATTACACGGTTCACAGAAGATTATGTCCTCTTGTTCCCAGCCCTGATTGTTTGACCAGTCTTTCTTTGATTAGTTCTAGTCCTAGAGAAGCGGAGTTAGTCATTGGATTCATAAATTGAACCTCAACCCAGATAGCAAGTCCGAGGGTTACATTATGAGCTGGTTTGGTGTACTTTCTGCTGTTGTTACATTTAAACACAAAGTTGGAAACTGATAATTCCCTCTCCAAAAGAGCATCATCTATGCCATTTCTTGCTTCTCCTTTCTTTCTACAGGATTCTCTTTCCTCCAGTTTTGCAAGAAGAAAAGTCAGAATGTTCGTTAGGCTAGGAAACTGTCAGAGACTTGCAGTGCCTCATTATGTCAAAACACCGATGTTTCTCGGGCCATGACACAAATCTACCATCTGTTTCATGAGCTCACAAGCTTCCTCTCAACTATAATTTGCTATATATATTGGTACATAAATTGTTGGTAGCTTATGTTACCCAGTAACAGAATCTGTTTGGCAGAGGCTGTGGGAAAGGTGGCTTTGTGGAGGAAGATTTTTCTTTTTCTTTCTAAAAAAGAAAATAGGTTTCTTTATCTCCAAACTTTTCTTCAAATGTAGGAAAGGTGATGAACTAGCCCAAACAATCTGCCTTTTATATTACTTTAATCCAAATTGCCTAGTAAGTTCTCACTTTGGGAGTTATTTTTGCTACGCTGGTTATCTCCGTACATAACCAAGTGCCCTCTTAAATTTGTTTTTCTTTTATAAGCAAACTTCGTACAAATCACTGTGAAAAACTGCCTTGACCTTGTAGCTGTAAAAGATCACAGCGTTTTGGGACATCCCACATCTGTCTAATGTAAATTTCTTCTGTTTTTCCAGTGTTCTTAGTGTCACTTTTTGGGGTTTGGATGTTGAATTTACATTTCAAGAACATTGGTCAGGGCCTGGCGTTCTCTAAGTGTAACAAAATCAAGCATTCTGCACACTGCCTTGTCAGCAGTACTTTAATTTTCATGTAACTGAATGAGCTATATATTTCTACCTACCCACTTTCTTGCCTTTTTTTTTCCCCCTGGGTATCAGGGTTTGAACTCAGGGGCACTCGACCACTGAACCACATCCCCAGCCCTATTTTGTATTTTATTTAGAGGCAGGGTCTCGCTGAGTTGCTTAGGGTTTGCTAAGTTGCTGGGGCTGGCTTTGAGCTGGTGATCCCCCTGCCTCAGCCTCCCTAGCCACTGGGATTACAGGCGTGTGCCACCTCACCCAGCTACTTTTTTGCCTTTCTAATCAGCTGAGCAATGTGTATGCTGAAGGCCTCCCTGCACCAAAAAAAAAAAAAAAGCCAAAGACAGAAAATATTCTGACTTCCCTTCCCATTAGTTATAGACATCATGTGCTGCTAGAGGCTGCAGTGTACTTCATGCATACATTTTGAGAAGGGAAGGTGACTGTTGTCCTGTCACCCTCCTCCATGTAACACCAGCTGTAATTTGCACAGGCTTGTTGCACGATATTGCCTTCGTGAAAGTGACTTGTTTTCCATTATGGTCTATGTCTGTTGCATAGGTCTCTATGAAGAAGCAATGCAGGGGTTACTAACCCACTCCTCACTATGAAACAAAAGGAGAAGAAATGAAAAGAACTTCTATTGCACTGGGGTTGTGGCTCAGTGGTAAAGCACTTGCCTAGGCACTGGGTTTGACCCTCAGCACCGCATAAAATAAATAAATAGAATAAAGGTATTGTGTCCATCTACATCTAAAATAAATAAAAAGAACTTCTATGTCATCCTGAGGTTTTTTTTGTTTGTTTTTTTTTGTTTTGTTTTGTACCAGGGATTGAACCCAGAGGTGCTTAACTACTGAGCCACATTCCCAGCCCTTTTAATTTTTTATTTTGAGACAGGGTCTTGCTAAGTTGCTGGGCCAGCTTTGAATTTGTGATCCTCCTGCCTCAGGCTCCTGAGCCACTGGAATTACAGGCATGTGCCACTTTGCCCAGCTGTCATCCTAAGACTTTAAAATTTGTCATAAGAAAGATTAAGGTAGCCTGGCATGGTGGTGCATGCTATAATCCCAGGGGCTGGGTAGGCTGAGTGAGGAGGATGGAGAGTTCAAATCAGGCTCAGCAACTCAGCAAGACCCTGTCGCTAAATAAAATATTTTAAAAGGGCTGGGATGTGGCTCAGTGGTTAAGTGCCCTTGGGTTCAATCCCTGGTACTAAAAAAAATAAAAAGATTATGGCAGAATTATTATATGAAGAGTTCCTTTGTCCACACCCTCGTGTCTTTCATTTTGTACTTTGTTTCCACCTCCCAAGTCCCCAACTCTTCACATGCGCAGATCTCTTCTCACAGTACAGCCTCTGAGGAACGAACAGTTTGCTTCTTCTAGAATTGGATTGCCCCCACTGTGTTGCAAGAGACATAGGAGTTAGCTGGGATGGGGAGACAGATTCTTTGTGTCCTTGGGGGCATTTATTGATAGTATAAACATCTTTTCTTGGTTGGTACTCTCCCAGAATGCCAGTCATGTAGGTGAGAAATTAGCAGCTTGAGCTCTGAGACCCATTTTTCTTGCTTTTTATTTTTTTCATTATTTCTCAATAATGTTCTTTTGAGACCCGTTTTTATAGAGCAAGTAGATGAAGGCAAATGAGAGAAGGTGAAACCATCAGAGGAGGGCTGGCAGAAGAAGAGCAGAGGATGGATTTGGGGACAGAAGGGAAAAGTAGGATGAAAGATCCTGGAAGAGTGATCAAGGAGGGAAACTTAGTGTCATACTAAACCAGCGCTTCTTCAGCAATGGTGATATGCCAGGAACAGGAAGTGGGTGGAACAAGTCCAAGGAGGAATTTTAGGAGTGTGATGACTGGAAAAAAAAATAGTACAGGATGCCCCTGGCAGTCTTTGATGACTTTATTTCCGTAAAAAAGGTAAGATTGAAAAGGACCAAGAAAGGAATGGCGTACTTAATCTGAAAGTTTGGTGGCAGCTAGAAAGGTGGGAGGGTCCCTTGTAAAATAGTCGACAGTGTTGCTGCTGTCATTGTTGATAATGCATTTGTCTGCCTGACATTGAGTAGACCATGACATAGGAAAGAAGTCAGAGGAGTCCCCTGAGCAGTGCTCAAGCAGAACTTTCTGTGGGGATAGTAATGTTGTCCATTTGCGATGTCCCATGGCTGTTGAAAACACAATGTGGCTAGTGTTATCAAGAAACTGAATTTTTAGTTTAAATTCTTTTCATGTAAGTAGCCACACATGGCTAGTGGCTACTATAATAGGATATCACAGGTCTAGAGGGAGAGGGTACATGTAGGAGTGAGAAAGTTGGAAGGGAGGAAATACAGAGCAGAGTGGGAGATGGTAATTTAGGGAGTAGTCAGAAAAAAAAAAAACTTTATCTGGTGAGGCATGCTTTCACATCTCCAATAGCTAAGGGAGTTCAGATCCATAGCTTCAGTTTTTTAGCAACCAAACTGTCAAATTGGGAGGAAGATGTGGGGGCCTAAGGAGAGAGATTGGAATACTCACAGTATAAGGATCAACTGGGCAGTGGTGGGAGTCAAGCCACAGTTGTCAATATCAATGTGTGGTATGTCAAGTCTAAGGGGCCTGACATGGGCCTAATTTGTACGAGGCCAAATGGATGCAATTCCATAGAAAGTTCCTTTCAGAACCAGGTACAGTGGCATACACCTGTAATTTCAACAGCTCAGGAGGCTGAGGCAGGGGGAATACAAGTTCAAAGCCAACTTGGCAGAACTTAACAAGACCCTGTCTCTAAATAAAATATTAAAAAGACTGGGGAATGTGGCTCAGTGGTTGAGTGTCCCTGGTACCAAAAAAAAGAACTTTCTGAAATAAACAAACTTAAAGGATCTGAAAGAGTTTATTATGCTGTTTAAGCTTAGAAAGTTTATGTTTAAGTATATCCCAGGAACTCTGTTACTCTACCTTAAATATTTCCTGGTGTTTTTTCTGGTAAATTAAGCTTTGATAGTGTACAGTGTATTTGAAGGAATCTCACCAGACAGGTTGGGCCCCTTCTGCCTGGGTGATGTTTGGTTAGCGTGATCTACCAGATTCCAGTGCTAGCTCTCCTCTTGTTCTCAAAGCTTAGGGGCAAGTCACCAACACCCATCTCTGGTCGTGGAGGGTAGAAGTGGAGGGGGGATTTCCTTCTAGCTATAAAAATCAGCACTATATAAACTCAGTGCTATTTTACTAGCACTGTTTCCAGATGTTCTCTGGGTAGGAGGTAGGGGCAGGAGATGCTTATTGCAATATAGACCCTATTTGTAGAGAAGGAAGAAATAAAAGAGATGAGCATATAGGAATGGAAATTGATTTTTCTGAATGTTTCAAAGAATTGTGAAATAAGAGTTTTTTTTTTAACTCCAGGCATTAGACAACAATTTAACATTTTGGTTTTTTTTAATGGAAATATCTTGCTAAGCTTAAAATTTTAACTTCTGAAAAAAGTACATCCTTTGGCTAACTAGATAATCCTGTGGTCATTTCCCTGTAAGGCTTTGATTTCTTGTTTTCATTGCAGTCTAACACTCCTGGAAGAGGCTGATTTGTGTCAAAAGCTCATGATGAACAACCCTGATTAGAACTCTTCCTCTGACGTTAAGATTTAAACTGAAGCTGAGTGCAGTGGAGTATCCCTGTAGTCCCAGCTGCTTGGGAGGCTGAGAAAGGAAGATTGATTGCTTGAGCCCAGAAGTTCAAGACCAGCCTGGGCAACATAGTGAGACTCTGACTCAAAAAAAAAAAAAAATTAAACTGAACCCAATGTTGTCTCATTTAATGTATTCCGGTGGCCAAGGAGAGGGCAACACAACCATTCTTGATAGTTCCAGCTAGGGCTTTAAGGAGAAAGCAAACATGTTGGATCCTCAACTTGCCAATATCAGACCTAGGGAATTGACTTGCCAATTGTTTCATCTGTCAAAAGTGATCAACGCTGGGCACAGTGGCACACGCCTGTAATCCCAGCTGCTCCAGGGACTGCTCCAGGAGGATTTCAGGTTCAAAGCCAGCCTTAGCAACTTAGTGAGACCCTAAGCAACTCTGAGACCCTGTCTCTAAAGAAAAAAAAAAAATTAAAAAGGGCTGGGGATGTGGCTCAATGGTTAAGCGGTCCTGGGTTCAATCCCTAGTGCACATACATGCCAAAAAGTGATCTGCTATAAGGTACCAAGGTGTTTCCCCATTTAAACCTTGAAACTGGGATAATTCAGCCTGTTTGAGTAACCCCAGTAGCTACAACCAAACTAAGTTTCCAAGATTGAATTGCTGAAAATAGAACCTGTTATGACTCTAAAGGATAAGAGAATCTCAGAAATTTGAGACTTTCAGTGCATTCAGGCACTTGTTAAATACCTTCCAAGAAAGCCTAACAGTGGTGATGAGGTGGATCTAGGACAGGTGATTCAAAAGTAGTGTGAGATATTTGTCCAGAAGGGTGACTAGAACCTGTTCCCCAGAAGACAAAAGAGACGTGATAGCTCAGGAAGAACACGGGACCAGTGGCTTGGGTCAGTTTTGTTAGTTACTGATTGGGTCATATTGGCCTTAAACTGTCTTAAGTCCTTAGTTCGTTTTTCTAGAAAATGGAGATGGGTGTTACCTGCTAAACTGGCTTCCTCAGAGGGATTCTTGCCTGATGGGAGACCATACTGAATTAAGTCTTTTCCCACTCTTCAGATTCTGTGACTTTTTGGTAGTAAATGTGAAAGTACTTTGAAAAGTGTTAAGTGATATAAAATGTAACATCTGTGTCGTTATCATTGTTATAAATGCCTCTTGTGGGTTTCCAGAGGCTGATGTTCTCCCTACATCTGCTAGCGGGCCCACCCCACAGCAAGTTTCCTGACTTCCAGGCCAGGGTTCTCTTTCTGACCCCATAATGTCGCTTTTAAAAATTAATAAGCTGAGCGACCAGCAGAGAACTTCCCAAGGAGGGCCCTGCTATTTCTCCTCCCACAAACATTTATTTTCTCTTCCTTGGCAGAGTGCAAACTTCACTACAAGCCACTGAAGAAAATAATGTTTTCTGTTAAAATCACTAAGCTCAGTGACCAGGCAGCTCAAAATATAGCAGGGTGTTTCCCAGGGAGGTCAGGTCCTCGCCATCCCCACCCCCATCCAAATTTATCATCCCTTCCCCAGCAGAATGCAAGTTGCCTTATAAACCACTGGGCCTGGGCTGTTTTGACCTAGATAGGCCAACTTCAGCCACAGGAAGCCAGTAACTGAACAGAACACTCTTGGCGCGGATTGGCCATAGGTTAATGACAGGATTCCTTTCTCTCTAGATGGTCAGTGGTGTTCCACCCCACCTCTCGCAGAGTATGTCATTGCCCTGAGTGAAAGGGCCCAAGGGCAGTGCTTAGAAATGAGTTTAAGCTGTTATACATCAACCAAGGATAAAGTCCTCTGCTTCTGTCACACACCATTCCTTCTGACTTAGCATATACTGCCTTGGGTTGTTTGTATTTTTTCCAGAACACAAGCATATGGCACGGATCCCTTCGTACAACCCTTGTAGCCCCTTGAACATTGAGCAAAATGTTCTGTACACAATATTCACATGATCTGAAAAACAAATTCCAAGTAATGTAGAAAATACGATCTTTTGAAGTATTTACAGTCCAAAAGAAATTATACTGATACAAATCCAAGAAACTTGGATGTCTGCTTGCTTCCACCCTTTCACCTCGAATGATGCAGATTGGTTTAACAGCCCACCATGTCTCAGTAAAGTTAATGTATGGTTACCTCTGGCAGTCTTGATGCTGGGACCTACGAGTGCAATTTGGGCATTAGTTAACTTTGCCAATGACTGTGATGTATCATCTATAATATATGATACGTGATATGGCCAGTGGAGCCAAGCAAGTCACTCGGAGAGTGAGTTATTGGCTTTCTGGACAGAAAAGGTGTTGGGTCAAGTCCAAAAACAGCATTGAATTTTCCTACTCTGTAAGCAGCAAGAAAAATGAGGGCCAAGGTGACCACAATCCTATCTAGCTTCTACATCTGCATTTACCAAGATGTTTTTAAAGCCCTTGATGTTAACTCCAAAAAAGCAGTAAAAATGGACCCAAAGCAGAAAGATGTAAAGGGTGCCTTCCTGTCTCTAGGGACAATTAGGCAACCAGCCAGCCTGGCCAGCTGAGAGAGAACAAGGCAACCTGCCCAGCGAGACAAAGCAGAGGTCAGGCAAAGAACTGAAACTATTCTGCAAGAGGGATGGGGGTTTTGAAAAATTAAAAACAGGTCAAGAAGGAAGCCAAGGGTGGGAACCGAACCCTGAGCCACAGGCCTTTGGATGTACACACTCCAGATCAGGGTGTCACCCTGAGCTTTGCAAACAGTCTGGCTTTGCCTGCGTCAAGGTATGTTGTCCTCAGCCTTAGCTTGGATGAATTTTCCATTCTCGGGCTGATTCATTTTAAATTCAACAAAACAGTAGAGGCTTGGACAGGAGAACAGATTTTCAGGCCTCTGTACCTTCCTCTGAACTGATGCTAGTGTTTTTTAACCCAGCACCTTCAAACAAAGGGAGAGCATGTTAGCTTCCTTCTGGGAAAGGAAGGAACCCAGCTCAGTGTGGTTTGGGTCATGCTTGCTACTGAGGCATTAATCAGGGTCCTGACATAACTGGAAAGGGCTGGTTTCCTATTCATGTATAGAATCATAAAGGGGGCACAACATTCAAACAAAAGGCCAAGGAAACCTCTCCCAAAGATCCTATCAACTGAAGTTATGGACCAAGGAGTCTGGCCAGACGGAAAGCCCATTTTAGAAAAGGACCCTGTTTTTCCAGGCATTCCTGTTACTCCGGATATGACTATAGTTTCAAAGAGGTCACTGGAGTAGACCTTAACTTCAAATGGCCCTTGGGGAGTGGCCAGTTATTCATGGTAGGGCTATTTTTCATTATCTCTAGCAGAAAGGAGCCACAGATATCCTATGCTTAAGATGGTGGCCAAGTGTGGTTTGATAGCTCTCCATCCATTTTACCTCTCAGGTTGTTTAGTCAAAGTATGGCTTGAAGAATGGCTTCCAGATCCAGCGGGTGGGGCCTAATTAGTGTGAGCCAAGCTTAAGTAATCTCGTGCCCCTGGATGTTTCAGATATACCGGGCTGCAAGGGTTAGTTTGGGAATGAGCATGTGACCCAGCTCATATCAACAAGAGATGAGGGAAAGTTTTCTCATCATTAAGAACAAGGTCTCCGTCCCTCCGTATCTTGTCATACATGGATTTGAGGTCTGAAACTGCTGTAGACCTCATTCAGACTTCAGGGCAGTCAACTTGGAGCAGGTCAGGATGAAGGAGAGAGTAGAGAGAAGGAGCTAAGGCTATAGTCAAGTGTCCACTGGCCTCTGAACTTCCAGTTTTGTGAGTCGAACACTCTTATTTTGGGGGGTGGATGCTGATAAGAGAGACTGGTTGATCACTGAGACAGGCACTCCTGAGATCATTCAGTGGGGACTGAACACAAACTTGACTCAGAAGAGACTAATGCAGAACACAGATGACTCATTAACAAGAAGTGTATACCTTCCCAGTGCCTGGAATTCTGTGTACTCTTAATTTCCATTCCTAGCACCCAGGTGCCTGGAAAACCAAGTTGGAAGTACTAATAGGAATAACAGCAAAAATACTAGAAACAGTCCGATATGCCCAAAGTCACATAGCTAGGAAATAGAGAGTCTTGAGGGTGTAGAGCTAAATTGATCCAAGTCCAAAGCCCAAAGTCTTAACTATGAATTTGTCTAGTCTTTAGTGGCATCAGGAAAATATTTTTTATTTATATTTTGGTACTGGGATTGAACCCAGGGGCACTTAACCACTGTGCTACATCCCTAGCCCTTTTTTGTATTTTATTTAGAGACAGGGTCCACTTCCTTAAACAGTGCTCTACACTTAGCAACAACTTCTTACAATCCAGATCTTCTTCAGTATTCACTCAGTTACCAAAAACTTTATTCCCTGCCACACAACATCCAGATAACTGTTTTTGGTATTGCTTAGCCTTTTAAATTGATCCCTTATGCTTGAGATTTTTGAAACCATCCTCAGTCTCTTGCTGATTTTGAGAGAGAACCCTGGTCTTAATGGCACCAAAAATTGGAGTTTTGTTTTAAAATCAATTTCAGAAAATGACATTGGCTAGCTTTGTCCCTACATCCCAGAAGTCTCCTTTATGTGTATACAGTAGACCTCTTCTCACTGTTTTCACAGTGTCATGCTGTGAAATTGCCCATTTTTGCCTGAATCACATCATTGCAGTAAATGATGTTTCTTTTCTCTTTTCTTTTTTAAAAATTTTTTATTTTTATTTTTTGGTACAAGGGATTGAACCCAGGGGCACTTAAGCACTGACCTACATCCCTCACCTTTTTTATATTTTATTTAGAGACAGGGTCCTACTAAGTTGCTTAGGGCCTCAGTTGCTGAGGCTGGCTTTGAATTTGTGATCCTCCTGCCTCAGCCTCCTGAGCTTCTGGGATTAGGCATGCACCACCACACCCGATCTCTTTTGTTTTTTTATTATGTCTTTATTGTCTAACTAGATGGTTTTCCTTGTTCATGTTGGAGTCTTTGCTCCCCCAACAAAATCGCAAGCTTCTAGCAGGCTTTGACCTTGTTTTCTGCTTCCTACACGTTCCCCGTAGCTCCACATGAGTGTTCAGCACATAGTAAACTTTCAGTAAATGCTGATGGAATTGAATTATGAACTATTGTCTCATGTTCAGCCTTTCCTCTAGGGCTTTCAGCTAGAACATTTGGCTGAAACGCCATACAGACAAAACCGAATTAGGAAAAAACATGCAATGTATGTTAGAGTCAAGGTTTCAGGCTGAGCATTTCGCATTACCTAATATTTTGACTTCTTGTCAAGTCAGTTATTATCTGGTCTCACAAACATTGCTTTCCCTTTTGTATCTTCTAAATGGAAATTTTCTTCTCTTTGCTCCCAAATTTCACTGTTTTTTTGCTCTCAAATCTTAGAGTTGTGCTTTTTTGTCTTGCTGAAGAAGGTACTATCGTGGCCATCCCTGAGTGACCTAATTTGGAACATGTGCCATTTGACTTCTGTCTTCACTTTGCTTTGCTCTTTCTTTCTTTCTTTCTTTCTTTCTTTTTTTTTTTTTTTTACATTAACAGCTGCATGTAGATGACAAGAACTCAAAGGTGACAACAGAAACAGGAGGTCCAGTGCTGGCTGGCTGTCTTTGTTGCTCACACTTGGAAAGGGGAAAGACGGCATTCATACAGAATGAAACACATGAGAGGATTCTGGGATAGGAGGGGTCTAGGAGAGTCATCAATTTTAACCTAATCTAGCCCCTTAAGGAAATCAGCACTAAAGCCGTTGCCAAAACTTTGCTTATTCCTAATTTGGACTTCAAAACTTCTCAGAGTTGAAGGAGAAGGCCACTGTTGTCTTCTTTACTTTGTACACTGTGTCCCAGACAGTGTGCATCCAGAGTCCTGTGTTCTCGGTGCCTGAGCAGGGCCAGTGGGGAAGACCTAACCCATCATGGAGGAAACAGTAGTCCTGACTGCCCATCTTTGTCATGAGGTCTCCCTGCACTTAAAAATGGCAATGACTGGATTCAGGTAGCAACGGCCCCCTTCAAATAGACATCCACGAGAACTGACTGCATGAGTGTAGAAAAAGGCCCTTCCGCACTGCCCCAGCTCCCACCCGGGGCCTCTCTGCACCTGTGACTGTTTGAAATCTGCACCCTGCCAGCTTTGTTCCTCAGTAATCCCTGCTGAGGGAATTTGGGCCTGCTCTCCACAGCCACTTCCATCTGCACTTGGCTTTCGTCTTGAGTCCACAGTTCTGGCAAGTGCTGACTTCTTCGAAGCCAGTGAGAGGAGAGTGCACGTTCAAAATCATCTGCCTGGAGTTGGAGCGAGTGGAAAATGGAAAACATGCTCAGTTTGGAGGCATCTCATTCTTTTGGAAAATTATGAAACCTCCACTGGTTTATTGTTTCTAGTCTGCCAAGTGTCTTCTTTATTTTTTTGTTTTTTTCAGGGCAGAGGACGCCATCTTTGAGTCTCATTCTTAATAACACACAAATTTTATGTGGTGTTTCTCCTGCCCTTTGCAAAATTGCCAGATAAGGTGGAGTTAAGGTTTAACTTATTATTTTGGTCATTTATTACAGAGGGGTCACGAATAATCTGTGAGCAAAAATAAGGTGTTAGCCACTCTGGGAGTCCTCTGTGACTCGGTATGTTAATTACCTAAAACTTCCAGGCATTTCTTGTACCCCTTAACTACCCTGCTACCTACTTCAGCAAAAGGCAGAATATGAAAATTGGATGTTTGCTCATATCTCTCAACATTCTGTCTTCCCAAGTTCCCCTCTCATACTAGAGTGGAGGAAAAGACTATGAGTACATTAGGGGAGTATATGGCTACAGATATATTTCTATGTTTGGCCATGTTGGGGACTGAACCCACGGCCTTATACATGTTAGGCAAGCCCTCTAACACTGAGCCACATCCCCAGTTTAGGGCTATGTATTTTTTGTAAAAAAGTCTTCCATTTGTATGTGTGTGTGTGTGTGTGTGTGTGTGTGCGCACGCATACCAGGGATCAAACCCAATGGCAGTTAACCACTGAGCTACATCCCCAGTCCTTTATTTTTTAATTTTCCTTTTTTCAAAGATATTCCTGTTTTTATTTTTTGTGGTGCTGGGGATCGAACCCAGGGCCTTGTGCTTGCAAGGCAGGCACTCTACCGACTGAGCTATCCCCTTAGCCCTTAATTTTCCTTTTTTGAAGCAGGATCTCACTAAGTTGCTTAGGGTCTTGCTAATGTGCTGAGACTGGCTTTGAACTTGTGATCCTCCTGCCTCAGCCTCCCGAGCCACTGGAATTACAGGTGTGCACCACCACACTTGGTTAAAACCTTCCATTTGTAAAACATAAATCACTTTGTTTATTCAAGGTTATGGGATTAGAAATTAGATTATAGAATCATATTTTTAAAACATTTTATCGAAGGAGAGTGTACACATGAAAAAGTACAGAAATCATTGGTGTACAACTTCATTAATTTTTACAAAATGGATGTACCCATGTATCCATATCCAGAAAAAGAAAAAAAATCTTCCCTGTATTAGCAGCCTGTGACTGCTGTAAAAAAATTACCACAGATTTAGTGACTTAAAACGACAGAAATTTATTCCCTCACATCTGTGGATGCCAGAAATCGGAAGGCAAATTTCCAGCAAGTCTGTGCTTCCTCTAGGAGCTCTAGGGGGGGCTCTTCTTTCTCACATTTTCCAGCTCTGGTGGTTCTAGGCATTCCTTGGCTTGTAGCTGCATCACTCCAAAAATCTCTTCCTCTGTCTTCACATGGCCCTTTCCTGCCTCTCCTGATCCTTTCACTCATGTCTCTTATAAAAATACTTCACACTGGGCACGGTGGCACACACCTGTAATCCCAGTGGTTTGGGAGGCTGAAGCAGGAGGATCATGAGTTCAAAGCCAGCCTCAGCAACTTAGTGAGGCCCTAAGCAACTCAGTGAGACCCTGTCTCTAAATAAAATATAAAAAAGGGCTGGAGATGTGGCTCAGTGGTTGAGTGCCCCTGGGTTCAATCCCTAGTACCAAACAAACAGACATACAAAAAAGAAAACACTTCTCATTGAATTTAGCTGCCCCTGCCCCCAGATGATTCAGGATGGTCTCATCTTCAGATTCGTAACTTAATTACATCTGCAAGGATCTTTTTCCCAAACAAGGCCACATTTACATGTTCTGAGATATGCGCATATCTTTCTGAGGGGCCACCATTCAATCTACACCCCTGGCCTCTCCTCCCAGCCACTTCCCTGTCAAAGGTAACCACTGTCCTGATCTCTGACAGCATAGATTAGTTTTGCCTGCACTGACCTTGTATAAATGGGATTGTTCAGGGTGTGATCCTTTGTGTCTGGCTTCTTTTTCTCAGTATCATGCTTGGGAGATTTAGCCACATGGTTGCTTGTAGGTATCGACCATTTTCACTGCTGTACTGAATGGATATTATCATCAATGTTCATTCTGCTCTTTTCGTGTGTGCGTGTGGTAGTGGGGATTGAACCCAGGGTACTCTACCACTCAACTATCTCCCTAGCCTTTTCTATTATATTTATTTTTCTCCTCTGTCCCTCTATCCCCCTTCCTCTATTCGACCAGCTTTTCTTCTATTTATTTATAGTATTTTTTAAAAACTAGTGTAGTATAGATATACAAAAAGGTGACATTCACTGTGATATAATCACATGTGGACACAGAATAATTTGGTCAATTTCATTTCATTGTTGCTCCCTTTTCCTGTCCTTCCTCCCTCCTCACCATTTCTCTTCCTGTCCTCCACTGATTTCTCTTCTGTTTGTGGGATTCCCCCTGCCTTTTTCTTTTCCCTTATTATGGTCTGGCTTCCGCATATGACAGACAACATTCAACCTCCAAGTTTCTGGGTCTGGCTTATTTCACGTAGCATGATGTTTTCCAGTTCCATCCATTTACCAGCATATGCCATAATTTCATTCTTCTTTATGACTGAGTAAAATTCCATTGTGTGTGTGTGTGTGTGTGTGTGTGTGTGTGTGTGTATCACATTTGCTTTATCCATTCATCTGTTGATAGGGATCTGGGCTGGTTCCCTAACTTATTTAAAAATATGGAACGCTTCACAAATTTGTGTGTCATCCTTGTGCAGGGGTCATGCTAGTATTTTCTGTATAATTCCAATTTAGCATATATGTTGCCAAAGCTAGCACACCTTTTTATTTTTTATTTTGAGACAGGGGTGTCACTGTGTTTCTTAGGGCCTCACTAAGTTGCGGAGGCTGGCCTTGAACTTGCCATCCTCCTGCCTCAGCCTCCTGAGTCACTGGGATTACAGGTGTGCGCCACCATACCCAACCCATTCTACTCCTCATAGACCTTTGGGTTGTTTTAAGCATTGGCTGTTATGACTAATGCTGTTATGAGTATTTATGTATTTGTGTCTTGGAGCATACATGCATGCATTTCTGTTGTGTATACCTAGGAGTGGAATTTCTGGGTCCTAGGATGTATGCATCGTCAGCTTTGGTAGATAATGGCAAGCAATTATAGATTTTTACACTTAGAATAAATCTTTGAACCAAGACCAGATGACTCATTTAAATAAAACTCAATCCCAAATCTACAAATTTAAATACCACCGTTTCTCCTGATCCTAGACCTTTTGAATCAAACAGATTTTATTGTACATTGTCATCGCAGTTTGAGTACCTTATCAAGGTGCTGGGCCAAAATTATGCTGCAGTTCCTTTGTTGGATCCCATAAGTGAAAGAGAGCTTAGTGACATTGGCCATGGGGTGAGGCAAGAAGCAAATTGTTTGGCTAAGGGTGTTAGCTGTTAATCAGCTTCCTCCCTGCAATTAGACCTTTTGTTTGCTCCAAGAGTGAACTAGCTCAGGCTTAAGTGTCTCAGGCAGACTCTCTCATCCTTGCTTGTGGGTGTCTAGCAAAAAGCATTATGTGGGAAGCATGCATGCATGTATATATGTATGTATGAGGTGCTGGGGGTGGAGCCCAGGGCCTCCACCACTGAGTTAACCCCAGTCCTTTTAATTTTTTTTCTTGTTAAGTTGCCCAGGCTGCCCTTGAACTTGCAATCCCCCTACCTTAGCTTTTTTTTTTTTTTTTTTTTTTTTGGTAGTGGGGATTGAACCCAGGTGCATTTAACCACCAAGCCACATCCCCAGTCCTTTTGATTTTTTTATTTTAAGACACGGTCTCACTAAGTTGCTTAGGGCCTTGCTAACTTGCCCAGGCTGACCTCACACTTTTGATCCTCCTGCCTCTGCCTCCTGAGCCACTGGGATTACAGGTGTGTGCCACCACGCCCAGTGTATTTCACTTGGAAATAGCTTAGTGATATCTATGCCCTGAGCTCCTGAAATTTTCATTGGAAGAAGTGTGTTTCTAGCAAGAGTCCTGTCTTTCGGACCCTGAGCTATGATAAGCCAAAAGCAGCTTGAAATCTAACAAACAGTTTAACAAGGTCGCTCCCTCTGCCTGCCCACTTGCGTGTGTGAGTTTTAAACCACTGAGTATACCTAAGCCATTGCCTCATATAGACGTCTCACCAGGAACTTCAGCTTCTCTGGGAAGAGATAAAAATAAACTATTTCATGCCACTGTTTCCACAAATCTTAAAAGATCACGTTTGTCTTTAATAGCACAATATAAAACATCTCCTGTCGATAGTTATTTTACTTCAAGAAAACGGTGCAAGAACCTCTAATGGCAAATTTTGCACACATTTTTAAACCTGAATTCTTCATATAGATTACCAGGCATGTTTGATTCCAGCCATATTTTCCCACATAATTATTTCTCTTAAATCTCTTAATTATTCCATTCTGTTGAATACCATCTGTCCTGCTGAGGGACAACTGCGTCTAAACAAATCAACAGGTTTTGCGTCATTGTCTAAATATGAGGGAGAAACAGTCCCCAAACTATACTCTGGCAATTGGGTGGAAATGAAGAGTTCTAAATCCCACATTGGGCAGGCCTCATCCTGAGCTCCCCTGGAAGCTAACTTTCATAACTCGTAGAGCCCAAAACAAAGCCAAATGAATTTTGGAAAGGTCAGTGGGAAAGGGATTGGGGTGGGACTTTCCCAGAGAATGTTTGAGCCTTTACTCCATGAGCTGTCTGGTCACCCGGACAATTTGTCCTTCCCAGGGAGGGTGGGGAAGGGAGGAGAAGTCATTCTTCTCTCTTGGTACCTGGGCCCGGGGGTCTGGAAACCTGGGGTTTGCCCAGTTGGCTTGGGAGCAACCATCTCACCCTGGGAACGAGCCCATTTGAACCCCATGAACGGTGAAGTTATGTCAGGAACCTTGGAGAACGAGCACAACATCTGTGGGAAGAAAATAGCCGAGGATTGTCTGCCTTGTGTCTTGTTTGCTAGAGAACTGCTGATGTGTTTCAAATAATCAAATAGTGTGCACTGGAAAAGTGCTTGTCCCTGAAGTCAGTTCCAGGCACCCCAGAGCTCCAGTGCTTCTGGTAAAGGCTTGCAGACATTGCTCTTAGCACGCCACTTTCCAACAATAATTGACCTTTCTCCTTTTTTATTTTCTTTTTTCTCACCCTCTGTCTTGTTCTCACTGCCCCCCTCCCACCCCTCTTAGTGTTCTCTTTATATGTTTATTTCTTCCCTCCAAGATGTGGCCAAGAAGTCCTGATGGCTCTCAGAGTTACAAAAGAGGTCAAGTCCACTGGTCTGATAATAACCAGCAGTTCTGAGAAATCGATAAGTCCCTGAAGATGCATGTCCTCCCGCTCCGATTCTATCAGCCCCACCCTCCTCTTCTTCTCTGTGCTCACTTCTAAGTCAGTTTGTGCAAAGGGACCCGAATGAGGGAGTAGCTGGGCTCTCCTTTCAGCCACCAACGCTTGATTTCCCACACACCCAGGCAGCCTCAGTGTGGGTAAAGATGCCGCCTCTCCTCCCCCACAGCCCTGTGCAATGTCAAGGGGAAGAGGAAAGGAGCACGTCATTGTAGCGTTGGGAATGGGCGGTGCTCCCAATCAGGTGGCGGGCCCATTAGTGCACACACACTTCCTGGCCGCTGCCCTGGCCCCTGCCCAGAGCTCCAGCACACTAATCACCAGGAAAACGTGCGCGCCTGAGTGTCAGCAGGGAAGCAGCCAATGGCTCGCTGCAGAATTAGCCCGCAGCATCTCTTTCTCTAGCTGCCATCCAGCACTGGCAGGGGCAATCACGCCAGTTAACACCCCAGATCGCCTTGGGATTATGAATGGAAGGAAGGGAGATCCCCGTGCAAGCAAGCAGCTGTCCCTTTGGTTAATTATTGGGATCCACAAGCCCATCCCCATTGCCAGGGCTCCAGTATCGAGATGATGAAATAGGTGATTAAGGGACTTGGAGGCCAGTCCACACTGCAGCTTTGTCTGGAGTATTCCAGCGACAAGTGTTATTAGTCCACTAATCATAACATTGCCTGCAGTGGAATTTCCTTGGGAAGGAATGGGGCAGCGCCTCCATGCCAGAGGGCTGCACAGCATGAAAATACTAACACATCACAATTGGCTGTTCTGTGGGAAGGCCATTCCAGCATCCAATTCAGGAAATGGGTCACCAGGCTGGGAGATGCACTGCTATTTTGATTTACTTCCTTCGACTCTCAAAGTTTGCATACACTTTCCTTAGGGTAGAATCAAACTCCTCCAAGTTCCTGGGCTTCTGGAGTGCCACACAGGGGAAGGTGCAAGCAGGTTGGGAAAACAGGGGCGTGGATTCCCTGTGGTCAGTCTCGCGAAGTCCACTGGCTTCTAGGAATCAGACCTGATGCCCTTTAAGCTACTCCTCTTGGCCCCCTTCAGTGCATCTTCGCACAGGTCTGGGGCCATGGCTTTTAGGAGCCTGCAGCTGTGCCTGCCAGACAACAAATGTTTAGTTAGATGATGAAGAGATACAAATGGGTTGCAGGGTGCCAGAGCCTTCTCAGTAATGAGCATAGCAAATCTTCCATTTCCAAGCATCTTAGAAGGACGAGATGTACTCATTTGGAGTCTCCACTGCCAGGGGTATTAGTACCAGCTGTTGGATTCAGAGACCACCCCTGTCGATGGGGTTAGGGACCCAGCCAGCCCCTTCTTTTGTTCTATACCTCTGGTCACTTGGGCTTTAGGAAGCAGGAGTCAGGAGCCAGGGTTGGGTAGTGATCTGTGGTTCCGTTACCAAGCAGCTGCTTCTTCTTTCCTGGATCAGTTTGATTTTTCTTAAATCCACGCAGTTGTCTACTGCCCTGGAGTAGCAGCAAAGGGTACTCACGAGTCCGTTGGTATTTGCAGATTTTACATTGGGCAAAGCTTATAGTCACTGGGGGCTCTGAGTCTAGCCCCTGCTCCCTTTTTGATTTTAACCATTTAACTGCTGGGTAATTCTGGATTCACATTATTTTTTTTTTCTTTTGGTACTAGAGAGCCAACCCAGGGGTGCTCTACTGCTGAGCCACATCCCTAGCCCTTTTTCGTTTTTACTTTGAGACAGGCTCTAAGTTGCCAAGGCTGGCCTCGAACTTGCTATCCTCCTACTTCAGACTCCCAAGTTGCTTGGGATTATATGCCTGCACCACCACACCCAGCCATAGCATCTTTCTTGACCTGATGTATTCTGTTTTTTTTTTTTTTTTTTTTTTTTTTGCGGTGCTGGGAATCGAACCCAGGGCCTTGTGCTTGCAAGGCAAGCACTCTACCAACTGAGTTATATCCCCAGCCCTGTATTCTGTTTTTTTGGGACATAAATTCTGGGCTTTAGCTCACCTGCCCAGAGCTGTCATCCCAACAACATTCCCTGGCACCCCCCAAAAAATCATGAGAGCAAGTTCCCCCAAAGGTATCTGGCAGACCCTAGGACACAATGCTTACAGAGGCTCTCCTTGAGCTGCATCTGAACTTGATTCCCAACAGTTGTGCTAGTGGCGCATTGGGGCATTGAGGCACTGTGGTAAGGTTTGAAAAGAGGTATCTTGGGAATAAGACCAGAGGGATTGCTTGTTCTCTCTCTCTCTCTCTCTCTCTCTCAGTCTCTGTCTCTCTCTTTCTTCTCCCATTAGTCATGACCTGTATCAGCAAACAGGAAAGGGAAATCTTTGTGACAAACTTCCCTGGCGAGACTACTTATTTGGGCTTGGGACTTGAGAAGTGTTTGCCTTTTAAAATTCTAGATAGTGTTTTAACACTATTTCCACTGTTTAGTTGTCTGGATTTTTTCAAACAAATCTTTAGAACCCAGGTTGTCACAAGTAACTGTTCAAATTTACAGTACTGTAGAACTATCACAGGGTTATTGCGTATACTGCAGGGACAATAAGAGGTACGACTCAAAAGTCATGCGAGCAGCTGGGCACGGTGGTGCACGCCTATAATCCCAGCAGCTCCGGAGGCTGAGGCAGGAGGACCATGAGTTCAAAGCCAGCCTCAGCAACTTAGCGAGGCCTTAAGCAACTCAGTGAGACCCTGTCTATAAATAAAATATAAAAAGGGCTGGAGATGTGGCTCAGTGGTTAAGTGTCCCTGGGTTCAATCCCTGGCACCCCCCAAAAAATCATGAGAGCAAGTTCCCCCAAAGTTATCTGGAAGACCCTGGGGCACAATGCTCACAGAGACTCTCCTGTGAGCTGCATGTGAATTTGATTCCCAGCTGTGTGACTTGCTAGCTGTGGGGCTAGGCAAGTTCCTGTGCTGCTGTTTCTTACCCTCCAGGTCCTAGTGCAAGAGGGTTGGAAAAGTTAAAGGAGAAAATGTTGGGGATATGCTTTCTTAGCCCAGTCCTGGAAATCAGCAAAGTGGTCACTAAATATTGACTTTTCTCATTATGAAAATCACCTCCTTGGCTTTGTTGTTCCATTTCCTGTTCAATAGCAACTGAAGGAGCCACAGGAGCCCCCCCCCCAGAGTCTGGCTATTTTTGAGGCTCCATTTGGAATGGGATGGCCCCAGCAGTCCAGGGGGTGGGAGGCAGTGGGGAGGGAGGCATTATTCTCCGGGTTGCAGCTGTGGCAGCCAGTACAGTATCCCCCACATGCCAGATGAATCAAGCTGAGGGCCAGATCCGGGCTGTGGGCCAGAGGTTCCCCACCCTGATTTATAGTGTGGACAGAGATGTGGGTGTTTTGTGAATATATTTTGATGATGATAAAAAAAGAGAGGGGAAAAAAAACACCATTCCTTAAAAATGTGCTGAGGGAGGAAGGCTGAGGCCTGTCCGTGAGATTAGAGCAGCCCGACTGTTAGCAGTAGCAACTTGCAAGAAAGAGGCCCCTGGAAAAGCAGCCCGTGAGAGGCAGTGCCCCTTGGAAGGCAGTGAATTGTGAATGAGTTCCCTGTATGCCAGCCATTGGGGGAGATCAGGCTAACTGTCCCCTCTGCAGGTGTGCAGTACGGGGACTTGGCCTGCATTTTAACTCCTGTCAGCCCCAAGAGCAGAAAAAGGGAGCACTGGGTCTATGGGGCTCTGGGAGACCCTGAGTCCCACGCTTTCTCTGCACTCACATTTATCTAGGAACCAGCTAGGCTTTGCTGTTGGGGTTGGGCCTAGGTCATTACCAATGGGTAGAGGACAACAGGCTCAGTGTGGGAAGGCTGACTTGCCTGGAGTTTGGGGAGGGAAATACCTCAAGGATTTGTTCTCAACCTTCAACCCACCCAGTGCATTTTTTTTAAATCCAGGGGAACTTAATCATTGAGCCACATCCCCAGCCCTTTTTATATTTCATTTAGAGACACTGTTATTTTATTTAAGTTTCACTAAGTTGCTTAGGGTCTTGCTAAGTTGCTGAAGCTGGCTTTGAACTTGCGATCCTCCTGCCTCAGCCTCCCAAGCCACCATGCCTGGCTCAACCCATTGCATTTGAGGGGTCTCCAAGTTCTGGGGCTGAGGGAGCCAAATGGAAGCGGGGAGGCTGAACTTTGATTAGGAGTGGGGGCTCCCTCCAGAATGTTCCCCTCTGGGACAAAGCAGAGCCAGGCACAGCCTCCTATCCTGGCTTTCCTCATGAAGTGTCAGGCACAGATGCCCGGCTTGCTGTATTTCATTGGGGAAAGAAACTCAGCTAGGTTTCCTTGGACCCGTACAGATCTCTGAAGACAAGGGTTTTATTCTCCAAAGGTGAGACCACTAGATGGACATTGTGCTATACCACACAGCACGTAAAATCACATCAATCTGCAAACATTTCTTTTTCCAAGGGAAGGGCAGTGAGCACTCTCATGCCAAGAACCAGGAATACCTGACAAGTACAATCTGGTTTTTTTTTTCCCTTCACCTCACACTGCTCCTAGCTTTGGGCCCTCTGTTCAAACTGGGCCTCATTCTCGTCCCCAGCACCCCTGCTCCCCCACCAAGCTCAGGTTCACTTTCAAACTTTCAATTCTGGAATTTTCTTGTGCTTTCATGAGTCAAAGCTTCTCTGTCATTTCACATGGCTGGTTCTGTGAGGAAACAGCCCCTGGTATTCCTAAGCCCCCCATTACTGCCTGTCCTGGAGCTTTGGGGTACATGCTGCCCACAAGCACATCCTCATGAACTTCAATCTGCTGACTAGTCCAGAAGACCAAGAAAACAACTGACCAGCAAGTCTGAAGGAGAAGGTGAGAGGTGAGTGCCTCTTTTTCTTTGGCTGCCTGTCCAGATCCAGCACAAGTGGGTCGTTGGAGCTTTCCCTATTTTTTTATTTTCTTTCCTTTCCTTTTCTTCCTTCCTTCCTCCCTCCCTCCCTTCTCTCTCTCCCTCTTCCTTCCTTTCTTTTCTTTCTTGTTCTTTCTTTTTTCCTTTCTTCTTTCCTTCTTCCCTCCCTGTCTCCCTTCTCTCTCTGTTTTTCTTTCTTTCCTTCTTTCTTTCTTTTCTTTTCTTTCTTTCTCCTTCTTTCCTTCCTTCTTTATTTCCTTCTCTCTTCTTTCCACATACTCCCCTCATTTATGTGTTCTCTTCACTGAGGCATGGCTCTTTCACATCCCGAACGCTGACTTTGGGTTACTTTGTGAGTCTCCTCTGATTTCCCCCAACAGGCAGAGCTTCCCCTGCCTTGAGCCCTGGAAGTTCTCTGCTTTATATCTAGGATGAGAACCAAGACTCCATGAGAGGGGCTCTGGTCTGTGTCACTTGGGGCTGGCTCCTTCAAGGAATGGTGAGAAGCCCCCTGAAATGAAATAAAATAGCTCCTCCGGCTTTTCTTTTTTAATTTCCCACTTCCTGCCTCAGAGCTCAACAAAGGACTTGTGTATGGGGTGTGTGTGTGTGTGTCCCATGGCAAAAGAATGCATACAGGACCCTTGTTGTTCATTCACTTTGCTTGGGAGAAAACAGAAGTGGGTGTCTATTCCCAGCAATATTAAGGAGCAGCAACGGGGCCCCTCGCCATCTCTCCTTCCAGCTTGCTCAGAAGGTCCTTTCTGAACAGTCTGATTTGACCTAACTACAAAGCCATATTGCAGCCTTCCGACTACCTCCCACTCCCCATTTGGTGCCCCCAAATAGTGTGTTCAGTTGATGTTTGGGAACATTGTACACATTCTTGGCAGAAAGGAAGGATTGGGGCCATTCCTGACTCAGGATGCTGGCGTTTCATGCTAACAAAGGTCAAGGTTTCTCCTCCCAACAGTCCTGCTTTTTGATGATCTGGCAACAGCCGAACCTGTCACTGCTTTGGAGGGCCCGAGCTCCACATTTGAGAGCTTCTGCCAGGGGCTGGGCTCCATAAAGCTTGGGTTTTCTTTGAGAGCCAGTTGAAAAATGGAGTATGCACTGTGGGTGCATGCTCCCCACAATTCTAGGAGGAAATTCTTGGCTAGGAGTGTAGCAGAGCCCATTTACAGACTGAATGCGCTAATTATAAATGGTTCTTATCTTGTCATTAAAGCAGATCTGGCAGGCCTGGGACTTGGCAGCCCTTGGTCAGCTATTAGTTCCATGCTACTGTACTGGCTGGGCAGTCATAAAACCGTATCTCTTTGAAAACCAGTCCATCATGTACGCCAGCCTCCTCTGCACCCATTAGCCCAAATTGGTGTGACTTGATGGTCCTATCTTGGGCTGCTCAAATGCTGCATTTCATTTCTGTCTGGAGTTTTAGGCAGACTGGAGGGAGGGCACCGGGCTGCATGCAGTGAGGTGGGGTCTGAGGATGTGCCTGCCCCCAGCGCCCCACCTCTCTCCCCTTCCTGCTGGAAGTCAGCCGTCTGGTTCACCTCCGGGTCTTGTGCCCCACTCTGTCTGTCAAGACTCGCTAAAGAATTCACTGCAAGTTGGAGTTCTTGATAAGATCCTGGGGCATGACTCGCAAGCATTCTTGCATATTAACAGGAGTATGAAAGAGGCCAAAAGCTCCCCCGATGGAAGCCACAGTGCTGGGATAAGAGTGCACAGGGTAGATATTTTTGGACTGAGCCTTCTCAGAAGACACTGAGAATTTTAGGCATCAGAAAGTAGTGACTGGAGAAACAGGGGCCTTGGGAAATCCCACCAGAGATAACACCGAGTCTTTAGTCACTTGGTACTAATCTCTCCATTCTACCCTGGCAGTGGGGCACGCTGGTTTTCTTGCTAGAGAGCATTTATGAGGGTGGCACATACCTTTGCAGCACCCCTAGGATAGCTCATAGTCTAGGCTAGAATGCTGAAGCCTTTATCCAGCATTTCTACACTTTGAATTGGCTTTCGTTTAAAAGTCTCAAAAATGGAGAAAGGACCCAATCTTCTGTTGGCACAAAAACACAAATTTGGGAATCAAGTTGAACCACTGCTCTTTTGTTCACTTCTAAATCCCAGTGGCTCAGGAGGCTGGGGCAGGAAGATCTCAAGTTCAAAGCCAGCCTCAGCAACTTAATGAGGCCCTAAGCAACTCAGTGAGACCCTGTCTAAATAAAATATAAAAAGGGCTGGGGATGTGGCTCCATGGCAAAGCACCCCTGGGTTCAATTCCTGGTACCAAACAAACAAACAAAAAAGAGCCAAAGGAACAAATCTCTAACAGTGAAATTTCAGATATCAGCCAGCAAATGGTTGGGTTCGTAAAGAGATACTGAGAGAAGGCACCTTTCTGGCACATCTGAAATCATACTAGTGACTCTGAGTGTCAGTCCCCCATTTGGGAACTAGTATCTAGTGGAAAAAGTGTGGTCTCTGGGGTCTGTGTGTCTGGGGTCACATTCCAGCTCTGCCACTTATGCTGTGGGACCTTGTATAAGTTACTCAATGCTTAGTGCCTTGGTTTCCTCATTCTATAAAACAGGATAGTTATCATGCCTAATTCAGAGGTTCTTATGTGGGTAAGTTTAGATAACTTGAATATATATAAACATTTAGCAGAGTGCCTGGTAAAATGGGAAGCACTTAAATGGTATCTAACCTTGCCATTTTCTCACTAAAGATGCTTTGCCTTTCAGGTCCCTGAACTATGTCGGTCACTTTGGGGAAACTCAATCCAACTGGAATTATTGAGTCTCTTCTGTGTGTGCCCAGTCTGTGCTGGGGACACTGTAAAGAATATAACAGAAATCCACAAGGGAGGAACTGTTCTCAAGGAGCTTCTTTGGCAGGATGTTTTGTTCTTCCTCTCAAGGGCCCCATCTGGCACCACGTAGAGAGGCCCGGGTTCTTTCTTACACAGTGCAGCGAGGGCTTTAAACACATGGGCTCCGCAGCAGGCAGGCATATATTCAATCCTTCTCTCTGCCTTTGGATTGTGCTATGACCTTGGGCAAGACGCAATACCTCGGCATGCCTTTGTTTCCTCATCTGTAAAGTGTGCATCAGAATTACCTCTTTATATATTATGTGCCCAATGACATAGATTTATAATTGTTCCTTTATACAGTTGTCTTTTTTAAATCCATATAGGAAAAAGGTCTTCTAAAAAGTACATTTAAATCTTTAAGATTTCCCTTTAAGTGTTACATTTGCCAGTGTTCTTTATTTCTTCACGAGGATTCAAATTACTCTCTACTCTCATTTCAGCCTCAGGAATTCCTTTTACCATTTCTTGGAGTCTCCTAGGAACAAACTCTCCCACTTTTGGTTTATCTAGGAAAGTCTTTGCTTCTTCATTTTAAAGGATAGTTTTGCTGGACATAGAATTCTTTTTTCATTAGAGTGTATTTTGACATATCATATGCACATAGAGTATAACTTCCCATTCTTGTAGTTGGACATGGTATGGAGTTTCACTCGTCGTGTACTCACATGTAAACATAGGAAAGTTACGTCCAATTCATTCCACTGTCTCTCCTGTTCCCATCTCCCCTCCCTTCCCTTCATTCCCCTTTGTCTAATCCCCCATCCTTATAGTGTGTTAGCATCCGAATATCAAAGAGAACATTTGCCCTTTGTTTTTTTGGGATCAGTTTATTTCACTTAGCATTTACATAGAATTCTTGATTGACAGTTTTTTCCTTTCAGTACTTTGCATATGTCATCCCAGTACCCTCTGACCTTCCTTCTTCCTTTTTTTTTTTTTTTTTCTGGGGATAGAACCTAGAACCTTGCACATACTTTGCAAGAGCTCTGCCACTGAGCCACACCCTGAGACCCATGGATGGCTTCTGTTTCTGCTTGCAAGAGTCTCTTTGCCTTTGACTTTCAACAGTTTGATTATGATGTGTCTAGGTGTAGATCTTGTTGAGTTTATCTCACTTGGCATTGGTTAAGCTTTTTGGATGTGTAGACTAATGCTTTTATCAAACTTGGGGAAATTTTGGCTATTATTTCTTCAAATATTCTTTCTACTTATTTCTCTCTTGCTCCTCTGTAAGATACACATTAAGTGTCTGTTGGAATGCTGGATGGTGTCCTATAGATCTCTGAAGCTCTGATCATTTCTTTTTTCTTTCCATTTGTCACACTGGATAATATAAATATCTTCAAGTTTACCAGTTCTTTCTTTTTTAAAAAATTGGGGGGCTGGGGATATGGCTCAGTTGGTAGAGTGCTTGCCTAGCATGCACAAAGTCCTGGGTTCAATTCCCAGCACCAAAACAAACAAACAAACAAACAAAAAATTAGTTCTTCTTAGTTATACATAACAGTCAGTTCTTTCTTTTTTTTTCTTGACCAAATCTGCCTTTGAACAGTCTAATAAATTTTACATTTCAGTTATTTTAGTTTCAACTCCAGAATTTCACTTTTAATAATTTCTTTTTTCTTTTCTTTCTTTCTTTCTTTCTTTTTTTTTTTTTTTGATACCAGGGATTGAACCCAGGGATGCTTAACTACTGAGCAACATCCCCAGCCCTTTTTACATTTTATTTAGAATCAGGGTCTCACTAAGTTGACTAGGGCCTTACTAAGTTGCTGAGGCTGGCTTTAAACTTTCGATCCTCCTGCCTCAGCCTCCTGAGCTGATGGAATTACAGGTGTGTGCCACCACACCCAGCTATTTTAAATAATTTTTATTCTCTGTTGAGACATCATTGTCATACTTCACTTCTTAGACAGGGTTTCCTTGAGTTCTTTGACCACATTTAAAATAGCTAATGTAGAGCTGGGAGAGTGCAGCTCAGTAGTAGAACTGTTGCCTACCATGCATGAGGCCTTGGGTTCAATTGCCACTACTGAAAAAAAAAAAAGCTGATTTAAATCAATCTAAAAAGTCCAATATGTGGGCTTCCTCAAGAACAGTTTCTATTAATTTGTTTGTTCCTTGTGTAATAGACTATTTCTTGAAGGTCTCATTATTTTTGTTGAAAACTGGACATTTTGGGGTGGGTATTGGGGATTGAACTCAGGGCCACTTGGCCACTGAGCCACATCCCCAGCTATATTTGGTGTTTTATTTAGAGAAAGGGTCTCACTGAGTTGCTTAGGGCCTTGCTTTTGCTGAGACTGGCTTTGAACTCACAATCCTCCTGCCTCAACCTCCTGAGCTGCTGGGATTACAGGCGTGTGCCACTACACCAGACCAAAACTGGACATTTTGAATATTATTATCTATTGCAGTCCTGGAAATCAGATTCTTCTTTCTCCCCAGGGTTTACTGTTGTTACCACTTGTTGTAGTAGTACTTATTCGTTCAGTGACATCCTTTTGGATTTCTATCAGGGGCGGTCAGTCCTATCTCACAGCTACAGTTTATAACATATAACTCCCCCTACTGTTTGCTTCAGTTGCCCCACGACTCTTCTGATGAAACTCGAAGCCAGTCATTTTGAGAGATAAGTTTTAAATATCAAGCTTGTCTTGATGCTTTTTAGACCTTAGCTGAGCAACTTCTATTCAAATAACTCATAAATCGCAAAGCCAATCAGCATCCATTATCTGCTTTCATGTCAGAAGGAGAAAAAAAATGAGATTTATATGGCATGAGAGAAGATCTCATTTCATTCTTCTAAGAATCTTGAAAAGGGCCCCAAATGAGAATAAGCTACCATCCAGAAGGAGAATTGAAATCCAAATCACCCAGAAAAGATGCCTCTTGTCCTTTCCTTCCACTCCCAAGCTTTCCTGCCTTTGAGGGGTGGGACGCATACCCTGCAGACAGCTCTCTGAGTCCTCTGGTGTTGCAAGAGGTAGAGGTGCCTGTGTGAGGCTCTCTGTCTCCACAGCAAAAGAGGTAGCACTAATGGCAATCTGGAGGTGAGCAGTGCCTGGGCACAAGGACTGGAAAGGTAAGTAACCTGAGAAGCGTGGACAGACTATCTCTGGCAGTGGATGGGGTGAGAGGAGGGAGAGAAAGTGGGAGAGGGAGACAGGCAACCCAGCAACGAGACAAAGAATGGTCATAAATTCCGTAAGACTGAGAAGAGGCCCTTTGCTTTTTCTGAGTCCATAGTTTCACCAAACAGCTTTTAATATTGTTATCTGGGATCTTGAAATGTTCTTCAACTATCACCCTTCTACAATCGTTCAACAAATATTTAACACACGCCAGGCACTGGGAATACTGAGATGTTTAGGTTCTTCATGGTTAGAGGGAAAACTAAGGTATCGAAAATGACATTGTAGGGGGCTGGGGCTAGGTCTCAGTGGTAGAGTGCTTGCTTAGCACGTGTGAGGCACTGGGTTTGATCCTCAGCACCACATAAAATTAAGTAAATAAAATAAAGGTATTGTGCCCATCTACAACTAAAAGTATTTTAAAAATAAAAATAAAGCAGAATCTATGTGAACCATGAACTAAAGTTTGCTCATCCTGAGATAGGGTATGGACCAATACGATAGTAGTCAGAATAACAAGGGGGTTCAGAAGGTAATAAGATTGGTTGAGGGACTGGGGTTGTGACTCAGTGGTAGAGCGCTTGCCTAGCATGTGTGAGACACTGGGTTCGATTCTCAGCACCACATATAAAAAAATGAATAAGATAAAGGTCCACAGAAAAATGACATTGTCCTGAGAGCAAGACTGTGACTGAGAGAAGACTGGGGAATTGGAGTGCCAAAAAGGCCCCTCACTCTAACTTAGAGTGGGGGTAGGTATATTCTGATACATTCTGAAGTGGAAAAATAGCTTTGGAAAATGAACATAGGTGTGTGGAGTATTCCAGAAGGAAATGAGATTAGAAAGCTAAGTAAGGTCAGATCACAAAATGCCCTGCATGTTTTAAGGAGGCATCTGTGTTTTATCTTGAAGCTTATGGAGGAGTCCACGAAGGATTTCACAGGGGAAAGACCTGCATAATGTAAGAAGGTGGTTAAGAGTGCAGCATGAGATCCTGTCATTTGTGACAACATGGATGGGCCTGGAGGACATTATGTTAAGTGAAATAAGCCAGGTGTGAAAAGAAAAACACTGCATGATTTCACTCTTGTGGAATATGACAAAAGTTGTTCTCATAGAAGTCGAGAGTAGAATGGTGGTCAACAGAGACTGTGCAGACAGCTGGGGAGGGGTTGGTCAATGGGTACTAAGTTACAGTTAGATAGGAGAAAGATTCTGGTGTGCTGTTGCACAGTAGGGTGCCTGTACATAATGATAACGTACTTCACGTTTCAAAAGGTTGTGAGAAAGGATTTTGAATATGATCTCCCTAAAGAAATGGTAAAACTTTCAAAAAAATATTTTTCTTAATTGTTTATGGACACAGTGCCTTTATTTATTTTTATGTGGTTCTGAGTCAAACCCAGTGCCTCACACATGCCAGGCAAGTGCTCTGCCACTGAGCTACAACTCCAGCCCCAAGAGATGGTAAAACTTTAAAGTGATGGGTATGCTAATTCACCTAATTAACTACTATATACATGAATCAAAACATCATGCTATACCTCATAAATATGCACAGATATTATATGCCAATCAATAGAATAAATTCTTATTTTAAAAAAGACTGCAGAATCCATGTGCTAATGATGTTCACAGTGTGGTTCCTGTACCAGTAGCATCAGTGTCACTGAAAATGTAAAAATGCAAATTCTTCAGTCCCATCCCAAACCTACTGAGCCAGAAACTAGAGATGGGACCCAATTATCTGTGTGTTAATAAACTCTCCTGCGAAGACTACCTAGGTTGGAAGCCTAGCTTTCCCACAGGATAAGCCAAGGCAAGTTCTGAACATTCCTGAGCCCCAGTTTCCTCCACTGCAAACTGAGAATTACAAAGTCATTATGAGAATTAAGTATGTTAATAAATATAAAGTGCTTAGAATAATACCGGGTCCATAGCAAGCCCTCAATAAATGTGGCATATTATCATGAATGTTACTACCACTTGAATTTCTTCTGGATGGCCATTTTTTTTTTTGAGGCATGGAGAGAGACTTACTTAGGAAAGCAGAGACACCTTCAAAGGAGAATGTGGGCTATCTTGAGAGTGAGAAGCTTTAGGGTAAAAATAAGGAATACATATTCAAGGGAGAATACCAGCCATTTTGAGAGTCAGAAGCAGCCTCAAACATTTTTTTTTTTGTACCAGGGATTGAACCCAGGGGTGCTTAGCCACTGAGCCACATCCCCAGCCCTTTTTTGCATTTTGAGACAGGATCTTGCTAAGTTGCTGAGGCTGGCTTTGAACTCGTGATCCTCCTGCCTCAGCCTCCCAAGCCGCTGGGATTACAGGCATGCACCACCTCAAACATTTTTTATATGGTTCATTTTTCCTCCCCTCCCTTCTCCCTCTCTTTTCCTGTTTAAAAATATCTATTAAACATCTAAGTAGAGGAAATTGCTTGGAGATAGTGATAGCATCCTTATGAGACTCCAGATCCACTCTTCAATACAAGAATTAGAATTCAGGTTCTGACCTTAGACAAGGCCCCTTCCCTACTAGTCCTCTGTGTGCTCATTGGTGGAGTGAGGAGGTTGGAGCAGATGATTTCTGAGGACTTTGATATTCAGTAATTCTGCTTACTTCTAAATGAGTCAGATTTAATAATCACTTATTGAGTACTTTTGTTGTAACTTCTGTAGACTCTCACCACAAGCCCATGAGATAGGCACTATTATGCCACAATTAAAAATGAGAATGTGAGCCAGGCTTGATGGCATGTGCCTATAATCCCAGCGGCTTGGGAGGCTGAGGCAGGAGGATTGAGAATTCAAAACCAGCCCCAGCAAAAAGTGAGGCCCTAAGCAACTCAGTGAGACCCTATCTCTAAATAAAATCCAAAAAAGGGCTGGGGATGTGGCTCAGTGGTTAAGTGCCCCTGGGTTCAATTTCTGCTACCAAAAAAAAAAAAAAAAAAAGAGAGAATGTGGAAGCTGAGAGAAGATAAGCTTACCCCAAATGGTATAGCACCCAAGTGGCAGAGTCGAGATTTGTCAGGTCTGACTGATTTGGGTGCCAGTGTCTCTTCTAGCAGGTCATACTGCCTCCTATAGCACACTGTGGATTCCTTCAGAGAGATAAATTGGCTTGTTCAAGGTCACACAATTAAGCAGGGGCCAGGGGAAGGACTAAAGTCCAGAGTTTTTGACTCCAGGGCCAGTGTTTGGTCTACAAATCACAGTGGCCTTGAACAATGAAGGCTAACAGCGTGCTAAGCGCTGGACAGATGAATGGCCCACGTCTTGCCTACAGGCTTCAATAATCTCAAGTTAATAGACAACACACAAGCCTTGTAATGAACAGCCACATGGCACAGAGGTCAGTGGGCCCCTGCAGGGTCCCTTTGAAATGCCTGAAGGGTTCCAAGAGAGTTCAGAATGGACTTCCTGCCCTAGGGTTCTGTCAGGAGCAATTTGAAGGTGTTATGAAAAGTGACATGCTGGCTTTCTGGCCAAGCCAACCTACAGATCACACAAGATATCCCCATCCGTGATCTTCAGAGTGAGGTCTGCTCGTTAGGGTGTAGAAAGAAAGTGTGAGAACTTCTTTTTCTGTTGCCTATCAATTTTATTTATTTTTAATTTTTTATTTTGGTACAGGGATGAATCCAGGGGCGCTTAACCACTAGGTCACATCCCCAGTCCTTTTTATTTTATTTTTATTTTGAGATGAGGTCTTGCTAAGTTGCTTAGGGTCTTGCTAAGTTGCTGAGACTGGCTTTGAACTTATGATTCTCCTGCCTCAGCCTCCCGAGCCACTGGGTTTACAGGCATGTGCCACCACACTCGGATTGCCTAGCATTTTTAAAACTTCTATTTTCTGGATATGCATTATGACATAAAACATACACACTAAGAAGAATCAGGAGTACCTGTTTATATTTTATAAATAATAGATGCACACACGATTTAGAAATGACTTTGAGATGTATTATGTACTATTCATAATTATTATATTAGTATAGTAAATTAACATGATCTGTAAATTTGAAATATGTATACATAAATATGTAGGCACACATAAAATGATAAATACATGAAATTATAAACATATATATACACATACATAATACATATATATATGTGTGTATATATATGTATAGACTTAAACTTTTTTCTTTCTTTCTTTTTTGGTAGTGAGCATTGAACCCAGGGGTGCTTTACCACTGAGCTATGTCCTCAGTCCTTTTCATATTTTAGTATTGAGACAGGGTCACATTAAATTGCTTAAAGCCTTGCTAAGTTGCTGAGGCTAGCCTCAAATTTACAATCCTCCTCCCTCAGCCTTCAGAGTCACTGGGATTACAGGTATGTACTAACACACCTGGCTAGAATAAAAAACTTTTTTATAAATAGGGACATGAGATAGACACTACAGTCCTCCATTATCTACTAGGAATAGCAGTATTCTACATCCTGCTTCTGTGTTAGTATGGCATAAGCCTCATCTTCTTTGGAATTTTATAGGCACAAATGTATGTGGGTCATCTAGTCTGGTCCACGTGCCTACCCTGCACGTGGAGACTGGCTGAAACCAAGTCCCAGCAAGCTTTGTAAAGTAAAACAAACAAACAAACAAAAAAACCCCAAAATACTTCGGTGCTGGGGATGGAACCCAGGGCCTTATGTTTGCAAGGCAAGCACTCTACCAACTGAGCTATCTCCCCAGTCCCCCAAAATACTTCTTTACCAGGTTTTACTAGTAAAAAAATAGTTGGGACTGAGGATGTGGCTTAGCAGTAGAGTGCTTGCCTGGCATGCATGTAGCTCTGGGTTCAAACCCCAGTACCGCCCACCCTCATTGTTTTTTGGGTGCATGATCTAATAGTAGGGGGTCAGAATATCCATTTTGGTCCATCCACACAAAGGAATATATTATCTCTTGATATAAAACGATATTGGAGAAAAATATAGAAAGTTATGGAGAGATGGTCTCATATTGTGAAGTAAAGCAGTTACTACTAAAAAGGGTTGGTTAGAAATTTCTATAAAGGAAAAACCCACAGGTCCTGGATACAGGCAAAGACCAGGAAGAAAGAGCATGGTGTACTCAGCGCTGCGGTGTGAGCGCAGGCATTTTTCTTGTCTTTTTTATAGTTATCTGTTTCCTAAAATTTAGATAAGAAGTTTATATTGGTTTGTAATCAGGAAAAACACTTCGTGTGTCTGTGTGTACGTTGCTGGGGATGCAACCCGGGACTTTGTGGATGCTACACCCTCAGCTCCGGAAAAAACACTTTTTAAAAAAGACAATTGAGCACATGCCCTTGAGAAAGATGTAAGCATCCTCTCAGGGCAAAATGCAGACTTGCAGAAAGAAAAATGTGCCCAACATGTCGCTCTAGCACACTGTTCCTCCGCGAGGGTACTCCTGGAGGGGTTTCTTCCAGGTCTCAGGACCGGAAAGAGTTGTGCTGCTTTGCTTCTTATCTTATGGACACTGTGACTCATGCAATTCAGTGATCTTCAAAGGGTTTTTTTTTTTTTTTTGGTCTGATAATCCCCTGAGATTCTGTTTAACTTTTTATTTTGAAGTAATTTTTGATTTATATGGAAGTTAGGAAAGAGGAAAAAAAAAGTGCAAAGTCCCCCCAATATATCCATCCAGCTCTCCTTAATATTTACTGACTTAACCACAGTACAGTCTCTTTTTCATACCAGGGAATTAACTTTGGCATGACAATATTAACTAAGCCATTTAGTTTATTCAGATTTTCCCAGTCTTTTCACTAAGGTCCTTTTTTCTATTCTGGGATCCCACGTGGCACTAAGTTGTCATGTTTCCTTTGTCTCCTCCCATCTGTAACTGTTCCTCAGTCCCTTTGTCTTTCATGACTTTGACATTTTTAAAAAATTTATTATTTTTTTTATTTTTACAGAATGCATTTTGATTCATTGTACACAAATGGGCATTTTTTTAAAAGATACTGGTCAGCAGTTAATTTGTAGAACCTCCCCTAATTTAGGATTAGATTGAGTTTACTACATTTTGGACAAGAATACCAAAGACGTGATATCATGCCATTGCCAGTGCTCCCTGACCTTTTAATAACTGTGTCTCCTTGCATATTTTTATCACATAATTTTAAAACCACAAGTGTAAATGATTGCAAAGATGTTATTTCTAATTTACAATAAATATCAGCATTTAAGGTAATACATTTTTATATCCAAATGGCTTATAATGCTCTCCCTATGAGATTTCTCTGCAAGAAATTATATTTATAAAGTGAAGTTAATTTTACTTCCTATATCCATTAAACAATAAGTATTAAAAATTATTGCAATATTATACACAATGATCAAAACAAAGAAAATATATTAAAAGTTTTAAAAATAGTTATTAGTTGCAGAAAGTAAATTTTTATTTAAATATATCTCAGTGAAATGATGGGACTTTTTTTCATGTATCCATGAGTAAAAATTACTTACTGCTAACCTGTTGTGGTGACTGGTGCATGTCTATCATCTCAGTGACTCTGGAGGTTGAGATAGGAAGATCAGAAGTTTTTCTTTTTCTTTTTTTATTTTTTACAGACTCCATTTTGATTCATTGTACACAAATGGGGTACATCATTTCATTTCTATTGTTGTGCACCATGTAGATTCACACCATTCATGTAATCATACATGTACATAGGGTAGTGATGAAAGATCACAAGTTTGAAAACAGCCTCATCAATTTAGCAAGGCCCTGAACAACTTAGTGAGACCCTGTTTCAACATAAAAAAATAAAAACAGGACTGGGGATGTAACTCAGTTTTAAAGCACTCCTAGTTTCAGTCCCCAATGCGAAAAAATACTTACTGCTAGAAGATGTTATTTAGTATCAATCGTATTTTTAATATTTTATTTACATAAGGTTAAGAAAACTTCCATGTATATAATGAGGAGAATTAAAAATTTTTATAACACTGTCATATAAATCTTATGAGCACCTTCTGGGTTACATACCAAAAATCAGAGTGATCACCCAACAAAAATAATGTTCTTTTTTCATTTTTTATTAAGATATAGTTCACATACCATAAAGTACACAATTTTTAACTAGACAATTCAGTTGTTTAATTATACTAAAAATACTGTGCAACTATTACTACTACCCAAATCCAGGGTGTTTTCATCACTCTAACACACACACACACACACACACACACACAACTACACACCTGAAATCCCAGCAACTTGGCAGGCTGAGGCAGGAGGATCCCAAGTTCAAGTCCAGCCTCTGCAACTTAGCAAGATCCTGTCTCAAAATAAGAAATAAAAAGGACTGGAGATGGGAGTGGGAGAATATCCCTGAGTTCAATTTCTACTATGAGAGAGAGAGAGAGAGAGAGAGAGA
This sequence comes from Sciurus carolinensis, assembly GCF_902686445.1. Classification (NCBI taxonomy): domain Eukaryota; kingdom Metazoa; phylum Chordata; class Mammalia; order Rodentia; family Sciuridae; genus Sciurus; species Sciurus carolinensis. The sequence continues at coordinate 113,458,929 of NC_062232.1, read as the reverse complement.
GAGAGAGAGAGAGAAACTCCTTGCACGTTAGCAGTCATCCCTTGTTCTCCCACTCCTGACCCTTATAACTACTAATGTTTCTGTCTCTGAGCTTACCTATTTTGGTCATTTCATAGAAACAGAGTTATATAATATGTGCCTTTCTTAGTTCATTTTCTGCTGCTATAACAGTATCACCAGAATACCAGACTGGGTAAATTATGAAGAAAAGAAATTTATTTCATGGTTCTGGTGGCTGGCAAGTCCAAGATCAAGCAACATCTGTGAGGGCTTTCATGCTGTGTCATAACATTACAGAAGCATCACATGCCAAGAGAGCACAGGGAGAGAGAGAGTGTGTGAGTTTGTGCCACAGCTATAACAAATAATTCTTGTGATAACTGACTCACTCTGAAGACAATGACATTAGTCCATTTATGAGGACTGAATTTTTGTGTCTTAATCACCTTTTAAAGATTCCACTTCTCGGCTGGGTGTGGTGGTATAGGTTTATAAATCTAGTGACCCAGAAGATGAGGCAGGAGGATCACAAGTTTGAGGTCAGCTTCAGCAACTCAGTAAGACCCTGTCTCAAAATGAATTACAAAAAAGGGCTGGGGATGAGGTACATGTGGTAGAACACCCCTGGGTTCAATCCCCAGGACAAAAACCAAAACCCTCATCTCTCAATACTGTTACAATGCCAATTAAAATTCAGCAGGAGTCTTGGAGGAAACATTCAAATCATAGTAGTAGCTTTTTGCATCTGGTCTGTTTCACTTGGCTTAATGTTTTCAAGGATTATCCACGTTGTGGCATGAATTATCACCTTATTCTTTTTTTTAAGAGTTAAATAATATTCCATAATATGGGTAAACCAACTTTATCTATTCAGCAGTTAGACATTTTTTCCACTTTTTGGCTATAGTGAATAATGCTGCTTTGAATGTTGATTTACAAGTTTTTGGGTAGACTTATGTTTTAATTTCTCTTGGAGTGAAATTATTGGGCAACTATATGTTTAACCCTATGAGAAGTGGCAAAATGTTTTCGAAAGTGACTGCACCATTTTCCATTCCCAATAGCAGTTTCTCCACATAGTTGTCAACACTTATTATTATTATTTGGTACTAGAGATTGAACCCAGGGGCATTTAACCAATCAACTACATCCCCAGCCCTTTCTTATATTTTATTTTGAGACAGGGTCTTGCTAGGTTGCTGAGTCTGGGCTTTGAACCTTTGATTCTCCTGCCTCAGCCTCCCAAGCCACTGGGCATGCTAACACTTAAAATTATCTTTTTGTTTTGTTTTTGCACTACTGAGGATTGAACCCAGGAGCACTCTTACCACTGAGCTACATCCCCAACGCTTTTTATTTTCTTCTTGAGACAGGGTCTTGTAAAATTTTCACAGCTAACTTGCAATCCTCCTGCCTCAGCCTCCAGATTAGTTGGAATTATAGGTATGTGCCACTGTACCAGTTCTGAAAAAAACAATTTTTTTGAGGCAAATTTTTCTGTGTTGCCCAGACTGGCTTCAAATTCCTGGGATCAAGCAATCCTTCTGCCCCAGTCTTCTAAATAGTTGGGTGCATGCCAACATGCCTGGGTCCTACTTTGAAGTTTGTTCAGGGTTTTTACATCTCTATCCATAAAGGATATTTTTTCAAACTATTTTTTAAGTTGTTGATGGACTTTTATTTTATTTATTTATTTTTATGTGATATTGAGGATGGAACCCAGTGCCTCACACATGCTAGGCAAGCGCTCTGCCACTGAGCCACAACTCCAGCCCCATAAAGGATATTGTCTGTAGTTTTTGCCCAAGTGTGAGGAGAAAAAGACTTGGGTAAAATCTCCTCTATTGAGAAAATGACTATCACAGATTCTTTGTCAGTAAGCAGTCTAAAAAGGCAGCCTAGCCTTTCTGTCAAACACATTTATTCACAAGCCTCTTTGTGTATGTGTGTGTGTGTGTGTGTGTGTGTGTTTGTGTGTAGTGTCTGAATTTATTTTTTCTTTCCCTTTTTATTCATGCATTATAATTGTACACAATAGTGGAATTCATTGTTACATATTTGTACATGTACACAATATAACAATGCATTTTGGTCAATTTTGTTCTTCCCTACCTTCCCTTTCCCTTCCCTCCTCCCTCCCCCAGGTCCCCTTCTAGTCTCCTGGTTTCCCTTCTATTTTCATGAGACTCTTCCTCACCACCCCCGCCCCAACTTTTCTCTCTACCTTACACATATGAGAGAAAACGTGTGACCCTTGACCTTCTAAGTCTGGCTTACTTCACTTAACCTAATGCTCTCAAGTTCCATTAATTTTCCTGCAAATGGCATAATTTCATTCTTCCTTATGGCTGAATAAAACTCCATGGTGTACATACACCACATTTTCTTTATCCATTCATCCGTTGGGGGACACCTAGGCTTATTCCATAACTTGGTACTTGTGAATTGTGCCGCTGTCAATATGGATATGCATGTGTTGCTATAGTATGATAACTTAAGCTCTTTAGAATAAATGGTAGGGAGTGCTATAGTTGGTCATATGGTGGTTCCATTCCTAGTCTTTTGAGGAATCTCCATATTGATTCTCCATAGTTCTTATACTAATGTACAGTACCACCAAAAGTGTAAAATTGATTCTTTTCCCCTCCATCCTCTCCAGCATTTATTCTATTTTATTTTTTGGTACCAGGGATTGCATCCAGGTGCACTTAACACCTGAGCCACATCAACAGCCCATTTTTTATGTTTTATTTAGAGACACAGTCTTGTGAGTTGCTTAGGACCTTGCTAAGTTGCTGATGGTGGCTTTGAACTTGCAATCCTCCTGCCTCAGCCTCCCGACCTGCTAGTATTACAGGCGTGCACCACATGCCCGGCTCCATTCTAACTTGAGTGCAATGACATCTCAGGATAATGTAGATCTGCATTTCCTTAATTGATAAATGTGTTGAACATCTCTTCATATATTTTTGGCCATTTGTATTTCTTCTGTTGAGAAGTGTCTGTTTAGTTCATTTGCCCATTTATTGATTGGGTTATTTGATATTTTTGGTGTTAAGTTTTTTGAGTTCTTTATATACTCTGTTAATCCTGTCAGAAGAAGAGCTGGCCAAGATTTTCTCCCACTCTGTAGGATCTCTCTTCATCCTCCTAATTGTATCCTTTGCTGTGCAGAAACTTTTGGATTTGATGCCATCCCATTTATTAGTTTTTGGTATTATTTCCCGAGCTTTAGGAGTTCATAGGTTCCTTTGTATCCCCTCCATTTGTGAAGAGAGAGGGAGGTGAACAGGCGCGGTGGTGCACGCCTGTAATCCCAGAGGCTCTGGAGGCTGAGGCAGGAGGATCGTAAGTTCAAAGTCAGCCTCAGCAAAAAGCGGGGCCCTGAGCAACTTAGTGAGACTCTGTCTCTAAATAAAATACAAAAAAAGGCTGGGGTGTGTCTCAGTGGTTGAGTGCCACTGAGTTCAATCCCCAGTACAGAGAGAGAGAGAGAGAGAGAGAGAGAGAGAGAGAGAGAGAAAGGAGAAGGGTAGAGAAAAGGAAGAGGGTGGTCCTTTAATTTTATCTCCCCTCTGCCTTCTGGAGAAGGGGGACTATTGAGAGGAGGGATGCCTAGCAAGGACTGAGGTAAAATGTAAACATTTGTCTACCTTTCTCTCTCATCTCCCTTTCTGCTGCTGTGCCCAGCCCCTGGTGGCCTCAATTAACCAGGTTCTAGGGTATCTCGAGGTCTCTGCCCTCCCCCTCAGATGGGGCCTCAGGTCCTGAGATTACTCTCAAAATCGGTTCCCTATTGGGTGACCCTTGTCTGCAAATCTTACTAAGTGACCAGATGGCACCCACTTGCTTGAGCCACATGTTCTTGTTTGCTAAGGCCTCCCTGAGTTACCCTGTCCAGATTCTCTGACCGTGAGGAATGTCAGGCCCTAAAGCTGTGGAAAAAAAAAAAAAGAAAGAAAAAGATAAGATTTAAAAAAAAATGACTCACTAGAGGCCAAGATGGAGCTATTTCTTTCTTTTTAAAAATATTGTTTTTATCTGTAGATGGACAGAATACCTTTATTTTATTATTTATTTTTATGTGGTGCTGAGGATGGAACCCAGTGCCTCACGTGTGCTAGGCAAGAGCTCTACCACTGAGCCACAACTCCAGCCTCAAGATGGAGGTATTTCTGCAGAGCAGGGTGCTTTAATGTACTTTTCAAGTAATGTACATGGGCAAGTTTATTTGGTGACACAGACTCAGGGAATGGGGAGTGAAAGTTGATACTTGCACCCTCACAATGCCCCTCCCAACCCTGTCTGTCCTACAGGTTTGTTGGGAGTTAAGTCTCTGGAGAGACTTTGTGATGGGGATTATTTTTTTCCTCTGCGGGGCTTACTGGTTCATAACTTCTCCAGACCCCAAGGACACTTCCAGATTGAAGGGGGTGTCACAGGAGTATTTTCAGATAGAGAATTTAAGCCTTGCTCTGACCTCATGTGCTTTGTGTTCCCAGCTGAACTGAAATTTTCCAAGACTTGAGTTCATTTACCTTTAGTCAAAAATTCCCTTTCATGGTTCCATTTCTAGTAACACATGGGCCTGTAAGTCTTTTTGGCCATCAGGTATCAGTTGGTCAAAAGTGCAGCACATTTAGGTGGAGCCAATGTGGCTGACATGTCCTTTGAAGTTCAAATAGGGTTGGAAAGGAGTGCAATATTGCTCACATGATGTCAAATTCTACATGTTTGACATATAGTGAGTGACAATTGACAAACTCAAGCACATTCTGCTCACAGAGCCAAAGACCTCTTAGGAATAGGGGGTCTGCTTCTCTGTTGACAGCAGACTCAGACTGGGGAGGTCTTTGGTAAAGAATCAGAATGTGGTTTGCAATCCTTACACAAGTAATGGCCTATTTGGATGGTTCCAGCATTTTAGCAGGCAGGCTTAACCTCTACCCTTGCCTTCATTCTGAAGGCAAAATTCTTTCCCCAACATGTGTGGCTGAGAGAAGCTAGGTGTATATAGGCAAAGTGCTTCTGCTCCTTGAAGACTACTCCCAAAGATTAGGGTCTAGCCATCTGTGGCCAAGCCAGAGAGGGCTAAATACTTGGCAAATTTCTACCATCTTCGTCCATAGCAGGCTTTCGAGCACTCTTTTCTACTGCATCAGAATGAGACTCTCGAATCCTCGTTCGGCACTCCTGGCAGCCTGGGCCCATCGCCTGAAGTTGGTATTCAAGATGATAATAATAGCTGACATTTTGCTGAGAATTTATTATGGGTCAGGCATTGGCTAAATGCATTATGTACATTCTCTCTTTTTAATTTGCACAATAGTCTTGTTATGACACTTTATTCTTATGTTAAAGACAAGGAAACCAAAAGCAAGGGAAGACAACTAAACTTTCTCAAGGTCCAACTGACTGGAAATCTGGCCTGTGCGACTCAAGAGACTAACCCTTCACCATCACACTATGCCGTCTCATTCATTCACGCAAATGTTTGATCAGCACGAGTTACGCGTTCGCACCCTTCTAGGCCCTCGGGATACAGCAGTCAGATCATCACACTCTGGAACATGACACCATATGGGCCCCTAGAAGCAAACCCTCTGGGGGTCGATGGCATAACAGTGGATGATACATCCATTTGCTATCAGGCTGAGGGATCTCAAAAATGTGAGAGCCCTACATTTAAGCACAGGGAGTGTTTGAAAAACTCCAGTTATGAGGTAAAGGGGCAGGGGGAGAGTTTGAGCTCAACTTTGACAGGGCTCTGTGTGCTCAGTATAAGCAGTGACCCATGCTCCAGTGTTGGAGGTAGGCCACATGCCTCACTGGTCTCTATAACTCTGTGAAGGGCAACCACCCAGGGCCCTCCTAACCATAGACCAGCCTTAAGTGTTTCAAGCACCCCATACTTGCCTGCCTTTTCTGCCATTAGCAGCTAGATGTGTGAAGTTCAAGGCTCCCTGCAAGGAACCCTGGGGGCAGGTCACAGGTGGGGCTGAGCTCACCCTTCTTATAGATCAAAGAACACCTGGGCCCACTTGCTGGGGGACCCAGGGGAGCTGGAAAGGAAGGGGGAGGAGGGGACTAGGGCAGGCTGGAGCTGAACTGTGATCGATTGGCTTGTTTTGCTCTTACACTTGTGTTTACCCAGCTGGGCCTGCTGCTGCCCAGGGTACCGGCATGTTCATGGTCACTCTGGCCAGCCTTTGGGGCAGTGTCAGAGACTTGGCCAGCTTCTGGCAAAACTGAGGCAGGGGAGTTTTTCATGTCTGCAACTTTTCTGCCCTACTAGGCCTCTTTCCTCCTCCAGTAACACCACCCCCCAACACACACACACACACACACACAGAGTCTCTCAGCCATAAAAATCTTTCAGGCTTTCTTCCCCTTAGTGGAACCTAGAGTCATGCAGGCATCTAAGACATGAACAGGTAAACATCTGCCAACAGCCATCTAAGACTTAAACAGGTAAACATCTGCCAACAGCCTCTAGCCTAATTCTTCTGGCATTTAAAAAACCCTGGACATCTCGGGCAATTATTCCTTTCAAGGTAGACAAGAGCAGAGAGCCTCAGGAAAGAGCCTCAGGAAATGCGACAAATGTCTAATGGAAAAGTTGCAGATCCAAGAAAACAAGTAAGTGCCTTGTTGCTGACTGAGGAACAAAGTTAAAACAAATCCTGGCATTTCAGTCAAATGCTTTGCCTGGTTTAAATAGCAATAGGAGTCTTGGAAGCCCCCAAAGTAGAATGATTGCAAAACTCTCTCTTTCTCCGCCCCCCCTCCTCTGTGTGTGTGTGTGTGTGTGTGTGTGTGTGTGTGTGTGTGTGTGTGGTGGGGAGGAGCAGAAGGAGTGTGTGTATCAGGATTTGGGAATTCAAAGGGCCCTTCTGGGTGCATGTGGCCAATGGTTTATCAGTGCTTAGAGTTAGTACTACTTTTCTTAAAAACAACCCAATCCCAAACCAAACAGCAGGTAGCAACTTGTGGCAAAGGGCCTCTTGGGCTTGGAGTAAGTACTACAGTAGTGGTTTAGAGTGGGGACTTTGGAATCAGACAAGCCTGAGGGTGCGTTAAAATCCTAGCTTAGGTACTTATTAACTGTTTGACCTTGGGAAAGTTGCTTTGCTGTTCTGAGCCTCACTGTAATGCTCTGTAAAATGGGGATAACACCTGCTCACCACATTGTTGTGGGGTTTGAATAGAACGAAGCATGCTTAGTGCTTAGGGACTGATCTGTGTGACTAATGTATATGATCAAAGATGTGGACTGTGGAGAAGAGAGGTTGGAGCACCTGAGAGGTTCAGCACTTTGAGGGAAGTTTGAAAGGTGGAAACAACTCAAATGTCCATCAGGGGAGGACTGGATAGGCAAATGTGATATAGAAATACAATGGAATACTATTCAGTCCTAAAAAGGAAGGAAATTCTGACTCATGCTACAATATGGACGAATCTTGAAGGCATTGTGTTAAGTGAAATAAGCTAGTCATGAAAGGACAAATGCCGTACAATATGATTCCACTTATGTGAGGTACCAAGGGTAGTCGGACTCATAGAAACAGAAAGTAAAATGGTGGCGAAGCGAGAAATCAGGAGTCATCTTTTAGGGGGCACAGAATTCCAGTTTCTGGAAATGGATGGTGGTGATGGTCACACAGCATTGTGAGTATACTGAATGCCACTGACCTGTACATTTTAAAGTGGTTGCAATGGTAAATGGTAAATTTTATGTGTATTTACAATAGTAGAAAGTGAAAGTATGTTTGGGACTTGATGGGACTGCGGTATGTGTGAGTGAAAGTCTGGCTGGAATTGTCTTTGCTACCCTCCTATACTGAAGGAGAGGGGTGGATCGATGGCCTGGATCTGTCACTATACAACAAAATACAAAAGAATGGAAATTTCTGAGTTCTGAAAAGACAGCCAGCAAGAAGAGTAGGGTCCACTCCTAGATTATGGTCACCTGGGATGAGCCCCGGAGCCCACTTGGACCACCACTGAGGCCAGGCTTGGAGACCACAGAAGTAGGGGGGAGGTAATTTGGGCTGGTCTGAGGTAAAAATTGCAGAACTTTGCAAATGCAATCAGCTCCTCAACTCCCCACCACTTCCTAGGCAGAGTGGGTGGGACCAACCTCTCCTCTTCCTCCAATCCCACTCCTTCCAGGTTCCGCAGGGCCCCTCAAGGCTGCCCCTTCTCACTCGAACCGGCTGCCTGATTTCCCTGGAGAGGAGGTTGCGGAGGTGGGCCTGCCAGTGTCCACATCCCTAGCCGATCAACTTCTTCACTAGACCATCCCGGTCTCTGCACACGTGGAGCCTGTGTGCATAGACCCACCGAGCCCAGGAGCGACAGAAGCTGCAGGGATCCTAGCGTAGGTACGGAGGTAATTAGGCACGTCTTCTCTGCTCCTGAAGTAATGTTTATTTATCTTTCAAATTCTGCCAACTAAAATGGCATGGGCTGTGATTTACCATCACACCATTATGTCATACTTCCTTATGGCTTTTATGACCAAGAAAGACTCCAGGCACAGTAGCCATATTATGTCCCAGTGAACCCCTGCCCAAATTGAGTCACTGTTTCTGGTCCCTGTCGCTGGTCAAAAATGACATCCCAGGTTAATTGCTGTTTGGGGGGCATATTTTAAAGCAAATGCAAAAAAAAAAAAAAAAGAATGTTCGCATTTTGTGACTGAAATTTGCATCTGTCTTTTTACTCTCTCCTGGCAAATATGCTTTATGTTTATTTAAACAACCTTTAATAAAAAGGTACAGCTGCAAAGCATCTTACTACTCTGTGCTTTCTGGTCAAGAAAATTGCCCATAATCACAGTTGACTTTCCTATTCGAAACAGAATTTTTTTTTTTTTTTTTTTTTTTTTTTTTTTTTTTTTTTTTTTTTTTTTTTGCGGTGCTGGGTGCTGGGGATTGAACCCCGGGGCCTTGTGCTTTTGAGGGAAGCACTCTGCCAACTGAGCTATATCCCCAGCCCCAGAATAGTCTTTTTTGTTGGTGCCTAGTATGGTTCAATGCATGGATGTTATAAATGTGATGCGTGCTTATCTGGAGTTGCAAGCAACTTATTTATTCAATCAACAAACTTTTGGGGGACATTTGCTATATGGTGTTTAAGAACTTTTTGAAACGGGAAATCATATGTAGAGGCATGAAATAGCATGGTAGGTCACTGATATGATAAAGGTAGCCATTGCTACCACGGGCGCGTGTTGTGATGGGTTATAAGGTGCGACACAAGTAATTTGTAAATGATAATAGTTAATGTACTGATGTTGCTGAAGGATTTACTTTAGTTGTGAGTTGGGGTACATTCAAGGTTATCCTGACAATAATCATATCGCTCTCTATTGCTTACATTTCAGTATGTTTTAATAAGAGTCAGAGAAAAGGGTCTGAATAATAGCTAGCATGTCAAGAATCATCTATTCCCCAAGTACACTTGTGGGAGTGTGTTATGCAGGTGAATGTCATCTGACAGTTATATCGCAATTTGAAATTGTTGGAGTGGCTCACAAGGTCTATGTTATGTGGGAGAGTGGAAAAGAGATGAACCCAGGAAGGTAAAATGGGTGGATGTAGCTTTTCAGAACTTATGTAAACACATCTTGGGCTGGATTGACCCCAAAATTTTGCTGAGTTAATGGTCACTGACATCATAGAGCTGCTGCGTCTTTAGCAGGTTTCAGTGTTTCCCGAAGTACAGAGATGTGATCTTGGTGCAAGTAGCCACTGTCAACCTGTCCTTGTGAATTTTACCTGTCTTCAGGTACCTATGGCTATATATCTCATGATCGACTACTTCTAGGACTAGCTGTATTGCATGTTAAACTCCTTAAAAATGAGAATGTAGCAGGCCATATAGCCCATCTCATAGAGTGCCTGCCTCTCATGCTGGAGGCCCGGGTTCGAGTTCCCATCCCTCTCAGATTGTGGAAATAAAAATGAGAATGTAATCCAAAAGGCAGTTTCCAGATTAGGTTTCAGGCAATGAGTCAAACTGGAAAAGGGACTTCGTAATAATGAACTTGATATGCTATCTCTATGAGGAAGCCAGATGGGATGTGGCGGGGGTGTTGGAGGACAAAGAAGGGGGAACTTCTGTTGTCTTACTTTTCTGATATAAAGTGGATTTCTGGAGTTGACCAGAAAGTACTAGGTAGAACACCTTACATACAAATAGATTACCCTTTCCTTGAAAATCATCCCCCTGCTTGATTTTCTAATACTGTATTAGTGTGGTTTCTACTTTTTTTTAAAAAACGAAGCTTCGTTCCGTTGCACTGTTTTTCTTTTTTTCCAGTGTATGCCTGGGAAAAAGGAGGCTAATTCTTTTAAAAATAAGCAGCACATTCAGGAATGAGCTGGAAGCCTGCTAGAATTATTGTTAAGGAGACCAATTATATGGAGATTCAACCTCCATAATTAATCAGTGAACATCTAAGCAGCCACATATCTGATGGGAGGGAGGAGGTCCTCTCCTTTGAGAGAGGGAAAATGACTACTCCCTTCTGATTGAAGAAGCACCGTTCCAGATCTCCTGACTGCTGACATGCAGATGTACATCTGGCTGTAATCTCTCACTCCCTGCTAGCCTTTGCCAAACTGTGCGGAACAGAAATTCAGTTTCTCCCCCATGTAAAGAGACAGAGAGAAATTGAAGAGTTACTTAAAATTCTGAGCACTGGCTAGGAGACGGAACATGCCCAAAGCAATAAAAAGACTCTCACTTGAAAACCGTGGCTGAAGAAAGATTTGAGCAGTTTAAACAACTGGTGGAGTTGATTGGGGTGAGGGAGTAGGAGCCTCAAAGCCACAGACAAGCCTTGATACTCTGCAGACAAGCTACGAAATATTTAAATTGTGTCAAATCTACTTGGGCCCGATGAGCAAGACAGAATAAAACTTGATATCGTTTGAAGGGATTTATTTGCCCTTCGGTGTCCATGTTTCTATAAATCTTACTCTGAATTTTATGTGGTGGTGTTGTAAACAGTTGAATGGGGAATTAGGCTCTGTTCCCCCCTCTGAGCCGTCCCACCTAAGGGAAGAAAGCCATCATCCCGTCAGGGTGGTGGCAGCCTACCCAAACTGCAGGACCAGCGCTGGGAGGAACATGATGCCCTTTGAAATTTTGCCTTAGAAACCCATACTTCATAAATGACTTTTGGATTCAGTATTGTAGCCATCTTGAAAAATGAACAGCCTCAGGGAAGGACACCGTATCAAGTTACTAGTTCCTTAGTGTGGTGGTTGCCCAAACTGGGTGTTTCACACACCTCTCATTTCTATTGGGAACTTTTTAAAAAGCACAGGGAAGAATATACCAAACATTTGCCATGCAGAGTGCAAATACAGTACTGTATTTACTTTGTCTTCCTCTTTTTTTTTTTTTTTTTTTGTGCTAGGGATTGACCCAGGGGACACTTAACCACTGAGCCACATCCCCAGCCCTTTTTATTTTTTATTTTGAGACACAGTCTTGCTAAGTTGCTTAGGGCCTTGCTAAGTTTGCTGAGGCTGGCCTCAAACTTGTGATCCTCCTGCCTCAGCCTCCCGACCTGCTGAGATTACAGGTGCGTACCACCATGCCTGGCCTTTGTCTTCCTCTTTTATGACCAAAAAAAAAAAAAAATTACAGGAATGAGTTTTATCCCCAACATCACAAACAGAACAAAGTTATAGGAATTTTTTTTTTTTGCACTTTGCAAATTTTCTATAGAAAGCATGACCAGATTTTATTTTAAAAATTAAAAAAAAAGCGAGTGCAGACTGACCACAAAATGAAAACCAAACACAAGATTAAGTGACTAGGAACTTAGAAAGGAGATTTGAATGTCTATTTTACAGCCATTTGCAGGTAGTTCTTGCTACGGGAAAATTTGAAGCTCTCTTTACCACCCATCTCAAGCCAATCTATTTTCATTAATTTAATATCTTTCCAGGCCATGAATAATGTGTGATGTAGTTGTAGGTTTCTTTTTTGGTTTTGTTTTGTTTTTACTCAGCAATATATTCTTGAGATCAGTCCACATGGGTGCACAGTGATCTAGTTCATTCTCATTGCTCAGCTGTAGCCTAGAGTACAACAAAGACACATTTAATTTATTTATCCCCCAATTGATGGATGTGTACGTTGTTTTTAAACAACTTGCAGTGAACACTGCTGTGTAGGTCTTTGTACACTGGATAGGAATTTTTCCAGAGTGCATACCTTTCAGAAAGGTTTCTGGGTTAAAGAGCATGCATACTTTTAGTCTGAATATTAGCAAATTGCTAGCCAATAGAACTCGACAAAATAACAGTCCTGCCTGTGGTACAGGGGTTGCCATGATACCATAGCATGGACAATGTTGGAGCTTTAATTTTTGGTAATCTGATGAGTAAAAATAGTATTTTTGTTGATTTTTATTTTTCTGAGTACTAGCGAGGTTGAACACCTTTTCATATATTTGTTTATAGATCATTCTGGTTTCTTCTGCCAGCTGTCTGTTGGTATTCTTTGCCCAGTTGCTTTTAGTTTGGTTGCCTCTTAGAAGTTGCCTGGTAGTACAGTGGTCCCTCCTCATCCTAGTGGAATATATTCCAAGGATGCCTGAAACCATGAGCTCTCTACATAATGTTGTCTTAGTCAGTCTTTCATCGCAGAGAACAAAATGCCTGATGTGAACAACTTAAAGAAGATTTCTTTTGGCTTATTGTTCCAGAGGTTTCTATCCACAGTTGGCCGGTTCCTCTGGACCTGAGATGAGGCAGAGCATCTTGACTGAAGGGTGTGGCAGAGGAGAGTTAGTCAACTCATGGCAGTCAGGAAGCCGAGAGAGAGAGGATGAAGTTGCTGGGGACAAGGCATGGCCCCCAAGGACCTCCTCCCTTCTACTAGGCCCTACCTCTTGCACTTTCCACCCCGCCCAATAGTCCATTCAAATGATTAATCCCTCCATGGCTTAATCTACTGATGAGGTCAGAGCCCTCATGAGCCAATCAATTCCCAAGGGACCCACCTCTAAACTCTGCTGCATTTGAGGACCAACCCTTCAACCAACAGTCTTTAAGGAATACTTCAGATCCAAATAGCTCAGCATATGATTTTTTTCTTTCCTTATTGAGAAATTTTGCTTGTTCACTTCAAGAAGCATTTTACAGCTTCTCTTTGGCATATCTGAATTGCCGGCATCGTTATTCAGTAAAATAAGAATTACTTGAACACAAGCATTGCAGTACCATGACAGTTGATCTGATAACCAAGATGGCTCCTAAGTGAATCTGGGTGGTTAGCTTATACAGCATGGAGATGCTGGATAAGGGGATGTTTCTCATCCCAGAAGGAATGGAGCAGGAAGACAAGGTGAGAGTTCATCACACTACTCAGAACAGCAGGCAATTCAAAATTTATGATCTTTAAATTCTATCATTTTCTTCTTTTCTTATACCTTTATTTTATTTATTTATTTATATGTGGTGCTGAGAATCAAACCCAGTGCCTCACACATGCCAGGCAAGTGCTCTACCACTGAGACACAACCCCAGCCCCTCTATCATTTTCCATTTAATATATTTGGATTGCGGTTGACCACAGGTAACTAAAACCATGGAAAACAAAACTTCAGATAAGGGGGAACTACTACTACATGCATTTTATGTCATTTGGATGCCGTTTCTTTTTAATTGTGTGATAAATGCCTTCACCCATATATGGCTTGTCTGACTGTCTATTTTTAGGGATGGGGTCTTGTTTTCTTTGTTGCCCAGGTTGGAGTGGAACTTCTGGGCTCACAGTCATTCTATTGCCTCAGTCTTTCAAGTAGGTGGGACATCAGGTATGCCACCATGCCCAGCTTTTAAGTTTAGACTCCCAATTTTTCTTGAGACATTTTAATGTTTAATAAAGTCATGTGTGTCGATCATTTCAATGAAAAATTGTGACTTTTTCGTAATTGAGTTTTCCCTATTCTAAAACCACAAAGTTATTCTGTATTTGCATCAAAATGCTATGAACATTTGCTTTTAACTTTTAGAACTTTAGTTCATTTTGAATTGATTTAAATTATATTTGTAGTTGGCAATAGGCCTTAATTTTATTTATTTAGTTTTATGTGGTGCTGAGAATTGAACCCAGTGCCTCACATATGCTAGGCAAGCGCTCTGCCACTGAGCCACAACCCCAGCCCTGATTTTTTTATATTTTAATTTTTTTAATTTGTTTTAATTAGTTATACATGTCAGTTGGAGTTTAAAGATGTTATCTAATTGTATTTTTTCTCACATGGATAATGCTAGTGCTATTTATTCAATAACATCCATTATATCCTCTATGACTAATAATCTCTGTTCTACATCTAGTTCACATAGATGTATATGAGTTGTCTTAGGCCCTTTTTACATTCCACTGGTCAACTTTTTTTATCCATCTGCCAATACTACACTGTTTTAAGTGCTATAATATTTTAATAGCAATCTGCCCCTCATTACTCTTCTTCAAAATTATCTTACCTATTTTTGATGCCTAACTCTTCTTTTTCAATCTTACTCTCTGTATGAATCTACTGTAAAAATTAACTTGTTAAGGTCCACCAAAAATCTTGTGACTTGGTCAAACTTGCATAGAATGTATAGGTCAATTTGAAGACAATCACTGCCTTTATGTTATTTCCACAATCCCAGGGTGCTGGGGATTCGAACCCAAGCCTCCATAATGAGAGGCAAGCACTCTACAAGATGGCTATATGGCCTGACCTACTGCCTTTATGTTGAATCTTCCCATACACGAACTTGATAAAGCACCAAATTAAAAAAAATGTGTTCTTTTTAGACATATCTGAGAGTGGAGTGTATTTTAATATATTATACATACATGGAGTATAACTTACGATCCCATTCTTATGGTTGTACATGAGGTGGAGTTTCACTGCGGTGTACTCAAATATAAACATAGGAAAGTTATATACAATTTATTCCACTGTCTTTCCTGTTCCCATCCCTCTCCCTTTCCTTCATTCCCCTTTGTGTAATCCAAAGAACTTCTATTCTTCTCTCCCCCACTTATTGTGTATCAGCATCCACATATCAGAGAGAACATTCAACTTTTTGTTTTTTGGGACTGGCTTCACATACAGCATGATAATCTTCAGATCCATCTATTTACTGGCAAAAGTCATTAAATCATTCTTTTTTATGGCTGAGTAATATTCCATTGTGTATAGATACTACATTTTCTTTATCCATTCTTCTGTTCAAGGGCACCTAGGTTGGTTCCATAGCTTAGCTATTGTGAATTGAAATCTCTCAACTTTTGAAGATACCTTTTTCAAAACTTTTTATTTCAATTTAATTGTAGATACACAGGAAGGTGAAAATATAGTCCAGAGAGTTTCCTTGTACTGTTCATTCATTTTCTCCTACTGTAATATCTTACATAATTTTAGATAACATAACTAGATATAACATAGGTATAGCTTACATAACTGGAGTACAACATTAGGACAATGTGTATGTGTAGTTTTATGCCACTTTATCCCATGTAGATTTGTATAACCACCATCGCAGTCAGACAGAGAATTATTCTGTTACCATGAAATGTCCCCCTTGCTACCTCCATAGTTACACTCGGTCTACCCCATCTCTAACCTGCAGAAATCACTAATCAGGATAACTGCTATTCATCTCTACACTTTTATGATTTCAAGAATATTTTATGACAGGAATCATATAATATGTATGTTTATTTGCTTCAGCTGGGGGCAGTGACTCATGCCGGTTATCCCAGTAGCTTGGGAGGCTGAGGCAGGAGGATCACAAGTTTAAGGCCAGCCTTAAACTTTTTAAGGTAACTTAGAAAGGCCCTAAGCAAATTAACAAGACCCTGTCTCAAAATTTAAAAAAATAAAAAGGGCTGGGGATGTCACTCAGTGGTTAAGTACCCCTGGGTTCAATCCCCAGTACCAACAACAACAAAAGAATAGTTTACTTCTTTTTATTGAAGAGTGGTAAGTAGTCCAAGGTATGGATGCATCACAGTTTGTTCAACCATTTACATGTTGTGGAACAACTTGGTTGTTTCCATTTTTGGTATTTTCAGTTGGTTACCTTTGCTTTTTCTTCCCCTATTTTCATCTTGCCTTCCTGTGAGTTACCTCAACATGTTTTTCAGAATTCCATTTTGATATATCAACAGAATTTCTAAAAAATAAAACTTATTTTTGATTGTTCTTTTAGTTACACATGACAATAGACTCAATTTTGACATATTTACACAGAATTTTGAGTGCATCTCTTTGTGCAGCTTTTTGTGGTTGCTCTTGGGCTCACATTATACACATAACTTATTACAGCCTTCTGTTGTCACTTTACCAGTTAGAATGAAGTGCGAAAACGTCTCCTCCCCTCTCTTGTTTATAATATAATTGTCTTAAATATTGAGAAACATCAGACAACATTTTACTCTTTGCTTCAACTGTCAAACATAATGTAGAAAACTCCAGAGAAAAGGAAAACCTATTGTATTTACCCATATTTTTGTACTTTCTTTGTTCTTCCTTCCTTCTTGGTGCTCCAAGATTCTTCCTATCATTTCTTTCTGTGTGGAGAACTTCCTTTAGCTATTCTTTAAAGGTTGGTCTGCTGGCAATACAGTCTTTTAATTTTCCTTCATCTGAGAATGGCTTGACTTCCGCTGGGTTCCTGAAGGATATTTTTGCTGGATCCAGAATTCTGTGCTGGCAGTTCTTTTCTTTCAGCACTTGAAAAATGTTGTGCTACTTCCTTGTCACCTCCAAGGTTCCAAAGAGAAATCCATAATCATTTGGATAATTCTTCCTTTATAGAGATGATACAGTTTCTTTCTGACTGCTTGTCAAGTTTTTTTTTTCTTTGTTCTTGTTTTCAGAAGTTTGTTTACGATGTGTTTTGGCATGAGTTTCTTTGGGTTTGTCCTATCTGGGGTTTACACAACTTCTTCTTTTTAAAAATATTTTTTTAGTTGTTGATGGACTTTTTAAATTATTTTTTATTTTATTTAAATATGCAGTGCTGAGGATGGAACCCAGTGCCTCACACATGCTAGGCAAGTGCTCTACCACTGAGCCACAACCCAAACCCCAGCTTCTTGACTCTATAGGTTTATGCCCTTAGTCAAATTTGAGAAAATTTCAGTCACCTTTCTTTTTTTTTTTTTTTTGCGGTGCTGGGGATTGAACCCAGGGCCTTGTGCTTGTGAGGCAAGCACTCTACCAGCTGAGCTATCTCCCCAGCCCTCTTTCTTTCTTTCTTTCTCTCTTTCTCTCTCTCTTTTTCTTTCTTTTTTATTTTTGATACAGGGTATTTAACTCAGGGGCACTTGACCACTGAGCCACATCCCCAGTCCTTTTTATATTTTATTTAGAGACAGGGTCTCACTGAGTTGCTTAGGGCCTCGCTAAGTTGCTGAGGCTGGCTTTGAACTCGTGATCCTCTTGCCTCAGCCTCCTGAGCTGCTGGGATTACAGGTATGTACCACTGCACCCAGCAGCCACTATTTCTTTGAATACTTTTTCATTTTTTTTCTTTTCTCTTCTTCTGGGACCCTGATGACATGAATACTATCTCTTTTGCTATAGTGCCACAGGTCCCTGAGGCTCTGTTCATTTTTTTTTTCTTTTTTAGTGTACCTCCTCTCTGTTGTTTGTATTGGGTTACTTTTACTTTTCTGTCTTCAAGTTTAGTGTTGCTTTCCTCTGTCTCCCCTATTCTGCTATGGAACCCATCCACTGAAATTTGTTGTTCTTTTGCTTTTACAGTCCTGAAGTTTCCATTTGGTTCTTCTATTTTGTTGCTAGTGTTTGTTCTTTCTTTCAAGTGTGTTTATAATCATTGTTCAAATATTTTATACATATTTTTGTTTGTTCTTTTTAGCTATACATGACAGTAGAGTGTATTTTGACATGTCGTAGATCCATGGAGTATAACTTCCCATTCTTGTGGTTGTACATGATGTGGAGTTTCACTGGTCGTGTACTCATATGTGAACACAGGAAAGTTCTGTCTGATTCATTCTACTCTCTTTGTTCAAACATTTTATGATGGCTACTTTAACATGTTTGTTAGATAATTCTTTATCTTGGCATTTGTCAGTTGTCTTTTCTCATCCATGTTGAGTTTTTCCTGGGTGTTGGTATGAGAAGTGTTTTTTTTTTTTTTTTTTTTTTTTGAGACACTATCTTGCTAAGTTTCTGAGGCTGGCCTCAAACTTGGAATCTTCCTACCTCAGCCTCCTGAGCTGCTGGAATTACAGGTTTGTGCCATCATGCCTGGCCAGGAGAAGTGATTTTTGATTAAAAATTTAGCCTTGGGGGTATTGTATCTAAATCTATTATTTCAGCACACCTCTCCTGACACTGCTCGGTGGTGGAAGAATGGACAATACCTCACTGCTGTCAACTGGAGGTAGACATATAGGCCCCTCATGTGGTCTCCAACCGCCCACTCTGCCTTCTGTGACATCATATTGGCTCTGTGGTGGAGACACCTTACAGCCTTGGGGTCCAGTGGAAGTGGGATCAATCATGCGTTTTTTGTGTTGTGTTTGGTTGAAGAGAAGAGTTATGAAGAGTTTTCTGTCCTATTAGCTTTCTCCTCTTCTGGTACTTTGGTTACAGGTTAGAGCTTTTTTTCCCTGTGCTTGGTGTTCCTGAGTTGCTGGCTTCTCTAGCAACTATCCTAGGATATATGACGCAAAAAGAAAACAGAAGGAACTCACCAGTATTTCTTCAGTTCTCAAGGTCCCTGGGTCCCTAGTAGTTTGCCCTCTTTTCTCTGTCAGAGTCTTATGTTTGTTTTATACATAGTTTTCAGGGTTTTGGGCCATCCTTGGCAGAAAGAATAGGGAGAAGTACTTCTGCTTCACTTTGTCCTGGAACTGGAAGTGCAAGATCATGTTTTATGGCTTCTAAATTTTTTTCATAATTTTCTCCATAAAGGTTGTACACGATTGGTGTGTGTGTGATCATATCATTAACTGTGGTAATCAAGTAAATGAACGTGAACACCACTCTGAAATGCACGTAATGAAATACCTAAAAATACTTGTTCAGGAGATGTTTCTTGGAATGCTACATACATACTACCTATGATCCTAGCTCCTTGCTACTAACACACACACACACACACACACACACACACACACACACACATATCTAATTTTATTTATTTATTTATTTATTTATTTATTTATTTATTTATCTTTAGTACCAGGAATTGAACCCAGGGGCACTGAACCACTAAGCCACATTCCCAGCCCTTTTTTATTTTTAATTTAGAGACAGGGTCTTGCTAAATTGCTGAGGCTGGCCTTAAACTTATGATCCTCCTGCCTCAGCCTCCCAAGCCACTGGGATTACAGGCATGTACCATCATGCCAAGCATATGTTTTGAATAGTATTTGTTATGGTTTGAATATGTGTCCCTCAAAAGCTCATGTGTGAGAAAATGCAAGAAGGTTCAGAGGGGAAATGATTGGTTCATGAATGCCTTAACCTAATTAGAGGATTAATATACGGAAGTGAATTAACCTGGTAATAACTATAGGCAGGTAGGATGTGGTTGGAGGAGGTAAGGCACTGGGGACTTGTCTTTGGGGCATATATTTTGTCCCTGGTGAGCAGAGCTCTGCTCCCTGGTTGCCTTGTGGTATCCTGAGTTACTTTCCTTCATCACACCCTTATAGCATGTTCTGCCTCACCTGAAGCCAGAGCTGTGGAGTTGGACCCCCAAGTACTGACACCCCGGAAACCGTAATACAAAATAAATTTTTCCTCCTCTACATTTTTATTGTCAGGACTTTTTGGTCACAGCAATGAAAAGCTAACCAGAACAGTATTCCTTCACAAAATTACACATTCTAATTTTAAATCACCAAATTACATATTATAATTGATTATTTCCAGTATATATAATATGGCTTTTTCATATTAATCTACCAGCACTCTGTTGCATGCTCTAATTAGTTTTAATAGTATCTCTTGCATTTTCTTTCTTTCTTTCTGTCCTGGGAATGGAACCCAGGGACTCACACATGCTAGGCAAGCATTTTACCACTGAGCTACATCTGCAGTCCTTTTTGACTTATTTGCAAACAGGGTCTTTCTAGATTGCTAAGACCGGCCTCAAACTTGCAATCCTCCTGCCTCAACCTCCCAAGCTGCTGGAATTACAGGCATGGGCCACCAAGCCCAATGTTCTTGTGTTGTTCTCTGTGGGCAATCATATAATCTTCAAGAAAGATGACTTTTTCTTCCTTTTTTTATCTATCTTTCTATCTATATTTATTTTCTGATACTACTATGTTTGCTGAGTCTTAATTATAATGTCAAACAAGAGTGATAATGACAGGTATCCTTATCTCTCTTTTTTTGAATTTTAAAGTAAATGCTTGTACACTTTTATCATTATCATTTATTGTAGATTTCTTGTGGATAGATTTTTTTTTTATCAGAATGAAGAAGTTTCCTTTCATTGCTAGTTTTCCAAGATTTAAAAAAATTTTTTTTAGTTGTCAATGGTTCTTTTATTTTACTTATTTGTATGTGTGCTGAGGATGGAACCCAGTGCCTCACACGTGCCGGGCAAGTGCTCTACCACTGAGCCACAACCCCAGCCCCCCAAGATTTTTTAAAATTATAAAAGGGTGTTTTATCAACTTCATTGCATAATTGTGGTGATTGTTTGTTTTTTCTTTTAATTTGTTTATGTAGCGAGTTATATTAACATATTTTCTTTTTATTTTTCTTTCTTTTTTTGTGGGGGAGGTAATGGAGATTGAACCCAGCAGCACTTTATCACTGAGCCACATCCTGACCCCTTTTATTTTGGGACAGGGTCTTACTAAGTTACTTAGGACCTTGCTAAATTGCTGAGGCTGACTTTGAACTTGTGATCCTCCTGCCTCAGCCTCCCACCTCACTGGGATTACAGGTTGGTGACTCCACTGTTAGCTTTTTTTTTATTAATATATTTTCCAATGTAAAATCACCCCTGCATTCCTGGAATATACCTTTCATATACATATATGCATGTATGGATTTGGATACCTCATATTTTATTTGAGAAATTTGCATCTATATTAAAAGGATGATTTGATCAGTGTTTTCCTTTCTTGAACTGTTCTTGTCCAATTCTGAGATAAAATTATGATAGTCCTATAAAATGAGTATTTTTCTTCTTCCATTATTCTCTGGATTAAATAGAGGTTATTTCATCTATTTCAAATTTATTAGCATGGAATTATTTATAATATTTTAATATTTTCAGTGTTTTCTATTGCCAGATACATAGCATTTAGATCATTACATCATCTTGTTGAAGTGTTCTTTTTAATGGATAATGACCTCTTTAACCTCAATGATATTTTGCCATGACATTTTAAAATATGATATAAACATGGTTATACGAGCTTTCTTTTGCTTAGTATTTGCCTAGCTTATACCCTTCTATTCTTTTACTTTTAACCTTTTTGTGGGGTATTGAAGAATAAGGTGCCATCATCTAGGAATATTTCTTAAAAACATGATTAAGCAAACCTTAATACATTTGTGTTTATTATGATTTCTGTTAGATTTTTTTCTATTTTATTTTTATTTTCTATTGCTTTTACATAGCTTATTTTTAATTCTTTCCATGACTTTACAGAATTCATTAATTTGTTTTATCAGTCCTATCTCCTAAAATTTTGGAAATTGTATTTCTGTTATTTTAGTAATTACCTTTATATTTTTTACATGCATTTCTTTTTACCTGGCATACCCCTCTTTATTGCTGCATATTCATAATAGTAAGCTATGCAACCAGCCTAGATGCCTGTCAGCAGATGAATGGATAAAGACAATGTAGTATGTACATATGACAAATATTATTCAGCCATAAAAATTGATATCCTATCATTTATGGCAAAATGGTTGGAACTGGAGGACACGTTAAGTGAAATAAGTCAAGACACAGAAAGACAAATACACATGTTTCTATTGTATGTGGACATTTTTGAAAAGTTCAGCTGGGTGTAGTGATACACCCATCTGTAAACTCAGTGACTTGGGAGGCTGAGGTAGGAGGATCACAAGTTTGAGGCCTGCCTCAGCAACTTGGTGAGATTCCGTGACTAGACAGACTTTCAAATTAATATGTAATTCTATTAATCCCTTGAATAGTAAAATAAACTTGGTATGTTTTAACTCCAACTCTCTACTTCCTATTTTAAATGAGACTTGAGCCATATTTTAGGTGCCACCTTACTCTTCATCACCCCCAAAACTGGTCATTAAAATTTATTATTTTATTTTGTTTTTGTTTTGCATTTTTTATTTGAAATTTTTTTTAGTTCTAGATGGACACAATACCTTAATTTAATTTATTTATTTGTGTGTGGTGCTGAGGATTGAACCCAGTGCTTCACACATGCTAGGCAAGTGCTCTACCACTGAGCTACAACCCCAGCCCTTTGTTTTGCATTTTTAAAACAGCTTTATTGAGATAGAAATTGCTACGACTGGGCTGGGGATATAGCTCTGTTGGTAGAGTGCTTGCCTCGAAAGCACAAGGCCCTGGGTTTAATCCCCAGCACCGCAAAAAAAAAAAAAAAACAAAGAAAGAAAAGAAAAAAAAAGAAATTGCTACGACTTAAGAATATTATCATCATCCCACAAGAAAACAAATTTTTACAGTTGAGGTTTATTTGAATTTGCCTTAATGTTTAACTAGTGTTTTACTCCTTTGTTTCTTGAATTTCAGTCTTTTATTCTGGTTTCAATTTTCTTTGTCTTGATGTACAGCTTTTATGTAGTTCTAGTGACATCTGTGACTGCCAAACTCTTAGTCTTTGAAAATGTTTTAATTGCCCTTGGTTGTGAATGATAACTCTATGTTAATATTACCCCATTTTCTTCTCAGTTCTGTTTTTTCTAATGAGAAATCTGTTGATAATTATCTTTTATTGGGATAGGCCTTTTACATCAGTCAGTTGCTAAATGTAATCTCTTTTTTTCTACTTATTTAAAAAATATTCTATTTCTTTCACTCTGATGTGTCTAGGTTTATTACATATTTTTTCTTTTTTTAAAAAATTTTTAGTTGTAGGTGAACACAACATCTTTATTTTATTTTTATGCAGTACTGAAGATTGAACCCTGTGCCTCACATATGCAAGGCAAGCACTCTACCACTGACATATAGACCCAGCCCTAGATTTATTATGTTTTTTTTTTTTTTTTTTTTTTGCGGTGCTGGGGATCGAACCCAGGGCCTTGTGCTTGCAAGGCAAGCACTCTACCGACTGAACTATCTCCCCAGCCCGATTTATTATGTTTTTATTCATCTTATGACTTGGTCTTCTTCAATCTGAGTTGTTGTCTTATGTAAAGTACACTTATAATACATTGTTTTCAGTTTAATATTTCCATTTTTTTGACTGGGGATTGAACCCAGGGGCTCTCGACCACTGAGACACATCCCCAGCCCTTTTTATATTATATATTTTATTTAGAGACAGGGTCTCACTGAGTTGTTTAGCGCCTCGCTAATTTGCTGAGGGTGGGTTTGAACTCGTGATCCTCCTGCCTCAGCTTCCTGAGGTGCTGGAATTGCAGGTGTGCACCACTGTACTCAGCATAATGTTTCCATTTTTTAAAAAGTGCATCAGGATGTAAAGACACTAACAAGCAATCCCCTAATCCTTATCATTTTTGCTAATCTTTTATAGATGTCTGTACACAATTCAATACCTCTTTTGGTTTGGTTGGTTGTGTTTTTCTCTGTAAAGTTTTTTCTAAAGCACTCAACTTTCATAAAAAGCATTCTTCATTTTTACACCCCTATATCATCTATTTACAGGATATTTGTTTCAATTATGTAGCTCAACTGGCATAAACCAGCTTCAAGCATTCATAATGTTATGCAATATATTTTGTAGGAGGAATGGGAAGAATTCAATTAATTAGGAGAGTAAATAAAGAAGAGGTTAGATAAGAGATCTACTGCTGGACTGAGCACCTACTGTCAACCAAGTATCAATTTAGGGTGTTGGAGGTACACTGGAGAACAAGATAGACAAAGATTTTGGTGTCAGGGAGTGAGGGGAGAATAAACAAGTAAATATATAAGTAAACAAGACGTAGTTTTTAGATATTCTCAAGTACTTTTAAGGGAATAAGAAGAATGAAGTAGAAAATAACTAAGGGGTGGAGGTTACTCTGTATGAGATAAAGACCTCTCTGATCCATGATATATGAGCTACTATCTGAAAACTAAGGAGACAGGCACCTTAAATTCAGGATAGAGTATATTAGGTGGAGGAGTCATTCCTGTCCTGATGCAGGAATGAACTTAGTGTGTTCAATAAGGTAGGGAAATGGAGTATAGATGAAATGAGACCTGAGATGAAACAGTTTTTTGTTTTTTTTTTTGTTTTTTTAGTATTGAGAATTAAACTCAGGGACGCTTAACCACTGAGCCGCATCCCCAGCTTTGTATTTTATTTTTAATTTTGAGACAGGGTCTTGCTAAGTTGTTTAGGGCCTTGCTAAGTTGCTGAGGCTGGCCTTGAACTTGCAATCCTCCTGTCTCAGCTTCCTGAGCCACTGAGATTATAGTCATGTACCACTGTGCATGGCCAAACAGGGTTTTGTATACTTGTAATAAATTTTTATCTGGTCTCAAGTGTGATTTGAAATGAAGAGATTTAAACGTGGGATAACAAGATCAGATTCATATCTTTAAAAGATAGCTTTGGCTACTGTGTAGAGAAAGAATTGTAGGGGGTCAACAGGGGAAACTAAGGGACCAGCCAATGGACTTAGTCTGTTTGTGCTATAACAAAATATCACAGACTGAGTAATTTATAAAGAACAGAAGAAGTTAATTCTCCCAGGTTGGAGGCTGGGATATCCAAAATTAAGGCACTGGCAGATTTGTTGTCTGGCAAGGGCACAATCTCTTTCTAAGATGAGACTTTATCACTGCATCCTCCAGAGGGAAAGAAGGCTATGTCTTTGCATGCCAGAAGGGCAGAAGAGATGGAAAGGGATGAACTCTCTCCAGCAAGCCCTTCTCTGAGGGCATTCAGTCCCATTCATGAGGCTTGGGCCTCATGACTCAATCACTTAAAGGCCCCGCCTCTTAATAGTCTTGCACTGGGGATTAAGTTCCCAAATGAATTTTGGAGGGTACACAAGCATTTGAGCCATAGCAGAGGCTAATGCGGTAGCCTGGGTGAGAGACTGCAGTAACTTAGATTAAGTGCATGTAGCAGTTAATATAGGGAGAAAAGTGGAAATATGAAGTATATTTTGGAGAAGTATATATTTGAAGTATATATTTGAAGTATATATGAAGTATATATTTGGAGTCAGGCTTGAAAAGACTTGATAAATTCCAGTCCAAGGGGGCTGAAGGAACCAGGCTGATACCTTGTTCTGGGCCTGAATGTGTAGATGGTGATGAGATTTTTTTTTTGGTGGGGGGGGGTGGGTACTGGGGATTGAACCCAGGGTCGCTTAACCACTGAGCCACATCCGCAGCCCTATTTTGTATTTTATTTAGAGACAGGGTCTCACTGAGTTGCTTAGGGTCTCACTAACTTGCTGAGGCTGGCTTTGAACTTGCAGTCCTCCTGCCTCAGCCTCTGGAGCTGCTGGGATTACAGGAGTGTCCCACGGCACCTGGCCAACAATTTTTTGAAATATGAAAGAGTAGGGTGGGAGTATATTTTGGGAGCAAAAGTAAGTGTTCCCTATCGGTCACATCACATTTGCGATTCCATGACAGATATCCAAGGACATATTTTAAGAAGAAAGTAGGATACATGAGTGTAGAGCTCAAGGGGAGATGGTCAGATTGTGGATATAAATTTGGTAGTCATCAGCATATAGATAACGTTTAAGGTCATAGCATTGTATGAGATCATCTGGCCTGTAGTGAATCTAGAAAAGAGGACTAAGGACTTATTTTGGGATCCTCCAACATTTACAATTCAAGCAGAGAAAGGGAAAACAGCAGAAGAGAACTAGAATAAACAGTACGCAAGGAAGACTAAAACCAGAAATTTATTCTAATAAAGTGATTGGCCAAGGATGTGATAATATAAATGTACAAGTATACTCATCACAGTGTAGTTGTCCCTCGGTATCCCCAGGGAATTGATTGGACTCTTCTGCAGATGCGAACATCCACAGATGCTCAAGGTCCTTATATAAAATGGTGTAATATTTGCATAGAACCTATGCACATGCTCCATATGCTTAAATCATCTCTAGATTAGTTATCATACTTAATATAATGTAAATGCTATGTAACTCATTTTTTTTTCTTTTTTTTTGTGGTACTAGTATAACTCATTTTTGATACGGCATCATTTAGGGAATAATGACAAGAAAAAATCTGACCTGTTCAACCATCATAGACTAACTACATAGTATATATTAGCAACTACCTAACTTTTTTTCAGATATTTTCGATCCATAATTGGTTGAATATGTAAATAGGTTAAATCTGCAGATATAGAACACGTGGAAATGAAGTACTATCTTCTTTATTTTTGTGGTACTGGGGATGGAACCCAGGGCCTTGCACATGCTAGACAAATGCTCTACCACTGAGCCACATCCTTGGATTTTATTTATTTATTTATTTATTTATTTATTTATTTATTTCAATACTGGGGTTGAACTCAGGGGCACTCTACCTCTGATCTAAACCCACAGAACCCACTTTTTTTTTATTGTAAACAAATGGGATACATGTTGTTTCTGTTTGTACATGGCGTAAAGGCATACCATTTGTGTAATCATAAATTTACATAGGGTAATGTTGTTTGATTCATTCTGTTATTTTTTCCCGTCCCTCCCACCCCTCCCACCCCTCTTTTCCCTCTATACAGTCCTTCCTTCCTCCATTCTTGCCCCCCTCCCTAACCCCAACTCTAACCCTAACACTAACCCCTCCCACCCCCCATTATGTGTCATCATCCACTTATTAGCGATATCATTCTTCCTTTGTTTTTTTGAGATTGGCTTATCTCACTTAGCATGATATTCTCCAATTTCATCCATTTGCCTGCAAATGCCATAATTTTATCATTCTTTATGGCTGAGTAATATTCCATTGTATATATATACCACAGTTTCTTTATCCATTCATCAATTGAAGGGCATCTAGGTTGGTTCCACAATCTGGCTATTGTGAACTGAGCAGCTGTGAACATTGATGTGGCTGTATCTCTGTAATATGCTGATTTTAAGTCCTTTGGGTATAGGCTAAGGAGTGGGATAGCTGGGTCAAATGGTGGTTCCATTCCAAGTTTTCTAAGGACTCTCCACACTGCTTTCCAGAGTGGCTGCACTAATTTGCAACCCCACCAGCAATGTATGAGTGTACCTTTTTCCCCACATCCTCGCCAACACCTGTTGTTGCTTGTATTCTTGATAATCACCATTCTAATTGGGGTGAGATGGAATCTTAGGGTGGTTTTGATTTGCATTTCTTTTATTACTAGAGATGTTCAACATTTTTCCATATGTTTGTTGATTGCTTGTAGATCTTCTTCTGTGAAGTGTCTGTTCATTTCCTTAGCCCATTTGTCGATTGGATTATTTGCATTCTTGGTGTAGATTTTTTTGAGTTCTTTATAGATTCTGGAGATTAGTGCTCTATCTGAAGTATGAGTGGCAAAGATATTCTCCCACTCTGTAGGCTCTTTCTTCGCATTGCTGGTAGTTTCCTTTGCTGAGAGAAAGCTTTTTAGTTTGAATCTATCCCAGTTATTGATTCTTGCTTTTATTTCTTGTGCTATGGGAGTCCTGTTGAGGAAGTCTGGTCCTAAGCCGACATGTTGAAGCTCTGGACCTACTTTTTCTTCTATAAGATGCAAGGTCTCTGGTCTGATTCCGAGGTCCTTGATCCATTTTGAGTTTAGTTTTGTGCAGGGTGAGAGATAGGGGTTTAATTTCATTCTGTTGCATATGGTTTTCCAGTTTTCCCAGCACCATTTATTGAAGAGGCTATCTTTTCTCCATTGCATATTTTTGGCCCCTTTGTCTAGTATGAGAAAATTGTATTTATTTGGGTTTGTGTCCGTGTCCTCTATTCTGTACCATTGATCCACCTGTCTATTTTGGTACCAATACCATGCTGTTTTTGTATTTGAATCAGAGTCTCTCTAAGTTGCAGATGGTGTCCTCACACTTGTGATTCTCCTGCTTTTGCCTTCTGTGTTGCTGGGAATACAGGTGTATACCACTGTGCCTGGCCCAAGCTCTTTTTTCAAATTTATTTTGAGACAGAATTTCACTAAGTTGTCAAGGTTGGTCTCAAACCTGGAATCCTTTCACCTCTACCTCCAGTGTAGCTGGGATTAGAGGTATGTACCACCACACTGGGCTGTGGGGTTTTTTTTTTTTTTTGGCCTAAATGTGATAAAAATTTATTTCTCATTCAGCCCAAACAATAGGTAGCTTTCTTCAAAGAGGTTAATGATAAACACTGAAGGAGATGGAATCACTAATCACCCTGATTTGATCCTTACACATTGTATATGTGAATCAAATTATCAAACTGTTTTGCATACATGTGTCAATTTAAAACGTTAAAGAATATTAGAAAAAAAGTTGTTCAGAGACCTATGGTCCTACCATCTTTTTTTATTTGTTCTTTTTAGTTATACATGACAGTAGAGTGTATTTTGACATATCATACATACATGGAGTATAGCTTCCCATTCTTGTGGTTGTACAAGATGTGGAGTTTCACTGGTTGTATAGTCACATATGAACACAGGAAAGTTATGTCCAATTCGTTCTACTGTCTTTCCCATTCCCATCCTTCCCCCCCATTTTCCCTTGTCCAATCCAGTGAACCTCTACTACCCCACTCCTGCTATTGTATGTTAGCATCCACATGTCAGAGAGAACATTCACTTTTGTTGTTTTTTTTTTGGATTGGCCTATTTTACTTAGCATGATTGCCTCCATTTCCATCTATTTACCAGAAAATGCCATAATTTCATTCTTCTTCATGGCTGAGTAATATTCTATTGTGTGTATGTACCACTATATTTTTTATAATGGTGAAAATTAGAAATAACTGTCTACAGGGAGGTGATTAGATAAACCATGGTACATATAAACTGCAGAACATATTATGCAGACATTACAATTATAATTAAGTCAAATGTTTTTGAATATATAAAGAATTTCACAATACATTGTTACATGAAAGAGCAGTTTCAAAATAGCATATGTAATAATGAGCCCACTAATGTCAAATTATATGCTTGTATGTGTTTGTGTATATATGTAAATAGTCACGAGGGTAAGAGTTTGGTTTTCCTACTTTGTTTATCGATATATCCTTTGAATCTAAAACAGAGTTTTGTACCTAGCGGGCACTAATAACTATTTTTGAAGGAATGGATGAATGAATATATGACTAACCAAAATGTTAAGAGTAAATATCTACCTGGGCATGGTGGTGCATGCCTGTAATCCTAGCAGCTGAGGAGCCCGAGACAGGAGGATTGCAAGTTCAAAGCCAGCCTCAGCAACTTAGGTAGGCCCTAAGTAATTCAGTCAGACACTGTCTCTAAACAAAACACAAAAAAAGGGCTGGGGATGTGGCTCAGTGGTTAAGTGCTCCTGAGTTCAATTCCTGGTACCAAAAAGAAAAAAAAAAGAGTAATTATCTCTGGGTTTTGTGATTTGGAGTATTTGATTTTCCTTTCTTTTGTATTTTGTTTGATTTTTTTACTTCATTTTTATCAGGAAGAAGTTTAATTTTGGAACACTCTCACCTCTGTCAACTTACCTATATCTTTCCACCCAGTACCCCTATTTGGCCAAATCCAGAGCAAACCAATTGCTTTGCCATTGTAAATCCATATTTGGGCAAGAAGATCAAAATGATAGCAGAGAGAGATGTTGGTTCTTGGAGAGCTGGAGGCAGGAAAAGTGAAGCAGGAGGTAAAGGCCTACAGGAGCTGTGAAAAAGACAGACCTGGGCCTTGGAAGAAAGGAGTTGAACTGGGTTTTTCAAAGCATAGCACAGAAATTAAGAGCTCCTTGCAAAACCTAACCTGCAGGGAGAGGAGCCTGTGGAAGCCAGAGAATGTGGTGAGTTCTGCCATCTAAATTCTTGACTCGCAATTGTGAAATAGATACAGGGGTTAATAAAGGAGCCATGTTATAACTCAAAGATCGTGCTGTCTGGCATAGAAATGCCTTATTTCCTTTGGTGGTGTCAGTGGAAAATAGAGGCAGGCTTCCTTGGAAGAAGTCTTTGGTTTTCTGTTTTTTTCCGAAGCTCTAACAATAACAAGTTGGACTATGTTCTTTGAGCGACTGATTGCACATTCTTTGGGATTCCATAATTGTGTTTGTCCAATCACTGCCTAGTCTCCTTTTTGTTCCTCCACATTACACTGCCATTCCCCATCATCAGAAATTACCTAGATTTCTCCAGCATGGAGGGCTAATTGCTTGTGAGCATTTCTCCTTTACTGTATTTTGCTAAGTGAGTGCTCATTTCTTTCTTGGCCTCGAGTTACAAAACTTTCTTCTGTTGCCCGAGTCTTAGAAAGCACAGGCTCTAAGAAAAGGTGGTAGTAGAGAGAGGGTTGTCAGACAATATATGGGACAGTCAGTTAAATCTAAATTTCAAATAACTGATAATTTTTAGTATAAGTATATTCCAAATATTGTAGGGGTCCCACTTATGCCAAAAAATTGGTAGCTGTTTATCTGAAATCCAAATTTCTCCCAACATCTCTCTCTCTCTCTCTCCATCTGGCAACCTTTGGTAGAAAAAAAAAAAACTCCATCTTGTGATACACACGTTTTTCTCAGGACTTTTCATCCAATATTTACCAGATGTTTCTTAGATGGACTTTCGGTTTACAAAAGGGGAAAAAAATAACTAACTGATTAAATCAAGATTAGACAGCAAATCAGTGCTAGGACTGCAAATTTTAGTTTTCAAGTTCTCCAACACATGATCTAATTCAGTGATCTTTTTATCAGTAATTTATTGGCTGGAAGAAAATAGGATTAGGATGATCACAAAAGCATATATTTCCATGAAAAGTAAATTTTAAAATTTAAAAATAAGTGTAAAGGTAGTGACTACTAAGGTTTTACTTTTCCTTCGACCATGGACATGACCATCTCCAGAGCCTTTAGTTTCACTAACAGCTTTTCATCTGTAGGGTCTCAATGGCAGAGGGTCTGTTGCTGATTTTCAGGTTTTTTCATTACATGTTACAAAAGTAATGCATTTAAAGGCAAAATGGAAGAGGGATTTGATGCCTCCTCCTAACACACATCCAAGTAAAGGAATCCAAAAGAATTATTAAATGTAAATGAAAAGATGATCGATCTGGCCTCTATTAAATCATCACATTTAACTTGATCTTGAAAGTTGAAGAAGTCTCTATCACCTTCATCTTGCATTGGTACCTTGCCATTCCATACAATTTACTCTCTACTTTTCCTGGGCTTGACTCCAAGAGTACAAAACATATTTTTATAATTTGATTCAGAGCCACAGTGTAACTGCTCCAGGTCAGTGTTGTACCCTATCAGATCGGAGAACAGAAGTTCTTACCGAAATTTTAAAAGAACGAGGTCAAGAGGTACAACTTGACTTTCAAAGCATCCTCAGGACATATGTATAACTAGGATGATTTTTAAATTGAGGAATTGTGATCATTCTCTATTAGGGCAAAACAAATATGTCCAGTCAGTCTGTTATTTGACATTTATAATTAACAATCTCACATTTGGTCAATTCCTTAACCATGTGCTAATAAAAATGATATAAATAGTTTAGTAACTCACCCCATCTACTAAAATGCAAGTAACCCAAGATGCCTTGGTTATGTTATTCTCATCTCATTTTATCACCAGGGGCTTGATTCTTTTTAGTTAGTGTATGTGTTGCCAGTTGATACCTGCCTAAATATTTCCTTCATATTCAGAACACTAGTTACTTTTTCATGCTTCAAATATTTCCAACTAATTCTAGAAATACGAGAGGTACGCCAGAAATGCTGACAGCTGGAGCTTAGACCCAAAATAGCCATGCCTGCTTGAGCAGACACATTGGGCAAACAGAACCAGGAGTTTGAAGGTGACAGCTGAACAGGCATCAATAAGAAGTTGCCAGGTGCTCAGTTGATCCAGCTTGGGTAGGAACAGACAGATTCCATTTCTAGAAATAGCACAGAGGATGCCAACGAGTCATGGGACATACGCTGTGACATAAATCTTTCCATTTTCTAGAGAGAGCTTGGGGGTCTCTCAGGAACCTTAAACTTGCTTCAGAAATGAACATGTCTAATAAATAATCTTCAATGTGAACTTGTTGCACCCTTATTGTTCTTAAGTCACTTTGCTAGGTGCTGTGGAGGCATACAAATAAGTTTAAGACACAGGTTCTACTCCAAGCTTTCATACCAGTTAGGGAAATAAGACAAGTATGGTAATGTCTTACACAGTTAGGTTCCTCATGACAAAAAATCATTTATAGAAAAAATGCCCCTCAAAATTCTTTTGAAAGGTGCTATACTGGAGACAGAACACCATTTTTTGATAAGTTAAACACAGGTATTTTTTTCCTCCAACATTATACCAGATCATTGTTTCTTTGGTTGAGAACCAAGCCTATTGGCTTGCATTAGGAGCGAGGTTGAATTTAAAAAGGACATAAATTTAAGCATGAGAATCATGTGATGAGAGGCCCACAGGAACTGACATCATCCGAATGAACAGCAGTTTCACACTGTCCAGCTCAAAAGTTCAGGGCAGCCAGGCTTGGTGGTGCACACCTATAATCCCAGCGGCTCAGGAGGCTGAAGCAGGAGGATCTCAAGTTCAAAACAAACCTCAGCAATGGCGACGTGCTAAGAACTCAGTGAGACCCTGTCTCTAAATAAAATACAAAATAGGGCTGGGGATGTGGCTCAGTGGTCGAGTGCCCCTGAGTTCAATCCCCAGTAACCTGCCAAAGAAAAATTCAGGGCAAAGCTTGGTGAGTGGAACAGCAGATAGAATTGCTCACATGATTTTCTTTAATGTAGAAAATATCTTTTTAAAAAATTTGTTCTAATTAGTTATACATGACCACACGATTTTCAATTGCCTCCCCTTCCCTCCCCTCATTTCCCTCCTTTTCTCTCCCCTTCTACCATTCCTCCTCCTCCTCTTCTCCGTCTTCATTTTCTTCTTCTTCTCCCACACTCTTCTGTCCCTTTTCCTCTTTCCATATATAGATCTGGATATCTCTACATAGGCCCATTCATATATCCATACAGCATCTCCATAACCACATAGCAAGATATGAGAGGCCATGCAAAGGGGAGGACCACCACTTACTGATTGTATGATCTTGGCCAAGTGAACCCCTCCAAACTTCCAAACATCATCTGTAAAATGAGAATGATAGTTCCTTACAGGATTGTCCTGTGGATCAACTGTAAAGATGCTTGCAAAACACTTAGCCTAGTGCTGGTAACATAAAAGTCTCAATCACTGTTAACTATTGAACTTTTCGTGTACATGGTTCTTGGGATCAAACCCAGGTCCTCATGCATACTTAGGCAAGCACTCTACACTGAGCCCCAGCCCGGTGTCTAACTATTATAGCAAGTGGTTTCTATGTGGTGTACCAAATGAGTGAGGACACCTTATGTGTTGTAGAAATTTAAGGGAAGGAAATGCACATAACTGGATGCGTCTTGGCAGGGTGGGTGAAGTGACATTTGAACTTGGAGAGAAATAGATAACCCTGGAGAGCTGCAGGGAGGATGGGAGTGAAGGGGGAAGTGCAGAGAAATCCAAGGCAGGGACAGATGAGTAGGGAATGTCAAGAGACCGGAAGCACATGGGGTGAGCAGAGAATCCTGTGTAGGGGAACATTAGGGATGGTGTTGGAAGGGGAACATGGGGCTGTGCAATTAAAGGCCTTGAAAGGCAGGGCTGTGACGTCGAAGCAGGAAGGAATTGTTTGAGATTTTTACATTCAAGAGTGATAGGATCATAAAACTTGCCTAAATATACTTTCCAAATTCAGTTCACCTGTCACGGTCCAGCTCATAGCCACTTCCTACTGCAAACCTTTCTGGACCACTTCCCCTTCTTGAATCTCATTTTTCCTTTTCCATACTGTTGACACTGATTGCTGCCCCCCATAATTCTGCTTTTAACCTACTTCTTGGTCTTGAGAACTACGTTTTCTCCACATATATTTGGGAGAGACAAAAAAAGATCTTTTTCTTGCAAGTCAGGGCCCTGCCTTTTGCTGCCTCTGTCCTCCATACACGGAGTCTGAAGGAATAATTTGTGAGTTAACTCAGTGATTAATTATGGATGTGCCTAGCTGGAGCACCAAAAATGAAGTAACTGCCCCACATGGCACGTTCTGGCTCTATGAAGAAAGTGAAACAAAAGTAGATGGTCTTCCATGTCACAGGCTCATTCCTGAAGCGCCAGAAGTCCAGCCTTTTGAACATTTTCCTGAATGTCTTTGCCTAAGTTAGCTGAGGACCTGCCAAACCAAACAAAGGCTGGCTGGCGGGGCTAACTGGTGTAATGGCTGGAAGGAATGGAGGGCTGGCCAGGAAGAGATGCCCCAAATGTGTTCCTGGGAGGGGAGACTAGCTTCCTCACAGCCCAGAGAAGGAAGATAAATGGCCTCTATCTTCAATCTCAGCTATTCAAGAAACATGCTGAACTGAAATCAGCAGTCCCAGGGGGAAAAAGACAATCTTTGCAGAGGCAATGTTTTTATTGGTACATTATAAAGAGACATAATAGTGGGATTCATTATGCCATATTTGTACATGCATATAACATAATTTGATCAATCTCATTCCCTGTTCCCTTCCCTCCTCCCTCCCCCGATCTGCTTTCTCTAATCTGAGGTTGAGCCTAGAAGTCAAACTTTGAAGGGACTGGGAGGGAGAACCTAGGTATGAAATGAAAAGTGAGAGCTTGTATGTTCAAAATGATGTCACTGTTGACAGTTGAGAACCCTGCTACCTGCCACCCTCTCTGGGTCTCCAGAATGCTATCTGGATTCCCAATGAAAGTTTCACATATTTTTGGAGCTGTAAAATGACCCCTTCTTGGGCCTCTATCAGAATCCTATCCCTTAGCCCACCCATCTCACCTAGCTGTTAGGGAGAAAGTATTCTCATTTAACTAATGCACACTAAGGTGTAAGTGAAGTCATACATGAAGTAGCCCAGGTGTGTTTGCATTTCCAGAAGGGCCATCCTAAGGAACAGAATTCTAAACAGTCAATTTTCCAGAGTTATTTCAGGGCGTTGTGTGATGGGACAAGTCTCATTGGGCCAACTCAAATAGACCACATAGGTAACTGCCTCAGTCATGACTGATGCCATTCCTTTCTCTTGGAACATTCTGGTCTTTCCTGTTTCTCTCTCCAAATCCTACTTTTCCTTCAGGGCTCAGCTCAAACCTTACCCAAGAAGCCTGTCCAGAGCACACCTGGCTTGAATGCACACCCCACTCGGAAGTCATTGTGCCCCACTTGTTCCATCTGGATTAAGTTGGTTTCCTTGGACTGATCTTGAACACTGTGAGAGCAGAAATCATGTTTTAAACTTCTCGTCAATCTCCCACAGCTCCTGGCATGGGCTCATAGGAGGCATACAAGAAATTTTCATAGGAACAGCTATTGCTTTCCCGCATGTGTCTGATTTGAGTCACAGAGACCCTATAAGGTAGAGCACCATTACCCCTATTTCATAGAGGAACTTCTGAAGAAAAAACAGTGCCCCTAGGAAAAAATGATTTCAAGTCTTGTCTCCCCTCTATTTCTAGACTTTTTCAACTTATCAAGTCAGTATACTATTTTTGAGTTTGACATCTATTTTGTCACTGTACTGTTGGCAATATAAAAAAGACATAGACCTGAAGCCCTACCTTCAAGCCAACCATGGAACAGTGACCCACAAATCTGACTGATCCTCTGGAATATCTCAGGAGCTTGCTGACACACAGACTTCCAGGCCATCCCCAGAGATTCTGTCTCATTAGGTGTGGAATAGTGTCCAGGTATTTTCCCAAAGTCACCTGAAGATTTCTGATAATAATTCATGTTTGAAAGAAATTTGTGGTTCTTCATTCAAAGGATCTAGTCAGGTGTTTCCAGAAAAGTGGGAGGCATAGCACTAGTGGAGCTGGGGGCATTTATATATTGTTATATATTTATTCTGAGCATAGTAAAAGGCTTATAAAACTATAATTCTATAGATGTGATACTTTCTGTTATTATAATGTATTTAATGCTGGTACACGCTGGAACATGGATGAACCATGAGGACATTATGCTAAATGAAATAAGCCAGACACAAGAGGACAAACGCTGAATGATTCCACTCATATGAGGTACCTAGAGTAGTCAAATTCACACAGATTGACAGCAGAATGGTGGTTGCCAAGGGCTAGATAGATGGGGAAATGGGAAATTATGGATGATGGTGACAATTGCAATTGCACAATGTGAATATGCTTATACGGCTGGACTTAAAATGGGAAAATTTGTTTTATGTGTATATACACACAAAGACACACACACATGCATATATAACTCCATGATAAAAGATATATTTAAACAAGAAAGTGGAAAAAAGGTGGGGTTTTTTTGTTTGTTTTTTGGTACCAAGGATTGAACTCAAGGGTGCTTAACCACTGAGCCACATCCCCAGCCTTGTTTTTTTATTTTTAATTTTGAGACAGTGTCCTGCTAAGTTGCTCAGAGTCTCGCTAAGTTGCTGAGGCTAGCTTTCAACTTGTGATCCTCCTGCCTCAGCCTCCCAAGTTGCTGGAATTATAGGAGTTCACCACCACATCCCCAGTCCTTTTAAAAACATATTTTGTTTACAGATGTAGTCTCAGTAAGTTGCTCAGGGCCTCACCGCTAAGTTGCTGAGGCAGGTTTTGAACTTGCGATCCTCCTGTCTCAGCCTCCCGAGCTGCTGGGATTACAGGCATGTGCCACCATCCCTGGCTAACAAGCAGCTCTTGTAGAATTTTGAGCACAGAAGTGAGATACTTAAAGCAGATGTGTAGGAAGGTTAATCTGGTGGCGACCAAAAGGATGGATAGAATGAAAGCAGACTAGCGAGCAGACTTTTCTAGGAGTACAGCCATGGTGTGATAAGGAGCAGAACTGGGATGGTGGCGAAGAGAATCAGGAGACAGAGGCAAATCAAAGGGTAATTCAAAGTCAAGTGAAGGGCAGTACATCCAAAACTCAGTCATTATGAAAGGGCGGATGAAGGAAAGAGGAGAATCTAGGATGGCTCTAGGGCTTCTAGACCTGGGTGATGGGTCATGGTAGTGACCTCAACTGAAATGAAAATCATGGGGAGAGAAGATGGTTTGGGGTAAACATGAAACATTTGGTTTAGGGCACAAAGAATTGGAGGTTATAGTGGAACATTCAAATAGAGATCATTTCCAAGCAGCTGGAAATATGAGATTGGAGCTTGGGTTAGAGGTCAGAGGTCGTTAAAGTCTCATTTTAAATCTGGATACTTTACACAGAATGGTCTTCCAGTGACATTCTCATTTTTATTCAGTGTTAATTTAAAAGACATATTGTTTTCATAAAGAAATTATGGTGTAAGACTTTGAGCGCAAGAGAGCAAGCATTTGAGTAAGTGCCTTCAAAGCCAGAAAACATCAAGGAAAGGGTGGCAATGGCCCAAGTGAGTAATTATAAATTTTCTCCTCTGGAAATAAAAGAGAGTAAAACCATGGTGTAATTTCCAGTTGTTTTTTTCTTGGAACTCGAATGCATAGAAGGATTTAGTGTCCTTGTCACCCAATGCAACCTTTCAAAGAACTGCTGGATGAGTATTTAGTAATGAACCTTTGGCAACACCTTGTATGGAATCCAGCTTCTCTGCAATTAATGCAGTGTGGCAGCTGCCTGAATGACTCATATCAGGATATCACGTAACACCACATAATTTCACAAAGTCAGAAAGGGAGGTTTGGGACTATTCACTGTCTCGGTCTGTTACATAGTCACTCAGTGAACGAAAGGCTATACCCCCTTAAGCATGACTGACAAAACTTTTGGACTTGATAATGCCAACAATTTCATCTCAGATTTCTGTGCCAAATGGTTAGAAACTGTCCGAGTTGGGGAGAACATCAGGTTCAGCAGAGGTTCCCCTGTGCTCTTAGAGCAAGAGGGAGAATGGTTTGCTCCGGAAACATTCACAGAGGGAAGGATTAGGGGGACTCTGCTTCTAAACCTAATTCCCAGTCAGGGCTGGGAAACAGTGAAGTTTCTCTCTAGCCCATCCGCCTCTTTTCCTGTCTTCTTTCTTCTCACAATAACAGTCTACATATTTACCTCCAAGTTCCCAGAGTTGTCACACAGTGCTAGGATCCCACTGTGAGGCCTCACTAAAATGAATAACTACTGTGAACTGAAATCAACCTAGCACCCCATGTTGTTAGGTGTTTTTTTATATATGCTATCACCTTTAGTCCTAAAACAAATTTATGAGGTAAATACTATCTTCCCCTTCATTGTACAAGTTAGGAAACAAAGGCTTCAGAAGGTTAAGTCAATTCTACTGACGCACAAACCTGAATCCAGTGCCCTTTCCACTGTATCACCCTTTGCCACAGTGATAGGAAATGGCTGTTATCTGGCCAGTCAGAGCATCCAGAGCCACCCTAACAACCAACATTTTCACATAATTTTTAAGAAGCAATGAGCTTCTTAAAAACTCTTAAATCTTCCCCCTCAGGCAGACTCCACTGATGATCTAAAAGGAAACTGGAAGACCTTTTCTACCCTTGACATGGGTAAAGGGAGAGTTTTGTTTTGAGAAGTTCATAGTCATTCGTTTTTTAAAAATTCAAAAAAAATTCAGTTGTAGATGGACATAAAACCTTTATCTATCTATCTATCTATCTAGATATCTATTTTTTTTGTGGTGCTGAGGATTGAACCCAGCATCTCACTCATGCCAGGCAAGCACTTTACCACTGAGCTATGACCCTAGACCATATAGTCACTCTCTCTATGCTTTCAAGTTAGAGAACTGTCACACACATTTTCCTTGGGCATTTAATGATTTTTTGTATTTGGACTTTGATGCTATCTAACCCCTGCCATGACTGGTTTGTGACAGAGTCCTGATACCAACATCCCTTTCACGATCCCTTTCTACTAATAATTACATCATTGGACATAAGAGTGGTACAAGATTTAAGGGGCAATAATTTGTGCTTACCCCTGTCAAATTTCAAGTCCCCTGAAAGGGTATACTATCATTTTTCTTGGAGTATCACCTCATGCCTAATTGCCAATTAGTTCATCCCAGTGATTTTTTTTGGGGGGGGGAGGGGAATCGAGATTTGAACCCAGGGTTGCCTGACCACTGAACCACATCCCCAGTCCTTTATTTATTTTTCATTTAGAGACAGGGTCTCACTGAGTTGCTTAAGGCCTTGCTAAGTTGCTGAGGCTGGCTTTGAACTTGTGATTCTCTTGCCTCAGCCTCCTGGGCTGCTGGGATTACAGGGATTTCAGGTGAAGGCTGAAAACCATGATTCTTGGTTCCACAGGAAGAAGAAAAGGGATAAGAGCCAAGCTACAACTTGGGCTCTGGAAGGAGGCACCCAAGAGAAGCCCGGCTCTTTTCCAAATTCATCAAGGGTCATTGTTGGCCCTCAGCACATGGCTGTCTCTATAGCTGACTAATGGAATGCCTAAACCAAGACTCGTTGTCTTCTGCCTGTGATTCACAAGTGGTTGAAGTAGAGTCTTTTAAAAATGATAATAATACAAGTTCTATCCTACCCTGAGGAAGTTTACCATGGCCAACCCGCCCTGAGTGAGGCTGAGTTTCAAGGTACTTATCCAGCAGTAAACAGAGATCAGACCTAGTACCTCATACTCTCTCACGTAGTCCTCATGGTGCCAAACAAGATGGCTGGCTGACATGAAGCGGGTGTCTAGCCAGGAAAAAGAATATTTTCTTTTTTATTTACTTTTTGATAAAACTAATCAGCCCATATAAGAGTAAAAGCAGTAATTCTGCTCTCCTTGGTATACCCTGGTTTTGTTATTTTATGCTGGAAAAGATACTATTGGCTGTCTCCAAACCATAGAACACCAGAGCTGGGAAGGAACTCTAACCTCATTTAGTCCCACCCTTAGTTTCATAGATGGGGGACAGAGAGGCCCAGAGAAGGAATGGATTTGCTCAAGGTTATGCAGTGACTTAATTGTGGGCTAGATCCCGGATGTCCTAATTCCCAGATGAGCCCTCTTCCACACCACCACATTGTAACCTCATCAACAGCAGACCTCTAATTAAGGGCCTCTTGGGTTATATACATTTCAGGTTCCAAAGTATTGTTCTCACTGGCTTTACAGACTCATTTGGTAATCCAAAGCTCTTTGGATAGTGCCTAAGTGTCATCCTGGATCATTCTCCCCAGATCAGCTGCAATCCAGGCCAGGATGGGACATTGCCACAAAATCAGTCTTCCCTGGCCTCTGCCGTATGAGTAAAGGAAAATGAATGTCTCTGTCTTCTGTCTGGGGCTCTCAGATTGCTAAACAGATGTCTGTCTCAAAATGTCTCCTTAGATTCTGGGCAGGGAAGCATATCAGTTTCAAGCCATGATAAGTGCACATAAGCATTTAGAATGCAAAAGAGCTGTTGCCTAGCTCCCTCTCCCTCATAGAACCAAATGTACAAAACACTGATTTTTCTTTTTCAAAGTAGATGTATATAGAGTCCCTGACTTGAAATAGTCTTGTGTTTGTTTTGTTTGGTACCTGGGATTAAACCCAGGGACACTCAACCACTGAGCCACATCCCCAACCCTATTCTGTATTTTATTTAGAGTCAGGGTCTCACTGAGTTGCTTAGCACTTCGCTTTGCTGAGGTTGGCTTTGAACTCATGATCCTCCTGCCTCAGCCTCCCAAGCCACTGGGATTACAGGTGTGTGCCACTGCGCCCAACTTTTGTGTGTGTGTGTGTGTGTGTGTGTGTGTGTGTATTTATAACCCAAGTCACAGTACTCACGGAAGACCACACCTATTCTTCCACAGGCATTAGACTCCAGACACAGATTATTCCATTCATATGAAATAACCAACGTTTCCCCAGTATTCACCAAAGAGTGACACCATTTTGTCCAGCTTGTTGTACTCCATATATTTACACGCTTCACCGCCTCTTGCCCATCACCTGTGGCCCAGGGTGGGTGCTATTTTGGGAGCTAACCCAAGCAGAAGGACAGTGGCACTGGGCTGAGGAATTTGAGAAGGGCTTCCTATGTATCTGGTGCTAGGCTCAGCTCCCATTTCACATTAAGCTTCTGCACAGTAAAAGTAACAGTCTGGTGTTGCCACCTAATGCTGCAGATGTCTCATTCCTGCTGGATCCACTTTCAACAACTCAAATATAGCAGGGGATACAAGTCAAAGCATGTTCCTCAGGAAGTGCACATGACATGCAGCCACTCACTCAGCAGGGACAAAGGTACTCCTCTGTACAGGCTGACAGCTGCTCTGTTGAGGCCCTCTGAAGGGGCTAGGCAGCCTTCCAAGATAGGGAAAAGCTCTTTATTCTCCACCATCACCTTTTGCCATCAATAGAGAAACTTGGGGCAAGTCTGTCCTTCTGGAGTGTAGTCCAAGTCGCATAAGGCCCTGTATATTCTCCGCAGGATTTGATATCTATGCTGCTAGCACCGGCTTTGGGCAAGGCTGAACTTGGTGACCATCTATACATTTTTATGTAAGGGTTACCCAATAGGGCTCTAATGATCTCCTTCCCAGCCATTATGCTGTCAAAAATTCCAGACCTGATATGTCACTCACAGAGATTGCCATTTCCATCATTTCCTTCTGAGGGAAACTACGTGGCCCACAGTCCCAAGATGAATAAAATGGCCTCAAACTAGTCTGTGACTTCTGAGGTCACAGATGAGCACCTGATTCAAGCACAGCCAATCCATCAGCTGATGGATGACCTTTGTATAAAATGACCTAAGTAAGAAAGACCATATTTTATAAGGCATTGGGAAGTAACTAGAACATAGAACCTGTCTTCTTAGGATGCAAATGGAAAATACAGAGATTTTTCAGTTTGTTGGAAGAAGAAGTATAAATGAAAAGACACTAAGCCAAAGCAGAGACCAGTGAGGGTGTTTTATTTATTTTATTCATTTTAATTGCTCTTTTTAGTTATCCATGACAGTAGAGCGTATTTTAACATATCACACATACATGGAGTATAACTTCCCTTTCTTGTGGTTGTACAGGATGTGGAGTTACACTGGTTGTGTGTTCGTACATAAACATAGGAAAGTGATGTCCCATTCATTCTACTCTTTCTATTCCCATCCCCCTCCCCTCCCTTCATTCCCCTTTGTTTACTTCAGTGAACTTCTATTCTTCCAAGGGTGTTTTTAAATGGCAGAGCACTTGATAACATTCTGGCTATTCAATGTTGACATTCAACCCCTGGAGCTCTCTTACTTAGCTCCTGTCCTGACTTTCTCCTAGAAGTTTTGGAGGGATAGTCATTTTTCTTCATGTAGTTGGGGTCAGGCTGTGCTGGTCCAAGGGAATCCTTCTGTTGAGACTGATGGGGAGAATTTTGAGCACCAACTGGGCTCCTTTCCCTTGGAACTTGACTTCAGCTATTGGTAAGCCTACCAATCTCTTACACATCGTTCAGAAGTCCTATCCTCATTCCTGTTCTCCCACCCCACCCCTCTGCCCAAGTATAGTCCAAGGTTGATCATCACTTGATCATCACTTGTGTTATTGGGGTCACAAGGAGATTTTACTTCCAGGTCTGAGTCAACATGATTGCAGATGCCCAGCTCAGTTTTCTGGTCTTCTGCACAGTACCCACACAAACTGACATGGGCACTCAGGAAGGTTGGGCACAAAGCCAGTGTTGACTTTATGGCAGCTCCAAAGGCAAAAGGCATTGCATGGAAGAGTATGCTCCCTCCAAGCCTTAGGCCACAACAGCTAGCACGCGTGTCTTTACAAGTGTTTCTCAAGCCGCATAAGCACTCCATTTGGGCTCACTGGTATGGATAGGACTCTGGAAGAATCTTATCCCCAACTTTACCAAAGGCCAGCTTCTTCATCTGTTTTCAATCTGAGCTGAATTAGCCAGAGAAAGACAACTGATACAAGACCACTGTTTGCAAACCTCCGGCAATCTGTAGCAGAAAAGATTTGTGATCTTTGTGTCATCACGTGGTAAGAGCTGACCAGAATCTTTTTCCAGCTTTTATTTTCCTTTAGTGAGCCCCTCTAAAACAATTTGTGAAATTTCTCTCTCTATTTTTGCTGTTCACAGTGGAGGGTGGGGGTAGAGATAGGTGTTATAGCTAACATCTCTAGAACTCTGAAGATGAAGGCCATGGAAGGTCTGGGATAATTCTAGGGCCCATGAGTCTAAGCCAAATTCCACTTTACTGTTCATCCCTTACCCCCAAAATCAACTGTCAACTTCAATCACGGTTAAAAAATGAAGTTTGAGGTTCTGTGCCCTATGGTTTTTCTTTGTGTACTGAGACTTCATAGAAAATTCAGGAGATGGAGTGAGGGATGAAGAAATCATTGAAATTAAGGCTGGGGAGATAGATCAGTTGGTAGAGTGCTTGCCTTGCAAGCACAAGGCCCTGGGTTCAATCCCCAGCACCGCAAAAAAAAAAAAAAGAAAAGAAATCATTGAAATTTAGCAAATAAATCACACAAAGTAATAGTGCACATAGCCCAGTATCACTACCACTTGCAACTGGACAAGGATGAAATGATATCTTGGTTTAATAATCAAAGAGTTCATCTGCTCTTTTTAACTGCTCTTACTGTCTGAGATTGGCTTTAATGTGACATTTCACCTAGGCCATCTGACTAACTTACATCTTCTAGTCTAGAGTCAGTAAGGAGGCACTTGAGTCACTATAGAGAGACCAGGATCCAGTAACCCTGAACAAGAGAGGAGATACCTTTAGGTCAAAGGGCTCTTCCCTACCCTCCACATTTGACCTCTCTAACTCACTCAAGCTTGCTTGTCTCCCCAATAGCCTGAGCTCCATACCACTTCCGACTCCCCTACAAAGAGCATTACTTGCCAAAGGCCCTCCTTTCCAAAGTACCTATCATCAGATAAATTAAATCAGATTGACTTGCATTTGCATAGAACCTCTGAGTCAGAAAGGCCTTAAAAATCACCTTGCCCAGAATTCCAAAAATAAATACACAAGGAATCACAGAATTAGAAGATCATCATTTTGCAACCAACATCTTAATAATTAATTTAGACAATGATCATTAATATGTGCTGAAACCATGGGGTACAAAGGCTGTGCAGGTTTGATTTCTTGGAAATAGTGGTATCTGCCCAATTTCTCCACTGTGAAAGCATCTTTTCCCCCTTGAAATTACAGACCTACCAATAATAATAAATAAGCCAATAATGGAGCAAACTTATGTAATATGCTTTCTGATATGGTCCAATGGTGAGGACACAATCATTTCTGAGCTATTTTGAAATAAAATGCTGGAGAGAAAAGCATCTTGTCACCCAAAGTGGGAAAGAGATCAAACAAGGTAAAGTAACTGGGCTTTTTTTTCCATTTTTTTTATTGATTTTTTTAGATGACAGTGGAGTGTATTTTGACATATCATACATACATGGAGTATAACTTCCTATTCTTGTGGTTGTACATGATGTGGAGTTTCACTCCTGGTATACTCACCTATGAACATG
This sequence comes from Sciurus carolinensis, assembly GCF_902686445.1. NCBI lineage: Eukaryota > Metazoa > Chordata > Mammalia > Rodentia > Sciuridae > Sciurus > Sciurus carolinensis. The sequence continues at coordinate 113,414,089 of NC_062232.1, read as the reverse complement.
GGAAAGTTATGTCTGATTCATTCCACTGTCTTTCCTATTCCCATCCTCCTCCCTTCCCTTCACTTCCCTCTATATAGTCCAAAATACCTCTATTCTTCCCCCACTTTATTGTGAATTAGCATCCACATATCAGAGAAACCATTCAGCCTTTGGTTTTTCTGGATTGGCTTATTTAGCATAGCAAAATATTCTCCAGTTCCATTCATTTACCAGCAAATGCCATAATTTCATTCTTCTTTAAGGCTGGGTAATATTCCATTGTGTATATACACCACATTTTCTTTGTCTGTTCATCTGTTGAAGGGCACCTAGGTTGGTTCCACAGTTTAGCTATTGTGAATTGAGCTGCTATGAACATTGATGTGGCTGCGTCACTATAGTATGCTGATTTTAAGTCCCTTGAGTATAAACCTAGGAGTGGGATTGCTGGGTGAAATGGTGTTTCCATTCCAAGTTTTATGAAGACCCTTCATACTGCTTTGCATAGTGACTGCACCAATTTGCAGTCCCAACAGCAATGTATGAGTGTACCTTTCCCCACATCCTCACCAACATTATTATTACTTGTATTCTTGATTGTTGCCATTCTGACTGTAGTGAAATGAAATCTCAGTGTAGTTTTAATTTGAATTTCTCTGATAGAGATGCAACTGGGTTTAAATAATAGATTTCTTGGTGCACAATCATTGTTCTTGATGATGATGGTACCTTCGTTTTTATTTAATCAGTACTTTCTGAATTCATACTATGGCTAGGCATGTTGGTTGGCACTCAGTAGTTATAAGTGAATAGAACAAAAGATCTAGTTCATGGGGCTTATATTATTCATTTATGTTTATATTGTTGCCTTTTTCATCACTATCCTCATCCTTGGCATTTCATTCTATTTGCTTTCTCTTAAATTTGCAGTTTTTTGCAGAAAGAGTCCTAAATAGATATATTTAGGACTAGCACAGCAGAGGTGCTTGGTAAATAGTTGCTGAATTAATGAATGTGTGTCTGTGTGTGTATGAGAGAGAGAGACAGAGACAGAGACAGAGAGAAACAGAGACAGACATACAGAAGGAAAGAGATGACTGTGTACATCACCAGTCTGCATCCACACCTTAGCTCAATCTATTCCCCTGCTTGGAAGAGCATCTCACTTTTCTTTGATTATCCTTTAAGCAGCCTCATTTTCTCAATGATAGTTTCCCAAGAGAATCTCCTCTCAACAACTGAAGTGCTTACCACTCATTTGATTTTCATCACATACAATATTGTGACAGCTTGGGAACTGTAGTTTGATTATTTAACTCTGTTAATGGCTGCTGAAGAATTTGGGTAGATTCTTCCAAGGTAAAATAATTTTCAGTTTCCTAGGGGCTCTATGGAAACAATGGCACCCTAACAAAAGAGCAGCCAATGCAATTTTAGGCCCCAAGAAAAGAAAATGCCCTCCATCCCTTCTCTGATTAGGACCCTTGACATGTGAGAATCTTTCAGTCCTGGTGGCACAAGTGTGATCAGAACCTGCCTGTATGATTCCAGACAAGTCTTAGGCCCTCAACTTGGAGTGTGTTCACCTGTATAACAAAGGGGTTGACCTCTGGACACTGAGATCCTTTGTAGTTTTCTATCTGTTTGGCTTGATTCCTCCTGGCTTCAGGAAGGGAGGAAATAGCCAGGACGTTTGAGAAAGTACAGTGCCTTCTCAAATGGCGGTCAGCACCACCATGTCTGCCCTGCTCTAATTAAAAGTGCAGTACACAGACACTTGGATTTTGGCTTTAATTAAGGAAGCCGAAGGAGAAGTCTAGGATTACAGCAAATGTCCCACACATAGAACTGATTTTCCAAACTCTGAGTTGAGTACTTTTCTCAAGAGGCAAGTGCCGCAGGGATGGGGAAAGGAAGATGTTTTCTTTTTTTAGAATACTTGCTTGTGCAGAAATCATTCCAGAGACAAAGAAATGGCCAGCATTTCAGGCAGGACCCTCTACTCTTCCCACCCCCACCCTTCCTCTGTGCAACAGCTCCAGGGCACATTGACATGTGATATGAGAGCCAGTGAGATGGAATAGCTAAACCAGTGTGTTGTAGCATCTGCCACACTTGGGGCTTGACCCCAGCTCTGTCATTCACTGGTTGCATCACTTTAGGCAAATTACCTTAACTTATGATCCTTAGTTCCTTTTTGTAAGAGGGAATACAGTCATATGCCACACAACGAAAGACCATGTATGACGTTGGTCCCATATGATTGTAATTGAGCTGAAAATGTCCTATTGCTTAGTGACATCATAGCCATCGTTAATTGTAGCACAACATACTCATTACTCATGTATTCATGGTGATGCTGGTGTAAACAAACCTACTGCACTCCCAGTCACATAAAAATTTAACACACATAATTACGTACAGTACATAATACCTGAGAATGATAATAAATGATTATGTTACTGATTTATGTACTTACAGTAGGATACTTTTTTAACTTTGGTTGTTCTCGTTGACTAATATATAATTGCTTATATTCAGGGCACTATTTCAGTACAAGTACGTGATGTGTATTGACTAAATCAGGGTAATTTGCCTTTTAATATCCTTAGACATTTGTTTATGTTTGGTGTCTTCAAGTTGCTGTCTTCTAATTCCCTTATAATAGGTTATTGTGAACTCTAGTCACTTCACTGTGCTGTAGAACACTAGAACCTATTCTTCCTAGCTGTGTTTGGGTTCCCATTATCTAACCTTCTGTTCCCACTCCCCAACACTTCCCAGCCTCTAGTAATCACTATTCTCCTCTCTTCTACTTTGAGATCAACTGTTTTAGCTTTTACATATGAGAGAGAACAAGCAATATTTGTCTTTCTGTGCCTGGCTTATTTCACTTAACATAATGTCCTCTAGTTCCATTCATTTTGCTGCAAAAGACAGAATTCATTCTTTTTATGGATGAATAGTAATATGTATTACAATTTTATATACATATATATATTATATCACTTTCCTTTATCCATTCAATCATCAATGGACACTTAGGTTGATTCCATATCTTGGTTATTATAGATCATATCTTTCTACCTTTTATTGTTATTGTTATTTTATTATTTATTTATTTTTGGTACCAGGGAATGAATCAAGAGGCCCTTAACTACTAAGCCACATCTCCAGCCATTTTTTTGTATTTTATTTAGAGACGGGGTCTTGCTGAGTTGTTCAGGGCCTCACTCAGTTACTGAGATTGGCTTTGAACTTGCATATTCATACGTTTTGTGATTGCCAAATCTCTTGATTGCATCAAGAGGTCACATGCAGTGATTGACCTAGCACACTTTATAAAGTTTGCACAATGACAAAATTACCTAATTATGCATTTCACAGAATGTATGTGTATCATTAAATTACACTTAACTATAATAATGATCATAGGGTCACTGTGAGGATTAAATGAACAGGGCCTAGCACTTACTAGGCCCTCTCTCAATGTTACGAGGGGATGTCTAAATCATAATATTGGGATGAGAAAGTACCCATGTCCTTCTGGGGATTTAGAGTGATAATGTGTTTGAAATTTTCTAGAAAATTCAGCCTCTGCATAAAGAAGTGACTTGCACTCTGCTCTTTGTCCATGAGTCCTGCAAACTGCCCACTTGCCTGACCAAATGGGAATTGACCTCTCCTTGGGGGAAAGAACAGAGATATCATAGAATCTAAGGCTCAGTAAGAGTCTCCCCAACTTCACCTTCAGCTACCGAAAGACCCCGAAGCTCAGAAAAAAGAAGTTAATCATTCAAGGTCACACAGTAAATAGGTGGCAGACAGCTGGTTCCACCTCTTGATCTTTTCCGTGCTTCTTCTATAAATAAGAGTTGGGTTTGCAGTGCAAAACAGGTAAACAAAACAAAACCATAAATCTGGGAGGCTTAAAATAGTCCCTAAATACCAGGGTTTTTCAACCTCAGCATGACTGAGATTTAGGACCAGATAATGCTTTCTTGTGGGGCTTCCCAGAACCCCTACATTGCATTGTGAGATGTTTAGCGGTGTCCCTGCCCCCTACCCACTAGAAGCCAGTAGCATCCTCCCCCAATTGTGATGACCAAAAACTGTCTTCAGACTTTGCCAAATGTTCTCAATAGAGATAAGATGGGGTGGCAAAACCTCAGGCTGAGAACTACTGCTGATAGGAAAAGAACTGTAAGTGCAGCTTGCTTCTCGTCCATCTTCTCACCTCTTAACTCTACTGTCTCCAACGGTGATACCATCCAGCCCCATGCTTAATAGCCATACTCTCAGATGGGTATCTCTAACTTTGACCTCTCCTACCAGCTCCTGTCTCGTAAATCCACTGCCTCCTCAACATCTCTCTTGCACATATGATGGGTATGTTAGACAGTACATCCATACTGAACTCCTGATTCTTGACTCTGCCCTTTCTCCAATGCTTTCTTGTCCCTGTCCATTCATTCCCACATTAGCTCATAGTGCACATGTAGTGTACTAGTTCCCAGAGGTGCTGAACCAAGTAGCCACGCAGTTGATGAGGCTCAACCCATTTGTCCCATCATCCCAGATATGGAACAGTGCTAAACACTTAAATTGAGCAACTAATATACCACTTATGGTAACTTCAAAATAATATTTGGATATTCGTTATGCTTGCAGAATAGAAAACTTGGAATTTAATGGTTTAAACCACAGAAATTTATTTTCTCACAGTTCTGGAGCCCAGACATCCCAAATCAAGGTATGAGCAGAGCCATGCTCTCTCCAAAGGCTCTAGAGGAGAATTCTTCCTTGCCTCTTCCAAGACCTGGTGATACCAGCTGTTTCTTGCCTTCTGCTGGCGTGACTCCAATTCTTCTTACTCCTGTGTTGGCCCTGTTTGTGTCTTTTATAAGGACACTTGTCACTGCATTTATGGCTCACCTCAATCATCCAGAATAACCTCATCTCAAGATTCTTAATTGCAAAGATCCTTTTCCAAGTAAGGGCATGTTCACAGGTTCCTGGGATCGGGACATGAATATGTCTTTCTAGGGGCTGTAATTCAACCCACTATTCCTACTATGCACTAGGGATGTTATAGATGCAGAGGATCGAGTAGAGAACAAAGTGAAGTACCTGATCTCATAGAAATGACATTATTCTGTAAGGAGGTAGTTAATAAGTAAGCAACTACATAATACATAATGTCAGACAGTAATAAGTGCTAGGAAGAGAAATGAAGCAAAGTAAGAAGATAGAAAACAGCAGGGACATTCAAGTGGAGAACTGAATCCTACAACAAGGCCTTGGAAGGTCAGGGAAAAGTGTTAGAAGCAGGGGAACAGCAAGTGCCAAGACCTTAAGAAAACATTAATTCTTGGCATGGTTGAGAAAAAGCAAGACCAGAGTGGCTATTGCACAGGGAGTGACCAGAAGAGAGGCAGGAAATGACTTTGGAAGAGTTGTCAGTAGCAGGAACCAGAGCACATGGGGCAATTATGCGTTGCTGAAAGAACTTTGGTTTTATTCTATGTGTCATGGGAAACCGTTCCATTTATTTATTCTCTCCCAGTTCTGGTGAGAGAGACTGGAGATCAGGGGAGTAACTTGACCTGATCTTCATTCTGAAAAGCTGAGCCTGGCCGTTCTGTGGAGAATGGAGTGCCACAGCAGGGAGGGTCCAGGCGGTGAGACCAGCCAGGGGAAGGGGAGATGGCATGACTGTCCATCCATTCGCTTGGGCTCAAAACCCAGGAGTCCTTCTGGACTTCTCTCTTTCCCTTATCCCCCACATCAAATCTATTGGCAAATCCTGTTGGCTTCATTTTCAAAATATACCCAGAATCCAATCACTTCTCACCACCTCCGCCACTGCCGTCCCCGTCCAAGCCACCATCATCTCTGGCCTAGACTAACATTGCAACCTCCTAAATAGTTTCCCTGCCTCAACCCTTGCTTCCCCAGCCTATTCCCAATGCAGTAGCCAAGTCAATCTTTTTTTTATATATATATATTTTTTTTGTGGTGCTGGGGATCAAACGCTGGGTCTTGTGCTTGCAAGGCAAGCACTCTACTGACTGAGCTATCTCCCCAGCCCAAGTCAATCTTTTTAAAGTCTAAAATGGAACATAACATAACATCCCCTGACATCAAACCCTTGATGGTTCTCCAGTGCACTTAAAATAAAATTCAAGTACCCTACCATGCTCCCCACCTCTGATTCCCACCTACTCTCTGTGCCCCATTTCTTCCCATTCTCATCCTTACACACTATATTCAAACCACTGTGGTCTTATATTCTGTCTGTGAACCCCTTCAATTTGTTTCTAACTCAGGACCTTTGCACTAGCTGTTCCCATACGTGGTAACATTTTTTTATTTTTTTAGTTGTATTGCCTCCTAGGCTAAGAGGCCTCCCTGATTACCCTCAGGAGAGTAGACCCTGACAGTCACCCTGTTTTATTTTCTTCAGAGCATTTATTACTCTCTGGGATTATATCCGACATTTGTTTGATTTGTTTTGTGTTTCTATGACTGCTTGTTTAATATCTTTCTTTTTCCACTAAAGTTAAGACTTTTCAAGGCAGGGCTCATATCTGACTTGTTCACTGCTGTGTCCTTAGAATCTAGCATAGTACTTGGCACATATTTGTGGAGTGAATGAACTTGTGTCCCAGTACATGACTGGACAGGACCTTAAGGTGACTGGGCATTTGAATCACTTGGAGTGCTTTGCAAAATCTGTATTTCCCAGGTTACCTACCATATTCTGCCCACTCATTCTTTGACCATTTTTCCATACATGTGTATATATGTTTTTGTGTACATAGAAAAATCTCTGGAAGCATATTCAGCAAACTTAACTAAAGTTATTATATCTCATTACTTGCAAAGGGATGGAGGAAGGAGAAGAGGCAATTTTAAAATATATTGCCAGCATTGAGAGCACAGCTTAGTGGTAGTGCACTTGCCTAGCATGTGTGAGACCCTGGGTTTGATCCCCAACACTGTAAATAATAATAATAATAATAGTAATAGTAATAATAATAATCCACATAGCCAAGGGCTCTTCCAGATCTATGAAATAAAAAAACTCTTAGGGCAAGGTCCAGAAATCTGCTTTTTGAACAAGTTCAGCTTGTAACCTACACTTACATAGCACTAACTGCTACTTTTCTAATTTTTGTAAATATTAAGCCATTTACTCCTCACTTTAATCCTTTTAATATTCCCATTTTGTTGATGAGGAAACTGAGGCACAGGGTAGTTTGCTTCATTTGGCCCAAGGTCCACCTAGTAGGAAGTAGTGGTGTCAAAATTCAAACCGAGGCAGTCCATTCTCTTAACCACTAATGGGTGCTGCCTCTGCCCAGTAGATTCTGTGACCAGTTGTGTTTGGAACTCACAGCTACATTGTCTCTGGTGAGGACACTGAAGCCCAGACAAGACAGTGGACCTCTTGGAAGGGTTGAGACAGGTTTTGTGTCTTCACATCTGATGAGCATTTCATTCTGTCCAGTCATTTTGGGCTCTGTGAGGAGCAGGTCCAGGAAGCATGTTGTGCACAAGGAAACCCAGGCACAAGAGGTTGTCTAGAAATGTTTTTGCCGTTGGTGCTGGGTATCAGGGGATGCAGGAGCACATCTGGCACTGGATTGTCTAGCCATCTTTGGGGGCATACAAGCTTAGAGTCAGATGACCCCTCCCTCAGAGCTCAGTTAGCAAAGCCACTGGTGAGAAAGCCAGACTAGTTAAGGGTGGTACAAGGGCAGCCCCCTGACATCAGCCAAGGGAGTAGTGCCTGCAGAAGGGCTTATCTGCTCCTGCCACAAAAAGTGCTCCAGGGCCTCAGCAGCACTCCCGCCCCAACCCCACCAGCCTCCACTGAGAGAGCCATGGGATGGCCCAGTCAGAGGGCATGCCTCAGTTACTCTCCAAGGAGGCCATGGGCCAAACAGGCCTTTCAATGTCCAGATGCTTTTTAATTAATATAAAGGCCACTCTGTAACCTGGCTTTCAATGGACAAAGTTCCCTTAGTAGAATGGCTGTACAAGCTCACCCTTTTTCCATTACTTTTCATTGAGCAACTGAACGTTTGTAACCAATAAATCATGACTTCAGTCACATGGCAGCAAGGGGCATTGGAAGGGTTAAGTGACTTATGGAAGGTCACTCTGCCAGAGAAAGACTCCTTTGTTCCCTCCTCCCCTTCACTCCTGCCTTTGGGAGAGACATGGCAAGAGGACCAGCTTGCCTGGCTCAGAACCAGAGGGGCAAGCAATATTTTGTTGACCTTGTCCATCTGGGAATTCACACTCACCATGTCTGCTCCAAAAGGAATCTTGTGAGCTCAGATTGTCTGTCTTGGTGGCCCACACTGTGCCTTCCAACTATGTTTCCATCTTCTGGGGACATAGATGGTTGTGGGGGTGTGGGGAGGAGGAAGACCATTTTTATTTGTATGCAGGCCACAGTTAGAGGAGATGTTTGGCGAGGCCTATGGGGATACAAGCAAACCTCACCAACTTCTGTCTTGGACTTCCCTTGTCTAGAATTCCAGCACAGGAAAGGAGGAAGAGGCCAGATGGCAGAGTAGCAGTCTGCCCAGATATGATTTCTTTACTTCTCATTCTTGATCATAAGCCAACTAAGCCATGAACAGAGTTCACAGACAGTGGGACTATCTATGGGCTCAAAACAAAGCCTGCTGGTCCTAGATCTCAGAGTTGGATTGTGTTCTTGGGCCATGAGTGATTCATCTCCCTTGTCTCAGACAGATTAATGTCACTGCTCTCCACATACTATGGATAGTATGTGGACACAAGAAGTTGTCTAGAAATGTTTTTGCTGTCAGCACTGGGGGTCAGGCAAATTGAGGTCTTGATGGCTATGTGATTTGACTGAAGACCCTCAGCTAGGAATTGAGAATAAACAGTGTTTCCTTGATTGTTTTTTCTCTTCCCAAGTGCTCCCAAACTCCTGTCCTATGGAGCAGAGCCATTGCAAGTTCTTTTTCCCCATTCTGTGGAAGTTGGAGTCTGATCTGTACTGCCAGCTAGAAAGACAGGAAGAGAAATGAGTGAGAAAGCAATGAGGGAACTCATTTTCTGGTTTCCTTTGAATGCTCCAAAATAGTTTCTTCCACAACCTGGAAGGACTGAAGCATTTAGTGTGGTCGATCTTGAGCCACATCTACATGAAACCAATACAGCCAGTAGGAAAGCGGAGAACCCAGTCAACCACTGTTGGAGAGGCTGTTGGTGCTTATTTTTTACAACTCAAAATTACCCATTTCTGTGTACCACAGAAGCTTGTGGGTCACCATGCATGCAATGGAGGTTATGGGATGAATGGTGTAGAAATCAAGTTTATTTTGTCTTGAGATCTTTTTCACTTTGGCCTTCTTTTATTGGCTAGATGGGATAGGTTTTCTTGATTGGATCTTCTGAAGACACAAAAAGACCTCCAACCCTTTCATTTATTTACTTATTTATTTGCAATGCTGGGGGTTGAACTTGGGACCTCTCACACGAGCTACACACCCAGCCCCTTCCATTTCATTCTTAAACAACCTCATTGATGGGGTTCCTCTTGGTGCTGCAAAGATTAAAAATGTCTCCTCCAGGTTGTTTCAACCTTCCCAAGATACTCTGAAGAGTGAGTCTGAGAAAATGAGTTTTAGGATTTGGAATAGTTTTTGATACCATGTCATCCTGAAGCTAGAATTCCTGGGGAAGATACATGATATCTGGTCCCTTTGGGAAACTTTGATGTCTTTCCATTGCCCTTAAACTTGTGAAACATCACAAAGAGGCCATATTTGAAATGGCTCCTCAGTAGGCTGTTGGGCCCATATTTTGGCGACCATGGCAAGTACCTTGTGTTTCACCCCTGTAGGGAATTGTAATCATCAACGACAGATGTGTGGCTTCAGGGAGGCAAGGGTGGTAGCCTTTGGAAGTAGTCATCTGTTGAACATTTTCCCTTTTATCTCCAGGAGAGATAGAGACTATGCGAACAATGCTGGCTGACTCTGCACTGGATTAGAGTCACGTTTTTCCTCATTAATAGAAGAGTAAAGACAAATGAAGAACATTTGAGGACTGACCCACAGCACCTAGGTCAGCTTGTTTGAAGCTCTTTGGGCTCTCATTCTGAAATTAGGTTACGTCAGAGAACAAGGCAATCCCATTCTTCCCCCTACAGATGGGGACCACAAGGCAGTGTGAGCCCCAACCATCCACAGACCTGCCCAGCATTGGACACTCACTATCAATAAATGTCATCTCTCTGCTAGGGAGGCCACAGTCTGAAACAGCCTTCTTGGGTCAGGGATTTAGGGGTTGGTGTGGCTCTGCATCCTGTGCTACTTCTCATTTGGGACCATTTTGTCTCCTAAACCTCTCCATCTATAAATTTTAGTTTTTAGGGCTATGAGGAGGCTTTCACATTATAGAGATTTTTTAAAAAAAATATTTTAAGTTGTAGAAGGACACAATAACTTTATTTTATTTGTTTATTTTTATGTGGTGCCTCATATTTGCTAGGCAAGCACTCTACCAGTGAGCTACAGCCCCAGACCATAATACAGTTTTAGACTGGAAAGATACAGTCACAGAACAATGGGCCATTTCCCTTCTCAATTCTGTTACACAAGTCCACTCAACATTTGGTCTTTTCCCCCTTCCTTCCTTCCTCTGTCCCTCTCTGCTCTTCCTTCCTCTCTTCCTTCTTTCCTTTCTTATTACTTCTTTTTCTTTTGTAAAAAAGAAGTACCCTGATAGAGGCCCACCCAGTATCATTTCAGCAAGTTCCCAAGCCTGGGATGTTTCTCTCTCCCTCCACCTTTTTCCTTCTCAGCACTGACTAGATTCTCCAAAAGTGCCATTTCAGCATAAACAGACAGAGCATAGAGGAAAAGTCCATCTGCTCATGACTTATATAAGGACTTTGAGCCTCACCAGAGCACTCAGGAAGTCTCATGTTAATCTAATAGTATAGCTGAAGGAGCCTCTGAAATGACAAGATTTCTGGGAGTGGCCAGTGGTACATTCAACAAAGAGCAGCAACTCACCAGCTCCAGTCTCTGAAGTCTGGAGCCCTGTCTCTCTCCTCAGCCACCAACCAAGATGCCTGTTATAGGGCATTGTAAACCAAGTAGCACTTGTTCTAGCAGGAGCAGGAGCTTTTATTGAAGTTCAGATTTACTAAGGATATGTGGTTCAGAAAGCAGGGACAGGCCTCCCAGCAGCTGGTTAGACAAGCAGCAACAACCCTGCATCACTGAGCAAGAGAACCGAGTTCTGTCTGCTTTTAGCACAGCTGCCACAGGATGCTGCAGATGCCATTTTACAGGAAAATACAAGGGAAGTAAGAGCAAGAGGGTGAACAAGGAAACACATGAGAGAACTTGGGTCTCAGGTGCCTCTGAGGACACAGCTACCTTCAGTACCGGGACTACCCAGAGACACCCCGTCAGCCCCTGTACTCCCCACAGTGGATGTTACTATTATCCCTTGCAACCTGCATGTAAGGGGGAGCTCTTGAGATCATCTAATGATGCGCGAACCCTCTCTAGGGTCCCCATACCAAATGATTTGTCTATCCTGTCCTTATACTTCTCCAGTGGTAGGGATGAAAGAAGTGGAGAAGGTTTTTGTACTCCAGCGGCTCTGATGGGAAAAGACTTCCTTTTCATCTCCTCAGTCTCTCAATTCTCTTTATTGAGCACATACTATCTGACAGGCACTGCACTACATTGTGAGGATACAACAGTAGATGAAACAAATGGAATCCCTGGCCTCATACAGTTGACAGGCCAGTAAGGAGGTAGATCATAGAGGTACAGAATCCCCTCCTAGCTCTATCACTCTCTAACCCCAAACCCACCAGTTTATGGTGCCCCAAATGTAACCTAATAACTTGGGAGAGTTTTGCTTGATCTATAGAGTCAGGGCAGAGATTCTTCATTCTGAAGGCTAGACTTATGAATGCAACCTGAGACCATTTTTGCCTTTTGGTTCACGGGCCACAACATACATTGACTTACAGTGGGATGACTGTCAACAGAAAACCCTAAACCTCCCCTAACACACACTTTTTTTTGCATATTCTGCCATTAAATCCATTTTCCCCTATTCTTTATTGCTGCAATTGAGTTTTGGGGTCAAACTCTAGGACCTCACATTATTTCTGTTCAATTTTCTTTTGCTAAAGGCAGGGTATTCTGCCATTCCAGTCTATTGAGCTAGTTTGCAGTTCAGCAGGACAGAAACCCCTGTGCAAAATTTACTCTGGGGCCTGTAGATCTAACTGACAATGCTGGGTTATCACAGCCAGAAGCTGGAGGCCTGACAAAACCAACATGTCACAGGAGTTTCACTCCATGGGGTTAAAAAACAAAACAAAACAAGGAAGGCCAGCGATCATATAGTGCTTTGGTTCAGTAAGTAGTGTGGAGAACTCCAAAGCACAGCGTAGATCACAGTCTTCCCAGAAAGATCCCCAACTGCTCACCATGTGCTTGAGTTGAGTCTGTGAACTTGAAATCCAGCTGTGTCTTTGTTAGGTGAGAATGGGGGAGGGGGATTTTCAGCTGCCAAATCCCCAAGGCCCTTGGGCATTATTGGAAAAGGTGCGGGGACCACTGGCTCCTGGCCGAACTGTGTGAGCTATGGCATCTCCTTGCCTTGTTTGCCTGGCAGGGCTGGGGGCTATACTGTGGCTTGGCGATCTGTGGGAAAACAGACCAGTCAATGACTCTCTGTTTCATGGAGGCCAGGCAGAGCAGGTTCCTTGGTGATATGTTTGGAACCTGGGATTCAGTAGCGCTGAACTCAGCCAGCAAGCAGGCTGGCCAGCCTCACTTAGGCTACCACCCTAACCTCCTCAACCCCTCCCCCCAGCCAGCCCCCCTTCTTGAGGTTTTCCTTCACCAGACCCAAGTGAAAGACCGGCTGCCTGACTGCTAATTATTCCTGGAAATGGCATGCTATGAAGTCTGCAAACATTTTCTGCAAACATTGGCCCACAAGAGGCGAGCTGTTGAGTTCTGGAAGCCAGGAGGCTGGAGGTGGGAGGGGGCTCGGGAAGCATTCCTTAAGCATGAGGCAGTTGGGTCCCTTTGCCTGCCTGATCTCTGCTGTAAGGTCGGCGGGAAACAGAGGCATCAAGGACAGTCCCCAAGGTGAAATAGGACCACCCAGGGGACTTGGGCTTCTCAGAAATCTTTTTCAGGTGAACACATGAGGCTAGGCTGGGGGCTCCCAGGTAGCCAGAGCTGGACTGTTGATGCCTTTCTGCTGTCCAAAAAAAGTTTCATCTGCCAGTCAGCCAAACTTTGCTTGCACACATGTTTTCCAGAGACAGAGACAAAAATGTGTTTCTCGGGGTGGGGGTGGGGTGGGGATACTGGAGTGACAGTTACATTAGCCGTATGCAGGGCCATCCTCATCACCTCGGCATTTCCTGGAGATGGTTGAAGCCTCCTGTGAACCCTGGCCAAGGTTCTAGCGAGTTCCAGGGCAAGCCCCATAGCCAAGAGCAGGCTGGCCTGACTCAGAGGGAGGAAAAGGAGACTTCAGGGAGAGTGGCCAGGCTGCTAAGGCCCCTCTGAGTCAGTGCCCACCAACCTCCTCGTCCTTGTCTTCCACTGCCCTCTTCCAGTTCCACGAGGCTGCCCCAGCACCCGGCTCACATGGAGCAGTTTTGGCCTCTGTGCTGTTGCTCATGCTCCTTCCCCAGTGCTTCTTCATCCTCACTCTTACTTCAAGGCTCCCCTCTGGTGTCACCTCCCTCAGAGAGCCTTCCTTGATTTTCTGTCTGAGTGGGCCTTCTCTGTGGACCCACAAAGCATTGCATTTTCTCTGGTCATACCATGTCTCTCTCTAGAGAACAATAGCTTCCACTTATCTCTAGCTTACAATGCACTAGTCACTCTCCCACCTCCTTAACAAGTGTCAACCTTTAGTCCTCACAACTTCACAATGCTATTGGTATCGATAAGGGAACTAAAAAACTGAGAGGTTAAGTAACTTGTCCAGTATCACACAGCTAGGGAGTGGTGAGGCCTGGATTTGAACCTAAGCTGTCTGGCTCTGGAATCTGTCTTCTTGAAAAATGAACTCACTGAGAGCAGATGAGTCAAGTCATCTCTGAATTTTCAGAGAGGGCCCTCCAGAGACGTTGACTGGACTTTGTGGAACTACAGGAGACCTCTCAGCTCATGGGGAAGGTCTTGAAAAGATGGGAGGGACTGGAAAAAGAGGTAGCCCCTACTAACACACTTTTCCCACTTGTAGACCCCTCTGTGGGTAAACTTCCTCCCACTCTGGGAGCATGAAAGCCAGAATGATGGCCAGGCCTCACTTTGGGAGGTAGTTTCTGGAAGGCCATTTCCCAAGGTCAGACCCTTTTCCACTGGGCCTGCCTGCCTCTTGCCACCCAGGGTAGCCACAACTGCTCATTTGGTTTTGGTTAAAGACAATGTACTTGCACACTGGGGGAAGTGGGTGAGGTGGGAGAGGGCTTGGCTTCTTTGTTTGGAGGGTTCACACTAAGCCCATCCTGCCCCAATCCCAGGGAAATTTGGATGAACCAGGAGAAAAATCTTTCCTGATCATAGAACTTAATGTCCAATGTCTTGATACCTTCATATGAAGACTTTACCTATGTAAAATTCCTATAGAAAAGTGTGACCTGGCCATTATGGCTGGATTTTTACCTGTCACCACTCCTCAGGACCCTTAGAGGCCCTTTTGTGGATATAAGCAAACATCCCTGGAAAAAAATAAAAATAGAACATGATGCTCAGGATCCAGAGCATAAAACTGAGTCTGAGCATCCAACTCTAGACAGATTGGATGGGTTTGGGTATTGACTGGAGTAGGACCTTTTTTTTTTTTTTTTTTTTTTTTGGTACTGGGGATTGAACCACTCAACCCCTGAGCCACATCCCCAGCCCTTTATTATATTTTACTTAGAGACAGGGTCTCACTAAGTTGCTTAGCACTTCACTAAGTTACCAAGGCTGGCTTTGAACTTGAAATCCTCCTGCCTCAGCCTCCCAAGTTGCTGGGATTACAGGCGTGGCCACAAAGCCTGGCTGGAGTAGGACTTTCTAGACTACTACCTGGACCCCCTCCCTTAGGTTTCTCAACTCTGAAATGGGGATAAAAACAACACTCACCTCACAGGGTTAATGTGAATATTAAATCATACTGAAAACAGCTCCTGGCACATAATAAATATTAAAAGATAGCAAACCATTATCATCAGTCTTGGTTCTTACACCAATTGGCTCATGGCCTTGTACGAGTCTTTTGTCTTTTCATTTTTCTCATCTGTGAAAGAAGAGGTTGGACCTGGTCCCCAGGATCCCTTCCAGTTCTCACTTTCTAAAACAACATTTTTTCCACCTTAGATTATATTTTATTTTCCTTTGAGATACGATTTACATTCAGTGAGTGTTGAAACACCATGATGCAGCTCTGCGGATTGTTACATATGTGAGTACCTGTGGATATATCTGCATACACCACTCAGGTCAAGATCTAGAATGATCGTAGCAAAATCATAGGCTTCCTTGTGTGCACTTCCAGGAAACGCTCCTACCTTCCACTGAAAAGTAACCACTCTTCTGATCGCCAATCACCATAGATTAGTTCTGCCTTTTTGTTCTTTTATAAATGGAACCATAAAATCATGTTGTATTTGAAGTTTTCTGAATACAACATGAACAATAAGTGGGGGTGGGGGGGGAGAATGGAAATCTCATTGGAGAATTTTTTTTTTTTTTTTTTTTTTTTGGTGCTGGGGCTCGAACCCAGGGCCTTAGTGCTTACAAGGCAAGCACTCTACCAACTGAGCTATCTCCCCAGCCCCTCATTGGAGAATTTTTAATCTCATTGGATTAAAATGAATTGGATTAAAATGAATTTTAATCTCATTGGATTAGACAACGGAATGAAGGGAAGGGAGAGGGATGGGAATAAGAGAGACAGTGGAATAAATCTGACATAATTTTCTAGTTCATACTTTTGAGTACATGACCAGTGAAACTCCACATCCTGTACAACCACAAGATTGGGAAGTTATACTCTATGTGTGTATGATTTGTCAAAACATACTCTACTGTCATGTGTGTCTAAAGAGAACGAATTTTAAGAAAAGTATGTTCCTTGCAAAAAAAAAAATGTTGTATGCTTTGACTGGCTTTTGCTTAACATCCTGTCTCCAAGGTGTATCTGCATTGTTGTGTGTACCTGTAGCTTTCTCCTAAATTGCTAAGTATTACTCCATTACAATTTATTCTTTATCCAGGTGATGGACATTTGAGTTGCTCCTAGTTTGAGGCTATTATGAACAGTGGTGCTGTGTACATTCCATACTCACCTTTTGGTGAAAATACTTGTGCATTTCTCTTGAGTACATACCCAGGAATGGAACTGCTGGGTCATAGCATATGCAACTATTTAGTATTAGGTATCGCCAAATCACTACAAAAGTGGTTTTATTCCATCAGCAATCTATGAGAGTTCCATTTACTAAATGTACTTTCTAGCACTAAGTATTGCCAGTCTGTCTTATTTTATACCTTTTGGGATATGTGTGCTTGACTCTAACTTTATTTTGCCATAGGCATGGTAGCACATGTCACTGAAGTGTTTTTTTTTTTTTTTTTTTGGCACCAGGGATTGAACCTAAGGGCACTCAACCACTGAGCCACATCCTCAGCCCATTTTATTTTAAATTTTGAGACAGGCTTACAGCCTCGCTAAGTTACTTACAGCCTCGCTAAATTGCTGAAGCTGGCTTTGAACCTGTGATCCTCCTGCTTCTGCCTCCTGAGCTGCTGGGATTACAGGCTTGTGCAGTTCATCTTTGACTAGCCAACTGTGGTTTTTAGAGAAGGAAGCTCTCCCTAGGACAGCCTTATGGTAGGCACTACCACTTTGGATAAAAAATTTCCAAGGGACACATTTCCGAGTTGGCCTTGTAACAGTCAGTGGCTGTTTTAGGAGAAAAGCTGTACTGTGCTAACATCTTTTAGAAAAATGTTACTTGGGAGGAAAAGACAAAAGCAGCTCCAACCTTAATTCCTAACTTCTGGCTGTTTGTGCAGTCCCAGGAATTTAGAACTGAATAAAACTGACCACCCATCCAGGGCAGCTCCACTGGAAGCCAAGGGTGTGAGTGCCACGTGGTTAGGGATCCACAGTACTTTTTAATAGCAGCTTTATGGAGATATGAGTCACCTACCATAGTACATTCAAGCTTGTGCAACCATCATCACTAATTCCAGAATATTCTCATCACTCCAGAAAGAAACCCTGTACTCATTCAATAGCTGCTCTCAATTTCCTCTCTTTCCAGCCCCCAGCAACTACTAAATTTTCTTTCTGTCTGTGTGGATATGACTATTATGGACATTTCTTATAAATGGAATCATACAATCACTAATCTTTGTGACTGACTGCTTTCACTAAGCACTATGTTTTCAAGGTTCATCCCTGTTGTAGTATGTATTAGTACTTCATTCTTGTTTGTGGTTGAATAATATTCCATCATGTGAATATGCCACGGCTACTTGTCTGTTAATGATTATCTGGATTGTTTCCAGTTCTGCACTATTGTGAATAATGCTGCTATGATTGTTCATGTCCCAGATTTTGTGTGGTCATGTTTTTGAATCTCCTGGGAATTTCTTGGTCATAGGTTAACTTGTTGTGTAACTTTTTGAGGAAGTGTCAAACTTTTTAAAAGTACCTACATGATGTCACAATCCCGCCAGCAATATATGAGAGTCGATTTTTCTGCATCCTCACCAATACTTGTCATTTACTTTTTATTACAGCCATAGTAATGGGTGTGCTTTTGTGGTTTTGAATTGCATTACCCTAATAAATATTGATGTTGAGAATCATTTTATGTACTATTAAGCATTTGAATATCTTCTTTGGAATCCTACCTATTCAGACCCTTGGATCAGTTTTTTAAATTTCTTTTTTTAATTTGAAATTTTATTTTTACAGACTGCATTTTGATTCATTGTACACAAATGGAGTACGACTTTTCATTCCTATGGTTGTACTTGGATCATTTTTAATCAGGTTATTTGTGTTTTATAATGTTGTGTTTTGTATACATTCCAGATAAAAGTCTCTTATCAGATGTATGATTGTCAAAAATTTTTCTCCCATTCTGTGGGTGGTCTCTTCACTTTCTTGACTGGGTGTTCTGATGTATACAAGCTCTTAATTTTTTTTTTTCTGGTGCTGGGGATTGAACCCAGGGCAAGCACTCTACCAACTGAGCTATCTCCCCAGCCCAGCTCTTAATTTTGATGAAGCTCCATTTACCTATTTTTATTTGGTTGTTTGTGCTTTTGGTGTCAAATTTAAGAAACCATCACTTCAGACTATTGATCAGAAAGTTAACACATATTTTTATTCTAAGAGTTGTAGAGTTTTAACTCTTGCATTTAGACCTTTAATTTATTTTTAACCAGGGATTGAACCCAAGGCTGCTTAACCACTGAGCCATATCCTTAGCATCCCCCTTTTAAATTTAGAGACAGGGTATCACTAAATTGCTTAGGGCCTCGCTAAGTTGCTGAGGCTGACCTTGAACTTATAATCCTCCTGCTTCAGCCTCTCGTGTCTCTGAGATTACAGGCATGTGCCACTGTACCTGGCTAGACCTTTGATGTATTTTGACTTAACTTTTGTGTATGCTATAAGGAAAGGATCCAATGTCATTCTTTTGCATGTGACAATCCAGTTATCACAGCACCATTTGTTTCTAAGACTATCATTTCCCCAACTGAATGGTCTTGACACCCTTGTTGAAAGTAAATTGACCATAAATGTGAAAGTACATTTCTGGTCCATAGCATTGTTAACTGACAGAAAAGAATTGTCAGTTATGGAGTGCCAACAATCATTCCAATATGCCAGGCTAGCCCCCTGAAGGCCTCATATCCCCCCATCCCCTCTGCAGGGGCAGGACCACTGCCCAGAGAAATGGTAGTCACCAAAATTGGATCTGATGACTCAACCTGGAAGGAAATCAAATCATGCAGGAAAGTTACATGTGTTTCTAGAACCAACCTCCTTTCTCTGGAACATTGTGCTTCAGTGTCGATCCCATTCCTTTTTCTGAGCACACTTTTCTGAGTTGAAGAAAAGTCTTCCCTCCTTTTCCCTTAGTTGGGCATGGTACCCCATGTTAACTTTCTTAAGACTGTCCACTCTGTGTTTAAGCTATCACTAGAGTTCATAACTTCAGAAATCAGGGGAGCTTGGGATCATTTTTTTTCCTCAAAGAAAAATGCCCTTGCCTACACATTTTTGTCACTCACACATTGCTAGAGTTTGGATGCTGTTTGTAGTGTCGAAAGTTTCTATGTTCAGAGCTGAGTCCTCAGTGTGACATTGTTTGGAAGTGGAACCCTGAAGAGGTGGGGCCTATGGGAGTTCCTTACATCAACTGGGGAATGCCCTCAGAAGGGATTATGGGGGCTGGGGATGTGGCTCAGTGGTAGAGTGCTTGCCTAGCATGCACCAGAACCACCAAAAACAAAAAAAAGAGGGATTGTGGGACCTCAGTTTCTATTTAGCAATCTAATTTCTTCCTCCTGCGGGAGTTCCTACCATTGCTATCTGCCATGAGGTTATAAAGGAAAGGGGGGCCCTTGCCAGAGTCTATACCATGCTGATTGAACTTTCAGTCTTTAAAGCCATGAGTTAAATAAACCTCTTTTCTTTTAAAGTTGGCCTGCCTCACGTATTTTGTTACAGTAATGAAAAATGAATTATTACATACAGCCTCACACTTTGAGCAGCACCCTAACAAGTGGCAATGGATTTATTCTAGACATATCCTTTCTACTTTTGCTGACAGGACTCCAGTTGACAGTGAGCACCAGTTGAAGATGACTGCTGAGGACATGAAAGGAACATGGCCTCATACCAACTTTGACCCTATCTAGTACCTGATGACCTTGGCCAATGCTGTCAGAAGACTCTTTACCTCTTTATTGACTCAGAGGAGGCAGGAAAGGGGAGTGTAAAGGGGATAGGCTTTGGCACCAGATGTCCTGAGGCCAAATCCCTGATTCTGCATTTCTTGCTGCAGCACATACAGAGATGCTCTACTCAGATCCCCTATCAAGAAAGAACCCACTGAGCAGCTGTGAGGAGTATGGTTAGTTGACAGCCTCCAGCACTTAGCTCCTTCAGGGTCTGTCTCAGCTTCTAAGCCAAGGTCATGCTGTTCTTGGGGTGGTTTCTAGTCAATGACTAACCAAAGAGGTGACATATGACGCATTTCTACTACACAGAAGACTCCTCTGAAAGGGAGCCTTTGCTCTGAATCTCCCTATGGGGCAGAGACTTTGACAAACCTGTGTCATCACCCATTCCTGCTTCCTCCCCCTTTCTTTCACAAGTATTATTTCCCAACTGTCATAATGCCTGTGGCCCAGAGAACTCAAAGCTTTCTCAGTCTGTATTTCCTTCCCTCTGAAAAGGGACTGATGGCATAGGGTTGCGAGGATTAGCACAAAGTCAAATATCTGCCACAAAATAGGCACTCAATTAAAGGAAGCTGGGACTCTTATTTCTATTGCTATCTCCTAACTTTTAATGGCAACAGAGGTACCCATAATAGCCCAATCCTGGAAATAATCTCAAAGTCTTGCAGCAGAATAGTTAAATAATTTGTGGTGGGGCCATACAATAAAATTCTAACCAGTAATAAGATGGAATTGACTACTGATAACAACAATTTGGCAACTCTTACCAGCATTAGATTGGGTAAAGTAATCAGACTCATGAAAAGCATACTATATGATTTCATTTCTCTGAAGTTTAAGAATTGGTAAAGTAATGGCTGACAATAGAGATGAGTGACTTAGGGGTTACCTTTAGAGGGTGTGTTAGTTAGCCCTCTGACACTGTAATGAGCACCTGAGAGAATCAACTTAGAAAGGTTTGTTTTTCCTCACAGGTTTGGAGTTTTATTCCATGGTCCGTTGGCCTTATTGCTCTTGGCCTGTCGTGGGTCAGCACGCCATTGCAGACAGTGTGTGGTAGAGTAAGCTGCTCACCTCAGGGCCCAGATACATAAGAGATGTAGGGAGACCAAGGGGCTGGGTTTCAGTTATCCCCATCAAGGACAAGCACCAAGGACAGGAAGACCTCCTACTGGGTCTCACCTCTTAATCTAGCAGGGCTAAGCTGAAGACCAAGCCTTAAACATGAGACTTAAGGGAACATTCCAGATCCAAACTGTAGCAGAAGGCACTGACTCGGGACATGAAGGGGTCTTACAAGGAGCTAGAAATGTTCTCTATCTTATTCTCAAGTGTGGTTACACGGGAACACATACACATACACACACACACACACACAATTGTGAAGCTTACACTTAAGGTTAATGGCCTTTATGTATTTAACTATGTTTGTTATGCCCCCATGTTTTATGCCTTTATTTTTTTCATTTGCACATAAGTTTAATAATCTAATAATAATAACGTATACACCATAATTTATATAACAATTCTCTGCTATTGGAAACTTAAAGATATTTTCTCAGCTTGTCATTACCATAAATTAAGATAGTGTATTTATTATTGGAAATGTCTTTGTGAACATCTGATTACTTCACTACAATAAATATCAAAAATACAATTCCTAAGTCATGAAGTGTAGAAAGTTTAGTTTTGATTCATTTTCTAATTGCCACCAGTCGTATATAAAATTGAATTTCCAGATTTAAATGAAATTTTGATATATTTGCATATGAGTATATTCTTTTATTTTTATTTATGCAACTATCAGTGAGGTGAGAATAATTTAAATATAATTATTGGATATTTGCATTTCTCTCTAATGAATGAATTCTTATATCCTCTGCCCAGTCTTCTTCACTACTTTTTAGGGTATTTTTAAAATTTGTTCTTTTTAGATATACATGACAGCGGAGTGTATTCTGACATATTATACCTACATGGAGTATGACTTACTCTAATTATGATTGCATTCCTGTGGTTGTACACGATGTGGAGTTTCACTGGTCATGTATTCATATATATATTAACATAGGAAAGTTCTTTCTGATTCATTCTGCTGTCTTTCCTATTCCCATCCCCATCCCTTCCCTTCATTACCTTTTGTCTAATCCAATGAACTTCTATTCTTACCCTCCTCCCTCCTATCAATTGTGGGTTAGCATCCACCTATCGGAGAGAACATTCAGACCTTGTTGTTTTGGGGATTGGCTTATTTCACTTAGCATGAGAATCTCCAGTTTCATCCCATTTACCAGCTAATGACATAATTTCATTCTCCTTTATGTGTGCCTCCATTTTTTTTCTCCCCTTGAGGTACTGGGGATTCGAACACCAGCCCTTGCGCATGCTAGTCAAGCACTCCACAAGATGGGCTATATGATCGTGCCTCCAGTTTTTAAAAAGAGGGGAAATAGTGGGGAGTTCGTTACTACTAATTAACATATTTACCTTTAAAGGTGTTTTTATTCAAATTTAGAACATGCAGTGAAATAGAAAGAAAAAAATTCCTGGGCCTTACCCTCCAAAGATAACCACCAGAGACATTTTAAATAACTGCTTTACACTCTCCAGTCCTCTTCCTGCTCTACCACTCTATGGTCCCGCTTTAGCTCATGGGAAAAGGAAGTTCCATCATCATTTCCACTCTCTTGGAAGTAGTTCTTCTAGCCCCCTTTTCATTTCTTGCTTCAGATAGAACTTGAAGCTAAATTGCAGCATCTTCATCTGTATATCACCTCACACTGCAACTGGGCACTTCTGGGGCTCAGGGTCCCTCTCTGAACAGGGTCACTGGGTCATCTGCCTTTATAGGAGCTAAAATGTTAACTCAGTCTCCAAAGAACTTTCTGATGGGCATGTACCTAACTTTCCCCTGGAATAGACCAGGTTCAGAGCGGCCAAGCTTTTTGCCTGGTTTTATGTGAATTGTGGGAGAAAGCTATTTTCCAATTTGCTTAGATGACCACAAACTATTGAAGTCACCCTGTGGGGAATATCATCTTTGATTATAATCAAAAACAGACAGCTGAAACACTAGGGCTTTCATCCTACACATCTGGTCCTCAAAGCGAAGCCTCCAGATCAGCAGCATCAGCGGCAGCATCAGTATCTCCCAGGAATTGGTTAGAAATGCGTATTCTCAGACCCCATCCTACACCTAGTGCATCAGAAACTGGGCTGGGACCCAGTCTTCTGTGCTTTAACAGACCCTGCAGGTAATTCTGACATGCCGTCATGTTCGAGAATCTCTGTTCTAGAGGTTTCTAAATTCCACTGTCAGAGAAAGCATATAACTGGTACTCTGTGTCCTTAATACGACTTAGGAGCATGTGCCAGGTCCATATAACTTCAAAGTTTCTTGTTCTTTCTATCCTCAACCCAAGGAAATGCATTCCATTTTTTTCTTGCTAGCTGAACAAAGATAAAATATAGCCCAATGTTCCCCCAACAAAAAGATTTATTAATTTGTACTAATGAATGTTCAGAGAAAAACATAAAAAACAATGTCCTTGTTGAATGCTCCTTCTTGAAGGCAAAATGTGGATGTTATCTGTAAAATCAACAAATTTGTCACCAAAGTGAAATGTTATCTTTTCTTGAGGACTTTCCCAGGCAACTTGAGGCCTCAAGGACTAGACGTCCTCCCACTCTGCATGATCAGATGAAGAGGGTTAGAGCTTATAGCCATAACTCACATGATTTAAGACAGCTCAGATGTTGCCTGTGTCTTCAGGTTAAGAGCTTCGCTCCGACCCAGCTGAAGAAAGGAGTCTATGAACCTGTTCAAAGCTGCAAAGAATCCCCATAGATCTTCATCTTTCCTTAAAATATGACCAGTGCATGCTGGTAAATGCTTAACAACCTGCTCTCTGAAGAAAAAAACTATATATATATATATATATATATGTATATATATATATATATATAGACACACACACACACCTTTATTGAAACTATGTAGTGTGTGATTTACAAATAATAATATATACATTATAAATTTCATGTGGTCAGTTAACTCTCATAAAACGTGCTACTTGATTTTTTTTTTTTTTTTTTTTTTTTGCTACTAGCAATTGAACCCAGGGGCACTTAACCACTGAGCCACATCCCCAGCCCTTTTAATATTTTATTTAGAGACAGGGTCTTGCTAAATTGCTCAGGGCCTCGCTAAGTTGCTGAGGCTGGCTTTGAACTTGCAATCCTCTTGCCTCAGCCTCCTGAGCCAATGACATTACAGGCATGTGCCACCAAACCCAGTGTGTTACTTGATTTTTGCCCAAGTCATGTATCCATAGACAACCTAAGGTGGTAATTAAAAAACACATGTGGGTCTGACATTAGCATTGGTTGACAATGGTGACATAAGCTTAGATTTCTTTGCTGAATCAGATAATAGTTTTTAAATACTGGAAGAATGTTTCCTTGATTGTTTTGGTGCTGTTTACTATGTAACAATTATAGAGACAACACAATTTCAAGTTTTATCTGTGTTATTAATGTCTTCATCGCTTTCTTAAGCCTAGAGCAGGATCTGACAAACATTTTCTGTTAAGAGCCAGATAGTAAATATTTTAGGCTTTGTGGCCGTATACTCTCTCATTTTTTATAACCCCTAAAATTTTTTTTAAAGAAACTTCTTAGTTCATGGGCTCTCAAAAATGGGCTGTGGGTGGAAGTTTCACAACCCCTGGTCAAAACAATCAACAAAACAATAGATTAAGGTCTGATTTGTACCATTTGCCAATTTCTGTCATGTAAATATTCCTCCCAGGGCTGGATTTCAACCTACCAACTTCACGTCACTGAAGATACGGTTGGGAAGAGTTGTACAGCCACAAAGCAGAGAGGAAAAGAGTAACTAACCCCAAGAGCATGAATGATAGGAAAGGGTAGCAAAATCATTAGGATAGGATGAGTTTTGAGTACTGATTTACTTTGTTTTTAATATGATTTATTTTTTTAAATATTTTTAATTGTAGATGGACACAATACTTTATTTATTTATTTATTTATTTATTATTTATTTATTTAGTGATGCTGAGAATCAAGCACAGTGCCTCACACATGATAGGCAAGCACTCTACCACTGAGATACATTCCCAGACCTTGAGAAAGGTTCTCACTAAGTTGCTGAGGCTGGCTTTGAACTTGTGATCCTCCTGCCTTAGCCTCCTGAGTCACTAAGATTACAGGCATGCAGCACCACAGCTGCATACCTTTTTAAAACAAATTTTTTTAGTTGTAGATGGACACAATACTTTTATTTTATTTATTTATTTTTACGTGGTGCTGAGGATCAAACCCAGTGCCTCACACATGCTAGGCAAGTGCTCCACCACTGAGCTACATCCCCAGCCCCTAATATGATTTATTTAATTATAAATTTATATAATTTGATTTTTAATCATGGTCTTATTTAACAACCAGTTCTCAAAGTTAATAACTGGCTCTCGTGCGTTGCTGTGAACACACCCCTGTGACCACACCAAATTTCAGTCTGGTTTTTTTGAGGCGGGGGGTGAAAAGAGAATCTTCCCTCAATTTGCTGCATTCTTCCCTTGTAACAAAAGGATTTACAACAGGGTTGCTTTGAAGCTGGGAGTTTCCCTGGCTCTTCTAAAATAGGAAATGATTTTAGATGTTATTTTTACATATTTTCAAAAAGAGGTCTGTCTCTATTCTCAACAGCTTCCTGACCACCTTTTGCTTCCAAATAATGAGAACTATTTAAAGGAAAAAGGAACTACTGTAGTATGGTTTGAAGAAAAGCACATAGTTTGCTCTTTCAGAAGTAGTTACACAATAGTTCTGCTCATAAACTGGGGAAGAGTTAAAATAGCTTCCCAAGGTCCCTCTCAAGGCTGTGATTTTCCTCTCATCTGCTCAGGTAATGCCACTAACTCATTGACCTCATTCATTTATTCAGTTAGTTGAGTATCTGCCATCTGCCAGCCAGTGTGCGGAGCCCTGGGGACACATCAGAATGCAGAGAGACATGGTTCCTGCTGAATAAACAATTACACAGATCATTATTTCCTTACACTTTTCATAAGTTCCTTGAAGGAGACATAGGGGGTTTACCTGTTCTGGCAGTTCAGGATGTGGAATTCAACCTGAAACCTAAAGAATGAATAGAAAGCCAAGTGATGAAGGAGGCAGAAGGAAGTCAAACAGCCTTCCTCCCAGGCGGTAGGAACAGCTTATTTGATGCCTGTATAAAGCACAGGTACACGTATAGTACATAAGCAGATAAGCAGTGTCTCTTTGGTATTAAAATTTCATGGGAGATGTGCATAGTGGCACACGCCTGTA
The DNA here is from genome assembly GCF_902686445.1 of Sciurus carolinensis. Lineage (NCBI taxonomy): Eukaryota > Metazoa > Chordata > Mammalia > Rodentia > Sciuridae > Sciurus > Sciurus carolinensis. The sequence goes on along the minus strand of NC_062232.1, from coordinate 113,387,729 downwards.
ATCCCAGCAGCTTGGGAGGCTGAGGCAGGAGGATTTCAAGTTGGAGGACAGCCTCAAGAACTTAGTGAGACCCTAAGCAAATCAGTGAGACCCTGTCTTTAAAGAAATTATAAAAAATGACTGAGGATGTGACTCAGGGGTTAAGTGCCCCTGGGTTTAATCCCCATTACAAGGAGAAAAAAAAGAAAGAAATTATGGGAGCAGAAGTTAGGAGAAAATGTCCAAAAATGTTCTTGGGAAGATGACACTTGATAATAATAATGAAAAATTTGAAGAACATTGGTCTATGTAAAGAAATTGGCACCTGTATAGTAGTAATGGTACAGCTAAGATGTTGACCTCCTCTCGGGAGGACAGATTACAGACCTACACACTCCAGAGCCTGCTATCAAAACCAAACATTAGAAGACTCCTGGTTTTCAACAACTCTGGGCATTTTCTTCCTTTATCCTTCAGATGCTGGCTCTTCCTTACTCCTTCTGTTCTCTTCTTCTGAAATTCCTACTGGCACTTGGCACTTCTTATTCAACCTTCTATGTAGCTTAACTTCTCTTCTGTATTTTCCTTCTCTAGTCCTCTGTTCTGCATTCTGGCTAATTTCTTCACATCTATCCTAATTCATTCATTTTTTTAAATTCATCGATCTTGTCATCAACTGTGACTGGTTTGTTGTTTGATCCCTCTAGTGAGGATCCTTCCTGCCATTTCAATGTCTATATTTTGGGTCTTTAAAACATATTTTTAGCTGTAGATGGGCATAATGTCTTTATTTTATTTATTTTTTATATGGCGCTGAGAATCAAACCCAGTGCCTAACACATGCTAGGCAAGTGCTCTACCACTGAGCCATGACCCCAGCCCTATTTTGTGTCTTTTTAAAGTCCATATATATTTTTCAAACCATTCTTGCATTACATTTCCTTTTATCAAGTTCCTTTTATTACAGTTCCTTTTATCAAGACTTTTTGAACATTTTAAGCATACTTATTTTATCTTAGGTGCTAGGGATGGAACCCAGGGCCTCACACATGCTAAGTGCACATTATGCCACTGAGCTATATCCCCAGCCCCAAGAATACTTGTTATAAAGTCACTTGAAGGTTTCTCTATTAGCTACAGTTTCTTTTTCATTTTTTTTTATTTCTTCTTTCTTTCTTTCTTCTTTTTCTTTTGGTACCAGGGATTGAACCCAGGGGTGCCCAACCACTGAGTCACACCCAGCCCCTTTTTTATATTGAGACAGGGTCTGCTAATTTGCTGAGGCTGGCCTTGAACTTGTGATCCTTCTGCCTCAGCCTCCTGAGTTGCTGGGATTACAGGTATGTGCCACTGCACCTGGCTAGCTATAGATTCTAAGGTATGGATTCTCCCATTTATTGCACCAGATTCATGGTAATTTATTTCCTCGTGGACATAGTAAATTTTAGCTACAAGTTAATCTTCAGAGTTGTATTTACAAATGTAGACTCATATACTATACTGCCTGGGTTTGAATTTTATCTCTGCTGCTTAGTAGCTGTGTGACCTTAAGTAAATTACTTAATCTCTCTGATCTTTGGTTTCTTTATATGTAAAAAAAAAAGGGCTATTCTAGAAGCAAAGTACTTAGTCTAGCACATAATTAGGCACTTGGTTAGTGTTGTTATTATAGCACTTGGCAAGAATTTTTTTACCTTGGAGTCCTGGGTACTTTGGGTTAGGTGACTGCCTACTCTCAGTTCACTTCTGAACTGTTTTGCCCATCTGCACCTATGAGCCACACCTTCCCTCTGCTGCCTTCCTGTAGGAGCTCAGATCTCACTCCAGTCCCCAGGCTGCCACTACAACCCTGCCTGCAGAATGCATGTCCACTTTTAATTCCTCTGGGAACTGGGTAGCTTCAACTCTTCTCACTGCTGTGCCTTTAAGCTCCCTCTTCATTTCTAGCACTACAATGTGTTTCTTCTCACTTTTAATCTCTACTATATATTTAAATATTTAAAAACATAATATGACCGGGTGCAGTGGTGTGCATCTGTATTCCAGTGGCTCAGGAGGCAGAGGCAGGAGGATCAAAAGTTCAAGGTCAGCCTCAGCAATTTAGTGAAACCGTAAGCAACTTAACGAGACCCTGTTTCTTAATAAAATCTAAAAAGGGCTGGGGATGTGCTCAGGGGTTAAGCGCCCCTAGATTCGATACCCGGTACCAAAAAGAAGTTGGTGGAATCCAATCAGTGACTTTCTCAGGAGTGAGCACCACATGTGAATTTCTTTCACCCTCTAAGCGAACTCCCAAACTGGGAAGTACTACAGAGGCCACTCATTATTCTGACTTTCAGACTGGTGTTTTTCAAGGACCAGAGTGAAGTGTTCAGCAGGTAGCTGATGCAATCTGGCAAAGTAAGTGCATAACTCTATTTATATAAAGACACACACATCTATCAAGCCATCAGCAGTGTTTGTATAAACAGTGCCTCTCCTGTGAAGGTAAAGGCCACCCTCCCCCCTCAGTTCCAGTGACTGAGATACATTTTTCCAATCCTGGGGGCAAATACAGACGCAGCAAGTTCCTTCTTCCCTTTGGAAATTTGGCAGGCACAGCAGCTCTGTCTCTGTTGCCACATTTTCTTGGGGTTTTATGACTCTGTGCACATGGCCTGTGTGAAGGCTTTGCTTAGGTCACCTTATGGCTTGGCAGTCAGCATGGTGTATGACGATTCAGGAAGACCCTGGTGTTTCCCAGATGGGGCCAGATTGAGCCCTGCAATGATTGCCATCCAGCTGGGAAATATGACGCGGGACATGATAAAGTGGCTGCTGAGAAGGAGGCAGTTTTGACTCCTCATTTGGTCTGTTCTTTATTTAAATCCAGAGATTGAACACACACACACACACACACACACACACACACACACACACACACACAATTAGTATCATTCACAAGCACACCACTCCCCAATTGTATGGGGTGCTCTTTAGGAATTCATGTGGGATTTCCCAAATATCTATTTTCCAATCTAATCTCCCATTCGTTTCCCTGTTTATTTGCCATCTTATCATTCTCACTTCTTTTGCTCTCCTGTTCATTTCCTTATCATTCTTATCATTGCTTTTAACCCTCTGGAAGTTTCAATGAACCCAGATTGTTCATTTAGGGCCTTTGGGAAAGAGACAGGGACCCTAAGTATATTTCCAGTATAAGCTGCCTTCCTTTGTTCTCTAAGGTCACAGAGAAGCCTGTCCCTGGGCCTTGATTCCAAGAGAAATAATTCCCATGATTGCTTGGACGATGGCCTCAGCGAAGTCAGAAATGATAAAAAAAATAGATTCTCTCATTTAAAATGGGGATTCTAATTACTGAGCCACAAAGAAGAATGAAATTCTGGCATTTGCTGGTAAGTGGATGGAACTGGAGACTCTCATGCTAAGTGAAATAAGCCAGTCCCCAAAAACTAAAGGCTGAATGTTCTCTCTGATATGCAGATGCTAACACACAATAAGGGGGGAGGGAAGAATGGAAATTCAGTAGAATAGACAAAGGGAAATGAAGGGAAGGGAGGGGAATAGGAATAGGAAAGTCAGTAGAATGAATTGGACAGAACTTTCCTGTGTTCATATATGAATACATGACCAGTGAAACTCCACATCATGTTCAACCACAAGAATGGGAAGTTATATTCCATGTATGTATGATATGTCAAAATACACATGTTTAGTTCATGTAGAACTAAAAAGAACAAATTTAATAAAAAGGGGGGATTCTAAGGATCCCACATAGCTATCACGTTCAGTCAAGTGGTATCTCTGAGCCCTGAGTGTTTAGCCTTGCACTAGCTTGAGAGGCTGGGGATGCTTGGGAGAAACAAGGGACCCCAGCAGTCGTAAAGAGCAGCTATGATGAGAATGTGAATGTGAGTGGCCAATGCAACTAGTCTCCTCTAAATTCTTCCCTGTAGAGCATAGATGCTATGGAATTTCAGAGAGGGAAGGCTACTGTCGCTGGGAAGTCTTCCTGGAGGAGGCAGGATTGGAGATGAGACTTAAATAAAAGGGTGAGATTTGGAGGGATCCTTTTTTTTTTTTTTTTTTGTCTTTTTTGGAACTGGGGGTCGAACCCAGGGCTTTGGGGATGCAAGGCAGACACTTTGCCACTGAGCTACATCCCAGCCCTGGAGGGATCCTTAGAAGAAATGGGAGTCCATGTAGGCAAGTGCTGGTCAATCTTGAGAGGGAGGCGCCATTGTTATTTCCAGTTTACAGATAAGAAAATGGAAGTCACTTGGCAAGTAATTTATGTAGCGATTTGTCTCAGCCTGATGTTGAGAGGGCTGTATTCAAAGAAAGCTCCCACTAAAGAAAGGCAGACTTGTGCCCCAAAGAAGGAACTCTACGTGGGCATCTTTTCAGAGAGGAGTGACATGGCAGAGCTAGTATTTCTTTTGTACCCACAGCAGATGCTGAGGGGAAGATTCTGGCACTAAAGGGGTCAGTTCAGAAATAGTTGCAATGAATTTAGGGTGAAGCATTAAGGGCCTGACCAGGGTAGGGGCAGAATAGGACAAGAGATGGCATGAGGAAGGTCAAAGGGCAAGATGACAGAGTTAGGAAATGAGTGAGTATGGAGAATAAAGGACAGAGAGGTGGTTATAGTTTTTCTGGGGACTGGAAGTCCAGATAATACTGCTGCTAGGAATATTGGGAATATGAGCTCATTTTAAGGTTGCTGGTTATATAAAATGGGAACTGGTTTCTTTTATTACTATTGCAAGTATATCTTTTTATTAAGCAGAAATACTGTATTCCATGAGGAAACCAATTCATTATAGGAGATACTCTCTAAGACAACTAGTCTGAACTCTTCAGAAAGTCAATGTCATACATATAGAAGAAATTGGGAGGATGCACACTGTTCTAGTCTAAACAATACTAAAGAAACATAAGTAAATGCAATGCAAAAACTTGGTTTTGGATTCTGATTTTGAAAAAAAAATGAGACATTTGAGGGATAATTTGAGGGACAATTTGAATATGCATTGGAAAGTAGAAGATATTAGATTATTTTTTATTTTCTTAGGTGTGATAATGGTTTGGGGTGAAGAGGGAGAACTGCTTTATTCTTAAGGAAGTCATTCTGAAAAATTTAGGAATAGTAAGTTATGATACCTGTGACTTTCAAGCAAATCACAAAGAAATACATATATAAATGCGTGTATATTGGCTAATGGAAGCAGAAAAATAGAGCAACTATGTTGACGTATTAATCATATTAATCATAGAATTAATCTATGTATTAATCTATTAATCATAGAATCTTGGAATCTACATGTGTTTACCTTTTTGATCTCTTTGTTTGAAATTTTGAAAATAAAATTTGGGCAAAATAATGCAGGAAACATTGCAAAAAATCAAAATAGTTCTCAAGTGTACAGGGGGAATCTTCCTACCCCAGACACCTGGTACTCCTTCCCAGAAGCAGGTAGTATTCACATTTTTTGAAATTTTCTCTGCATTCACAAGCCTATATAAGTACTTGTAGATAGTAGTTTGTAAATAGATGGGTTCATGCAATAAATGTTTCTTTTTTCCAGTGCTGGGGATTGGACCCAGGACCTCACACATACTAGGCAAGTGCTCTACCACTGGGCTATACTCCATATACTCCAGCCCTGTAAATGGTTTTGTTAGCTACAATAGACTCTCTCTCTCTCTCTCTCTCTCTCTCTCTCTCTCTCTCTCTCTCTCTCTCTCTCTCTCTCTCTCTGTTGCTGTATTTTGGTACCAGGCACCATTGAACCCAGGTGTGCTTAATCATGAGCCTAATTCCCATTACTTTTTTATATTTTATTTAGAGACAGGATCTCACTGAGTTGCTCAGGGCCTCACTAAGTTGCTGAGGCTGGCTTTGAACTCACAATTGTCCTGCCTCAGTCTCCTGAGTCACTGGGATTACAGGCATGGGCTACTACCCATGGCTAGACTCTCTCTCTTACTGTGCAATTTGTAGAATAGCTGGCCAGCTAACTAAAGGCAGCTAATGTAGAAGCTCCTGGGCCCATCTTGTCTGCTGTGGGCATCAGTGTACTTTATAGAGGAAACAGAGAGCATCTCCTCATCCTGAGTGTTGGCGCCACTGTAAGCAAGCTTCCACTGTAATGTTGGCAGCTTGCTGCTTTTTCACTTCCCGAGTCTTCTAGAGATTGTTCCATCTGACCACATGTAGATCTGCCTCATTCTTTCAGCACAGTTTTTAGGATGAGTGGCTTTGAGGATGAGTATGGTTTTAATCATATCAAGCTTTGGGTGGTGGTGAGACATCTGGACAGAAATAATTGCCTGGGCTTCCTGAACTTGCCTGATCACAAGAATCACTTGGTTATTTTTCTAACCAGTTCCTAAACTTGGGTGATGTTGCCATAAGCATCTGGAGAAACAGGGCTGGGGCTCCAGTGACAAGACTGCTTGGAGGGGAGGGGTAGAAGTTGCAGCAATCATGTGAATAGCCTGAGAATAGATTGAGAAGGTAAGGTGCTGAAGTCCAAGGACAGAGCCCACAAACTCCCATAAGAGCTTCCACCTTGGGGCCCTCCCCGGTAAAGATGATTGCCTCCTGTTGCAATCATGAGGGTCACATTTTCAAAGCTCGTGCAGCTCTGAATAGGAAGCCCCTTCCTAACTGGCAGCACCAGGCAAATTCAAATCCCCCACTTGGACTTAAAACTCCTCCCTGCAAATGGGAGGAATTGATTGGTGAAAAATGTAATTCCAGAAACCAGATCTGGGATGGAACTGAAATTGCTGAAAAATGAAAGCATTTGCACCATTAACAAAAGGGGATTGGGTTCATATATATTATATAAGTATACATATATATGGATTATATATGTAATTTTTTAGCAGCTAAAAACTACATAACTTGCAAACTTTAGGAGGCAGTCATCCCATTATCATTCCTGACATGGATTTGAATTTCTAAGAAATAACTCTTTCTCTGTCTCTCTCTCTCTTGTCCTAGTTATGAGATATATATATATCATACATACATACATACACACACACACACACACACACACATATATATATATATATACATATATATCACACATACATACATACACACACACACACACTGGGGATTGAACCCGGGTTGCTTAACCACTGAGCCACATTCCCAGTCCTTTTAATGTTTTATTTAGAGCCAGGGTCTCACTAAGTTGCTTAGGGCCTTGCTACGTTGCTGAGACTGAGTTTGAACTTGCAATCCTCCTGCCTTAGCCTCCTGAGTTGCTGGGATTACAGGGGTGCCCCACCATGCCTGGATCCTGGTTATGATATTTTAAAAAACAATCCTCAGGTAAGAACCTGGGCTCTGTGGGGGCTTGAGGTTCACAGAACCATGAAGCTATGCATTGACCCCAAGTGTGTTATGTCAGGAGTCCTAGAAAACTCTACTCATCTGAGTCACCCTTGGAATTGGGACTGGGTGGAGTAAGTCTTGATGTCATTTGAGAGACATCAAAATACCAGAAGCCCTGCCTTGTCATTCAGTGAAGCACTGAGGTCGCCTGTCTTCTCTAAACAAAAGTGTCTCAGAGGTAGAGACAGGATCACTGATCTTTTAAGGAGATCAGCCTTGCACTTAAAGTAAAAAGCCTGAGACATGGCTATGAGTGCTATGAGTTTTAGTGTGATCTGGAGGGTAGTAGGAGGCAACAAGAGGAATGGGTGCCAAGTAGGCCAGGGCCTGGCAACCTGGCTCCTGAGTCACTGGTAGAACATTCAGGAATGAAGAGGTGAACCTTGGGGCCCAAGAAAAGGTGAAGAAGTTAGCAAATGCATGAGGGGCCTGAACTGGGTCTCTGCAGGCACACGCTGACACAATCATTTGGACTTGGGAGACCATTGCCACTGTTTCCAATTCCCTAGCACTGTTATTACCACAACCATGCTGAGCTTTGAATTTCCAGTGAACCTACTATTCCAAGGCAATTTCTGTGTGCCCCATTATTTGGTGGCACAGACTGATGGACTATGCTGGCAGAGGCAGCCTTGGGCCTCACATCTCAGGGATCAGGCCTCAAGACTCTTGCATTGTAGTTTCTTGCAACTCTGCCATGGCTTTTTTTGAGGGGGCGGTACCAGGGATTGAACTCAGGGGCACTCGACCACTGAGCCACATCCCCAGCCCTTTTTTGTATTTTATTTAGAGACAGGGTCTCACTGAGTTGCTTAGGGCTTCACCATTGCTGAGGTTGGCTTTGAACTTTTGATCCTCCTGCCTCAGCCTCCCGAGCCACTGGAATTACAGGCATGTGCCACCCCACCCAGCTCACAATTTTGTTTTATTTTTTACTTTGAAGTGTCCCCACACACTTTTTAAAACATGTACTGTGTGCCAGGTACTCAAGTGTATTAAATATAACATTTAATTAATCCTCACTATGTCCCTGGAAGGGAAGTGCTATCAGTAACTTCATTTTCCAGATGTGGAAACTGAGACACAGAGATGTGAAGTAACTTGGCCGGTGCTGCTCACCTACTTAGTAGCAGAGCTTCCAGAAGTCACGTGGCCCACTAGCATCCTTTGGATTTTTTCCTAACTCAAACACACTTCTGCCTTGTCTCTCTCTGTTGATTCCACTCCCCTGCAAGTCCACTCCCCTGCTCCCCTGCAAGGTAATGAGGTTACCTGGGATAGCTATGCTGTGGAGTCAGCCTAACCAGGATCCACCTTGTCACTCATCTGGGAGTAGTCATCTACGGAGCCATTGAACAGAAATCACAAATTCACTAGGGCTGGCCACAAAGCACACAATCCTTTAGAAGGACCCCAAAATGCTGACCATCCCACCAAAGAATTAAAGAGTGATGTAGCTATCTACCTGTCCAATTTGAGCCACATGACCTGTCAATTAGTTCTCTGACAAAAACTTTCCATTAACCCAGAAGTTCCGGCCTAAGCCCTTTTCGGAGTCTGCCTGAACTAGCTATCTGGTTGCATCTGGGTCACTGTAACCCAAAAGGCTTAATTAAAATCGGGAAATATACTTGACATCCTCTTCTGCAATGCTATAAAATTCTAGATATGTCAAATCAGGTTGTAAGGACATACAGGCATAAAAGAGGCTTTGGGCATAGCGTAGTCCTTTGGGACACCCACACACGCATGCACACACGAGCATGTACACACACACACCAATAGAAATTGAAAAATGAGAAAAGGGAGGTATTTGGCTCTAGGTGAGTTTCCTTTTGTAAAGACTGGAGACAAAGGGACTTGTCTACTAAAGACACTTTGTTTGGGTGTGGGGGCAGTGATCTCTCCAGCCTGAGGGGCCTTAGGCAAGACATGGCCTGCTGGGTGTTTGGCGGATAGGGAGGGCCACTTGGGGGGTGACTTGCAGGCTGAGGGCATGAGGAGGACAGAGGAAGAAAGGCTGAAGGCAAGGGGGATGAAAGACTAGAAACAGAAGGGAGCAGGCACAGAAGACAGAGAAGAGGGATGCTGGAGACGTTTGGAGTAGGGGCCTAGAAGGAGGAGTCTGACCCTGGCAATCAGTTCCCTGTCTGGATAAAGTCACTTACTGTTTATCAGCTGTCAGTGGGGCATTAGAGGTCTTGCTCCACTGATCTACCCAATAGTGGATGTTTGTCCTCTTCAAGTATCAATAATTTTGGAAGTCAGTTTCGGATAGTTAGCTTTTCGAAATGGATTCACTCCATTGCTTTCTGAGACTAAATAACCTGAGTGCTTTCTCTGAAAAGAGTGGTTAAACAGGCTAGGAGTTTGCTTATGAAAATTGGTTTCATTCTTTAAGTAGGTATTTGTTTATTAAAGGCCTGTTATATGCCAAATGCTGTGTTAGGTGCTGTTGATACAGCAATGGATGCAACAGACCTGGAGTTTCCTTATTGAGGTTGTTGTGTCTGTAATTTAGCTCATTTTGAGTAGGTCACAGGATGGACACTTCTAGTCCCTGAACTGCTAGGCCGTGATACAGCAAGGTCTTTTTTTTTTTTTTTTTTTTTTTTTTTTCCTTTCTGGTACCAGGGATTGAACCCAGGGGCACTTAACCACTGAGCCACATCCCTAGTCCTTTTTATATTTTATTTAGAGACAGGCTGTCGCTAAGTTGCTTAAGGCCTCAGTAAGTTGCTGAGGCTGGCTTTGAACTCGTGATCCTCCTGCCTTAGCCTCCCAAGTTGCTGGGATTACAGGTGTGCACCACTGCACCCAGCTCAATAAGGTCTTTTATTGAGCTGTTTGTCCTCATAATGCAAAGCTCAGGATTGTGATGCTGAGACTTCCCAATGCCAGCTATCATATCATGCTGCTGTCACCATGTTGCTTTCCTCCACCATGTTATTCATCAAGTATTTGTCTGGAATGGGGCCCTACAGTGGCATTTCTCTCCCACAGACTAAAGGGAATGTGTTCTGTGACAATGGTTGATCATTCCAATGCATTTCCTCTGCCTGTGTGTTCTAAGCAACATTCCTTATGTTGAGATTGCTGAAAGGAAAGCTTCCAGAGAAGTGAGGGTTTGCAGAGTAGTCAGTGCTGTGTTGGTAAATGTTTAAGGACTGGCTTTCCCAGATGGGGGGAAGGAGAGTCCTGATTTATAGCATTTGCAGGTTTCTATGGTGTAAGTACTCCCACCAGGCCCAATTTCAATCTTCCAATAGGACGTCACTGGACAAGGAGTTGGGAAGAAATGTGCGACAGCACTTCATTGTAGAGTGTTTCCACCCCACTGCTACAATAGATGTCAACAACCTCAGGAACCTTGAGAATAAGTGAAGTGTGGTAAAGTAATTAGGAGGTGATGAGTTTTGTGAAATCATTAGCTTTGTCTATAACTTAATTGCAAATTTATATAATTTAATTTTCAATAATGGCTGTATTTAACAGACTAGCTCACAAAACTCATGTTGAACCACTGGTTCCCACTATCTGGCTGAGTGTGTATTATCTCACTTTTCTCTTAGCTCGAGCAGTAAGAAGAGAGGCTGAATAGACAAGGTCCCAGGGCTGTCAGTCACCTTTCCTTTAGCCAAAGTAGCTACGATTAAGTTTGTTCTATGCATTATGGGGTTCTGTGTGTGAACAAAGGATTCCAATATTTTTCAAATGTCTTTTTGAAAAGTGCTGGTATAGATGGTCTTTGAGGCTTCTTCCATCTAGGATATCTTGTTAGCCATGTCTTGGTACCCTCCCGTTTCCCCTTTTATTCCCTTGTCCCATTTTGCCACTCAAGAATCCTATTCCCATTACTTCTAGAGATCCTTCTGTCCCATTCCTAGGATCTCCATCTTCATTTAAGAGATAGCTCTTATCAACTGACGTAGTCTAAAGTGAGATTCTTGGGGGTAATATTTTACTCTTCAACACATGACTTCACAAGATTCATAAGGTCTTACAAATACAAACGCATGAATATTTTAAAAACACCATTCTAATAAGGGAGGGGTGACTTACTTCACTTGGTACCCTTCAAATTGGGTGAGCAGTCAGGCCTGATTTCTATTTTGCATTATCCTTCAAAAATCTCTGGGTTTTGGAGGATTGCTAGGTTACCCCCAAAGTGGGTTGCCCAATAGTGTATCTATTTCTATTTTTCTTCATACAATATGGTTTTTCTTGAGTGAAAACTAAACCTTTTCCTAGCAGATGTTTAGTTGCCCTTCCACTGAATACAAGCTTTTCAGTCATGGAAATGGTAAAGAGGCCGCAAGGGTTATGGGTATGACACAATCCTTTTCTGAAGGCAAATTCGCCCTCTTTCGCTTGCCAGAAAAATTATTTTTCCAGGAAAACTAAACAGTAAGCACATACTTGGATGTTCCTTTCAAGCAAGAGAGGAGCCCTTTCTATCCCATTAAGACCAGGCAATTGCCCAAATGATTTGCTTCACTGCCTATCATAACGGGGAGTGTGGGACAGAACCAGCAGGGGCTAATCTCATCTCTCTCTGTCTTGCAGACTTGTCGAGCAAAGTTCATGGGCACAGTTTCCCCAGAATTCTGCCCAGAGAGGCAGAGAGGCTAAGGCTGGGGTCACTTGGGACTCCCCCAACACGTGCGCGCGCACACACACACACACACACACACATGAGGTAGGGAGAGAGAGAGAGAAAGAGAGAGAGGGGGGAGAGAGAGAGAGAGAGAGAGAGAGAGAGAGAGAGAGAGAGAGAGAGACCCATAATTTCCCTCAGTTCAATGAAGCAGCTCATGAGAGTCAGACTTCTGGAACCCAAAGTGGAACAGTGGAATATGGCACATGGCAGCTGGTGGTCTAGGAGGCCATGGGATGGAGCTCAATGGGGAGATTCCTGACCAGCTGCCAAGTCTGCTGAGCACATACTGTTCAAATGCAGATAGGATAGCCAGTGGTCCAGGACAGACAGGGGGCTATTTCCCACCTACAGGGCAACTTTTGGATGCCTAGGAGTTCTCTCCACAGCTTTACTTCCTGGTTTCTCTCCACACCCTTGACACCAACAGCAACATTTCCTTGTCCCCATTTTGCTAAGAGTGATGGCTCACCATCTAAAGTCTCTAACTGTAAGGAGGTAGGTATCCATGCCCAACACATAAAACAGACCCAGAGCCAAGCTCTGTCCAGTCTAGGCCAACTTAGGCAATAAATCTTGCTCAATTCCCTAGTCTGAATACCTTTGGCTACCTCTGCAAGCCCAGTCTGTTCTTGATCCAAGGTCCTTTGGCCAAGATCCCTGCACAGTCGGCACTCTTTCCTCTTCTCTGTCCAAGCTGAGCTCACTCTCCCCTGGCTCCCCCAAAGTGCTTCACTCTCAGAATCGGAATCTTTTGAACCAAGACTTTCTCTGATGAAAATCTCTTCTCTAACTCTAACCTCTTAACTTTCTTCCAACCTAGACTCCTAAATTCTCTTGAATCTTTAAGCACTTGAATTCTAGGGGACTTTGGCCTCTCAAGAAGCAGCAGAAAGGCACTCCTTGTGTGTTTAGTAATGCTCAATGGCTGCTATCATTTATAGATCATCCACCTAGGCCAGAAAGCAAAGGAGTGTACTTTTCCTAATCACTTATTCTAGACCCTGGAGGGAGGTTTGAAATCTAAAATGTAAGCCACCAGCAAAATACCATCTCTTCAATGAACCCAAAGCAGAGAAAGTTAGCTTATCTTTTAGAAGCCACCAGAGGATTTTGAACTAGCTGAGTAAGTGTAATTAAAAAGAGGAAAAGGGAAGTCAAGGATAAATTCAGATGTAGCTGCAGAAGTCTCATGATAAAATGTATTTTCTCAAGAACTTCCAGAAAGCAAATCTTGCAACCTGTCTTTGAATTTCAGAAGAACCCCCACCCATCACTTGGCCAAGGCCTTGATATCACCAAAGAGCTTCTATGCTCCACTCTGGGCTCAAGAAGCAAGCTGTTTTTCATTGCTACTTTCCAAAGTAGGTTTCTATCCACTATCTCACTTGATTCTTTTTCACTATGATCCTGTGAGGTAGGTAGGACACCTATTAGTTTTCCCTTGGCTCACTTCTAGAAGATTCCCAGGGATCAGGATTTTGCATAATTGTAAGTTGATTGGGTTGGCTCCATTTTCACATGCTAACAAAACCTGGCCTGGTTCAATCTTTAAGTAAAGAGTATTTGTCATGCAACATTGACCTAAGCTAGACAGAGAAAAGCCTGATCAGCAGGGGTGATGGGGGACATGGTGGGAAATTTACTAATTCCATTCCTCCTTTCCCTTCCTGGCGCTAAACCCCAGCTTTCGAATGGGGAGGGCTTATGTTATCTTCAAGCTACTCAAACATTCTTCCTTGAAGACTGAATACAAAGGCCAATTTCCTATGTATATAGTTGTGTTTATTTTACCAATTAATCAAGCACCTATCATGACTCTGGGGGAGGACAGTGCAGAGAAGTAGATGTGGCCCCAACTTCCAAGAGCTTACAGTTCTGCTGGGAGCTAAATATGTACACACTACACTACGAGGCATAGCAAAACAAAGAGGTCTGAGAGCGGGCCAGTGAAAGCAGTCCAGAGAGGCAGAACAGAGGGGTGGTTAGAAGCATGAGCTCTGGTTTGAGCCGCAAATATGGCTTCAGATTCTAGATCCACCATTATTAGCGATGTGAACCCTAAGCAAATCACTGAACTTCATTCATAAAATGGGATGAAAATTAATAAGTGTTTATCACATAAGGTTTTTGAGCAAATTAAAGGAGCACAGTACCTGGCATATAATTAAGTGTTCCACAAATGGTTTCATTAACATGCTATTGAAGCTGACCATTAAAGAATGGGAAAGATTGGGAGACATTCCAGAAGAGAAATAGGATAATACAAGGTATTGAATTAAACGAAGATATTGAATTGAAGAGGAAAGGAGATGTGTGAGGATGTTGAGGATACTAGTCTTGCTAAAGCAGAGGGTACATGTTAAGGGAGTTGAAGAAAATAAACTGTTGGGCTGAGTGCAGCAAAAGGTGAAAGGTCATCAAGCAGAGGAATTTAGACTTGTAAGCAACATGGGGACTTAAAAGTAGTGGTCTCAGAATAAGATTGGCCTGAAAATGAACCCCAATGTTATATTTAACTATAATGCACTAATGAAAAAAAGAATGATTGGCCTTGGTATCCTTGGAAGCTTAGAAGGGGATTAGAGGTATCCGGTTGTTTCAGGCTGAGTTGATTTGGGCCTGTACTAGAAACCCAAGAGTAAGAATAAAAGCCATTTGAAAAATACTTTGGAGGAAAATCTAACTGGACAGAATTGGTAATTGGATATGGAAGATGAAAGAGAAGGAAGGGTCCAAGAGGGTCCCCAAGTGTTGAGCCTAAGGTACTTGAAAATTGCCAGTGTCATTGACAGGAAAATGAGGGTCAAGAGGAGGAGTAGACACAGAAGGAGAATGATGGATTCGATAGCCAATTTGTAGAATGAAATACTGATACCCAAGTATGATTTCCTTCTTTTACTTCCTCTGTTGATAGAGGGAGACGTCATTCCTGGTTAGATGATTATATTATCTGCAAATATTGACAGTTTTTCCTTCCTCTCTGGTGCTGTTCATTTTTTTCTTTTTAAAAATTTGTTCTTTTTAGATGTACATGACAGTAGAGTGTATTTTGACATATTATACATACATGGAGTATAACTTATTCTAATGAGGATCCCATTCTTGTGGTTGTACATGATGTGGAGATTCACTGTGATGTATTCATATATGAACATAGAGAATTTATGTCCGATTCACTCCACTGTCTTCTGTTCCTACCCCTCCCTTCCCTTCATTCTCCTTTGTCTAATCCAAAGAACTTCTATTCTTTCCCTCACCCCTCTTTATTGTGAGTTAGCATCCATATGTCAGAGAGAACATCTGACCTTTGGTTTTGGGGGGATTGGCTTATTTCATTTAGCATGATAGTCTCCAATTCCATCCACTTACTGGCACATGTCACAATTTCATTCTTATTAATGGCTGAGTAATATTCCATTGTATATATATATACCACAGTTTCTTTATCCGTTCATCTGCTGTAGGGCACCTAGGTTGGTTTCATAGTTCAGCTATTGTGAATTGAGCTGCTATGAACATTGATGTGGCTGTATCTCTGTAGTATGCTGATTTTAAGTCCTTTGGGTATAGGCCAAGGAGTGGGATAGCTGGGTCAAATGGTGATTCCATTCCAAGTTTTCTGAGGAATCTCCACACTGCTTTCCAGAGTGGTTGCATCAATTCGCAGTCCCACCAGCAATGTATAAGTATACCCTTTTCCCCCACATTCTCACCAACATTTATTGTTTGCATTCTTGATAATTGCCATTCTGACTGGAGTGAGATGAAATCTCAGTGTAGTTTTAATTTGCATTTCTCTAATTGCTAAAATTATTAAACTTATTTCATGTATTTGTTGACCATTCATATTTCTTCTTCTGTGAAATGTCTGTTCAATTCTTTTTCCCATTTAGTGATTGGGTTATTTTTATTTTGGTGTTAAGTTTTTTGAGTTATTTATATGTCCTGGAGATTAATGCTTTATCTGAGGTACTGGTGGTAAAGATTTTCTCCCATTTTGTAGTCTCTCTCTTCACACTTGATCGTTTCCTTTCCTGTCAAGAAGCTTTTTAGTTTGATACCATTCCATTTATTGATTCTTGATTTTACTTCTTGTGCTTTAGACATCTTGTTCAGGAAGTTGTTTCCTGAGCCAGCATGATTGAGTGTTGGACCTACACTTTTGTCTAGGAGGAACAGTTTCTGGTCTAATGCCTAGGTCCTTGATCCACTCTGAGTTGAGTTTTGTGCATGGTGAAACATAGGGGTTAAATTTCATGCTGATGCATACAGATTTCCAGTTTTCCCAGCACTGTTTGTTGAAGAGACTATCTTTTCTCCAGTGTGTGTTTATGGCACCTTTGTCTACTATGAGGTAACTGAATCTATGTGGGTTTGTCTCTGTGTCTTCTATTCTGTTCCACTGGTCTTCATGGCTGTTTACATTGATATATTTTCTAGTGTTGAACCAGCCTTGTATTTCTGGGATAAATCCTACTTGGTTATGTTATATTCTTCTTTTTGAAAAGTGCAAGATTTGATTTGTTACTAATTGATTTAGGGTTTTTGTATAGTTATTTTTCTGTCCTTATACAATTTGCTATGGATGCTATGATAGCTTTGCAAAATAAGGTGAAAACTTCCCATCTTTTTAATGTTCTGAGACAGTTTTATAAGGAGATTATCTGTTCCTTAATGGTTTCATACAATTTGCCCTTAAAAACTTTGTGTGTGTGTTAAAGAGATTGGGGTATATGCATAGTCAATTCTGTTTTAAATTCTTCTCTAATTTTGTTGGTGTAGATTTTGGACCTTGTTCTCAAGCCAATTTTGGTAACTAATGGTCTCCTAGAAAACTTTATTTCACCCAGATTCCAAATTCATTGGTATAATATATGTTTTAGTCAGGTTTTTTGCCACTGTGACTAAAGGATATGACCAGAACAATTTTAGGGGAGGAAAAGTTTATTTGAGGGCTCACAGTTTCAGAGGTCTTAGTCCATAGAAGGCCGGCTCCATTCCTTGGGGTTCGAGGTGAGGCAGAACATCATGGCAGAAGAGCATGGCAGAGGGAGCAGCTTGCATCATCAGGAAGCAGAGAGAGAGACCCCATTCTCCAGATACAAATGTATACCCCATAGCCACACCCACCACTTCAGTTACCACTCAGTTAATCCCTGTCAGAGGATTAATTCCCAGTTTGGGTTAGACTCTCACAACCCAATCATTTCTCCTCTGAACCTTTTTGCATTGTCTCACATGTGAGTTTTGGGGGACACCTCACACCCAAACCATAACAATATAAAATACCAATTATTTATATCTTATACCTATACCAGAACTTACACAATTACTATGAATATTGAATATTCTCCTATACTTTCTAATACATTCTAAGTGTAGTATTCTCTCTCTCTCTCTCTCTCTCTCTCTCTCTCTCTCTCTCTTTCTCTCTCGGTACTGGGGATTAAATCCAGGGGCACTTAACCATTGAGACACACCCCTAGTATTTTTTATTTTTTATTTTGAGACATTTTCTTGCTATGTTGCTTAGGTCCTCTCTAAGTTGTCAAGGGCTGGCCTTGAACTTGGGATCCTCCTGCCTCAGCCTCCAAAATTGCTGGGATTACAGCCATGCACCACTGCACCCTGCTGTGGTTCTCTTTTTCTTCTCCTCCTCCTCTTCTTCTTCTTCTTCTTCTTCTTCTTCTTCTTCTACTTCTTCTTCTTCTTCTTCTTCTTCTTCTTTTCTCTCTCTCTCTCTCTCTCTCTCTCTCTCTCTCTCTCTCTCTCTCTCTCTCTCCTTTTCTGTCTCTCTCTCTCTCTCTCTTACTCCTTAATGGGTTTCTTTTTCTTTTTTTAAAACAAACTTGCTAACTTTTGCCTATGTTAATGATCTTTCCAAAGAGCCAACTATTGCTTGTATTGATCAACTTTCTATTTTTGGTTGTGAATTTTATGAATCTTTGCTTTAATCCCTATCAGCAAACCTTACTCCTCCAAAGCCCACATATGTGGAATATGTTTCCTCCTCTTTCACTTGGCCAGCTCCTACTCATTCTTCAGTTTATGCATCATGTCTTTCAGAAAACCTTCTCTGACCCCCTACAATGATTTAAATGTTCATCCTCTGTCCTCCCCCAGTAACTTCTAGCCCTTATCATGCCATGTTATAATTAGTGATCTGTTTGTCTCTCTTCTCTATTAGACTATAAATTCCTTGAGGGCAGGGACCGTGTCTGGTTCATAACTGTATCTACAAGCACCTAACTTGGCATCCGCAATAGGAATTCAGATGAAAATTTTACTGGAGGTAGCTGACCAACTATGAGCTAGAAGGCAGATCCAAGGAAGCACCTACCATGGTCTGTTGCTAGAGGTTTGAGATCTTTGAAACAAAGGAAAACTATTACCACGGGTAGACTTCCTTTTCCTGATTTTTAAAATAATCAAAGTTCTTCAAATGTGTCATTGCAATGATCATCCCTTTCACTCTTGCACTTCAGCATGGACCAGAGAGTTGAAGCCCAAAGTGGCCATGGCCAAGAGTTAGCCATAAAGGATCTGACACTAAGTGGAATTAAAGAGTCTACAGACTCCCCAGAGTTTTCGCATGTGAAAGCAGTGTTCCTGCACTTAGGGACCCTTTCCTTCTCTGCAGGGAGGGTAAGGGGATCACATTCCCTACTTCTCCTCCTCTTGTTTTCCATCACATCTGAAACACCTTTCTTTTATATTCATCTCTCCCCTCAATTCTCTCCTCTTATTCACCACTGACCCTGTAGGTTTTTATAACTTATGTCCACGAGGTGTTTTGAGAATGTGAACTGAAATAGTAGTTTATGAAATTGGCAACACCCATGCATTACTGCCCTAGGTTTTCTTCTGGAAACTTCTGTGGTTAGTAACCAGGTCCAAAGAAAGCTGAACGCAGGCTGAACTGAAAAAGAGGCATACCAAAATCATGGAATACCATCGACATCAAGGCTGGGTTCCTGCCCACTCTTCAGCCTCCACCTCCACCCTAAGCTATGGTCTGATAGAAGACTATTTCTAGAGACAACATCAAACTGGTGGCTGAGGGTTTTCCGACTCACCATAAATTTACTTCCTAGGAAAGATGGTCTCACTTCCTCACATAATCTGGGTTCCTCTTTGAGAAAGGGGTCATGAAACTAAAATATAAAAAACTCTTTTGAGAGAGAACTCATTCTGAAATTAAAGGGAGGATGGAGTATGTAGGACCCAAAACATTCTGTGTTCCTTACCTAAGACAGAACTAAAAGAAGAGATGACCCATGGAGAACCCTTTGGGTCCCAGGGATGCTGGGAAGGGGTATTGAACTGATGCTGCCAGGCAGTCTACCAGATCTTTCTGAAGTTGCTTTTCTGACAGCAGATGTATTCCAGGCACTGTGCTAAGCTGTAAGGACAGAGCAAAGAAGAGGACAATTAAACTGCCCTTGAGGAGCTTGTAGTCTGGTATATATGTGGGATGCAGTCACCATATTTGGAATTCTCCTCGCTACTATACTGTCTGGTACCTTGACTTGAACATACAGCATTTCAACAATTGCAGTGGCTCCAAAGACAGGAATTACATCTCATTTATCCCTGTACGCCCACTATCTAGCTTAAAATATGGTAGGTACTCAACAAATGTTTATTTTGTGAATGAAGGAGGAAAAGAGAAGACAGAAGGATGAAAGAAAAGAGAGTTAATGAGTTATCCCAGAAATGCTTCATGTTGACTAGAGATGATGTCTGATAACCTTCATAGGAGCATGTCTCAGGGGAATGCGTGAGTCCCTGATGATTCTGAGATGGTCCCTCAAAAACAATTGACATATCTATGAAGCTACTAGAATCCCAAGGTAGCCTATGACCAATAATACCTAGGTCGGTTGCACAAATTGTGGTGACTTTGTGTTGATCACTTTTTTGTTGTGTTTACTCATCTTTGGAGGTATTAAAATAATAGGTTAGGAGTCGGGTGCAGTGGTGCATGCCTGTAATCCCAACAACTCAGGAGGCTGAGGCAGGAGAATAGCAAGTTTGAGGCCAGCCTGGGCAATTTAGTCAGACCCTGTCTCAGAATGAAAACTTTTAAAGGGCTGGGTGTGTTGCTCAGTGGTAGAATGCCCCTGGCTTCCATCCACAATCTGTAGTACCAAAAAAAAATTAGGGTAGAAAAAAATCTTGGTATTTTCTCAAAAAGTTAAATGTAGAATTACCAAATGACCCCACAATTCCACTCATAGGTATATCCCCCCCAAAAAATTGAAAACTGGAATGCAAACTAGTGTGAGTCCACACGTCTATAGCAGCACCACTCACAATAGTCAAAAGTTAGAAATAGCTCAAATGTCCATCAGCTGATGAATATATAAGCAAAATGTAGTATATCTATGCAGTAGAATATTATTCAACCATAAAAAGGAATGAAGTACTGATACATGTTGAATGTGAATGAACCTTCAAAGCATTGTGCTAATTGAAAGAAGTCAGACTCAAAGCCTACATATTGGTGTTCTATTTATATGAAATATCCAAAATACACGAATCTATAGAAATAGAGCATAGATCAGATCAGTAGTTTCCAGGATCTGGGGAAGATGGGGGGAATCTACTTAACAGTAAAAGATTTTAATTTGGAGTGATGGAATTGTTTTGGGACTAGATAGACGTGTTGATTGCACAGTATGTGAATATACTAAATGCCACTGGACTTTTCAGTTTAAAATGATTAATTTTACATGACTTCCACCTCAATAGACTATTTAAAAAATAACAATATTAAGGTACTCTTGGGAAAAGTCAGGGTAGAGAAGCCTGTTGTGGGAAGTGGTAGATGAGGTGGGTATAGAGCAGAATTGTTTTCTTCTCACCCTACCCGCACTCCAGTGTGCCCCAGTGTTTATCCCTTTCCTCAGCTAGGTCAAGTGATTATTTCTATCTCCACTCTTGCCACATCCAAGAATCATCTGGAATTATTGTTAAGACTACTCCATTTCACTAAGGATTGTTCATCATAAAAAGGCCAGGCGTGCCAGGCATGGTGGTGCACACCTGTAATCCTAGCAGCTCAGGAGGCTGAGGCAGGTGGATCTCAAATTCGAGACCAGCCTCAGCAACTTAGTGAGGCCTTTAGCAATTTAGTGAGACCCTGTCTCAAAGTAAAAAGGGCTGGGGGTGTGGCTCCAGGATTCCGGGGTTCAATCCCTGGTACCAAAAAAAAAAAAAAATCCATGTGTTATTTGTCAGAAGCCTTTCCACGAAATCCTAAATATTTTAAGAATATAGGTAGCCAGGGCTGGGGTTGTGACACAGTGGTAGAGCAGCTGCCTAGCATGTGTGAAGCACTGGGTTCAATCGTCAGCACCACATAAAAATAAAATAAAGGTATTGTGTCCATCTACAACTAAAAATATCTTTTAAAAATACAGGTAGCCAGCATAAAGACATAGGTCATCCTAAGAAGATGGCCTTTTGAATAATCATAAGAAAATGTTGATGTGGCCACAGTGATGGAGGATAGAAGGTGTTTGGTACCTGAGGGATGCTAAAAAATACTTGTTGAGCAACTGATTCCTTAATAAAATAAGTATCACATTTGGGCTGGGGTTGACGCTCAGTGGTAGAGTGCTTGCCTAGCATGTATGAGGCACTGGGTTCCATCCTCAGCACCTCATATAAATAAATGAAATAAAATAATGGTATTGTGTTCATCTGTCACTAAAATCTTTAAAAAAGAATAAATAACATTCAAACAAAGATGTCACCCTTTTCTTCTTTATGGTCTCCAGGTCATGTTGTATAAGACATTTTATTTATCCATTCTTTTTGTCCTTCCACAAACATTATTTATGATCTAGAAAATATAATGCTAAGAATTCATTATCAGAGGCAGAGAAACTCACATACAACCCCCAAACTTCTTTTAGACGTAATTTCAACCCCTTACCATTTACAACTTTGAACTCCAGTAAGCCAGTGGGCGAGAGCAGAGCAAGTTATGGTGATGCTGGTGTATCCACCAAGAGGGGCCGCAGAGTAGAATTCTTGAAAATAGGACCATTGAAGGAAATGGCTCTGTGACAGGGAGGTGAGACAGCTGTGGGGAAAGCCTGATCAATGTCTGTTTTCATCATTCCTGTCCTCTCTGTCCCGTCCCGATGGCTGAACCAGCTGACGACCATGGATTTGAGCTGCGTTCCCCTCTACTGCTATGGCTACACACACCCTGGATGCAGCAAAAGCTCCCCCGCTCAGCACAACTCACCAGGGGCTCCGTGTGAGCACTAGGTCGCCTGAAATTGAGGGGAGGCAATCTGGTCAGAACTAAGGAGGGTCTGCTTCTTGCTGTCTATGCTACAGTTAATCCATTGCCATCTGTCTTTATTTTGCTGACTCACTACTTTCATTTGGGTTGGCAGTTCTTTTGCTGTTGGCTGCAGTCTTTAACTGTTTACAGAGGGCTGAGATGGATGGAGAATTAGG
Organism: Sciurus carolinensis; assembly: GCF_902686445.1. Lineage (NCBI taxonomy): Eukaryota > Metazoa > Chordata > Mammalia > Rodentia > Sciuridae > Sciurus > Sciurus carolinensis. The sequence goes on along the minus strand of NC_062232.1, from coordinate 113,365,197 downwards.
GGCTTTGCCTTCATTCCCTGAATGAAATCCTACCCAGGTACTGTGGGCCTCTCGTCGAGGGGCTGAGGCCAAGGCCCCTGGATTTTGATGGATGGTGGAGATTAAGTGTAGGGTAACACATCATTTAGTCTGATTGCAAGGCCAGATTTCTCCCAAGTGCTGCCAAATGAGCTGGGAGGTCATGTGAATTGTCTGCCCAAGCACAAGGGAGCACCATGCCTTTTAATCAGAACAAGGATGAAGGCCATTCGGGACCTTAGTCTGTCAAAGAACTTGGAGCACCTAAATCCTGTACTTCATTCAAGGTTCTCTTTAAGCTTCACCTCATCCACAGTAAGCCTTCCCTGAAGAAAATTCTATCCCTACACTCCACCTCACCTCTTCTCCAAAATGCACTTTCCCATACAGAATCTCATCAGCATTTGATTTCCACTGTGTACTGTCCTGGCTCACGCTGCCATTTTGCAGCCATCCATCCTTCAGCAAGTTTGAGAGATCTGTTTTTTATCTCACTGAGATATAAGCTCAGCAAGATGCAAAACTTTGTAGCCTATATAGATTTGATTGTGGTGCTTGGCATTATAAGTTTGCTGCCTGAAGCCAAGGTGACCATACAATTTATCCTCCATATTGGGACACTTTTGAGGGTAAAGGGCAATGCTAGTACTAATGACACTAGTTTAGCAGGTAAAAAAATTGCTACTACCCGGGGCAAGTCAGTACATGTGTTTATCCCACCTAAGATACAGGTTCCTTATTCTTTTGTTCCTACCCTAACTCCCAGGCAGGACTGGTCAACACCAAGGACTGGAAAGGCAGATATACCAAAAGACCCCCAACTCCCTGTACACTAGAAATGATCTAATGCTGGATGAAAGTAGCCTTGAAAGAGTTAAAGCTTACAATAGCCCACTGGCATCTTATAATCATTATAATCTTATAATCACAACTCTTATAATCATTCATTCCAGGGATGTTTCCACTGAATTCCTATAGGTCTCAAAGACCAGTGTTGTCTTCCCCCAAGTTACCTTTCCTCAGGATCCAACCACTATATTCCAAAATGGAAATGATCTGCTCATAAAAATTATTTCCTTGAAAACTTAGCTTTACATGGGCAAGCTACCCCAGGGAATGTCCATGACAATATTATTCATAATAGACAAAAAGTGGAGACAACTCAAATGCCTATCACCTCATGTGTGAATACACAATGTGGTACTTCCATGTGACAGAATATTATTCAGTCACAAAAAAGGAATGAAGTACTAATACATGCTATAAGATGCATGAACCTTGAAGACATGGTGTTAGATGAAAGAAGCCATCACAAAAAACACCCTATGATTCCATTCCTATGAAAGGTCTAGTACAGACAAAGTCATAGAAATAGAATTAGATTAGTGGCCACCTTAGAACTGGGTAGATGGAGTTTAGGGCTGGGAGGAGTGGCAGCTAAAGGGGACGGTGCTATAAGTGTTCTAAAAATGATTGTGATGGTTGCACAATTCTGAATGTACTAAAAACCAATGAATTGCACACTTTCAATGGGTGAATTGTATGCTAGGTAAATTGTATCTCAATAAAACCAGGGAAAATGTGACCTCCAGGCCTACGTTGGAGACAGTACCAGCTACCTGGGCTAGACTCTCACTCCTTTAGTAATGACATGAGCATTCGCTTTTAGATAGAATGTCTCAGGTTTCAAAAAGACCAAGCACAAACTTGGTCTCATGAGGGCAGACCAGTGGGAAGAAGGTTTATCAATACCCATAAGCCTTTGGGGTTTTTCTGATTAGCCTTTATAGAAACCTTCAACCCAAAGTCACAGGGTCAAATAATATTTGATGAGAAAGGGCTTTAGAGCTTATCCCACTCTAATCCCTGTCCCCAGGATGCTCAGGAAGAGGAAGTGACTCACTCACATCACACAGCTAGTCAGTAGCAGAACATGGACCAAAACCTGACACTCCAAACTCTCACTCCAATACATTTTCTCCCACCCTGACTTCTCCATTGCCTCCCTTTCCCCTTCCCAACCCAAAGCAACCCCTCTGGCCCTTCCTGCTGAAACCCAGGAAAAGTCAAGTCTGAGAATCCAAGCACAAAATCAAGGTGAATTTACCAACTATGGTACAACTTTCCTAAATAGAGGGTCAGGAAATTTGCATTATAGGTCTCCCAACATCAGGATGTGGACAGAGTACAGGATTTGACCCCTGGTATAACTAAATTTGTGGAATGATCACATGCTTCTCTTTATACTGTATTTGGCAGTATTAGAAGAGAAAAATAATATTCATCTTAGGAAAACCTTGGTAACTGCAAATTTGCTGGCAACCTTATTTCCTCTCGCTTTCTTGGAAGAAACCAAACGAAAAAGCAGCTGTACAAATTAGCCCTGACCAACAGGCCTGGGACCAAAACAAAACAAAACAAAAAATAATAAAGCCAAAAACAAATCAGGCTAAATATTTAAATCAGAATGGAAAATATATCCAACTGTACGCCTACTGGAGTTCTTGAAACTGCTAATCTCCACTTGATTATCGACAACATCCTCTTTCTAAGAGGTCAGGACAAAGCTGAGGACAGTTTGACCGAAACAGCAATTTTCCCAACCCCTTCATCTGCATTCACAGATTTTTCTGATAGTTCTGTCTGACAGCAGCAAAACCAATTTCCATGCTTGTTGGAGCCAGATTGGTACCATGGTGGAAAGGAAACATGCTTAGTAGGTCATCGTTCAACAGACACTATGTGCCAGGCACCATGCTGGTGTGGAGGAAGACAGGACAGGGGGCAGACATGGTGTCTGTCCAGGAGCCATATTACTCCAGAGAAAGGCAGACCACAATGAAGTTCAAGGGCAGAAAAACAAAAACCAAAGTTGAGGAGGCAGGAAAGTTTGTATATGTTGAATAACAGTAAAGGGATTAGTCTTTGTGGAATAGAGATTTCTTTGAAGAGAGTCAGTGGGATATTTGGTTGGCAAAGAAAGTAGGAGGGCTGGGGCTATAGCTCCGTGGTAGAGTGCTTGCCTGGCATGCATGAGGCCCTGGGTTTGGTCTCCAGCACCACATTAAAAATGAATTAAAAGTTGTTTAGACTGGGAATGTAGCTCAGTTGGTAGAGTGCTTGCCTCGCATGCACAAGGCCCTGGGTTTGGTCTCCAGCACCACAAAAAAAAAAAAAGTTGTTTAAATATGTCAAAAAAATGTGTAGGGCTGGGGATATAGCTCAGTTGGTAGAGTGCTTGCCTCACATGCGCAAGGTTCTGGGTTCAATCCCCAGTACCACACACAAAAAAAGTTGTTTAAATATGTCAAAAAAATAAATGTGTAATTAAAAAAAAAAGGTCAGAGACAAATTGTGGAGGCATTATAGCATTTTCAGGAGGCAAGTGACCAGAGGGAAACCACATTGGGGAAGTCTTCTCTTTACCCTCCCTTCAGCATTAGGTTAGATGTTCTTCTCGGGGATCCCACAACATCTTGGGCCTTATCATAGCACTTTTCACATTTTCCTATAATTTGCTGCTTCCTGGCACTTCTTCCTCTCAAATGGATGTCCTTGTGGAGAGAGCTTATATCTGAGGTATATATCCCTAATGTCTAGCAAAGGGCTTCACATGTGGTTGGCACTTAAGAAATGTTTGTTGATGGGGTGGGACAGGGTGTGATGGGACCTGTTATAAGATTAGATTTTGGAAGACCCACCTGGAAGAAAAGGCAGATGAGATTAGTTAGAAGAATGTTGCCCTGATACTGATAGGAAGAAATATGGCCCTGACCTAAAGTAGTAGTCATGGTGACAGAAAAGGAAGGTAGCAGATGTATGTTGAAGGAAGAGTGGACATGCCTTGAGAACCTTAGATAACACTGACCTAAGGAAATCAAACAAAATGGCTATGGAGGTGGAGCAGGTTCCCCATGAGGCAGCGCGGTAGGTCCTACAGAACCCAGTAGGATTGATCAGCCCTGCTTCTATTCTGTGGACAAATTGGTCATGGTCCCAGCTGTCTGTGGGGAGCCTGGCCCTTCTGTCCTTTTCATGTCTAAAGGCAAAAGGGATGTACCATACACCATTGCCGATGGGCCTTTGCCCAGCTGTCTATGCCAGCTGTGCCGACTCCCCAGAGAGTCCATGCTGACCAGTAAGACCCAGCTCAAGAGTGATGAACCGCCATGGCTGTCTTAATCCTATGCTCTCAGCTCAGCTCCCACCACCTGGAGGTGTCACACAAAGAAGCCCCAAACAAAGAAAAGTGTCAGCTCAAGAAACAAGAGTCTCCTTTTCCTAGCCATGCCTGTTTCGTTCCACCTTCGGTCTTTCTGCTGCTCAGGAAGGGAGGGGTGAGAGAAAACCACGGAACTTTTCAAATTCCCATTTTCCAAAAGCTAAATCAGATTCATTCTGTGTCTCCTGCACAGACTGCATTAGTCTGGGTAATGTAAACACTGTGAGGCCACAGCTGTCTGCCAGCTGCAACGTTGAAGCCCATTTCAGGGGGCATGAAAAAACCTGTCTGTAACCATCACAGATGAGAAGTGTTAGCTAATGAATGGGCCCTGCTGAGGCCAGAGCCCAGCTGAGTTATTTCAGTCTTGGGCCTTAGCAGAGATTTTTATTGGGTAACAAATTTCAAATGCTCCAGTCACTCTCTAGACCCTAGATTGGAGCCCATTGCTCAATTTCCCCCCGCAAAAAATAATTCACTCCAGGGACATTCCTAGTTGCAGCTCAAGAATCTTGGCATTTGGAGTGCTGGGCGATTGCTCAAGGAGGGTACATTGGGGACTTAATAACATGGGCCTCTTTAGATCCTCTGCAGTAATGTACAGAGTGGCCCTGTCTAAGAGCAAGGCTGTCCATGACTTCTTCCAGGACTGGTCAACTTGGAGTGGCCTGAAAAACAATTGGCTTTGAGTAGGACATCACTATTTCTCTTGGGCCTAAGCCCAAGACCAGGCTTAGGCCTTCTGATTGTTGCTGGCATCTTTCCATTCTTACTGTTCTTACTCCTCCTACATGGACTCAGGTCAAGAGCAAGACCAACAGAGCCAAGATACCACCAGGTAAAATGAGATGATGGCTAGGGGCCCAGGCATTTTGCTGGATGTCTGCCTAGAGTGGGAGCACCCCATTTCTGGACATTCCAGTGTGCCTTGGGGTACAAGAGGTACCCAGTGCTCAGCCCTGTACATAGGTGCTATCTGTGAACTAGAGAAACATGGAAGAGAGTCAAATGCTTAATCCAAGCCAGTGATTTTTGTTGTGGTGGTAGGAAAATGCAAATCACATAAAATTTACCATTTTAACTGTTTACAAGTGTATGGAAAATTCAGTAGCATTTAGTACTTTCACACTATGTGAAAGTGACCTCTTACTAGTTCTGGAACATTTTCATTGCCCCAAAGAAGACCCCCATACCCTTTAAACAGTCATTTCTCATCCCCTACCAGTCCCTGGAAACCACTAATCTACTTTCTGACTCTGGATTTGCCTATTTTGAATGTTTCTTAGAAGTGAAATCATACACTTTGTGTCTTTGGCATCGAATTTGCTTTTGAAGAATATCTATTATGTGCTCATCAGCATAGTACGCATGAAGGCTCAGGTGCAGTTGTAATACTTAACTTCCTCAAGGTACATGCTGAGTGATTTCTTTGCACCATCTTGTTTAATCCTTGCAACTCTCTGAAGTAGGTAATAGTAATGTACTCATTTCAAAGATGAGTGGTCCAAGGCTCAGAGAAATTGAGTAACTAGGTCAAAGTTGAGCTAACTGTTAAGATTCTATCATGCACATGTATTTAGACCTACTTAGAGCCAACCTGCTTACTTAGATGCCACATACTGCCTTGGTGACATGTGCTGATTGCCACATCTGGGCCCCCTTAAGTCCCTACTGTGACAAGACCCCATAGGCAAGGGAATAATCTCATCAGGTCCTTGTGAAAATACCCATATGTTGCCAGGAGTAGGAATCTGGCATGAGTGCCCCGCAGTATTCACATGTCATTGGACACATCCAGAATTTTCTTTTGTTCCCGGAAATGTAACCCCATCCCCTTTCTCTCCCACTCATGAGAGCATATGGGAATATTAGTGTGAAGTATTTATAGAGAAATTCTTGAATCTGCTCAAATTTTTTTTAAAGTAAATCATTTACAAACTTTGATATTTGATTATTGAAAATAATAACTGATCATCAGATACCAGCTGATATTAAAGATAAGAACCTCTGATCCAGAGAGGTCTAACTCTGCTCAGGTGGTTCCAGTTTGCAGGTGGATGCCCCGCTCAGTCAAACTCCCCCTCTCCCCAGGACTGAAGATCTTATCACATCAAAGTTCTGGAGTGGTCTTCATGAGACAACTTCGAAGGCTGTGCACCTCATGTCTAGACTTTCAAACAGTGACCGGCTGCATCTGATAGGGACTTGAATGTCCCAACTGTGTATGCAAGAGATACCAAGGGCCTGACTCAAGTTCTGTGGCAAAACTTGAGAAAAGGGATCTATGTTTAAAAGACCCATGAATGGGAGTGGCATTAGGGCAAGTTGAATGGAACTGAAAGTGACAGATATTGATACTCAACAGTCAGCTTCTAGAATAAGAAGAATGATATCACCTGAATTTGAAATAAGCAGAACAGATGTTCCTCATGTGTTATGAGTTGAAAATCATTCCTTCATGTGGGATCAGTTAAAAATCAAGCTTGGGACTTAGTGTATGTTTAATATAAAAACTCTCAATAAAAAGACTCTGGAGGCAAAATCAATACAAGGACATGCTACAATCATCAGTGCAAATAATCAACCAGTCAACATTTGCCTGTAAGACATCAAGGGATGGGAATGGGTGAGGATGGCAATTACTAAGAGTGGAGGTGGTGATGGACAGAAATGTTTTCTGCCATCAAAGCTGACCAGAGCTCAACATGGGGAGTTTTTCTCGGCATAAGTGGGATTTGGAACTTGCAGCTGAGGTGAGCTGGGGGAAAAAAAGGAAAACTCAATTCTTTTGATGTTTAATATACTTTAGAAGAATTTTCAAAAGCTAAGCTCTTGGAGCTGGGCATAGTAGCACATGCCTGTAACCCCAGCGACTTGGGAGGCTGTGAGGCAGGAGGATCGCAAGTTTGAGGTCAGCCTCAGCAACTTAGCAAGGCCCTCAGCAACTTAGTGAGACTCTGTCTCAAAATAGAAAATAGAAAGGGCTGGGGATGTGGCTCAGTGGTTAAGTGCCCTTGGGTTCAATCCCCCATACCAAAAAAGGAAAAAAGATGAGCTCTTAGAAATATATAAAACTGTCCCACAGAATAAATAGCTAGTTCCAATTTGAAGTATCCCACCCTGGTACTGGGATGAGTATACTGAAAGAACTTTAGCCATAGTCTGCCTTCAGGACCCTGTCCACAACATGAACCAACCTAGCATCAGAACTGGAAGACACACCAGGAAACAATCCCACACTCTCACTTTGATGATGAGGCAGCAGACACAGGAGTCATTTAGATGTGCCAAGGTCATACAGGGAGTCCATCCCTCAGCAGAGCTGCAAGCTCTACCTTTAAAAAAGAATTATTGGGCTGGGGATATAGCTCAGTTGGTAGAGTGCTTCCCTCGCAAGCACAAGGCCCTGGGTTCAAATCCCCAGTACCACAAAAAAGAGTATTATTATTATTATTATCATCATCATCATCATTATTATTCCACTTTGGAAGCCCATTAAATGAGTGGCAGAGGTCAAAATGGAATGAAGAAGACATTATTTCTCTTTTGCAATACAGATATAAAATTAGAATTATACAATTAAAAAACCCTGGCATGCCCTTTCATTCCACAGTCATAGCTAACAGTTCTTTCTGCTTTAAAGAATTTGTGGAGTAAAGTCGTCACCTGATCCCAAAGAAGGGAAACACAAAACAGGCAGCCACAAAAAAAGTCTTAATGAAGTCAGGAAAGGGTCAAGGGCATTGGGAGGCTGCCTAGCAAGGCCAGGCAGGAAAGATTAAAGCAAACAAGTTGGGGAAGATGAAGGCATCGAAGGGATGCCATATGATCAAAGTCTGTAGAGAAATTCCTTAAAGGTCACGGGTCCAGAGGACTTAGGCTTGTCAGTCCAATTTTGCACTCCAAGAGAGAGGAGCCATGTTTGCAGGGCATATCAGAAAAAAATAGAAGAGAAGAGCAATGTTACTGTACAGAGTGGGGAGGAGATATCAAGTAAACATAAAGGAATAAAAAAAAAAACCATAAAGGAAACGTGCCGATGCTGTTATTCCAAAAGGATTTATGAAGTCACAAAGTACTTCTCAAAGAACTTGCAATAACCTGATTCCTGGTTTAATTGTAATAATACCAATATCAGTTACAGCTACCATTTCTTGAACACTATGTCCCAGACACCATGCTGAATGAGCTCTTTACATGGTTTTCTTATGTTGTCCCTTCCTCATTTAATCCTATGGTAGTGACATAGGTACTAACTCCATTTTTTTTTAATTTTGAAGAAGTCTATTTCCGTTTACCCATGCTTTTCTTCCTTGATAAAACTCCATTTTATAAAGATAAATTTATCACTCAACATTTAATTTTTATTGCTCCTTCATTTCTTGTGTATATGAAAAATTATGTATATGTACATACATAGGTACATATATATATTTTAATTTTTATTGTAAACAAATGGGGTAAACAAATCTTGTTTCTGTGTTTGTACATGTAGTAGAGGCATACCATTTGTGTTACACTGACTCCATTTTTGAGATGAGGAAACTGAACCTTGGAGAGGTTAGGTCACTTTCCTGAAGTGAAACAGCTAGTCAGTAGTGGAACTTGCCCTCCAAACCACATCTCCCTTAATTCTCAAACACAGAAACACTCCCCAATCCTGCGTCTCTCATTGTGATGGGTTGATTACTTAGGACTCTCCCTCTGGCAGAAGACAGTCTGACAAAAGTGAGATTTTAGAATGTTTATTCTGGAAAAGAGAGGCCCTGGGACCAAGGAACCAGTTAGAAGACTGAACCAAGGAGAAGGAGTGAAAAGAAATGGTTCTGTGAAATAGCCAGAAGGAGGAACAGACAGACAGGAAAGACATATGGATCCTTCCGAGCCTGACTATGCTTTTTTCTGTTTAGGACATCATGGAGACCTTCCCATGACAATCCGTCTTACCCCCCACCCCATCCCTTTTTGTGGTACTGGGGATGGAACCCAGGGCCTCACACATGCTAGGCAAGTGCTCCACCACCAAGCTGCATCCTCAGCCCTTTTTAATTTTTTAATTAATTTATTTTTTATCTTTATTTAATTATTTATATGTGGTGCTGAGGATCAAACCCAGGGCCTCACACGTGCTAGGCAAGCACTCTACCTCTGAGCCATTACCCCAGCCCCCTTTTGAGACAGGACCTTGCTAAATTGCTGAAACTGGCCTTGAACTTGGGATCCTCCTGCCTGAGTCTCCCTAGTTGGGATTATAGGAATGTGCCACAGCTTACAATCCATTTTACCCTTTTTGTTACTGCTCAGAATCCCATCCTGTGGGAATACTACTTTTACAAACATTGTTTTAGTGAGCATCACAGATGTATGTGTTTCATATGGGTAAAAATGTCGGGTCAAGCTCAAGCAGTGGAATTTCTGTGCTAAAGCAAACATTTTAAATGTAGGCAGCCTTTTGGGGGAAGATCCTTTTTTTCATTTATGTTTATTTATTTATAAATTATAGGCATATATTAGCTATTAACATGCTGTGTGCATTATAAAACATGTAAAGAGAAATTAAAAATAACTGATGAAAATACCTTTTACCATTTTAATATATTGTGTATATTATAAAACATGCCAAAGAGAAATGAAAGATAAAATAACAATGATGAGGGGCTGGGGTCATAGCTCAGTGGTAGAGCACTTGCCTAGCATGTGCGAGGCATTGTGTTCAATTCTCAGCACCACATATAAATAAATAAATTAAATAAATGTCCATCAACAAACAAAAAAATAATGAAAATACTTTTAATTTTCTCTAATAGCCCCTGAATAATTTTGCTTTCTCTAATTATTTTGAGATTATGAATAACAATAGGCATACAAATGAAATTAAGTATAAAATTATTTTTGACAAGTTTAGTTTAGCACTTGGGATTCAACAATTCAGTCAATTTTATATTAATACTTAATTTCGGTGGTTGTATAACTGAAAAGATGCCCTAAAATATGTAGATTTAAATGCATTAGCTACTGTAAGGCAAGATCTTCATAGTGGAGATGATTATTACTTTAAATTAGAAATGGGGAAACTTTCCTTGGTAGTATGAAGGAAGAATATATTACAGCGGAAATAAATGGGTTCATCACCATTCAAAAATGTAATAAAAAGTGCAAAGCCTTCCATTTCTGCCATACCCAATACACGTCAATATTGTCAGAACTAATGACAGAAAGAAAGGGAAGAGAAGGCCTTGTTACCCTTTGGAAACCATTTTGAAATGTTGGAAATCTGGCTGGTTGCAGTGGCACATGCCTGTAATCCCAGTGGTTCAGGAGGCTGAGGCAGGAGGATTTCAAGTTCAAAGCCAGCCTCAGAACTTAGTGAGGCCCTAAGTAACTTATTGAGATTTTGTCTCAAAATAAAATATAAAAAGGACTGGGGATGTGACTCAGTGGTTAAGCCCCCCTGGATTCAATCCCCAGTACCAAAAAAAAAAAAAAATAGGTTGGAGATCTGGTAATTTATTTGTTTTCGTTTCTCAATTTTAAGGATAGATCAGTTGAGCTGGAATGCTGGAGCAGCAGACAGCCTTTTGGGAGACTCTGGGAAGAGAAAAGGAGGGAAATTTTCAGACATCATGGCAACTTGTAATTGAGAAGGTTGGCTATTGTTTTTAGGTAGGGAATCAAATCCCCTCTTAAAAAGAGATTCCAAAGCATTGGCATCTCTTTATCCTTAGTTGTATGGGTTTAATCAAATTAATGATTCACATTTTTTTAAATAGGAGTTATTCTATTTTGACCTACTTGAAATCACAATTGCTGCTTTGTTTGGGATATTAGAAAAATTTCTATTTCAAGGAGATAAAAAAGAATAAAACGAATATACTTCCAGAAAAAAATAGTTCTTAAAGGGAAGGGAAAGTAAGCCTGTGTATTAAGTATGATGATTTGTCCCCCCAAGTAATGATACTTGAATACACTGGTAGTAGAGCCAGTTCTGTTTGGCAAATCCCCAGGACTAACTGCCTCTGGCCAGAACATGCCTGGCCCTGGTACCCAGATCCTGGGCATCATGGACCAAGTAAGAAGAAGGAGATGAATGAGGGATGGAATAGTTGGGACTGGTTCTCTGTCCCAGACAGACAAGTTGCAACAGAGTCAAATGCAGGAAGTTTCTAGGAAGGGACCTGTGGAAACAATAGGCCTGCTTTTTAAATTTCCACAGAATGGATGGGTGCAGAATTCCACCATTTTATCCATTCACTTAGCAAATATTTATTGAGCATCTACTATGTGCCACACACTATGATAGGCATTAAGAGTACACTATTAAACAAAACGGAAGGGTCCCCTGTCCTCATGACCTCATGACACCTACTTATCATAGGAGAGATGAGTGATAAATAAGCAAATACACAAATAAATATATACAGTCATCCCTTGGGGATTGATTCTAGGACACACATTGCCATGGAATGGATACCCAAAATATGTTCAAGTTCCTTATATATAATGGTATAGGATTCGCATATAACCTGTGCACATCCTTCCAATATAATTCAGGTTATCTCTAGATTGAATTTAATACCTAATTTGATGTAAAGGCTACATAAATAGTTATACTATATTGTCTACAGATCAATGAGAAGAATTAATTCTATACATGCTCGGTACTGACACAACTTTTTAAAAAATATTTTGATCTGTATTTGGTTGAATCCATGGATGTGAAACCCATGTATATGGAGGGCTGGCTTTCATTCCAAATGGCAATGAGTACTATGAGCGGGACAAAAATATAAAATCTGCAAAAGACAAAATACAGGTGGGGCCTGGGCTGAGGGATCAGGATGGCCTCGCCAAGGCAGTCTGGTATTTAGAAATAGTCCTGAATGAAGAGAAGGGGGACAGTCGCTTAAAGAAGAGCCAGGAGAAGAGCTTTCAAGGCTGAGGGGGTCAGGGATGTTGAAAGCACTTTGGGGATCGGGCTACCTTCTGCTCCCCACTGGTAAACCGAAGTGCCCTAGGCTTTGGGGTTGCTCAGGACCCAGAGACCCATGTAGGTTCCAGACACCAATGAGACAGTGCCCAATGAGGATCCATGGTGATAGCCTGCTTGTGGGTTCAACCAGTTGGATAAGGTGAGCTTCCAGAGTGTTCCTAAAGCCCACAGCCTCAGACTCCTTCCGCAGTGACTTCCGTTTTTGCTGGCTCGTGAAGAGGTGAGCCTGAGTCAGTTAGGGTTAATGGCTGAGGCAGCGCTGGGCTTCAGGAAAAGGGCAAGCAGCAGAGAGAGCAGGAGCTGGAGCCAAGAAGCAGCCCCTGCCAGCAAGTTCCACTCTTTCCCTTTCCTTCAGCATGGCTGCCCGAGGAGCCCCCAGTGACTGTTTATGGTGATCAGTTTGTTTCGCAATTGACAAAGAAGGAGGGAGCCCTTTCTGACATTTTTGCCCAGAGGCCCCAGACTTCTCAGTAGGAAACTGCCAAATACGCAACTTTGGGTGGATATTTGGCTGAATCACTTTGAAGGGCTCGTCAGTGCCTAAAATGGAAATTGTTAGAAAGCAGAGGAGGTTGGTTGCCAGCAACCATGAAATGGTAATGACCAAATCATTTATTTTTGCAGTGAAATGTCATCCCTGAACACTACAAAGGTACATTTTTTTTCTAGCTGAAAAGTACTAACTACCTATAAAAATCTTCAGAAGTGATTCAGTGTGCCATGCACATGCACACACACCCCCCCGTCTCTCCTACCTTCGGCCTTCCCTCCCAAACCAAGCCTCTTCCTCCAAGTTCCTGGAGCCCAGCTGCAACCTGGGATGAATTAAGAGGTTGGCTCATTGTGAAAGGTAATCAGGCTTCAGCCATCCTATAAAGGGAAGGGGAGTTCATTTGGTTCTTTATAAGATGGTGTGTGGCCGACTTTCCACATGGGAAAGTTGGTAGGCAGTAATAGGCTCTGCCCCAAAACACCATGTGGGTCTTTTTTAACAATCTGTTCAAGTCTTGCTATAGTTGCACCTAGGAGACATGACACTTAATAAGGTTTTACTACATGTATCGACCAATACATGTAAGGCAAGATCTCCAATTTGGTACCTTTTATGTTTAAACTCTGGTACTTATTTTTCTGAGTTTAGGGGGAAGAGACTGGAAAATACATTGTAGATTAACACTGGGGAATGCAGAGGATCTACTAATATTTCTTTGAAAACAGCCATTAAGATACTGTTCCCTTGGGCCAATTCCTGTGAGGCTTTCACCACATACGAAGCCCTAGGTCCTTCTTTGACTTTTTCCATAATGACTCCTGTGTTGGGATCAGTGAAAATTTATACTACCATAAAATTTATTTTAAAGTAATACTTTACAAGCCTTTGGCTCAAAAGTATTCAAACAATGCTGCACACTCAAAACTGGAAAGTAAGATGGCTCCATTCAACTTTCATTAGAGTGGGCTTCCAGAATTATCTTCAGGTCACAGTGCTCAGTCCAGAGTTTGAGCACCTTCTTTTTCAATGGAGGTAGTTGTCCCCAAAGTCATTTGTGTCTGGTAGGTTTGAGATACATTAGGTAAGCAGATCTGGTGTTAAGAAGGTTCTAAGAACATTACTGTTTAAGTCACTGACCTTGATCATCCAAAAATGGCAGTTGCACAGTGGCCCTGCATTTGAAGCCTGTGCTTATGGAATCCCTGTTATGCAAAGGGTCAGGGTGTCCCACTAGACAAACTATTAGTTCTCCACAAACTCTGATATTTGACAAATCTAATGGATTTGCCAGCAGAGAAGAATGTGGCTATTTTCCCACACTTTCTTTAGCTTGGGGAAACCCATTTTGTGTAATCTCTTTCTTTGTTTCCATTTTAAGAGGAAAACATGACCCATTTCCAGTGTCATAAGGTCACTACTTTGCAGGTCTGCGTGGGGAAGGTTTTTCTGCGTAAAAGGGGCACAGAATGTCATGGAAACCAGGGAAGGCACTTAGACCTGGTAAGAGATGCAAACACATAAAGCCAGGTAGAGCTGTCGGTCCCTAGAGGAGCCAGAATCATCAGTGACACTCTAGCTTCTCCCAGGAAATTGACCCCACACAGAAACATGATGGTTCCCAGCAGAGATCACCAAGCTAGCTGTCCTGGGTCAGAATACTAGCTCCCCTGCTTACTGGCTATTTAACCTCAAGCAAGTTAATTACCTCCATGTGCCTCAGTTTCTTAAGCTAAAAAATATGAATAATAATTCTACCACTGCAGAGTGAAGTTATGAGGATTAGATGAACTCTCATGAGCATGTAAAGTGCTTAGAACGAAGTCTAGCACACATTTATCAAATGTTCGGCCAATGTCAGCCATTTTCATCCTTGGCTTCTTGTGTCCAGGTGTGGACCCAGGAGTTGAGAGGGTTGCATTGCACAGGGCCATCCTGTCTCACTTATGTGCAAGACTCTGTCTTTGTGGTCCAGGACAACCTTTGTTTGCTCTGGAATAAGTGACTTCATTCCTCCTACAGGGCTAACTTTAGGCCCAATGGAGGGCCTACCACAGGCTTCATCTCCCTAGGTTCACAAGTCAGTGATAACGGCCTAAAGAGAGAAAATCTATCTGATGAGGGGCAAAGTATGATCATTCAAACTTCAGCAATAAGAAATTGTCTCTCACATTTACAGAGGATTGGACAGAACTCAGACTTGAAGGCTCTTGGAGTTGACAAAGACTCTAGAAAAGAATGTTCCCTGGGGGTTCTCCATGTCTACAGAGGTCCAAAGAGAAGAAAACAGATTGTGATTAGACCCAGGGAAGACATTTGACCACAGATAGAAAAAATGTTGGGCCAGATTCCCCAAACAGGTTCTGTAGCATCTTTCCCTGGTAAATTGGAAAAAGAGTGGCTGACCATCTATTCTAGCTTTTTTCATAGCCCATCCAAACAGAAAGAGCCCTTAGAGGTTGTCTTATTCAGGCCTCTGTTTCAAGAATGGAAATGGTAAAATGCAGAAAGAAGAGATAATTGCCCTATAGGCATATAGCAAATTATTGACAGAACTGGGATTTAAATCCTA
Source organism: Sciurus carolinensis (assembly GCF_902686445.1). Lineage (NCBI taxonomy): Eukaryota > Metazoa > Chordata > Mammalia > Rodentia > Sciuridae > Sciurus > Sciurus carolinensis. The sequence goes on along the minus strand of NC_062232.1, from coordinate 113,349,905 downwards.
GGCCAAAGATCACACCACTGCACTGTAGTGGTCTCTTAAAGGTAAACGAATTGCTATCTTTACTAATTCTGGAATGTTCCATAGTACCAACATACTAAAAATGAATTAAGGCCCACCCAGAAGGACTCGAAGGTACTGAGCAGTGCCCAAATTGCAATTCCTCTAGTTCATCCATCCGATTCTGGAGCTCTGGCTGTCAAAGTGCTTTGGCCAAGTCTCCTCATTCGACTAACTGGTCTTCTTAACTTACCATTTGAAAGCAGCTGTGGTTAAGCAGAGCTTGCTGACTCAGCCCATGTAGTAAGGATGACTAAACACAAGAATTTCCTGTGGGGGGGATGGAAAAAATCTTTCAAATGCATTTGTTTCAGGGAACCTTTCTGATCAGTCAGGAGCTAGCCCTCTGTGGGCCCATGAGGCAAAGCAGCAGGCTGTCCCCCTCAGCACCAAGGCAGGATTTGCAGATGTTTCCTTTTTTTCTTCTAAACAATATTGTGGCTGTTTCGGCAGCACCATTTTGGTCTGGCCAGCATTTGAACAGAACTTGATCTGCCAACTGGTACAGCCCAAAGCCGAGGGGAGCGGTTGTCTCCCCTGACTGGAGGGGCCTTTCACATTCCCCTGACCAGAGGCCTTCTCCCAGGGGTGAATTGGGGCTGATCTGTTTTATCTCAAGGCAATTTCACTTCTGAGCCCACCTTGAACTCGAAAGAGAGGATCATTTATGCTGACCAATCATAAAACAATGTGGGCTGGCTTCCATCTCCAGGGTGCACGCTAGGGAGTTTGCAATCTGGAGTAAAGTTATCATGTTCAGGTCTGAATACCACACAGACACTGGACAACTTTAGGAAACGAACATTGACCTTCAGTTGGATTGCTCACCAAGTTTGAGGCAATAATCCAATGAAACCAAAATTTGGATAAATATTTCAAGACTCTTGGCTGGGAAGGAGTCGACCTTGCTCAATTACAAAGTTGGAGACACCTGGTGCATTTGAGAGCCACTCGTTTTCTTTACAACTTGCGAATTAGAAAAGGGGGTGGGGAAAGGGAGAGAGTGAGCATACTCAGCCATCTTCTGAAAGCCATATACAACTTGAGTAGCTCAGACATTGAGGATTCAAGTCAAAGGGACCAGCTTCATCCTTTCCCCATCCTTCCCAGTCTCTACCTCGTGTTCCCAAGGAGAAAACAGGACTAACTGCCTCAGAGCTCTCAAAGAAAATCAAGGACTTATTTTTCATAAGTGAGTAACAATTTCTTATTCCAATGGGGGAAATGTTGTGGGATAAACAATGGAGTTGTAGAAAACAAACTGTATTGGGGAGAGGGGAGGAGAGAGGAACACCCCAACTCCTTGCCATCTAACAGTGTGAGCTTAGAAGTGTTGTTTTTCTTTTCTTAGTGTGTATCCAATTTGGTAAAAAACTTACTTAAGCTACATACAGTGTCTGGTAATAAAATGATCCCAATACATATTTTTCTGAATAAGTGAGAATGAGAGAGGAAAAAAGCAAGAGAGTGAATGAATCCATGACGGAACAATAAGGATCTTTGTGGTTCATGGAGTTGGTTTGAAGCTTCATTGAAATAATCATTATGAGTTTGCATGTTTTCAACAATTTTATGGTTGGTCAATTACTTGCATGTTCACTATTTTAGCTGAATCTTACAAGGCATCTATCTACCTGATAGATACGCAGGGTGAGAATCATTAGCTGCCTGATAGAGCAAAAAGAGGCTCAGAGAGGGGACGGGGCAATATGATAGAACTGAACTAGGACTCTGGAACCAGCACTCCTTTAAACACACCATACAACCTCTTCTGCTGGGCGCGGTGTTGCACACCTGTAATCCCAGTGGCTCGGGAGGCTGAGGCACGAGGATCACGAGTTCAAACCCAGCCTCAGCAATTTAGCGAGGCCCTAAGCAACTCAGTGATACCCTGTCTGTAAATAAAATATTTTTTGAAAGGGCTGGGGCTGTGGCTCAGAGGTTAAGCACCCCTGGGGTCAATCCCCAGTACCAAAATAAATAAATAAAATTAAAATTAAATTTAAAAACCTCTTCCTTCCAAATTGAAAGGAAAAGTGCTACAGACCATTGCATTAGATCTATTCCTTACAACTAAGTGTCCTTTATGTGAAGGCTTGAACACTGGAAGTGGGTGTAGAAGAAAAATCAGGCTGTAACTAACAATGCTATTCAAGATCGCAGTAAGACTCAGTCTACTCACAGCACAAGAGGCCAGGGGGAAATGGCCTTGGAGTGACTTGAGTTGGGATTATCTAATATTTTTGTAAAAGAACAATAGGGCCTCTAGTTGGCAGGGAACTGATAGTTGCTATTTGGAATAACATGGGACAGTATAAGAAAGTTTACTGTACAGTCAGGTGAGCGAGCCAATATATACTGAATCGGGCCCCTGGGCCCTCATGAAACCATTGCCTGCTTAACAGGGGCAGACTTGTGGTCCAAATTGTCTCCAGGTTTACATAAGTCATACACCACTTGACTCATGGCACTAAAGGGGTTGTTAAGGTCATAGTTCAATCCCCATCCAGTGAAGTCACTCCTGTCTGGTAAGGGACTTCCCACCCTCCAGTGACAGAAAGCATACTACCATCCTATGTGAAGTTTCTGTTATTCTGGCTATTTCTGATGGTGGTCATCTGTGTCGTTGTCCTTTCTGACTATACGGGAAACTAGGAGAATACAGAGATGTTACTTATAAATGTATCTCACACCAACAATTAGGCATTGAAAACAAAATTCTCATAAAGCAAATCCTGGTTTTTGTGCCCTAGGTTGGCTTGTTACTTAAAGGAATCATTGTTCCCTAATTTATTGCTTTTTAAAACATAGAATTAAGTTTGCTTAAAGCAGGAGTTTTTAACCTGAGGTCTGTTGCTCTTGGATGAGATACAAGAAGCTCAGTGAATTTCTCTAAAATTATGTGCAAAATTGTGGGTTTGCATTTATACATTCCTCCAAGGAGAGGGTCTACAGCTTTCCTCAAAATCTCAAAGGGGTCCATGCTCAAAAAGGTTAAGAACCATTGACTTAGAAAAAGAAGGAATTGTAATTGCATTTATGAATGTTAGAATATGCAATATCAGTTGCCATTTATTCAGAAAGTGACTTTGCTTCTGTCAATTGCATGGTCCGATTCTCTTCCTTTTGCTGCCTATGAAAGATATTTACTGATGGGACAAGCTTTGTCCTTCTTTATCACTGTCTGATTTAAGAGTAATAACTGTGTGTACCTGTCGGGGAGATTCTGTGTTTGTGCAGGTTTATAACCATGCTAATAGAAGTTCAGTAGCAGTTGTAGACTGGAATAAGGTATTTGATTAAAAATTCCAAGTTCTTGCCTGCAGTTCTCAACTCCAGAGTGTAGCCTATCAGGCAGATATCTTTGTTGTACGGCATGAGTTTTGGAATCAGACAGCTCTGTGACTTTAGGTAACTCACTTAATCTCTCTGGGCCTCATTTTCCTCACCTGACAGAGGGGGGATAATAACAATAATAATAGGGTGGTTGTGAAGATAAATGAAATCATGGATATGATGTGCTGAACACATAGTAAGTGCTCAATAAATAGCAGTACCAAGAGTGTCTGTGGCAGATGGTCAGGTCCTTAGGAAGATCCAAAGCTGTTTTAAAAAATTTATTTTATTGGTTCTTATCAGTTATACACGACAGTAGAACCCATTTTGATAAAATTATGTAAGCATTTGATATATTTTATTCTAATTAGAGTCCCAGTCTTGTGGGTGGGCATGATGGTGGGGTTCATGTAGGTGTTCTCACATAGGAACAGGAAGATAGTAGAATAGATCCAAACCTTTTTTCCTGAGGATATGGACAGTTATGCCTGGGCAGCTCTCTTTCGTGAAGAGCCATGCTCTGTAGCCCATTCATGAGCATGGGAACAGAGCTGGTTGGATGGACCTTTGTTACTTTATCCAAACGTGGAGTTTGGCCTGCTCAACAATTGCCCTCTGCTCACAGCTGAGGAGCCCTGAAACTATGTTTGACTACTGAACCCAGAAGTTCTACATAAGGATTTAGGCTGTGTTTATAGAAGGACAGAACAATGGGAGCAGTCAAATCAGCTCAAAACCTCCAGTTGATGCTTTGGCCTAGCAACAATTAGCAGTGTCCAAAGGGTTTCCCACCCCTGTTCCTATTTGATCCTCCAATAGCCAGATGAAGTAAGTAGAGTGGGCGCTGGAGAAGTTGCTTATCATAGTAATGATGTAAGTCAGTCCAGGGTTTGAGGACTTTGAAAATACGGTGGTTCACAAACAAGTGTTTACTGAATATTAGTTTTTGAATATTGAGTTTATTGACTATAACTGAATATATCACAGAGCTGGGCAGATGGAAAGGCTTATAAAGTCAGGTTAGGATATGGAGAACTACATGACGACAGTACATCAAAGAGATTATGTGAACCAGGTGTGGTAGTGCCTGCCTGTAATCCTAGTGGCTCAGGAGACTGAGGCACAAGGATCACAAATTAGAGGCCATCCTCAGTAACTTAGGGAGACCCTGTCTCAAAGATTTTTAAAAATTTAAAAGAGCTGGGAATGTAGCTCAGTGACAAAATGCCCCTGGGTTCAATCCTCAGTACCAAAAAAGAAAGAAAAACTCTAAAGATCACACACACACACACACACACACACACACACACACACACTCTGTTAGTAACAAGTGAATTCAGGAAAGTTGAAGGGTATAAAAGCAACATGCAGCTGTGCATGGTGGTACACACCTATAATCCCAGCATCTTGGGAGGCTGAGGCAGGAGGATTGTGTGTTCAAGGCTACCCTCAGCAATTTGGTGAGACCTTCAGCAACTCAGCGAGACCCTGTCTCTCAATGAAACATAAAACAGGGCTGGGGATGTAGCTCAGTGGTTAAATGCCCCTAGGTTCAATTCCCAGTACCAAAAAAGAAAAAAAAAAAAAACATGCAAACATCAATTGTGTCCCTCTACAAGGAGCTATATAAAAAATTGAGAAAACAATCCCATATATGACAGCATTGACATGAATGAAGTACTCAGGAATAAACTCAACCAAGGAGGTGAAAGATCTGTACACTGGAAATTATAAAATATGAATGTAAGAAATTGAAGAATATACAAATAATTGTAAAGAGACCCCATATTCATCTTTGGAAGAGTTAATAGTGTTATAAAGTCCATGCTAACCTAAGTGATTTTTAGGTTAAACACAATCCACATCAAAATTCCAATGCTATTTTTCACCAAAATAGAAATAATTCTAAAGTTTGCATAGCACCACAAAAGACTTCAAATAACTAAAGCAGTCTTCAGAAAGAAAACTGAAGTTGGAAGCATCACACTATAATTTGAAAGGTTTCCAATTATATTACAAGGCAATAGTAATCAAAACAGCATGGTACTGGCATAAAATAGACATGTAGATGAATGAAACACAGAGAGCTTGAGAAAGAAACTCAAGTTTATATGGTTAACTCATTTTTGACAAGGGTGCCAAGAAAACAAGGAGAAAGGATAGTCTCTTCTACAGGTTGTGCTATGTGCCAAAGAATGAAATTGGACCTTTTTCTTACATCATGCACAAAAACCAACCATCTAAATGTAAGACTTGATATCACAAAACTCCTCAAAAAAATATAGGGAAAACACCTTGACATTGACTTTGGCAATGACCTTTCGATACCATGCCAAAATCTCAGGCTACAAAAGCAAAGAGAAACAAACATGGCTATGTCAAACTGAAAAATCTCTGTATACCCAAGGAAATGATTGGCAAAATGAAAAGGCAGCTATGAGCCGGCCCAGTGGCACTCACCTGTAATCCCAGCAGCTTGGGAGGCTGAGGCAGGAGGATCACAAGTTCAAAGCCAGTCTCAGCAAGTTAGTGAGACCCTAAGCAACTCAGTGAGACCCTGTCTCTAAATGAAATATAAAAAGGACTGGGGATGTGGCTCAGTGGTTAAGTGCTTCTGGGTTCAATCCTTGGTATGAGAGAGAGAGAGAGAGAGAGAGAGAGAGAGAGAGAGAGAGAGAGAGAGAGAGAGAGAAGAAAAAGGAAGAAAGGAAGGAGGAAGGAAGGAAGAAAGGGAGGGAGGGAGGGAGGGAGGGAGGGAGGGAGGGAGAAAGGGAGAAAGGGCAGTTATGGCATGGGAGAAAATATTTGCAAACTGTGGTTTCGATTTGCTGTGAGAGTTCCTAGAAAAACTGAGCCCTGGCTGTGGAAAGAGACAAAGGGAAGCAGAAAATTCAGTGGGAAGATGAACAAGAGCACAGGGGCAGGTGGGCGTGCTGGGTGAACGGAGGGACTCACGTACTGGTCATTCAGGAGCGCTGCTTTGGGTAGTAGCAGGAATTTGGAGTTAGTGAGGAGCGGCAAGGTATGGCAACAGTGTAGAGCAAAGGGATGGAGTCAGAGAGGTCAGCTGCAAGCCAGGACTAAGAATGCAGCCATCAGTGGTCAGAGCATGAGCAAGCACAGGGCATGGAAACAAGGAGAGGACAGTGAGGACGGCGCTCATTGGTTTCTAGAGCCTTTGCCTCAAGTCGCACAAAGACTTTTCTCACAATAAGGAGTAAATCCATTTTTGGTTTTTATATCTCACTAGTGTGAATGATGCCTCTTTCAGTGTGGGAGCATGTTCTCTGCTTTAAGAAAACTAGGCAAGCTGGGTACAATGGCTCACGCCTGCAATCCCAGTGGCTCGGGAGGCTGAGGCAGGAGGATCGCGAGTTCAAAGCCAGCCTCAGCAGATTAGCGAGGTCTAAGCAATCAGTGAGACCCTGTCTCTAAATAAAATATAGAAAAGGGCTGGGGATGTGGCTCAGTGGTTAAGCGCCCCTGGGGTTCAATCCTCAGTACTGAAAGAAAAAAAAAACAGGCAAAAGAACTTGCAAAATGAAGAAACTGAGAGAAAACAGTTGCAAAGAGGTTCTTTACCAAAGGATGTGCAGAGGGTTCCTTGACATAGAAACTACCCTAACTCCCTATGTGTGCGTCAGTGCTCTGCACCCAAGGGAGGCTCTGAGCTGAGGTGACAAAACACCTCCATACTCCCCTCCTGAGCCTTTGCCCAGGATTCGAATTGATATAACAGGTCTAGTGAAGCTCTCTAGATGGAAAGACACCTCTCAGCCTGCACAGGTGGGTTATTACCTGGTCTGCTAAACATGAAAGTTTTACAAAAGTGATCTGGAAAGGGACTTAGTCCATGGGTGATCCAGGACATTTCCTTCTGGTTTGAGAATTTCCCTTGGAAATCTTAATCTTTAATCTTCCCCACATCCCTAGGAGCGAGGTACTATGGTTTTGTGTGGAGACTTCTTCAAGGACTCTGAAACACTATTTCTACCTGCTTCCTGGGCCTGAAAGGCCTGTGCCTAGCCCAATGCCCATACCGTCCAACAGATGTTGGGCATGGGAGCTCACACCTGTAATCCCAGTGTCTCCGGAGACTGAGACAGGAGAATCGTGAGTTCAAAGCCAGCCTCAGCAATTTAGTGAGGTCCTAAGCAACTCAGCCAGACCCTGTCTCTAAATAAAATATGGAAAAGGGTTGGGACGTGGCTCAGTTGTTAAATCCCCAGTACCAAACTAAGAAGTATCCATTTCCCTGTTTAATCCAACTGCAAACAGAATGGCAGCTGGGCCAGGGGTGAGGGGACACTGCACTTGACCAAGGTTGCCCACAGAGGCTGAATTCATCTCCTCGGCCTCGGGGGCAGGGCAAAGCAAAGATACCATGCATTTGCACTGGCTGGAAGGAGAGGATTTGTTTTGACAAACTTCGAAGGAATATAAAAATGCTTTGTTGCCTGTCAATTGCCTTTGCTGGATGAATAGAGCCCTGTGGCTTCAGGGCTTGGAGACGATTGTGTGGAGATCACATATTTCCTCATGTGTTTCTATATAGACATATTTCCTTATATCACAAACATCTGTGCAATTGGGCTTGGGAGCCCCAGGCTAAAACTAAGACACTGATATTTTTGATACTTTATTGGATAGAAGCTACGGGTAGGGAAACCCTGTTTAATTGCCACAAAGCAATTTTTAACTTACAATAGACGAAACCTTTGATCATTTGTTTAGGACAAACTTCCCATTTTAATGACAAAACCTCCTATACATTGAGAGCATCCTTTGTGTGGGATATCATACATAATCTCATTTAATCTTCCCGACATCCCTAAAAGTAAGTTACCATTGTTGTCCCCCATTTTACAGATAAGGAAAGTAATGGAAACGAAGTTTAGGGACTTGGCAGCTAGGATGTGGAGGGCTGGGCAATTGAACCCCAGGCCTTGCACTTGCTAGGCAAGCACTATACCTAAGCACTAAGCTGCATTCATGGTCCTTCTAGAATCTTCTCTGTGCACTTTTTTTTTCTCTCTTAGTTTGGTACCAGGGGCACATAACCCCTAAGCCAATCCCCAGCCCTGTTTTGTATTTTATTTAGAGACAGGGTCTCCCTGAGTTGCTTAGGGCCTTACTAAGTTGCTGAGGCTGGCTTTGAACTCATGATCCTCCTACCTCAGCCTCCCGCCCTGCAAATTTAAAGCATATACTCTGTTGTGAAATGAAAACATGATTCAAGAAGCAAAAATGCCTTCATGAGGAAGAAGCTATTCCAAGTTGCCTGCCCAGGAGACCGGGTGGCATTTCTGCAGGCTAGTATGATTTTGGATCAATTGTATCTGGAATGGGGGGGGAAAGGGGATGGAGAGACCATGGCATGAAGTTCGACAGAGGCTAATAGGCTTGGATATCTGGCACAGTGGAGCTGCATCTAAGCCTGGTGCAGAGGTGACACCCACATTTGCACTAAACTTAAGCCTGTCTTGTGGTGTCTTTTTTCATATTTTAAAACTAGTAGTTACTGTTACACAGGCATGTTTTGGTTTCTGCATGCTCACTGTGCATTGTACTGAATTCTAGTTATCCTTGGGTGTTTTGTTTTATTTTATTTTTTTTTGTTTTTGGTCTCACTGTCTTTGCTTGGACTGACCTCAAACTTTCCAATCTTCTACTTCAGCCTCCCAGGAGCTGGGTTACAGATGTGCATGCATCACTGGGCCTAGCTCACTTGTTAATTCCAATACAAAGTTATACCTTGCATCTTGGGTTTTCTAGATATGCAAGCATATGATTGCAAATTTATGAATGTATATCATCCCATTTTACAGATAAAGATACTGAGGTTCAGAGTGGTTTAGTCACTTCTAGATCACACAGCTAATGATGTATGTGGACTAAAGAATAGTCCTAACTTCAGATCCTGAACTCCAAATTACTATACAACATCTTTTATCCATATGTTATATTTTTAAATGGGAGGATATTGTATACAATCTTTTTGATCTTCTTTCATTTAATAACTTTCCTATATGCCTGAGTATTATTCAAGAACATGATTTTAACAGAAACAAAATATCTTCATCTATGTGTGTGTGGTGGCACACAACTTTAATTCCAGATATGCAGGTTGCTGAGACAGGAGGTCAACCTGGGTAACTTAGTAAGACCCTGCCTCAGACTAAAAAAGTAAAAAAGGGCTGTGGATATAACTCAGAGGTAGAGCACTTGCCTAGCATGTGTGAAGCCCTGGGTTCAATCCTAAGTACCACAAAAAATGCTTGTTGTGAAAGGATAATAGTTAACATTTATTGAATGCAGTTGTGTCAGGCACCTTCACATGGATTATTTCATGTACGTTATGTTTACATGAAGCCAGGATTACAGGATGTTGCAGTCATGTCAGTTGAAAAATTCCAGCCTGCCACTCTGCTGGTGGCCCAGCCTGTCACCCCTGACCAGCTTAGGGAGTTGTAAGATCTGCACGGCTTGTGGATAAGAAGCAAGCAGCAAGTATCTGGGCTGAGCAAAGGGCATGGTAAGAGTAGCAAGAGTGACCTTTGATGTCGCAGGGGTTCCTGGAGGATTTCATATTACAGCATAGATAAGGAACCAAACGCCTGGTGGCACATGCCTGTAATCCCAGTAACTCAAGAGGCTGAGGTAGGAGGATTGAAAGTTCAAGGCCAGCCTCAGCAACTTAACAAGACCCTAAGCGACTCAGTGAGACCCTGTCTCAAAAAATAAAAAGGGCTGGGGATGTTGTTTAGTGATTAAGTGCCCTGGAGTTAAATCCCTGGTTCCAAAATAAATAAACAAATAAAAATGCCTCAAACGATTATTGAGTGCCAATTACATACCAGATACTCTTCTAGGCAGTGACTGAGGCAGACATGATCCCTACCTTCTTGTATCTCACAGTCTAGAGGGAAAGGCATGCACTGAATGAATAATCCTGTAAGGAATGATTTAACCATTGTTATGTGGTATTAGTGAAGGAGAAATGCAAGGAGCTACGAATGGATATTACACAACCATGACCTAGAGAGGGAGGTAAGATGGCTTCCCTGAGGCGCACGGGTCATGATGGATCAGTAGGAATTATCAGGGCAAAATGTCTATGCACACGCGTGTGTGTGTGTTCTGGCAGGCATGGTGAGAGATGACGGCAGAAAGAATGGCACCACACTTGTTTTATTTTGGTAAAATACACACAATTCTCCAGTTCTAACCATTTTCATTGTAGAATTCAGTAGCATAAAATATATTCCCAGTGTTGTGCAGCCATTACCACCATCTAGTTCCAGAACACTTTCATCATCCCCAGAGGAAATCCTGTACCCATTAAGTAGTCACTCCCTGTTCTTCCCTGCCCTAGCCCTACATAAACACTCATCTATTTTCTAACTCTGTAGATATGCATATTCCAGATATTTCATATAATGAGGATGATATAGTATTTGTCCTTTCATGTCTGACTTCCTTCCCTTAGCATAATGTTTTCCAGGTTCATTCATGTTATAGCATGTATCAGTACTTTTATGGCTGAATAATATTCATTGTATGAATATACCACATTGCGTTTAGCATTCACCGGTTGATGTGCATTTGGTCATCACGAACATTCTGAATATTGTGAACATCGTGTGTGGACGTTCATGTACACGTTTTTCTTTTAATATCTTTTTTTTTTTGTACTGAGGAATTAATTTAGGCTGCCTTACCACTTTCCTATGCATCCTTCCCTAGGCAGAGCCACCTCCACAAAGTAGGCTGGGGAACTTTCCAGGAAACCTGGCAACTGTTGCTCCTTGTATCCCACCCTAGCAAAGTATAAGCAGTATATATTCAGCCTTATTTTGGGGGAGGGTACTGGGGATTGAACCCAGGGGAACTTAACCACTAAGCCACATCCCCAGCCCTTTTTATTGTGTTTTCTTTAGAGACAGGGTCTTGCTGAATTGCCTTGCTAAGTTGCTGAGGCTGGCCTGGAACTTGCGATCTGCCTGCCTCAGCCTCCCGAGGAATTATAGGCATGCACCACCTTACCTGGTCTTAGTTACATCCTGAAGCCATATTTTTATCTATTATGATAAGTAGTCTGGCCAGATTAGTGACAAATGGATAGTACTTTCAAGGAAGAAAGTCAAAGTGAGTCCTTCAGTGCATAGCCATCAGTATAGTTGGAAAGAATGCACAAATCTTCTTTTCTATTGGCCAGCCCAGGGATGAACATGAACCTCCTTGAGTCTGAGGCTGGTCTCTGTCATAGCCTCCAATCACCACCAAGATTGGTGATACACTCTCATCCAACTACAAGTACCTTGGGGACAAGGGTTTACCCCAGTCATCTTTGTCATCCAGTGCCTGGCACAGTCAGCATTTGTTGGAAAAAGGAAAGCAGGAATGCCAGCCAGTCCCCTGGGAAAGACAGTGTTGGGCACAATCCCTTTGCTATGCCCCTGTAGTGTTTTGAGCCGCCTCGCCCCTCATAGCAACCTCCTCTGCATCACCAATCACTTTAGGTGGCAACAAGTGACAAGCAAGCTCATAGCACTTTTCACACAAACAAATTGGCAAATCATAGAAATGAACATTTGTTGACCCAGGTATCCTGATTCTTGTTTGAACAAAATGATCATCTTTCCCCTGTCAAATCCCCTGTTCTCCTGGCATTTGCCTTTCCACACTGCAAAATGGGAATCCTATTACTGGTTTCTAGTCACCTCACAGCATTGTAAGAGTCAAAGCCGGATGTATGAACATTTCTGGACTTGTGGAGTTCTCACCAGTGACTGGGCATGATCCCCTTTGGAGCCTGTCACTGCTGTTGACATTGAGAATACCAGTGTGGGAACAAATGCTGTCTTTGTCACAAGCTCAACTGTAGGGGCCTCTCCTTTCCTAGGCTGGCAGCTGAGGCTAAGGACTTAAGATCCCCAGGCCAGCTGTTGTGAAGTAAACGCCAGGCAGTAGGTAAGGCATGCTTCACAGCTGGGCAGAAAGCCAGACTTCAGTGGGACAATGATAGAGGGCGAGGGCAGAAGTTGGCAAACAACTGTTTTCTGAGGACATTTTAAAACATACAATCTTGCTTCCAAGGTAGACAAAGCTCCAACAGGCGGACTGCCTGAAACTTCCTGTTCTGATTCACCATCAGCTAAAGAAGATTCTAGATCTAGAAAGGCACTGTGAGCACTTTGCCAAAGAGGCTTCCCTTGGAGCCCAGAAAGATGGCTGTACCCTTTGAACTTAGGGGGAGCTTACAAAGGCCAGTGTTGTTTCCACTGAGGGAGAATGATAATCCAACATAATGGTGTCCTTATTCTATAAACCTCAGATCTTATGTGATGAGGGGCAATTGAGCCTGCAACCCTGACAAATGGGGAGGGGCTGTTTGGCAGTAGGCGCGTGCTTTCAGCCTGCTTGCTGGTCATTATGGAAGGTCTTCTCCCAGGAAGTTAGTATGGTCCAGTCAGGAGTCTGCTTCAACTCTTCCTAAGAGGATTGCTAAACCACACTGAGATACCTCTTTAATTGATTGATGGCTGATAAAAGTTTTCAAGTGGACATTTCTTCTGGCCTACTTGATGTATTCTAGTGAACTATGTCTTGAGCTTAGAGATTATAGAGATAAAAGAGTGATGAAGAAACTGTGATAAGTCCATTGTTTTAAATCACAATGAGGATGGTGGTATTTTTGAGCGGAGGTATTCCTATCACAGAAAAATATCAGTAAGCTAGCAAAAGCCACCAAAGACAGCTTATTGGACAGTTATTAGAGAATGGAGCCCCCAAATTGGACTTCAGCATAGCCTTGACCAACTTCAGGATTCCTATGATATTACATCATACATGTTTATGTCAGGGACCTCTTCCAAAAGTCTGACTCATCTCCCAGGCCAAGGAAGCCATGTCCTTATGTGAATTACACCCCTGCTGTCATCTCAGGGAACTTTTGCCAGCTCTGGTGCTGGGGAATGATTCCATTAGGCCTGGAAAAGCTATGTGGTATAATGGCAAGAGCCATGAGGAGCCCTGAACTCTGTCCTAGCTCTGTTGGTAATTAGCTATCATCCCAAGTGAGTGTTTTAACCAATCTGTGTCTTCTTTTCTTCAGCGGTTAAAAAGAAACTGTTTATACTTGGTGCAATGGTGCATGCCTGTTATCCCAGCAACTCAGGAGGCTGAGGCAGAAGGTCTGCAAGTTCAAGGCCAGTCTGGGCCATTTAGCAAGACTCTCTCTCAAAATTAAAAAAAAATAATTAAAGGTCTGGGGAAGTAACTCAGTGGTAAACACCTCTGAGTTCAATCCCCAGTACCCCCCCCAAAAAAAGAAAAAGAAATTATTGAAGTTGCTGATTTAGTCCCTTCCAGATTTAAAAATTAAAAATCTATTTCTTAGCTTCATGTTCAACAAAGAATCATTGTGGTTGTGCACATAATCTAATTTATAATTTTCTTCAGGTGTGAAAGGGATCATAAAGATCATTTAATTCAACCCCTTTTTCATACAGAAGTAGAAACCAAGACCTAGAGAGGAGAAGGAATTTGTTCAATTTGTGCAGAATCAGGGTTAGGGATCAGGTTTCTTGACTCCCAGTCCAATACATTTTCCACTACATTTATTTTTAAATCAAATTAATACATGAACATAGTTTAAAATATCAAAAAATACAGAAGAGCTTCTAAAAAAAAAACAATCGTACCCCATCTCTTTGTACCCCTAATCCCACTCCTCAGAGGCAACCATTTTTAACAGAGTCTGTTTTCAATTTGTCTGGTGATTACTTTTATATCTCTAGTATGTTTCTACTGCTATTTCTTGATTTATCCATTTTGGACCATATTTGTTGACTCTATGCTATAAAACCTAAGAATTTCACTACCTAACAATATTCCCAACCACCCTTTTCAACCACCTCCCTTTGTTTGATAATTTTTATGAGACTTTTTGATTCACTTTTGAAAATAGCATCCAGTAAAATCTGTATTTTTGGCATGCAGTTCTATAAGTTTAGGCAAATACATAAAATCATGTAACACCACCACAATCACTATATGGAACAGTTCAATCACCCCCAAGGAGTACCCTCATGCTGCCCTTTGAAACCAACTCCTCCCTTACACCCAGACCCTGGAAAACACTGATCTGTTTTATGTTCCCAGTTCTGCCTTTTCAAGAATGTTCTAAAAATGGAATCATACAGTATGCAATCTTTTGAGACTGTATTCTTTCACTCAGCATAAATTTTGATGTTCATGTATCATTAGTTCATTCTTTTGTATTACTGAGTAGTATTCCATTGCATGGATGTACCACAGTTTATGCATTCAATAGTTGAAGTAAATGTGGGTTTCCAGTTTAATAGTATTATTTTTGGTTATTCCATGGATCACTTTTAACTTGAAATCTTATACTTAATCCTCTGTATTTTATACCATCGTCTACTGCATATTAAGTACATCTTCCTTTTCAGCACAGTAAATGCTTTTGACTGATTTCAAAACGTGACACTGGTGTTTCTCTAGTTTTGGTTTTAGGTGGATTTGGGGATGTGTCTTTTCGTGGGGGTCAGAAAGCTTGATTAAATGCTATCCAGCAGCCCTATTGAGGGCTGCAGGCATTCTAAATGGCTCCTTTGGCATAGGGGACCTTCTCTAGTACCAGACGTGCTTGTAGCTGGGAAGAAATACATGTACTTTCTGTTCTGACCGTTGCTAACTCAGGCAGTAATTTTTGGGAAAAAGACCTTTCTTCATGTGGATTTCAGCTTTTGTCTGTCATGCTTTTTCTGTTCCAGCTGCCTTCACCAGCGAGCACAAAGCCACATTTCAAAAGAGACTGACAAATCATCCCCAGCTGCCAGAAGGAGGTTAGTTTTCTGTGTGTTCTGTGTCCCCTTCTCTGATAACCAACAGGTTAACTTTCCAAAGGGAACTGACAAAAGCAGAAATTGTCCTTTCACCCAAATGAAGTGGTTTTGCTCTTTTTTTGAAAGACGTGGACTTGTAATATTCTTCTCCATTCCTGCTCCAAGTTACACCAGGAAATACAGTGTAAATGATCACAACCCACCCTCTGCTTTTTGCAAGATTCACATTAACCATACCCTTTTTAAGACGTGCTTATAAGACTGAAATTATTTGTTTAATTAGCTAGTATGGTGTTTTCCCTCAATGAGTAGCCATTTAAAGGCTGAATGATGTCAGCCCTGGTCACGAAGATTTATGTGTTTTATATTCTGCTTGCATTTTGAACTGTCTTTGTATATGTTTTAGTTGTCTAGCACTTACATAGTATAGCAGGAGCGAGTCTAATGCCTATCACAGCAGTGTACACATAGTAGGTGTTCAGTAAGTGCCCTTTTAATTAAAATGATACAAAATAGTGTCATGTATACATACTAAAGTTCTCCATGTTAATGAAGTGACTAAGGGGAATGCAAACTGGTAAAAGTCTCCCACAGGGCAATTTGGTAAAATGTGCCAAAGCCTTAAGAATGTTATTGTTCTGTTATCCAGTGATTCTCTTTCTAAGGAATTAACCCTTTTTAAAAAATGCAATTACTATGTGTTAATCAAAAAATTTTTTCAGTATGTATAGTATGTCAAAATACATTCTACTGTCATGTGTAACTAATAAGAACAAATAAAAAGAAAAAAGAAAAAAATCATGTTAAAAGGGAGGAATTGCAAACTACCCTGATATAATTATTATACACTTTATATATTATCAAATTATCATAATATACCCCATTAGTATATGTAAACTTAAAAATAATAACTTAAAAATAAATAATTATAAATAATGAGAGATGCACTAAAAAATACTACAAAATTCAGTACAGCATCATTGAAAATAAAGAAAAAGTAGAAACATCTTAAGTTGTCCATACTATGAAATCCTAGGAAGTAACATTTATGTTATGGAATTCTACATAGTTATTTAAAATCATGTTTAGAAGAGTATTTAATGACATGAGGAAATGCTCAAATTAGTTGGGAGAAGGGAGAATATACAAATGAAAAAGGAATATGATCTCAAGTGTGTGTATATGAAGAAGAAAGAAGACTGGAAGGAAGGAAATAAATAGAAATAACTAGAGTTATCTCCATGGGAGGGACATGAATGATTTTCATTTTCTTCTTTTTGTCTTACTTTAAAATTTTAAGTTTATTTTTAATGTGAAAGAAATAAGTACTGCTTTTAATAGATAGAAGGCATATATTCATAAAAACCTAGTAACTAGATGTAGAATTGTTTCTCCATCCAAAGTAAAAAACAAACAACAACAACAAAAAGTTTCACATGCAGTGTGGACAGTCACATCAGTGTTCAGTTTCCAGAAAGACAAAACCCAAAAGTCTTTTCAGCTTTAAGTTCTCTGAGTCCCAGTTTGATATTGAAAGGCTAATGTGTTCATCCTTTTCTCTAATTCATTTTCACCCTTCCCCCTGTGCATCCCCACCCCCATTTTTAAAAAAAATATTTTTAGTTGTAGTTGGACACAATACCTTTATTTTATTTATTTATTTATATGTGGTGCTGAGGATGGAACCCAGTGCCTCACATGTGCTAGGCAAGCGCTCTACCACTGAGCCACAACCCCAGCTCCCCACCCCTTTTTAAACTGTCCAGATCTGTGGAACAAATGTTGAGCGAACTGGAAATAAATAAAATCCAATGGCTTTAAGATACCACAAAGCCCTCCCTTCCTGTGTACTAATGGCTCCCTGCCCATTATACTCCCCAGAGTAGAGTATAGCATGAAAACTGAACACGTTCAAAACAGAGAAAAACTTAGGAAGTCTGGAAAGATTGAGGCACACTTGTGTAACTCTCCCTCCTCTACTTTCTTAGCTTCATGTAGTATAAACCAATGGGATCCACTAGGGAAAAGAATTACTAAGTAAAAAACCAGTCATTGAAAGCAGACATGTTAAGAACTGTTCCTGGTTCAAAGAAGTCACAGAATCCTGGGCCTTTTAGAGCTGGAAAGAAAACATTCCAACAAGTAGAGGGTTCCTTCCAAATACCTGATACTTATGTTGATCCAAGTGTTAATTTGTAAAAAAAATCTACCAATGGACCCCATTTTATAGATGAGGAAACTGAACCTAAAAAGAGATTAAGAATTGTTTTAAATCACATTTTTTTGGCTATAAAGTTTGGACTAGTTTCTATGTCTTCTGGAGACTGTCAGGAGAAAAGGTGGATTTTTCTGGTATAATCTTTCACTCAGCTCTGGATATTCCAAATGCTTACTGTGCCCTTCTGCTTGAATGTTTTGCTAATAGCTCAAGCTCATGGGGTATAAAATCAAACTCATGGTATTCCCCTTGTTTTCCCGACATCCAGGATCTAAACCAGAGTCTGTTAGGTTTGTTTTTTCCCCCTTTGCTGGTGCTAGGGATTGAACCGAGGGTTTCACATATGACAGGCAAGCACTCTGCCACTGAGCTACATCCCCAGCCCTGAACCAGAGTCTGTTTGGCTTTTTATTCTCTTTTAACCCCCAGTCTTTTAACAAGTCCTGCCAATTTTCCTTTAAAAGATACCTCTAGATTTTACCCTGCTGACAAGACAACTCAACTGGTACCTTCTTTAGAAAACCCTTCTTGACTACTTCAGCCCATACTGTCACCTCTTTTCTGGCTTCATATACCACTTCTACTCTACATCACACAATTCAATTTAGCACTTGTCATCCAAGGGCAATTAGCAGCATTCTTTCACCCAAACAAGTACCTACTGAGTGTCTACTATTTACCAGGCCTTGAGATGGAGAATTCATTTTTCTTGTCTTCCCAACTAGATAGTAAATACCCTGAGCCAGGTGCAATGGGACACACCTGTAATGTCAGTGGCTTGGGAGGCTGAGGCAGGAGGATCACAAGTTCAAAACCAGCCTAGCAAAACTGAGGCACTAAGCAACTCGGTGAGACCCTGTCTCTAAATAAAATACAAAGTAGGGATGGGGATGTGGCTCAGTGATTGAGTGCCCCTGAGCTCAATCCCTGGTACCTGTCCCCCCAAAATACCCTGACAGTTGAGGCCACATCTTTATTCATAGCCTCTTAAGTATCCAGTCTAGGCAATATCGAAGATTTATTAATTCAAGAGCAGTACAAACACAAGGAATGTGTCACTAACTCATCAGTTGAAAAACTCTGGGGATACTTTAATCTGTGGTTATACCTCAACATCTCCAAAGCTACATGAGTATGATCCACTCAATCAACAAAGACCACATATTAAAATGTGGGGTTTTCACACCATACCTTAGAGCTAAGTGAGAAGATTTAATAACTAATCCAAAATGTGGAATTCCAAAAGTTAACTAGATTCTTCTTCCAGTAAGATGGAATAGATATGCTTTTCCCTATTCTTCTCATTAAGTACAACTCAAAACCCTAGACATTATATATACGATAAATACAATGAACATTGTATGCATGTATTGAAATGCACACTGTATCCCCATAAATATGTACACTACTAGTTACTAATCTTTTTTTAAAAAAAAGATGGAGAGAAGAAGACAGACTAGCCAAGAATCTCAGGACCCAAAAAATGACATTTTGGTGAGTTTCCTTGGGCTTTTTTAAATTTCAAATAGCCCAGACTGGCTTCTGGGGAAACCACAAATTTAAAAATCACCGAAGGGAGAATATTTTTAAAGCCCCAACAATTGCTTACTCTTTCTAAACAAAGGACAAAGACAGGAGCAACCTAGAAAAGAAAATTCTTAGACAAATACTACTCTATTATAGCCACACCACATGAAAATCTGTGCTTCCCCACCCCTAGGCATGCTAGCAAAAGCTGACCTGAACTTCTACACAAATCAGACAGTAAAAAGGCAACACCTCTCCTTTTTGTTGTTAGAGCATGTCAAAAGAAATCCACTAAGACAGGAGATTTAAATAAGATCCAGAGTCTCATAACATAATTTCCAAAATGGTCAATATTCAGTTGAAAATCATTCATCATACCAAGAACCAAAAGATCCCAAGCTGAATGAAAAGGACAGTCAATATATGCTAACACTAAGCATGTATTAGATGTTAGAATTATCTGACAAAAAAGTTCTTCAATGAGCATTTACATACATTTGAAGCCAATAAAAAGAAAACGCAGCTGGGCGTGGTGGCTCACGCCTGTAATCCCAGCAGCTCGGGAGGCTGAGGCAGGAGGATCTCGAGTTCAAAGCCAGCCTCAACAATGGCGAGGCACTAAGCAACTCAGTGAGCCCCTGTCTCTAAATAAAATACAAAATAGGGATGGGGATGTGGTCAAGGGCCCCTAAGTTCAATTCCCAGTACCAGAAAAGAAAAGAAAAGAAAAGAAAGAAAGAAAATGCAGTCTCAGCAAAGATATAAAAACACATAAAGAACCAAATAAAAGTTTTAGAACTGAGAAACACAATGACCAAAATGATATTTCAGTGGATCAACTGATCCAGCAAAAAATGGGAAGGATCAAAGGGAAAAAAATCAGTCAACTTGTTAATACATAGAGAAAAAAGACTGGGAAAATGAATGGAAGTTCAGGGAGCTGCAAATCTATTACAAAAGATGTAACATTCATGTCATTGGAGTCCAGAATGCCAGAAGGGTGGAGCTGAAAATTATTTGAAGAAATAATGCTGAAATTTTTCCAAATTTAGCAAAAGATATAAATCTATTGATTCAAAAAGTCGAGAAGCCAAAGAAGTCCACACTAAGACACATCATAGTCAAACTTCTAAAATCTAAAGAACGAAAAAAATCTTAAAAGCAGACAGAGGGGAAAAGATACTACTCACAGGGAAAGAATGATTTAAATGACAGTAGATTTCTCTACAAAAACTACATAGGCCTGAAGGAATTGGCACATTTTTCAAATGCTGGAAGAAAATAATTGAAACCCATATTCCACAAATATATCCTTTAGGAATAAAAGGGAAATCGAGACATTCTCATATGAAGGAATATTAAGAAAATCTGTATCAGATCTACACTAAAGAATAGCTAAAGGAAGTTCTCTAAATAGAACAGAAATTATAAAAGAATAAATCTTGAAACATCAAAAAGGAAAAAGAACACAACAGGCAAAAATATGGATGAATACAATGGACTTTCCTTTCCCTCTTGTGTCTTCAAAATTTTGTTTGATGGTTAAAGCAAAACTAGCAACACTGTGTGATGTGGTTCCAAATGTATGTTAAGGAAATATTTAAGACTCATAACTGGGAGATAAAGGGATATTAATAAAGAAAGGGTTTCTACAGTTCACTCAAACTGGTAAAAACAACACTATCAGTACATTGTGATAAGTTATGTATATACACTGTAATACCTAGAACAACCATTAAAAATCTATGCAGACACTCGAAACCCATTACAGATTAATCAGAGGGTAGTCCCAAAATATTCAAATATCCATAGGAAGACAGGAATATTCAAACAAAAAAACAGAAAACAAAAAAATAAACTGACATACTTAGACCCTAGTATATCAATAATTATGTTAAGTGTAAAAGGTCTAACTATACCAATTAGAAGGCAGATTGGCACAGTGGGCAAGAAAAAATGATTCAATGATATGTACTCTATAAGAAATTCACCTTAAATATAATGGTATAGGGAGGTTAAAAGTAAAAGGATGGGAAAATATGGAGCTGGGGTTGTGGCTCAGTGGTAGAGCACTTGCCTAGCATGTGTGAGGCACTGGGTTCAATCCTCAGCACCACATAAAAATAAATAAATAAAATAAAGATATTGTGTCCATCTACAACTAAAAAAATAAAAGATGGGAAAATATATGTTATAGACAATCATAAGAAAGCATGAATGTCTATATTAATGTTAGATGAACTTCATAAAAAGAAAATTACCAGAGACATAAAGGGACATTATATAATGATAAGATTCAATCCAGTAAGAAGATATAGCAACCCTAAATGTGTATGCACCAAACAAAGAGCTGTTTGTGAAGAAAAATATGTGAAGCAAAAACTGAGAGAACTGAAAGCAGAAACAGACAAATCTTCCATTGTCATTGGAGATTTCAACACTCTTCTCTCAACAATTGGTAGATCAACTAGACTGAAAGTCAGTAAAGAGATAGAACTCAACAATACCATGCACTATCAAGATATAATCAACATTTATAGAATACTCCATCCAACACCACCAGAAGACACATTCTTTCCAAGCATCCATGAGACATAGCCCATGGGGGACCACATCTTGAACCACTAAAAAAAGAACTAAAAAACTTAGAAGAATTGATATTGTACATAGTAGGTTCTATGACCATAATGGAGTTAAGGTAGAAATTAATAATAAAAAGGTAACAGGAAGATATCTAAACACTTGAAACTAAACAATATATGGGTCAAAGAGGAAGTCTCAGGAGAAATTTTTAAAATACATTGAACTGAATTGAAACTAAAAATATTCAAAATATGTATACCACAGCAAGAGCTGAACTGAGAGGGAAATTTATATTATCATACATTAATAAAGAGGAAAGGGCTCAAAGCAATAATCTAAGTTCCTGCCTCAAGAAACTAGAACAGTAAAATGAACATAAAGAAAGCAGGAAGAAGAAAATAATAAAGAACAGAAATCAATGATACTGAAAAGAGGAAAATAATAGAAAAAATTAGTGAAACAAAAATCTGTGCCGTTGAAAGAGCAATAAATTGACAGATGTTTACTAAGACTGATAAAACAGAGAGAAAAAACAAAGTACCAATACCAGGAAAAAATAATCCTTCAGACCCTGCAGACATCAAAAGGATAATTCTATATACATAAATCTAACAAGTTGGGTGAAATGGACCAATTTCTTGGAAAACACAAACTACCAGAACTCACCCAACATATTTATGCTTAGTAGCTCTATATCTACTTAAAGAAATTAAATTAATAATTTAGAAATCCTCCATACAGAAACCACTGGAGAATTTTACCAAACATTTAAGGAAAAAGTAATGCCAATTCTGTAGAAGTTCTTCCAGAAAACAGAAGTGGAGGGAATATTTCCCAATTCATTGTGTGAGGCTAATATTACTCTGGCACCAAAATAAGACAAAGATAGTGAAAGAAAGCTACAGACCAATATCACTCATAAATATAGATGCAAAAATTTGTAAAAATATTAACAAATAGAATTCTTCAATACAAAGTAATTACACACCGTGACTGAAGTGAGATTTATTCCAGTATGAAATTCTGATTCAATATTCAAAAATCAATTTCAATGACCATATTAACAGGCTAAAAAAGGAAAATCACATGATTATTTTAATTAACCCAGAAAAAGCATTTAACAAAATTCAACATCCATTCGTGATAAAATCTCTCAGCAAACAAGGAATGGAGAGGACCATCCTCAATTTGATAAAAAGCATTTACCCCAAAACCTATAAAACATTGTAATTTGTGATGAAAATCTGAATGTTTTCACCAAAAGATCAGGAAGAAGGAAATGATGCCCATTTTTAATGCTTTTATTCACTACAGTGCTAGAAGTTCTGGTCAGTACAATAAGGCCAGAAAAATAAATAAAGACATACAGATTAGAAAGGAAAAAACAAAACTTTCCGTATTTTCAGATGGCATCCTTGTTTATATAGAGAATCCCAAGGAAAGCATCTTTAATAGCAAGGTCACAATATACAAAATAAACTTTTACAAATCAATTGTAATTCTATATATTAATACATACTGAACATATTGACACCAAAATTAAAAATATACCTTTATAATTGCTCAAAAACTTAGGTGTAAATCTAACAAAACAAACATAAGATTTTTATGTTGAAAACTACAAAATACTAATGAATGAAATGAAAGAAGATCTAAATAAATGGAGAGGCATACCATATTTATGTTTTTGAAGACTCAACATAATAAAGACATCAGTTCTCTCAAAATTGATACACAGGTTTAACATAATTCCTCTGAAAATTCCAGAAAGACTTTTGTAAAGTTTTATCCAAAAATTATACAGAAAGTCAAAGGAACTAGAATGACTAAAAACAATTTGAAAAAGAATAAAGTGAATGGAATAAGTTGACCCTATTATACATCTGCAGTAATCAAGATTATATGGAGTTGGCAGAGGGATAGACACATAGACCAGTAGAATAGCAGAACCTAGAAGTAGATCCACATAAATATGACCAACTATTTTTTTAAAGTACAAAGGCAATGGCGTAGAAACCATAGCTTTTTAAAGAAATGGTTATGGAGGAATTTCTTATCCATGGGGGCAAATAGGGTTTCTTGTAGTAGTTAAGATTCTGCAGAGAAACAGAACAAATAGAATGTATGTATATGAGGGGAAGGAGAAGAGAGATTGATTGATTGATTTTAGGGAATTGGCTTATGGAATTATGGAAGATGGCAAAATTCAAAATATGTAGGGTAGGCCAGCAGGCTGGAGACCCAGGGAAGAGTTGATATTGTGGTCAGAGTTTTAAGGCAATTGGCTGGGACAATTTCCACTTCCTTCGCAATTCCCACTTCCTTAAGCTCTTCAACTGATTGGACAAGGCCCACACATTATGGAAGGTAATGTACTCCACTCAAAATCTACCAATTTATATATGCTAATCTCATCTCAAAAATACCTTCACAGCAATGTCCAGATATGTTTCACCAAATATCTGAGTACTATGGCCTGGCTAGGCTAATATATAAAATTAGGCATCACAAATCTCAACTTAAGTCTCATAACTTTAAATAAAAATTATCTCAAAATGGATCATGAACTTTAATGTAAGAACTATAAAACTTTTTAAAATAAATATGGAGAACACCTTCAGAATGTAGGATTTGGGCAAAAAGCTCTTAGACTTGATGCCAAAAGCACAATACACAAAAGAAAAAAGCAATAAAATGGACCTGATCCAGTTTTTGAAATGTTATCACTTTTGCTTTGTGAAAGACCCTGTTAAGAGATGAAAAGACAAGCTACCGGATGGCAGAGAATATTTGCAAACCACAAATCTGCCTAAGAGTCATATCTAAAATACAAGAAGAACTTTTTTAAAACTCAAGAGCACAAAATTTCAATTAGAAAATTGGCAAAGAACATGAAGATATGTTTTACCAAAGAGGAAGTATGGGTGGTAAAGACATGAGAAGATGTTTGCCATCATTAACTATTAGGGAAATGTGAATTAAGATCATAGGAAATATCACCACACACCTATTCGAGCAGCTGAAATAAAAAACAGTGACAATACCAAATGCTGACGAGAATGTTGAGAAACCAGATCTCTCAAACATTGCTGCTGGGAATGTGAAATGCTACAAAAACATTCTGGAAAACATTTTGGCATTTTCTTACAAAACTAAACATGCAATTACCATAGGACCTAGTAATCACACTCCTGGGCATTTATCCCAGAGAAATGAAAACTATGTCCACACAAAATCTCATACATGAATGTTTATAGCAGCTTTATTTGTAAGAGAAAAGAAAAACTAGAAACTATGCAAATGTCCTTTGATAGGTGAATAGTTAAACTATGGTACAGTTAAAGGAATGGACAACAACTTTGATGAACTTCAAAGGTAGTATCTTGAGTGACAAAACTATTTGCACAATGTCTGCCTCTGGCTCCCTCATCATTGCAAACATTCTAGGCTCAATTCCTTAGGATTCAAAAGAAAATTTGGCAAAGAGAAGCACCCCAGGTGATTTCAATTTTGTGGCAGTGTATGCGAAGTGTTGATCTCTAAGGCAATATTTCTTAAGTACTATCATGCCCCATCTACAAGACACACATACACACACATTTCCAAGATGACAGAATTTCCATGCAATAGGACTCCTGCCCCTTGACTCATTTTCTAAGATGAAAGATAAAGACATACTGAGCTGTGCTCTGATGAGGGAGTGGGTGATGGTTGATAGCAATACAGAGGAAAGAGTAGCAGGGGAAAGAGAAAGATAAGTCCACAGAGATGCAGGGAGAGGACTGTTTCCACCTGGGCTCCAGCATTATGTCTGTGGCCTTGGCCATTCCAGTGGCATGTGACTTACCCCTTTCCCATCTGCAGCCCCAACACAGTCTCACAACCAACGCAGAAGTATTTCTTCCTTAGGGAGCCCTTGCCAGACCCCATGACTAGGTTAAATCCCTTATGTCCTACCTTTTCTATACTGGGGAATGAACTCAGGGGCACTTAACCACTGAGCCACATCCCCAGCCCTTTTTATACTTTATTTAGAGACAGGGTCTCACTGAGTTACTTAATGCCTCACTAAGTTGCTGAGGTTGGCTTTGAACTGGCGATCCTCCTGCCTCAGCCTCCTGAGCCACTGGGATGACAGGCATGTGTCACCATGCCTGGCGCTTCTGTTGTACATTCTTACACTACCTTTGTATCATTTATTGCTACTACAATCGCACATTTTTTAGATTAACTATTTACTGTTAAATAATGATATGTGACTTATCATTCTGTGTCTGTTTCCCACTCGGGACTATAAGTTTCATGAAAGTAGGAAACCTGACTTAATTCCCTTTTGTTTATTCCCAGCACCTACCCCAAAGGTGCTCAGGACGTGATTGTTGGCTGAGTGGAGAGAGGGTAGCAAGACCCTGACTCAATTAAGCATACTGACTCAAAGTCATATTAAGGAAAATAAACTTTGATTTGTATTCATTTTCTCTCTTACAAAATAAGAAAATCATTTTCTATCCCACTTATTATGTAGAGCAAAGTAAATAGGTATGGGGATGTCCTGGAATAAAAAAAAGTATTATTCATCTACACAGGCCAATGATAGTAAAGCAATACCTCGGAGTCTGGAGGCCCATTATACATTCTTTAAAATAGGGAATTTCAAGCCCTGAAATGGTGCATATAAAATGGTGGCTATTTAGTGCTCGTGTATCCATCATTGCAAGGGGTGGGTTTTTTTCCATCCACCAAGGATTCCTTGAAATCAGTTAGTGGTTGGTGGAAACATTAGCTAGGTCTGAACACTGGTATGTATCAAAAGTCATGGTTTCCATTACCTGTATTTATTTCCCCCAGTGGAAAACTGAGTTGAACAAGTACAAAGGATTCAAGAGGAGACTCCACTTCAGACTTCATTCTTAAGGCCCAAATGCTGATCCTCATACTTCTACAGGTTTCCCAGTCCCTGTCACTCATATTTGGAGCCCTCCCTGTCAGTGAACTAGGAAGCACAGATTCCTCCAGTGGGAGAAATGGAGAAGGGGTGCATGTTACAAGAAGGTACATCTCAGGGACAAGTCCAACTTTCACACATCACACATCAGCTTGCCTTTTCTTCTCAATATGCCAAAGACTCAGCCCCAGGCCACCAGAGCTCCCCCCACATGCTCACTCCAGTCCCTTAAAGGGACACAAGGTCCTTTCTGGCTGAGTTCCACACTCAATCCCCAAGTGACAATGAAAATCACTCTCTTCACAGCCACCTGACACCCAAGTTATTGCCCAACCCTCCCTGTTCCCACACCCAGTGTTGCTTGAATTAGCTTTTCTCCCTGGATGCCAACTAAATCAGCTTGCCCCCAGCTCCTTTTCTGTTTTCTGCTGCTCTTGATTGAATCAATCCCTTCTCCCATGTTTTTCCTTCTCACTTCCTTGAGTTTGTGTTTTCTTCATCCTTAAGTAGTCTCTGGGCTCCCACCTTCCCTTTCCATCATGTTCGGGTCTGATCCTTTTCTTCCTAGTGCTCTCGCCCCGCATCAGTCCTGGTCCTGCTCTCTATCCTGGTCCTTTACCCGCCAGGAATTTGCAGTGGATTCCAGAAATCACCTTAGTCTCCACTGCACACAGGTGCTAACTCCAGAACACACAGAATAGGGAAGAGGTTCGAGAAAAAACAAAAGTGTGGATATGTACTTATTCCTCCTACCTGTGTTTTGGTACTTGTTGATGACTGTAGATTACAATCTATTACGTATTTTTTAAAGAACTAGAAG
Source organism: Sciurus carolinensis (assembly GCF_902686445.1). NCBI lineage: Eukaryota > Metazoa > Chordata > Mammalia > Rodentia > Sciuridae > Sciurus > Sciurus carolinensis. The sequence goes on along the minus strand of NC_062232.1, from coordinate 113,322,546 downwards.
ACAAGAATCTGAAGTTCACCAGCACACACAAAAAAATGAAAAATGTTTAAGGAGATGGAAATGATAATTATCCTAATTTGACTATTATACATGGCATACATGTATGGAATTCTCACACTCCGTAAATATGTACACTTTAAAAATAATTAAAAATTAAAAGTTTTAAAGTATAAAATACAAATATTACCAAGATTTTTATCAGTGCATTTTAATTATACAGATGTCATTGCGACATATCCATACATGCAAACAACATTCTTTGATCCTACTCACCTCCCCCCACCATTACCCTCCCTTCACATCCTTTCTCCCCCTCCCCCATTTTACAAAGTTTTAAGGTGAGAGTAGTTTTCAGCAAAACAGCTAGAGCTGGTGGTAGCTAATCAAAGCATAACCAAAGAAAATCTATTCGAGGACATTTTATAACAGTTTTTGTATATGAAACTTATTGAAATTCCTCCAAGAAAGACTTCAAGTACCAGAACTTTATAAATTGTGCTTTCTACAGTCAACCACATCTTTTCTAAGTGGGGAGGAAAACTGTCCCAGTTCATAAAAACAAGAAATATGTTCACAGTTGCTTTCTTCTACATGAGACTTGCCTCCCCGCCCCCTGCCACACTTTTATATCTTGGAGGTTAAGAAAGGAGAAGGAAAGAATCACAACCTTTATTTTAATCCCCATCCCTTCCCCACATGCCTGCCTCATTGAAACCTGGCAACTAAAAAATAACCTGAGAATGCCTGAGAAACATGACAGAGGCCATCCGAAGAATCATGGGAATGAAGTGAAAGATAATGGGACGTTGGCAAATGTCTGGTGGGCACGCCCCTCCCCCTTAACTATTTTGTGTGCTGTGCCTGGGCCCTCTCTTCCCGAAATGGTTCAAGAGAACTGAGGATTTCGAGGGTTTATCCACATGGCTCAGTGGAAGAGCACTTGTCTTGCATGGATGAGATCCTGGGTTCCATCCCCAGCATCACAAATAAAATAAAGGGGTACCCTTCCTGAAGTATCTGGGCCTTAACAGGGTCTGCAGGAAGAAGCTTCATGAGAGAATTTATGGTTTCTTTGGGGATAGAATAAACTCTGGAGTCCACTGGGCCTGGCCTCAAGTCCTAGTCACTCACTAGGGTGTGACCTATGTGGGCAAGTCATCTAAACTTCCTGGACCTCAGTTTCCTCCCTTCTGGTAGCGTGTAGTAACAATGTCCACCTCGGTGAAGCTTAAACTGAGTGAGGCCCAGAAACCCCTAAGTACAGTGCCTGGCATATTGTTAGTGCTCCACAAACATCAGTGAAGAGAAGGAGGAAAGAGAGAAAGTGACAAGATGACCTTGGATTCCCCTGAAAAGAACGGACCTGCCTACCATCTCTCTCCTTCCCCTGCCACTGCTTTTCATAGCCCAATCCCAGGGCTGCCTTGTGGCCCCTCAGGTTTAATGCTGGGACTTTGTTTCCCAACTCACAGGTGTGCTGTACTGGGCACCTGGGTGGAATATCACTGTCCCCTTCCTGCAATTACCAAATGACTTTAAGGATATGACTGTGCATTTTCCCCCCAAATGAAGCCTGTGCTTGTATTTGCTCACAGCAAATTTTAAAATATAGAAGATGATGAGCTTGTTTACTAAATAAATATGGAGGTTTGGATCCATTTGTCATCTCCTCCCTCAAAGATGCCCTTTACCCCTCCCCTGACTGTGGGCTTCAAAAACAGGGCGGGCAGTGGGGTAGGAAAATGCGAGTTGTTGGTCTTCTTGGACCCACAAATTATTTACAGAGCACAGGATTTACAGTCAGGAAGGATTTTTTTTTTTTACAGAAATGGGCAAATCCTAGATACTCTCTATGTATACAAACCTCCTTTCCAACAGTTATGAAAGGACATTTTAAACTTTAAATGAGAGCCCTGTTCACAGTACATTCTCAATACCAAGTTCCATCAAAACATCATATTGAAGGGGAGGAAGGAGGTCACATGGAATTGCCACCTTTGTGTCCCAACTTTTCCCCAATAATGCTGTGACTCAGGAAGTAGGCAAAGCGCCTTTCTTTGCAACCCTGGTTGTCCCCCTCAACTCCTTGTGCATCTGGTGTCTAAGCATAAGCTAGTAACAAGTACCGAGGAATAGAATTCAACCCAAGGTCAGGTCAACTTGGACACTTCCACATGGAAGTTCAAGTTTAAATGCTACCCTCCACAGAAGTAGTCCCCTTCCAACAACTGTTCTCCACCAGCTACCTAACCAGCTGCCCTTAGGCCAAAATTACTCCCACCTCAGGGTCTCTACCTCAGGACATTATAAACACACTCCCTGGGGCTCATTCGCTGACCCATTAGCTGGGCAATTTATAGATAGCCCTCATTCTCAGCACATGTGGAATGAGATAAAGCAGAGGTTTGCTGAGTCAGACCCCAATACCAGAGCCAGCCAGAACTGCTGTGAATATGAAACCAATCAACAAGTTACATGTGTTAGAAAGGTCTGACTTCATGGCTCCCTTTAAAATGATTTTTAAAATTTAAATTGCATCATGAAGGGTACAATCTTTTTTCCAATTCCTTGTTTTTATTTGGTGGTAATGGGGGATATTTTTGCCTGTTTTGTGTGTCATTTGCAGAATTTGTGGGTAACAGGAGTTTGGGTGTGAAATCAAGGCCAGAAGCTCATAGAAAACAAAAGGTAAAGAATCGAGGATTCAGAATCCAAATCACTGTTGCTTCTGTGGTGAGAGATTGTCACACAGACAACTAATTAGATGTTTATTAATTTTCCAGCAGTGTAGTGTGAAAATCAGCACATGAAATAAAATATTTAACGCCCAGGAAAAGCCAAATGCATATTCTGCTTGTGGGTTCTTAAGTGGTATTTTTATGGAAGGAAGTCTGATTTGAAACAAATGTCAGAACAGAAGTTGAGTTTATGAAGGGCACTGAGAAACCATGGCACATAAGGTTTGAAAATGTTGCCCATAAAAAGCATAATCCTCAGCCCCAGATCCTTTGAATGTCAGCATGCACATTCAGCGTTCATGCTCATTCACCTGTGTGTACAGGTGACTTTATTCATTGGCAACTCTTTCACAGTAAAATCTGGTAGTCACATTGCTTATACGGTGCTGAATTAAAAATGGAAGCTGACTGGTGTATCCATTGTCTGGCACCACAGTTCAGTTTCAGGACAAGAAGGGAACCTCAAATTGATGGATATATTATATCTGGATATCCCTGGAGGAGCTTCCAGGGACTGGCATTAGAATGAAGCTCTGTTTTCTGCCCCAGCTGAGAAAGTCAGGTGTTCTGAATCCAAAGTGGGGATGCCCCCCCCAAGCTACTGTCTGGGTATCTTGATGTGGCATGTGACCTTTGCAAAAGGAAGGAGAGAGTTAGAGTTGGCTACAATCCAAAGCCAGGGGACACCCCCAAGGCAGATGTCATGGAGGCAGGAAAAGTTTGCCACCACTGTCATTTCTGTCTCTCCCTTCCCGGATGCCTACCCGCCGTCTCTCTTTTTTCATTCACTTGTACATACATTCCTCAAGTATTTACCGAACACCTATTTCAGGCATGAGCCAGGGCAGGAGTACACAGAAGACGTTTGTTTTCTCCTCTCCCTCTCAATGGATCTTCTCTCCTGCTCTCTCTCCCCATAATTCAGTGGTAACAGGGGTGGATGCAGGAATATCCAAAATTCGTCCCTGTAGGACACATCTGCGCCAGGAATTTCCAGCAACCCCCCAAGGAGAGTGGCAGATTGATGGCACTCTAGTTGGGACTAACCAGGGAGTGGAGGGAGGTGGGGGCAGAAGGAGCCCTGCAGCCAGGCTGTCTGCCTGCGCCTATTCTATAGCTTCCATTTATGGGACCCTTGCTCTGTGCCAGTTCCTGTACGTGCAGATTCTCATACCTTCTTCAATCTTCCAGTCCTATTAGGTTGCTGTTGTTAACAAATGTTCCCTGTTTTATATGAGGAAACTGGAACCAGGAGGGGGAAGTGACCTGCCCAGGGTCACACAGCTAGGAAGTGACAGAGCTCCAATTCTAGTTCAGGTCTGTATATCTAATATATTTGAGGGTTTTAAGCGCTAGGGCATAGAAATGATAGTCTAGTAGCTCAGAGACTTTGGTGCCTCAAGAGAGACCCAGAATGAAACTGCACTGTTTTTATTAGCTATGTGACCTTGGATGTTATTTTCTAAGCATTGTTTTCTTCTTGTGTAAAAGAGGGCAATGCTTATAATAGCAATAATACCTCTAGGGTTCTCAGGATCGTTAAATGCAACAATGAAACTGGGTACTGTGGCACATTCCTGTAATTCCAGCAGCTCGGAAGCTCAGGCAGGAGGATTGTGAGTTCAAAGGCAGCCTCAGCAACTTAGCGAGGCCCTAAGCAACTCAGTGAGACCCTGTCTCTAAATAAAATATAAAATGGCTGGGAATGTGGCTCAGTAGTTGAGTGCCCCTGAGTACAGTCCCCAGTACCAAAAATAAATACATACATACATACATAAAACAATGAATGTAAAACTGTTCAGTTCCTGACATAAGTGCTCAATCACTGTTAGTTATGATTTAAAATATTACTGTTTCTATCCCCAGCACCCTGACATTTTAAGAATTCAGATGTGGGCTTTTTTCTTAATTTTTTTATTAGTGCATTATAATTATACATAATAATGGGAGTTGTTATTATATATTCAAACATACACATGATCAGATGTGGTTTAGATGTAAGAAAGAGCCAGATACAATGGTGCATGCCTGTAATTCCAGTGACTCAGAAGACTGAAGCAGGAGGATTCCAAAGTTTGAGGCCAGTAGGGCAACTTAGGGAGACCCTGTCTCAAATTTTGAAAAATCAGAAGTACAGGGGATATAGCTCAGTGGCAGAAAACTCCTAGGTTCAATCCCCCCTACTGCAAAAAAAAAAAAAAAAAAAAAAAAAAAAAAAAAACCTTAGATGTTAAAAATAGAAGAAAAAGGGCTGGAGTTGTGGCTCAGTGGTAGAGCACTTGCCTAGCATGTGTGAGGCACTGGGTTCGATTCTCAGCACCACATATAAATAAATAAATAAAATAAAGGTATTGTGTCCATCTACAACTAAAAACAAAAAATAGAAGGAAAAAAATAGATGTAAGCAAGAAAATAGATTAAGAGCTTCTAAAAGGTGCCCTGAATGCTGTTTCCATATGCAGTTTAGCTAAATTTCTATGTTCAACAATAATTTCATCCATAATTAACACTGGTTGAGCATTTATATGTCAGGAACTATACTAAACAATTCCACACTCATAGCCTCATTAATAATCACAACAAATTTATGAAGTATTATTGTTGTAATATTATTCTCATTTTACAAAGGAAGAAAATGATGCTTAGAAAGTAACACCCATGATTACCCAGCTAGTGGAAAAAACAGCACTTTCATTCCAGTCTCTCTTGACACAACAAAATCAGCCCACCAGGACCTCATTATCTGCAAAATTCTTCCCCTAGACTTTCTCCTCACCCTTTTTCTGTCCCTCTAAATTGCACCCACTTCTGTCCCAAGAGGTAAACTATGTCGCTGTCTCCTCCATAAACTTTCCTTTCCTCCTCACAAAGATTACTTCTTATCCGCAATATGCAGTCAGCCAAATCTAGAAGTCCCAAGGACGTGCCCATATAGGGGCACTCAGAAGCAGAATACTACTAGTACTAAGTTGCCAGCCACCCTTGTACATTCAAGGAAACTTAAGAAGAGAGTCCAACTCTCACCCCTTGTACTTAGAAATAATAAATCTACATAAATGTTTTTTAAAAGATACCTCCCACTTCAACAATCTCCCACAGGCAAAATCTCTAAAAGAGGCTTAAAGAGAAGTTGTTCTGCTTGAAAATCAGGTTATTTTATAAATAATGTTAGGGTGATCCCTTGAACTGGGCATGGTGGTACACTCCTGTAATCCCAGTGACCTGCGAGGCCGAGGCAGGAGAATGGCAAGTTTGAGAGCAGCCTGGGCAACTTAGAGAGACCGTGCCTCAAAATAAAAAACAAAAGGCACTGGGGATATAGCTCGGTGGTAAAGCACATCTGGGTTCCATCCCCTTTACCACTCCTCCCACACACAAAAAAGGGCGATCCTTTTGAGAGTGTTTTAAGACTTAGATCACTAGTGAAGGTGTATTTCAAATTCATGTTCCCTGACAAACACAATCCTTCCTATTTCTTTAGTTAGCTCTTCCCCACCTAGTTCCATAGCACAACCACCGAAGAGCCATGGCAGCTGCCATTTTGTGCCAAGAGTCTCTTTCCATTTTCCAAGCAAGGGAAGGATAGGGAATGTCTGACTTACTTCCCCATCCCATATGGGGTCATGCCCTTTGAGGACTTATTCTATTTCAGCTTCTACCTCTAGGCAGTCAGAAAAATGAATCTGAATAACCCATAGAATGAGCACCTGCTTCAGTCCTTGCCCCAATGTTGAACATGCTAATCCCTGGATTTAGAAGAGGTTCGCCTTCCACACAACACAGCCAGGCCCTTCTAATGGACCAGCGCTTCTGGTTTAATACCCCAGTCTTGATTTCTAACAGGTGGGTGCCACAGTTGTTCAGCTCTTATTATGAGCCAAGTTCATGGCTCAAATAATATAGGATTCTTCATAAAGAGGCTAAGAAACCACCAGATGGTATTACTGGGGGAAATAAGCTCAATTCCTTTCTCCAGTACCTCAAGCCAGTGGTTTCAACTAGGAATAAAGAACACCTCAGTCCTGCTGTTTTCTTCAATCTCACTAAGTGGGTTCTTTCTTTTAAAACGAGTACTAAAAGTCTATAAAAACCTACTGTCAGAGCACAAGGGCTGCCTAGCTCTGGCCATGTAAAACATGGCGCTAATGGAAAGTCACCCACTGACTACGTCATTGGTTATCTGTATTCCCCTGCACCCCCGACTCCCATCTGGACTCTGCCTACAGTGTCACAAACATCCAGGTTTGCTAGGTGAAGACCAGCATTTTTTTCAAAGACATGATGAAATCAGAGAGACACAATCTCTGTCCTCAGGGTGGAATTAGGAATATGTGATTCTCCACTTCTGCAATATTTCTAAGACTTCAAGAATGTGCGGTACCCTTTATTCCATCAGGAAGATTTACTGGGTGAGATGGCAGGACATTCTTCATACTTTGGAGTTGCCATATCTGGTGGCTTTGTGCAAAAGCCATACACATTTCCCTTGTCAAAATAGATTAGGAGAGCCTGAATATACCATGTGTCCCCAGGTTCATCATATTCTAGATATGCATGAAGCTTATGGAATAAATGATGTGCATATTGAAATAGGGAATGGCAGTTTGCTCTCACAAAGTCTAAAATATAAGGGGTGATACCATACAAATGATGATCTAGAATGATCTACGCTAAGTACCTCTGAATTTCTGTCCCTTATTTATTACCTCTTTTTTTCCCTCTATCTCCCTTCTTAAAAAGCTATTAGCTTCGCCACGTCCCCCATCACCCTAGACCCCAATGTCTAAACAAACTTTCCCTCTTTTATTTTTTATTTTTTTAATTTTTTTTGGTACTGGGGATTGAACTCAGGGGCACTTAACCACTGAGCCACATCCCCAGACTTTTTTATATTTTATTTAGAGACAGGGTCTTGCTGAGTAGCTTAGTGTCTCACTTTTGCTGAGGCTGCCTTTGAACTCACAGTCCTCCTGCCTCATCCTCCAGAGCCACTGGGATTGTAGGCATGTGCCACCACACCCAGCTCTTTGCTTCTTTTTTGAACATTTTCCCTGTGTTTACTTTCTACTTATTGGTGTATACCAGAAAGAAAATTCTGGAAGCTCCATGAGCATAGTGCATACTTCTCATCTTGTCTTTGCCATTTACTTAGCCTTGTGTGTTTAGTGAGTTTTCTCACGTTTCTGGTTCTCAATTTCTTCTTCCACAAAATAACTCTAGTAATAATAGTTCCTACACACAGAGTTACAATGAAGATTAAAGCGAGATACTGCACACAGAGGCCTTGACCCAGTGCCTCCATAAAAGTTCATTTCCTTCCTCCCTTCTGCAGGGGAATCTCAGTTTCCACAATCTGCAACTACTCTCTGAGGAGCAGCCTTATCTAGTGCATGGACTCAGTTTTTGTCTTTGTTCCCATCACATAAAAGTAAAAAAGAAAAATTTTAAAGTGGTTTTGTTTTTTTGTACCAGAGATTGAACCAGTAGCACATAACCACTGAGCTGTTTTCCCAATCCTTTTATTTTGAGACAGGGTCTTGCTAAGTTGCTTAGGACCTCGCTAAGTTGCCAAGACTGGCCTTTAAACTCGTGATCCTCCTGCCTCAGCCTCCCAAGCCACTGGAATTACGGGCTTGTGCCATCACATCCAGCTGAATTTTTTGAGGGCACATGGAAAAGTTCTTCATCTCTATACAAGACAAAATATTCAGGTTTCAAAATATCCTGATGGCTTATTTACCCTGAACTTTCTTCTGCTCTTTCACTACTGAGGACACTCCAACTTGGTGGAAGGTGGGCCATTTGGGAAATTAAATGGTCCTTCCATATCGCCATATACTGATACAAGAGTGTTGGGATGGATTTAAGCACTGGTGACTAGGCCTGAGGAATTGCTGTTTGGGTGAAACAGGGAAGGTTCATAAACAGGTGCACAGAGTTGGAATATGGGGATCATCTGGTCTTCTGGGGAATGACTGTCCTCCCAGGGTTGAGCATCTCTGTGCTGTCCTGAGTTTCGGCAGTGGAGTCTTCCATTCTAGAGTATTTGTTTTCCACCTAATCAGTCTCCACTTTTTGGGAAGGCACAAACTGCACACTCAGCTGGTGTCTCACTGGGTCTATCCCCTCCAGTATGTGATAAGGGCCTCCTATGAGAGCTGAGCTTCCTCTTGTCATTTTCAAAGTTTAGTCTATTCTAGAAGGTTTCATTCCCGCCCCTCAGTGCCATCTTACAGTTTCTCTCAGCTTTCCCCAGCAATGGAAGTTGCTCCCAGAGCCCCTGTGTGCTTTGCTCTGCTCCTAAATAATGCACCCATCAGACAGCAAAGCAGATCTCCCCATGCATCTTGTACAGTAGTCCATAGGCCAAGCTACCTCAGGACTTTCCCTTCCTTTCCCAATGATTGACTCATAATAACGTCTTGCGATGGTGTATGCATTGTAAAGGGGAGAGAAACTGAGCAGGCTGGTGGAAGAGCCTGAGGCCCAGATTGACTCACCCAACCTTGATCTTGGCCAAGACTCTCTGCCCTTCTGGGCCCTTATTTCCACAGCTTTAACATGTGACACCTGCCTTTGGGGACTTTATAAGATAGCTGCAAGCATTAGGAGGGAAAACAGAAGGAAGTATACTCTATTGGCAGGGGGAATCTCTGTACAAATCAAAGATATCCAAATTAAAGTAAACAGGCTATATTTTTGAGAGTTGATGCCATACATGACCCAGATATGTTCAAACAAGCTTTTTAAAAATCCCTGAATTTGGGCTACCTGGCATGTGTGAGGAAACTAGGTTCGATCCTCAGCACCACATAAAAATAAAATAAGGGCTGGGGAGATAGCTCAGTCAGTAGAGTACTTGCCTTGCAAGTACAAGGCCCTGGGTTCGAACCCCAGCACTGCAAAATAAATAAATAAATAAATAAAAATAAAATAAAATAAAGATATTATATCCATCTACAACTAAAAATATATATTTTAAAAAGGTCCCTCAATTTTATAATGGCTTAAAACATTTCAAAGAAACATAATACATTTATTTTATTTTATTTTTAAATAATTTATTTATTTTGGGCATACTGGGGATTGAACCCAGGGGTGCTCTACCACTGAGTCACATCCCCAGCCCTTTTCATATTTTATTTTGAGACAGGGTTTCACCAAGTTGCTGAGGTTGGCCTCACACTTGCAATCCTCTTACCTCAGCCTCCACAGTTGCTGGGATTCCAAGCGTGAGCCAACATGCCCAACTCAAAGAATCCTATTTCTAAAGGTCATTGCTATTATTCCTTTCTAGATAAAACAGAAGATATTTATGTTTTTGAGAACTTGCCCTACAGCTGTGGTAGGGCCTCCACAGACTGTCATTCCAAGGAGCAGAGCCCCCAACCTCTTCAAAGCAGGGCAAGAAGGCTATAAAGAGAAGCCCACTGTGGGGCTTTCAGAAATCATGCTGCTTAGAAAAGCCATCTCAACCCCCGTCCTTCAGAGTTGGGCAGTATGCCCCATTCTGAGTATTTGCCTCTATGTCATAACACACTCTCCCTTCTTCCCTGCCACCTTCCCCTTGATATTGCCACCAGTACACAGTTACATCCAGCTACAACAAAAACCAAGTCCCTGTTAGGTAGGGTGATGTAATCTTCTATGTATCAGATTTAGAGGCTGTGGGCATCGAGGACATCAAAAGACTTTCAAGAGAAGACCTACATAAATAAACTGTGCATACGTGCAAAGTGTATGCATGTTTGTATTCCCAGCATGTGTTCATAATAAAGGCACTAATCTATGTGCCTATCTGTCCAACACACACACACACACACACACACACACACACACACACACACACACACAGCATTCAGTGATAGAACCTTGTACATAGGACAGGTTATTCCCTCTCTAGCCACCCTGACAAGTGATCACCCAGCCTCTACCCAAATGCCTACAGGGAACCAAGGGAACTTAATTTCCACACCAGATTTCTCCATCCATTTTTGAGCAACTTTTAGGATTAGGCCCGTCTGCCTCATATTATTCTAAAATCTCATGTCCTAATTCTGTTTCTGCTAGAGGTATCAAAGAGCAGCGCCAACAGCCCTTATGATGGGCTCATTTCTTTCTTTCTGTCTCTGTTCCTTGTTGTCTCACTATCTTTCTACTGCCACATGGAATTTAAGGTTGGAGCAAGACGTAGAGTTGGGACCTTAAAAGTTGGGGGCTCTTGCCTCAGGAAAGGGATATGTGTGTCCTCAATTTGTTGGGAAAATATGTTTTTGAGTTTTCTAGGTACAAAGTTCCACAGACTGGATGGGTTGAAATAACAGAAAGTTGTTATAGTTCTGGAGGCCAGAAGTCCAAGATCAAGGTTTCAGCAGGGCCATGCTCTCTGATGGCTCTAGGCAAGCCTCAAATATCTAATTCTGATATTTGTCAACACTCCTTGGCTTTCCTCATAGATATATCAAGTCATATGGCCATAGTCTCCTTGTCTTTACATCTTCCTCACTCTGTCCACATGTCCATCTCTGTGTCCAAATTCCCCTTTTTTGTAAGAACATAAATAATATGGGATTAGAGTCTACTATAATGGTCTCATATTAGCTAGATAACCTCTGCAAAGAACTTATGTCCAAATAAGGTCAATTATAAGGCACTAGGGGTTAAGACTTCAACACATCTTTTTCGAAGGGACACAATTACATACATATACATATGTAGTCAAGTAATATAAATATAAAGACTTGGCCCTTGAGAAAAATTTCAAGAAAATATCACTTATTCTTATTTAAGGAAAAGATAGATTACCAAGAGGGAAAGAACTTCCCCTTTCGTGGCTTGTATAATAGTATTATAAATCATATATGTGTGTATTATCAGATACAATAACATAAGAGCCTTTATATTTATTTTTAACATTGTATATTATTATTTTAAATATTTATGTATTACAATATATACATGATGAACACAAGTTCAACCTATTACATTTATGTGTTCATACATATACATATATATAAAACTAAATACCAATTGCAGGAAGAAGATACCAAGACAACACTCATTCCTAAGTATTTTGATATTACTAGGATGAGGCTAAGGAGCTTCAATGCCCAAAGTCAAATCATGCTTTTAAAGTACAGATGAGAGACTCTGGGAGTGATTTCACAGGAGGCTGAGGCAGGAGAATCACAAGTTTGAGACCAGGCTCAGCAACTTAGTGAGACCCTGTCTCAAAATAAAATAAAAAAGTGCTGGGGATCGGGGTTTGGGGAGATAGCTGGATTAGTAGAGTGTTTGCCTTGTAAGCATAAGGCCCTGGGTTCAATCCCCAGCACTGCAAAAAAAAAAAAAAGTGCTGGGTATGTGGCTCAGTGGTAGATCACCCCTGGGTCTGATTCCTAGTCCCCAGTACCACAAAAAAATTGAGTGGATGTGGGTGAGAGAAAAGGATAGTGATATTTAGCAGAGAAATTCTCCATCATATGTGTAGACGGGATCAACTGCAAAGCACTTTTCAGAAAACTCAGGGTGGAAGATGTGGAAATAAGACCTAAAATTGGTCTTATTGCCATAGTAGAAAACCCAGCCTAGAGTGCAAGAAGCGGGGAGAGAGGGAGGGGTACAAGGTGTGTTGGTGCTATTGGGGGTAGCTGGCACAGAGCCAATTGAGAGGGGGATGGGTTGGGCAGATGTAGAGCCCTTGGCATCAGCAAGTCCCACAGAGTAGCAGGTGAGCAAGTAGACAGGCCCAGATGCTTCATAGGGCCCTGCACTCTCAACTTAGAAAGCATTTTGTGCTACCCCAGACCTTCCACTGGGAGTTTAGAAATGGAATGGGAGACAGGGATAGGCAGGAACCAGATTCAGGCTCTTAGGACCTGGACAAGGAGGCACAGGAGCAGGCAGCAATTTCTGGTGACCACCTACTTATTCATCATTCTTCTGTTCAGAAAATATTTACTGGGGCTGGGAATGTAGCTCAGTGGTAAAGTGCTTACCTAGCAAGTGCAAGGCCCTGGGTTCAATCCCCAGCACTGAAAAAAAGGAAATGGCAAAAAATATTTACTGATTACTTATTAAGTTAGATACCATAGTAGACCAAGACCCTTTTCCTTAAGGAAGTTATAGTCCAAGACTTAAAGAATGGGGAGAAATAGTAGGAATCAGGGCAACAGCAGGAAACAGAATTGGGGTTTCCTTCTCATCAGTGTGCATGTTTGTCCATCCATCGCCCCCTTGGTGTGTGCATGCGTGGTATTTGCTATTCTCACAATATCCCAGCCACATAGCTACTTCAATATGGATGCAAGCCTCCCAAATTGTAGGCTCCCTAAAAATGACTGACAGCCTTCCCATCAAAGGAACCTTTTCTAAACCTTTTCTGCCTCTCAGCAGCCAAAGGATGGCAAGTGGCCTCAGTCAGGGTGTCTGCACATGCACTAAGTAGCCACATTCTGCATGGAGCGTACACACGATAGCTTTGGGTTAGAGAAAGATGCACACTGGTCAAGTTCGTTAAAAGTCAACCACACAGCCTATAAAGTCAGCTGCGGTTTGATTTGGACTTAGGCCACCCTTACAGGATCATATATGTGCACCTCTCTTTAAGCAAACCTGAACCCAAAAATCCCAATTTTGAAAGGGAGAGAGGAATGTGCCTGACCATTTTTGGAAGCCATCTAGAGTCCTCATTTATTGACACAGGTGCATCAAAGAAGTGGTGAAGTCCTGGAAGAGCCTCTGATCCAACCCTCTGCCTCCTGATGGTAACACCCTGAAATCATCCCAGGCAAACGGGTCTTTATCTGGTCTGGGCAGACTTCCAGAGACTTCTAATGGGTTAAAAATGTGGCTGTGGCTGCAGCGCAGATGAGAGCCCTGCACAGACACAAACCTGCCTTGTCTTTTAAAATGAGAAGGGACTCTGGGGCTTTGTGGCAAAGGGTGTAGTTTTCTGAAAAATCAAACTGAAATAAATGATTAAATTAAAACATAAACTGAATTAGAGACATGCATTTGGGATTTTCCTTACATTTTATGGAAATTATGAAATACACCCCTTTGTTCAACTTTAAAATTAAGCCAACTTAACTTCTCTGCATGAAAGAAAAGGAGTTCCCGTGACCTGAAATTTGCAATTTCCCCTAAAGTACAGCTTTCTGTATTTATTTAGAAATATTTATGTTCAGCTAGGGCATGGTTTACCCTTTTCATGTAGGCTTATTATGGTTTGCCTTCACATTGGACGACTCAACTTTTAGTAACCAAATTTGTGACCCAACGAAAATTTCTCTCTCTTACAAGGAGCTCGGACTCTTATTTATTTCGCAACCTTTATTTGTGTATGAGATGAACCATGACATTTAAACTATGCTTGATAGCTTAACAGATTATAAGAACAAAACCAGATGGCCCAAACAAAAATAATGCTTTGATTGCTTTCAAATTCAATGTCAAATATTAAAAACAGCTTTCAAAAAGCCTTGACTTTTTTTTTCCAGAAATGACTGAAGCATCTATATGTACAGACGCTTTTCCCCAAAAAACTACAAGGATGTAAAACAAAAATTTAACATCGGTTATTTTGGAGTTGAGGAAGAATTATTCTTTTCTATTTCTCCCAATTTTTCTACAGTGAGAAATCAGAAAAAAAGAAACTAGAATGAGAAAAAAAAATTTAATGACTGTGAAAAGTTTCATTTTAATGAAGTCATTTTTAGGATTTAGTCAAGGTGTTTTCTTCTGCTGAAAAAATGGGCATTGTTAAGTATTAGCAGTTCATAATTCTTCTTCCACACAAAATGATGAAAAACCTGCAGTTACTTTAACACTGCTTGGTGAGGATGGAAAACTGAACCGGTCCTAGAGTCTGTAGAATGAGTGTGAATTCTACAAAGGCAGTTATTTCATTTTCAAACTCTTTAATGTACCTTCAATATGATTAGCATTAATCACAATCCTCTCTTTCTTTGAGAGCAGGGGACACACTAATTCTTTAAAACTGGGCTATAAAAGAACCTCAATTTAAAAAACGCTCTCAAACCTTAAAATAGTTTGCAGGAAAAAGTTGGAATGTGAGTCTGTGAATTTCTAAACTACAGACTTCACCAAGTGTTGGGATTCTTTTCTGCCCGTTCTTGTTTTGCAAAAGAATCTTTATTCCCACTCAGATGCATTTTTTCTTCAAATCAGCTGCAAGAGTGGACGAACTGCTGCAAATCAAATTCCTGACAGTTATATTTCCCTAAGATAATTGCATGCTGCTTCGTAGTTTCCTTTTCCCCTCTGTTTCCCTTTGTTTTGACAACAAGATTCTGGGAAAACAATATACAAATGATAACTAGGCTGTCACGAGTATACTGAATTTTAAAAATAAATAACTGTCGACCCCAAAAGCTTCCAGGAGCCTATGGAGTGAGTTCTTTTTCCAAACTGTTACAAAACCAGATGTGGAAATGTTTAGCTAATTCCCCTCCCCATTCTCCATGCAAAGAGTTCATATATGTCTCAAACGGCATCAGAGGCAATGGGGTGGCAGGGATCCCATCTGCTTTCAAAGGGATTTGTGTTTGACTTCTCACTTTGCTCACTAGCATCCCCAAACTGATTTGGACTTAAGCATTTGTGTGTGTTTTTTAATCTTTTCTTCCCAAGATGAAAAATGCTAATAATCAACCTCTTTTAGTTGTCGTTGTTTTTTTTTTTTTTTTTTTTTTTTTTTTTTTTACCAGGGATTGAATCCAGGGGAACTTAACCATGAGCCACACCCCCAGCCCTTTTCTATATTCTATTTATAGGCAGGGTCCCACTGAGTTGCTTAGGGCCTCGCTAAATTGCTGAGGCTGCCTTTGAACTCGTGATCCTCCTGCCTCAGCTTCCCGAGCTGCTGGGATTACAGGTGTGGGCCATCACGCTCTGCGTAATATTCAAACTCTTTCTTGTAAGACATTAAGACATAGAGTTCCTGGTGAAAAAAATTAAAATATATTTTTAGCTATTTTGAAATATACAGTACATTATTATTAATTATAGGCACCACACTGTACAGTACATCTCACAAACTCATTCCTCCTTCGTGAATATTTGTACCCTTTGACCAATGTCTCCTCTTCCCATTCTCTCCTCCTACTCCATGTCTCTGGTAACTACTAGTCTTACTCTTAAGTTTTAGAAGTCAATTAGTTTGATCTAATCACTTCACAATGTACATATGTATCATAATATCACATTGTTCCCCATAAATACTGCTGGTCCTCAGTATTCATGGTTCCACATTCACAGATGGAATTTGCAAATGTGGGTGGGAGACAGGACAGGGGATTAACCCTGGGGTGCTTTACACTGAGCTACCTCACCAGGCAAGTTTGATGATTTTAGATCTTACATTTATGTATTTGATACATTTTAATTTAATTTTGTTTAGACTGTGAGGTAAGGTCTAAAGTCTCCTCCCTGCAAATGGTGTTGGAGTATGGGGGAGTAGACATGGAGCTGTTTATAGGAAGAGTCAGTTTTGCAAAATAAAAAACGGTTTTTGGTTTTTTTTTGGTGTTTTGTTTTGTTTTGTTTTTGGTACTGGGGACTGAACCCAGAGGTGCTTTACCATTGAACTACATTCTCAGTCCCTTTTTATTTTTGATTTTGAGACAGTCTCAATAAGTTGCTGAGACTGGGTTTGAACTTGTTGTGATCCTCCTGCCTCAGCCTCCCGAATTACTAGGATTATAGGCCACCACACCCAACCTGGAAAATTTTTCTTTAAATCTTGTATCTGTACTGAACACATACAGATATTTTTCTTGTCGTTAGTCCCTAAATAATGCAGTATCACAATTATTTACATAGCATTTACATTGTATTAGGTATTATAAGAAATATAGATATAATGTAATGTATACTAAAGGATACATGTAGTTCTTTGCAAATATTATGCCATTTTATATAAAAGACTTGAGCATCTGTGGATTTTGGTATCCTTACCATTCCTTCTGTTCCTGGAAACAATCCCCTGTGGATACTGAAAGATAACTGTATATATATAATTTTTGTCAATTTTTAAAAAGATCATTGCTAAACTTTATAAGCAACATTTTCAGCATAAAAACGAATGATAGTTAAGTGGCAACTCTTCTTTCCTCTTTCCTTTGCTTGTGCCAGTTCATTCCATTCCTATATATACAAAGAGAAGTAGAACTGGGCACAGTAGCACATGCCTGTAATTTCAGTGACTTGGGAAGCTGAGACAGGAGGATCTCAAAGTCAGCCTCAGCAACTTAGTGAGGCCCCATCAGAAAATAAAAAATAGAAAAGGGCTGGGGATGTGGTTCAGTGATAAAGCGCCCCTGGGTTCAATCCCCAGTACCACAAAAAAGGAGAAAGAGAGGAAGAGGAAAAGCAGACTGTCTTGGTCTCATATCTAAGTTCTTGAATTTTGCTAATCTGATTATATCATTCTCGGTGAGTGACATAGGCATCTCTTCAACATGCATGCTTGGATTTTTCTGAACTTAATTCAAAAAGCAGTTTTGATTGCAGGGGGGAAGGAAATAGAGTTGATATTACCAAAGTGAAATATTTCATTTTTTTAATGTAAAGGATTTACCAACAACTAGGCTTATTAGGGAGTTGTCACAGGGAAAAAGGAAAGGAGGAGAAACTCTGCTAAAGGAACTAATGGGGAATGTATGTGCATCGACCCCATTTGGAAAAACAGAAAGCTGTTTGTGCTCTGTCACTGCAAGGAAAGTAAACATTCTGCATCCAGGTGCTATGAGCAGCTCTGGGTTTGCCCAGCCTCTATAGCTCTGTTCAGGACAGTATGTACCAGTAGTTGAGCCCTGCTTGGTTAGACAAATGCATCTCAGCTCAATGCCTGGCGAATTTGCAATCAACTGGAAATGGGGCCCTGGTCATACAAACCCTGAGACCTGCTTTCTAAAGGCTCTGACACCAGAAGCTGCACAGTAGTCCCAAGGTGAGCACTCCTGTCTTTGCATTTATTTCTTCCCCAGTCTCCAACTCCCCCTCAGTTCTGAACGTTTCTGGAGACTAACTAGAATTCCATCCATAGCTCCCAGGCTATCCAAGTTCTTGAACTTTGCTAATCTGATTATATCATTCTCAGTGAGTGCCTTGCCCTAGCTAGGGTTAAAAATACCTTCTGTCTGGGGAACTCACACAGCCCTCTTCTGACCTCTCCTTCCCATCTCTAGCCCCTTGGCCTTCCTTTTCCTCTGCCTCCAGTAACCAGAGCTCACTGTCTCCCTCCCTCCTCCCAGTCCCATTCTGCCAGCGCATCTCAGCTAGGTGTTAGAAAAGCCAGCTGATCTGATCAATTCACACAGTGTTGTGACTGACTTATAACCATCCCCCCACACACAGATACATGCACACACACCACACACACTACACGCACCTCCCCTTCTCTGGGAATTGCAGGCAGCAGGGGAAGGGAAGCTGCCTGTTTTGATGACCTATACTCATCTAAAGGGAGCCAGTCTCAAAAATGTGGCATTGAGCTAAACATTAGCAAGCTCATGAGCAAGTACGTTCCACTCTCCTCCTCATCTCCTCCTCTTCAGTCTCACCTGAGAGTCCCACAGTCGCCTGAAATGTGGATCCCCCTGACTTCTTCATAAAGTCATATATATATATACACACACACACTAGTTGTAGGTGGACACAATACCTTTATTTCATTTATGTATTTTTATGTGGTGCTGAGAATCGAACCCAGTGCCTCACACGTGCTAAAAGCGCTCTACCACTGAGCCACAACCCTAGGCCCCATAAAGTTGTTTTTCTGAGCTCAAAGGTATGTTGTCACATGCATAGGCATGTTTGTTTTTTTGGTCACATCACATAGCAATCTGCTCCTGGCTTTAAGAAAATCAGTGGAAACAGATTCTATCTTGTCCTGTCCAAGTTTGGAGAGTCAGCCTAAATGAATCCCCAAGCTCAGTGATGTCACCCAACCCCTTCCTCAGGCCTGATTCAGAATGGGGAGGTAGTCTAAAATGACGGCTTGTTTCTCAGAGAATCTGGCCAGTTTGTACCTTTATTTGAATTATCCGGAAGAGAGAGAGGGAAGAGAGAGCAGTATAGGAAAGATAGTTGAGAGAGGGAGAGTAATGAATGACTTAACTCCCTGGACAAGAGCAACCTTCACCTTGGGCCTCAATTTGGGAGTTTGAACAACAAAAATAGGTTGAAAGAGTTGTTTCCCTGGCCTATTGAGTATGTTTTCATTTAGCTCAGATAGGTCCAGGCTGTGAGATGATGTTAAGGAAAGAAAGAAGGGAAAAAGAAATGGGGAGGGAGAGAAAGCCACCCCTAAAGCATGCTTAGGACTAAGTGGTCTCCTTTAGATCAAGATAATGGTGTAGTAGTGACAGGGTGATTTTCTCAGCTTCCCAAAGAAACTTCAGCAAAAATCATACATCATAAGTGGTTTGTTTATTTAACTGTTGAGTCATCTAGGACTAGCTCACATCAGAATTTACTTGTTTCGTTGTTTTATTTTGTTTGTTTTGTTTTGGGGGCAAGGGGACAGGGTTTTTGTGTGTGTTGCTGCTGCTGTTCTATTTTTGCTTTGTGAAAAATAGAAAAACTGCCCAAGGAAAGTCATGAATGAACAAAGGGGAAAGGAAAGAACTGGGCAGACCCTTTTGACTTCTCTTTATACCCCAACACCCCCAAGAGAATGAGGAGTCATTAAGGAGAGAGCAAGAGCGAGCTGTCCCCATAAACAAAGCATTTCATCCAGGCCAGCGCATTTTGCTAGACAGCCCCTATGCCATGGTTTCCATTAAAGAATGCAGCAAATTCATCACTAGCAAAAGAAGAGAAAGAGCTGCATTTTGTTTGCAACTTGGAAAAGAGGAAGAAAGAATGACCTGGGATGCTTTTTATCCCAAGACACTTTTTTTTTTTGTGGTGTTGGGGATTGAACCCAGGACCTCGTGCTTGCAAGGCAAGCACTCTACCGACCGAGCTATCTCCCCAGCTCCCACAAGATACTTTTTGTACATAGTAGGCACTCAATAAATATTAGTCAAAGAATAAATTCCTTTAAGCAAGGGTTACTTACCTCTGATGGGAACAAAAGTGAACCCCTACCCTTATGCACAGGCATTTCCTTCCAAATTTTAGGAACTTTGTTTTTGGTGTATCATTTTCACTTTTAAAATGAAAACTGAGTCAGACATTTAATGTCCTCTCTTCCTTCCTCCTTCCTTTTTTGCTTGTTACCTCTTTCTGATATCATGTCTTAGACACCTTTTTTTTTTTTTTGGATACTGAGGATTGAACCCAGGGATGCTTAACCACTGAGCCACATCTCCAGCCCTTTTTTAAATATTTTATTTAGAGACAGGGTCTCACTGAGTTACTTAGGGTCTCACTAAGTTACTGAGGCTGGCTTTGAACTCACAATCCTCCTGCCTCAGCCTCCCCAGCTGCTGGGATTACAGGCATGTGCCACTGCACTTGGCTTATACACTTCACTTTACTTTTTTCTCCCCGCTGGTCCGCCTGCCACTCTAAAAGGTAACAGGTCTAGTAAGAGACTACAGATCTCCCTACTGAAAAAGAAAGAAAAAGCTAGTGAACATAAAAAGAATCTAAAGCAAAGATTTGAGGAGTTTGTCAATCAATGAGTGAAACATAAGCCCAGTAGTCCCTTTCCTTAATACAGAACTTTTAAGTAGTTTTCATGTATGATATGCATTTAAAAATGTAAAATTTAAGACTGGCATGTTTTTATGTTTCTGTAACTTCACTGTTTTACAAGGTGTTCCGATTAATGTACCAGGGAATCTTTTGGTCATAATGATTTACAATGGTCCTGCTGGAATTCATGAAGCATTCATTTGATCACTTATAATTAAGACATTCAACAACATTTCAATATTTAGTTTGTCAGGAATAAGCTATAATTCTTCTTGGGGTTTTCTTTAATTAAATCTGTTGCTAACCAAAAGGCAATGAGGAGGGATTGATTAGGAAGATCTACTATTAGAAAACAGTACATAATATTTAAGGCAGGAAGTGTCACCAGGTTGAATTAAACTGTCTCCTATCTCTCAGTTTTAATGTTTGACACAAAGACTATTTGTTTTGGTTTCATGTTGGGGTCACACACAAAGGGATAGCACCCCTGATCAGTGTATATTCTCATTCTACACACGAGGGAGGCATATGTGTTTTATAGCAAAACAGTATGGTAGAGACACTTAAAGAAGTTATCATAGGGCTAGGGATGTAGCATTTGCCTTGCATGTGAGATGCCCTGGGTTATGTCCCCAGCATTGGTGGGGGGTTGGGGAGAAGCCATTGTAGTCATGTATAAACATGAGAGTTCCAATAATGCAATTAAAATTCAGTTCTGTCTCTCACAAAGGCTTGCCTCCTCCTTTTTCTCCTCTTCTTCCCTCCTCCTCCCCCCTCCCTCCTTCCCCTCCTCCTCCTCCTCCTTCTTCTCCTCCTTCTTCTCCTTCCCCTTCTCCTCCTCCTTCTTCCTCTCCTCCTTCTCCTCCTCCTCCTTCTCCTCCTCCTCCTCCTCCTCCTCCTCCTCCTCCTCTTCCTTCTCCCACTGAGCTACATCCCCAGTTCTTTTTCACATTGAGGCAGGATCTCCCTAAGTTGCTGAGGCTGACCTTGAACTTGCCATCCTCCTGCCTCAGCCTCCCAAATCACAGGGATTACAGGCATGTGCCATTGCACTTAACTCCTATTCTTAATGTTTTAGGAACAACCTTTTGCTTAAAAAATAAAATAGATCATATTTGAATTTTCAATAGAAATAAAAGGTGTCACTTCTTTTGTTTTTCTGTGTGCTCTAGAAATCCTTTGTGGAATCCTCCTGCTTCCTGTGGGTTGTCACCTGATCAGCTGCAAAGATGAAAATTTTCAACTTGGTCGGAGGCATGATCTTCTTCACCTCTCTGTTTTCAGCCTGTTCTGGACAAAACCCCATGACTGTGCTGTGTTCCATAGACTGGTTCATGGTCACGGTCCACCCCTTCATGTTGAACAACGACGTCTATGTACACTTTTATGAGCTGCACTTGGGCCTGGGTTGCCCTGCCAACCACGTTCAGCCACACTTCTATCAGTTCACCTACCGTGTTACCGAATGTGGCATCAGAATCAAGGCCATCTCTCAAGACATGGTCATCTACAGCACGGAGATACACTACGCTTCGAAGGGGACCTCATCTAAGTATGTGATCCCAGTGTCATGCGCTGCCCCCCAACGGTCCCCATGGCTCACTCTGCCTTCTTCCTTGAGAACAGAGAGCGACACCACGGCTGTAGCTCAGAATGGCGACACATGCTACAGGGTGTTCAGCTTGTCGCAGTCCAGTCAAAGGCCCAACTGTGACTGTCCACCTTGTGTCTTCAATGAAGAGCGCACCCAGGCCTCACATCACCAAGCAGAGGCTCAGGAGACCCATCCTGTACGTTCATCCTACTTTCTTGATGTTTATGAGGACTGGTGTCTTCCCTCAGATGATCTGATTGAACCCATGTGATCCCCAGGTTTTGGGTCTCCCCTAAAAATGCTGTTTCTAGAATTAGTGTGTAGTATTTTCTAATATCATATGAATAAGTGCCCTATGACCCTCTTAGAAGCAATTTTGAGAAATGGCAACTCATGTTAACTTCATGATTATAGCTTTTGTATATTTTTATACCTTTTTTAAAGAAAACAATAAAATTCTTGTGGCATGAAAATACCAGTTGGGCATTTTTATTTAACAAACACATATACAGCTTTTACTACAAGTCAGGCACTGTTTAAGTGGTTTACAAATATTAGTGCCTGGTCTCTTCTCTCTAGCATGACTTATCTCTTCTTTAAGGTCCTCCAAGAAAATCCTCCACATCTGAGTATCTTCATTTGTATACTCATTTCACTTATTCTTTGTACCACTAACATATAACTTAGTTACATGTGTTCTCAGTTTGATCGTTAGCTGTATCACTTTACATGCACGGAAAGATGTGTTGTGGTTTAGATATGAGGTGTCCCTCCAAAGTTCCTGTGTTAATAGAGGAAGATTCAGATATTGGATTGGGAGAGCTGTAACCTTTCCAGTCCATTCTAGTTTGAATGGACTAATTATTGGGTGGTAACTGTAGGCAGGTGGGTCATGGCTGGAGGAGGTGGGTCACTGGAAGTATGCCCTGCAAGGGTACATCTTCCCTGTGGCCTCTTCCTCCTTTCTCTGCTTCCTGACTGTCATGAGGTGAGCAGATTTCCTCTGCCAAGCCCTTCAGCCATGATATTCTATTTCGCCTCAGGCCCAGAGCAATGGAGTTGGCCAACCATGGACTAAACCTCTGAAACCATGAGCCAAAATAAACTTTTCCTCCTTTAATTTGTTCTTGTCATGTATTTTGGGCACAGCAACAAAAAGCTGACTAACACAGCCTCATAATACTTTGAAAATTTTTTCCCCAAACATATATGATCATAAAAATGTCACCAAAGTTTGGATGTCCATTAGCTTTCTCACAGGCTTGGAGGAAAAAGAGTAAGTGAATTGTTCAACAAATATTCATTTTCCAGTACTGTTACATGCTGGGCATGGCTGTAGGCACTGAGAATATGTCAGTGAGCAGAAAGAGACTCAGAAATTGAAGTCACACCGCTGGCAAACAAGTAGGTAAACAAAGATAAATTCAGATAGTGACACACGCCATGGAGAACTTTAAACATAAAACATGAAATAAACTGGTGAAAGGGCCAGAGTGTTGTCAGGCAAGGCCTCTGAAGACTCATCATTTGAACTGAGTCTTTTTTTTTTTTGGTACCAGAGGTTGAATCCAGAGGCACCTTACCATGGAGTTACATCCCCAGGCCTTTTTACTTATTTATTTTTATTTGGAGACAGGGTCTCACTAAGTGGCTGAGGCTGGCCATGGACTTTCAATTCTCCTGCCTCAGCCAGCCTCCCAAGTTGCTGGGATTACAGGTGAACTGAATCTTGAATGTGAAGAAGGAGTCAGTCAGTGATGATCTGAAGAGAAAACATTCCAGATAGTACAAGCATCTCATTTAATCCTCACTACAACCTATGAGAGAAGTACTCTCATCACACCTATTTTACAAATAAGGAGACTGAGGCACAGAGTGATTAAGAAACATGTACCTATTAAGAAGTAGACTATTTCAAAATATCACATTGTATACCATAAATATACAATTTTGGCCGATCAATAAAAATTAATTTTTTAAAGAAACAGATATTTTAGCACAATGTTTGCACATGTTGACATTGGTTAAGTACATTAGATGATTAGATATTAGAAATACTATCAGGATAGTTGAAGAAACATAGTGGTTCATTTTAAAATCTTGCCCCTTCCAGAGGAGAGCCAGGTAATGACTCCTGAAACCAGTGGATTCATGGAACAAGTGTTTATTGCACCTGTCCTTTGTGCCAGGCACTATGTTAGATGCCAAGGATGCAATGGGAAACAAGCTCAACCAGGATGGGGAAATAAGTATAGATGTCTAAAGAGCTAGACACTATATACAGAGGCTATTCTAGCCCAGAGAATGGGCCTGTGCAAAGACAGGAGGAACTGGGCCAAGGTCATCAAAGTACAAGAAGACTAGTCCAATATAATGGAGGCAGAGTGGAGGGACCAATGATGGTGCAAGGGGGCCAGAGAAGCACTGTAGATGAAACTACGTAGAAAAGAACTAGCACTTCCTGCCCCATCCACTCCTCAGATTATAGATCATTAAACACTAAATATATATGCAACTTGGCAAATAATGCTAAGCACATCAGACCTACTATGTGCAAGTTGAGGCTACTGTGTGCAAGTAGAGTATTTCACAAGTATGAGGGACAATCTTTGCAGCAACGCCCTCGAGTTGTGTGTAGTGTATGAGCTTTGGAAGATACCCAAGACAATCCTGGTATAATAATAGTTATCATGTTCCAGACATGTTATTTGCAAGATCTTATTTAGTCCTTGCAACAATTCTGTATGGTAAAAATTATTTTTCTGTTTTATAGATGAGGAAACTGAAACTCATAAAAATTAAGCTTGCACAGTGAGTAAACATCACTGGAACCCAAATCCAGGTTTTTCTAGATCCAAAGTTCCCTTTTGCCTCTCTACTCAACACCCCCTTGCACAGAAGAGAATCTTCCATGAGAATTGGAAGATTCAGGAATATTGGTTGCCCACTCTTAGAAGAGGAAAATAACTTAGCTAAGCAGAGAAGAGGGAGAAGAAAATTCTCAGTGAGCATAAGCATTGAGACAGGGTAGACAAGTACACTGTGTTGTGGGTGGACACTTAGGAGGCACTTGTTCTAACCTAAGTGAGGGGAGATGAGGAGAGCAGACATAGGAGGGGGTTGAAGGATAGGAAGAGAAGAAATGAGAAGTATTGCAAATGAAGAATAGGACTTCATTCATTTTAGCCTACAGGAAACAGTCAAATGTTATATTCAGTTCCACTCAGGAGATAAATTGAGTACAGCACATGAATTTGAAGCCTGGAAAGCTCCAGATCCTGGAGCAGAGTCAACAGGCTTCATGAAAACATAAGATTTAAATTAAGGTCTGATCTGCCTCACTGGATATATGTAAAAAGGAACAGTTTAACTCAAAGAAGTCATTTAGAGCCCTAAAGGCTCAGAAGACATGGCTAGCTCTGGATTTAAGGAAGAAAACCAAGTCCAGGGTAGAGTACAGGGGTGAAGATGAGTGTAGGTTATACATGTTGAGTCTGAGGTGATGGTGACATCCAGGTGGATATGTTCAGAAATCAACTTGAGAAATGGAGCTACAACTCAAGTAAAGGATAGTTACCAGGAGATTAGGCCTTGGGAGGAATCATACAATGCAAGCAATTAAGACCACAGAATCAGAATTCCCAGACATTCAATCCTCCAAACAAAATTTCAGATAAGGTCATAGAAGAACAGACATCAAAGAACACAGAAAAGAAATACTAAAGAGAAGAAAGGAGAAGTATCATTCATGAAGTTCTAGGGAGGGGGGACTGAGTGGTCTATAGTGTCCAGTACAACAGACAAACCAAGATGGGGCAAGCCTCAGATTCATAGAATTGAGAGCCTTCGAACTGAACCTGAAATGACAAGTAGAATTTCATCAGGTGAGGATGGAGGAGAAAAGCATTCTAGGCAATGGGAACAGCAAAAACAAACATGCAAAGAAATACTGTGATCAAGCATCATATTTTAAAAAAGAATCCTATTTTGCATGAGTTGACATCCAGTACAATTAAGCATAATTTTTCAAAATTCAGTAGTAATATGCATTTGTCTTCAACATATCTTTACTCAGTAAAAGTGCATTTTGACCATTTCAGGTGCATATTTGATCTTCTCAATTGTGTGCTTCTTGTACCTGATCCCTGGCTCTTATTCACTTTGCATTTCTCTCATACAGATAGTACTTGTTAAAGATATACAGCAGGTGCTCAACCCAGTTGGCTAACTGGATGACTGGTTCTAAGAAAGGGCCTGAGAGTCTATAAAAAAGGGAACCATTCTAAAGATGGAAAGATCAAAATATCCTAACAAAAAACTACATTTTTAGGCACATTCTCACTATGTTTCTGAGGCTGGCTTTGAACTTGTGATCCTCCTGCTTCAGCCTCCTGAGTTACTGGGATCATAGGCAGGTGTCACTGTGACCAGCTTAAAAAAACTGCATTTTTAAATTTGACTAATTTAATTGCCTTTTGAAACACCACTTCAGAACAGTGCTTCCCTTTATTGTGGTAATGTTCAGTTAATTTTTAAAGTGAGATGATTTATAAATATCAATCACACAGTGTTCATCACACTTGTGATCATAATAAGAAATGCTTTGTTGCCATCAGAAGAAATGGGCATCTTCACCTTTCAATCTCTGGGAAAGCCAAAACTGTCTAAACTATTTGTTAGGATAATCACTTGTCAGATATTTAAAAATTAGAGCCCTAATGAGATTTTTCCACTGATAAAAGGAGGCTCAAAATAATGTTCAAAATTTTGTTCTTATAACCTGAAAATGGCAAGTCAAATTTTTTTTAAAAAATGTGTAAAGTCCTTTGGGTATAGGCCAAGGAGTGGTATGCCTTGACTCTATGTACAAATAGAGAAACAACATGTATCCCATTTGTATACAATAATAAAAAAAATGTGTAAAGTATATATAAATGTTAAGGAAAAAAGTCTCTTATCCTTAAATTTGACTTTAATGCATAACCCATTTTTGAGATGCATATAAATGCCCCCATCACTCTATTCCTCCACCAATAATGAAAGCTGGTCAAACATTAAAAGAAAAACAGTGCTACTCTCTGCTACTCTCTCTCTCTCTCTCACCCCCCCCACATACCATGTTCATAAGAAATACATTATCAAGGGACAAGTGTTTTTTGTAAAGAGAAGGCTGACTTTCACAAAAACGTCTGTTAGTTCTAATTAGTGTTAATCCCTATGATGGATCTCAACAATATCCTGTTTAAATTGTAATTATAGTTGTTTATTCCAGAAAAAGAAAGAGAGAGAGACTTTGAGTCCTGTGATTTTCTACAGCATTTTTTCTAGAAGAAAACAAATGAGGTCAGATTTCAGCCTCTAAACTCGCATTGGTTATACAATTACAAGACCTTCTGTATTAGTTATCTATTGATGAATAACAAATTACCCCCAAACAACAAGCTTTCATTGTCTCCCAGGTTCTGTGGATCAGGAATCCAGAACATCTTAGCTGGGTGCCTCTGGCTCAGGGTCTCTTGTAAGTTGCAGTCAAGTTATGGGCGGTGGCTTCAGTTGTCTCAAGTCTCATTTGGAGCTGAAGAATCCACTTCCAAGCTCACTCAAGCAGCTGTTGGCAGGAGACCTCAGTTACTCCCTTGTGTCCTTCTCCATAGGCTGTCCAGGTGTCCTCATGACAGTGTGATGTAAAGACAGAGAAGGAAAGGAGAAGGGGTGACAAGAGGCCCAAGTCAGAATCCACAGTTTTCATTACCCAATCTCAGAAGTGACATCCCATCATTTCTGCCATATTCTGTTTGCTAGAAGAATCTCTAGGTCCTTGTCCACACACTAGGGGAAGGGATTACTCCAGGGTGGGAATACCAGGAGGTGGGAGTCACTGGGGACCATTGTACCCATACAGGCTGCTACCACATTTTCAATCTGACATGCTGGCAAACTCCACAAACACATTCTTCAAATGATTTAGGTTTTTTTTTTTATAAATAAGTATTTATGTAAATGCAACACTTTCAATTTATTTGTGTAAATACATATGGCAAGACACCAACTGAATGGCAAAATATCTGCTATGTCACTGCTGCATCTTTGCCTCAGTCAGTTACTTTTTCCTTCTTTAAGGAAAATAAGTCCCACTAGCTGCGAATTACAGAACTGACTGACATGTAAAAATCATTCTGTAGAAGGCTCTTATTGAGGCCAGGATGAGGTGGTGAACACCTGTAGTCCCAGTGACTGAAGAGACAGGAGGATCTCAAATTCCAGACCACCCTGGGCAACTTAGTGATATCCTTTCTCAAGATAAAATTAAAAGTTCTGAGGATGTGGCTCAGTGGTAGAACACTTGCCTAGCATGCATGAGGCCCTGGGTTCCATCCTTAGAACTGCAAAAAAAAAAAAAAAAATACTCATATTTACTTCTTGTTGTTGTTTTTCTGGTACCAGGGATTGAACCCAGGGTCACTTAACCACTGAGCCACATCCCCAGCCCTTTCATATTTTATTTAGAGACAGGGTCTTGCTCAATTGCCTGGGGTTTCACTAAGTTTTTGAAGCTGGCTTCAAACCTGCAATCGTCCTGTCTCAGCCTCCTGGGCTTACTGGCATGCACCGGCATGCCTGGCTCCTATTTAGTTTTATAAGGAGACATTGATGTGGCTATTTAAAGCCAAAAGAAAAAAGTGTATAACAGAAAATAAACAATATAAATAATGATACTGGGTAGAAGTGCTAGTGTTATTTCTAATGTTACCCATATTGGTGATAATAGAAACTCAACAATCCTCCTATGTACAGGGCAGGGGATATGGCTCAGAGGTATAGCACTTGCCTAGCAGAAGTGAGACCCTGTGTTCAATTTTTGCATTACAAAAATAAATAAATAAAACAATCCTGTAATGGCATTAAGATCAGACCAACAATCCTCTAAAGTAATTCTCAGTAGGGTGGGGAGGTGAGGGCTCCATGTAATTAGTCACCCTCTGCCCTCCAAATCTGTAGTTTCAACATCCATGCATCCAACCAAACATGGATCAAAAATATTTGGAAAAATTTGCATCTGTACTGAAAATATACTGAATTACTTTTTCTGGTCACCGTTCCCCAAGCAATACAGTATAATAGCTGTTTACATAGCATTTACATTATATCAAGAATTATAAGTAATCTACAGATGATTTACAATCATCTGGGAAGCTGGATGTGGTGGTGCATACCTGTAATCCCAACAACTTGGGAGACTGAAGCAAGAGGATTGTGAGTTCAAAGTCAGCCTCAGCAACTTAGCGAGGCCCTAAGCAACTTGGCAAGATCTGTCTCATAAAAATTAAAATTTTAAAAAAGGGGGGCTGGGGTGTGGGTCAATCCCTGGTACCAAAATAAGCAAACAAATAAATAAAATATATGGAAAGATGCACATAGGTACATAGTGATATACTATGCTATTTTATATAAGGGACTTGAGCATGGAGGAATTTGGGTATCAGCAGGGACTGGGGTCCTGAAACCAATCTCCTGTGGATACTGTCAGGGGGCTATGCCTCTTATCCTTAGGTAGTTGATAAGAATGGACAATATGTAAATATACATAATATATGTGCATGCATATGTATGCACACACACACACACCACAGTTGCCCTTCAGTATCCACAGGGGATTGTTGTTTTTTTTTTTGTTTTGTTTTTGTTTTGTTTTTTGCTTTGTTCTTACCCAATTCACAACCATCTGGTTTGGCCATTGGTGAAGTTAGTGAGACTTAACTAAAGGGTAATAATGCATGAAATCAGAGTGGCTCATGGGATTATTAAACACCAGTAGCTGAGAGGGGCTAACTTGACATAGGCAGGTGGTGGGATGGGGAGGGGAGCAGGTTGCCAGAAGTGAAGTGACAAGCCTGCTACAGAACATTGTCAGCGTTTATTTGCAGATGTTCTCTGATTGGCATGGGGGAATTCTTCTGAGTCAGGGAAGCAAATGCTATTCTATGATTGTTAGCAGGAATATTTAAATTGCCCAAGTTATTTTTATGTTGTTTCAAGTTCATCACACATACTTTATTATAGAAACACCAGTTATGTAAATGATTCACCTTTTAAAGTTATTTTAAAATTTTTGACTTTTAGCCAAATACATATTTCTTTCTATCAAGAATTCTTTCAAGAAAGATTAGTGCAGTGGAGGAAGAAGAATGAGGTGGGGAGACTAGGGAAGGATGGCACCAGGGGCGTGTATAATTTTGTTAAAATGAACCCAACTACTATGTATAACCATAACACTCCAATAAAATAAAAGAATACTTCTAAGATCTGTCTACAACTTAAAACACATACACATCTTTAGAAGTTTTTTTTTCAAGTGATGCCCACAGAATATTTATTCTATTTTCTAAACTACGTTTGCACGACAAAGCATGAAATGAGTCCCAGTGTTGGGAGAAAAGAGACACATTTTAAAGCCATAGGGAGGCTGGTTTCCTTGGGTCAGAGAAATTCCAGCCCTCTCCACTTCCAAGGGTGGGTCAGGTTAGGAACAAACTGACCCCAAATAAGCTTCAATGTCATTCCTACACGGACTCCCTGTAAAAATTTATAGTTTACAATCAAAATAAAATAATCTCTT
This sequence comes from Sciurus carolinensis, assembly GCF_902686445.1. NCBI lineage: Eukaryota > Metazoa > Chordata > Mammalia > Rodentia > Sciuridae > Sciurus > Sciurus carolinensis. The sequence goes on along the minus strand of NC_062232.1, from coordinate 113,291,927 downwards.
CAAAAATCTTGTGCTTTTATGGTTTAAGCTACAGATTAATTATCATTTTCATTTCATATTTCTCCTGCTTAGTTTTTGCTCCACTAAGGTGGAGAAATCTCACTGTTAGGATAGACGTACTTATGTTCTAAATAAGTGGTGATATTTGGGTTACAGCAAGCACAGGGAACATCTAAGTTGCCCAAGTTATTTTCCAATGTTGTTTTAACTTCACGAAAATATTTAATAACAATTTTTTAAAAACTGCCCATGAAAAAGAACATGGTCCAGTTAGAAGCACTGCTACCACCAAAAAACAATTAGGCTCAATCCAGAAATCATGTATTTTCAGTTCTCTGTTCTGTCCAATTAGCACGTGATGGTAAATTTCTGGATTCTTCAAATTAATTTTTTTTTTTTGGGGGCTGGGGATATAGCTTAGTCGGTAGAGTGCTTGCCTTGCAAGCACAAGGCCCTGGGTTCAATCCCCAGCACCATGAGAAAAAAAAGATACTGGGTTTTAATTTTTTTTTTGCCTGATGTTTATTGGCATTTTAAAACATACTATGAGTAGCTAAATAGGAAATAGATTAAAGGTCAATTAAAATCAAATCCTAGTGGGGACTTTTGATGTGTGCATGTGCAGGTGGGTGAGAGGAGGAAGAGAAGGAGGGTTAGGGAGGGGAAGGGAGGAGGGAGAGTAGCTGGAGGGAGGGTCTAGCACATTCCTGATACATAGTTGGCATACAATAAGTAGTATTTTTCCACCCTTTCTCTTCCCAAATTAGAAAATTCATTCCATGGACACTGGGATATTCCATTTATTGAGATAGTCATAAGTTTACCATCTTTTGTAGTTCATAGGGACACCATTTAAGCTAAGTGTTGAAAACATTGGTTTGTTACACCATGCCCCTATGCAAGGTCTTTTAAAGGTTCCATATATTCTTACAACTGAAGTCAAAACTTCTCTGCCAACCTCCAACCCCCCTCCATTATCTGACCTCACCCTATTTGCCCAACTGATGCCCCAATAGAAATTCTCAGCCCAGCTAGATCTATCTCCCTTTACCTCTTTTCCACCACCAGTCCCCTGACAATGCTCTTGACCCTGTTCCATCCAAATTCCACCTTCCCTTCTAGGATCAACTCGAAACCTAAAAGTACAAAATGATGGTGATAGTTTTTCAGGAGAGGGTTTATAATAGTGAGCAGCTAATTTAAAAGCACATGAATTCCATATTATTGCAAGGGATACATTGTAAATGTCAGTCCCAGATGAATTTCTGTTGAGCCAACACATTAGATGGGGTTAAATAACCTTTGGTCAGCACCAAAGGTTTTGGAAAAATCACCTAAACCAATGTTTGAGGATGTTTGCGATTATCATAATACCAATGCGACACCTTGTTCTCACCCCTTCTTTTCCTATGCATTCAGCAAATATGTATCAGACATCAACTTATGCCAATTATTGCCCCTGAAGTGCTGAGAAGATACCTTCAGATAGACACATCCCCACCCTCTAGGAACTCCTGTCTGCTAGGAAGACAGTCTCAGCACAGCTAAATTCATTAAAGTTCTGTGACAAGACAGGATAGAGGCAGTTAACTCCAACTCTAAGGCCATCTAAGAAGCCATTTGAACTAGGCCAGGGAAGTCTGAAGAAGGTGCAGCTGGAGGGGTCTGGGGTGCAACCAGGGAAGCAGATTAGAGCCTTGAATGCCACATTACAGAGTGAAACCTTTCAGCTGTGCAATTTTTGTGCAAATGATTGATATGATCAAAAATGTGTTTTGGAGCCTGGGGATGTGGCTCAGTGGTAGAGCACCTTGCTTGGCATGTGTGAGGCCCTGAGTTCCATCCCCAACACCACACAAAAAAAGTGTTTTCTAGGCAGAACTCAGAGAGTCCACTGAGGGGCAGAACTCATTTGAAAGATGAGTGGGGCAGTATGAGAGGGTCACCTTGATGACCTAGTGGTGACAAGTTGAGAGTTTGAACTTGAGGGCAAACATTGGAATGGAGGGGGAAGGATTTGGTATTCTTTTTCTTCTTTCACACTCTCTCTTTCTTTTTTGCATTAGCCCTTACTCTCACTTAACTCTTTTAACAATGCCTATGGTCTAGGCATTCCTGGGGACTATAGGCTAAAGAACCTGTCGAGCCCTGAGGTTTTAGGACAAATTAAAAACTGGATCCAGATTTACATTTCCTTTCTCATACCAATGAATGGAGCTTACTCTGGTCATTAACTACTATAAATTCTGCCCAAGATTTATTATAAGGACTCAGGGTATAGCTCAGTGGTAGAGCACTAGCCTAGCATGTGTAAGGCCCTGAGTTCAATCCCCAGCAATGTAAAAAAATTATTTTAAGAAACAGGAGGTAAAAGAAATGACATTTTCCACCAGTCCTAGAAACTCTGCTCATTCATTCTCTCTCTCTCTCTCTCTCTCTCTCTCTCTCTCTCTCTCTCTCTCTCTCTCTCTCTCTCCCTTTAATACAAGCAGTCTGTGATGGGGACAAGAACAAAAACTTCAAGTAAGTTCTGGATAGTTCAGTGTTAACAACTTTCATGAAAATGTTTCAGTTATCTACATTAACTTTCTCTCCTCTGTTTCAACAAAATATTTCATGCTTTGGAATACACATAACTGCCCCTTGGTTTTAAGCAAAGATAGCATCCCTCAGCAGCCTTAATTTCCTGTTCCCTCCTCTTCTCTCTATCCAGTAAGATATTATTTGCCCCCAGGAGCATTTTCCCTTTACATAGCAAGATCCTGAAAGTGATGTCATTCAGCCTTGGCAGAGCACTGTGCTTTTTACAGGACCTCCTTGGTCTGGTCACTTGTGGGTTTGTTTGTTTGGTTTTTTTTTTTTTTTTTCAATTTTTAAAATTTAAATGGAGAAACCAACTGTCCAAATGCTCTTCAGCCTCCCTGAACATGATTACATTTGACATGTTGACATTGATATATATTGGAGTTTCTTTTTGTTTTCTCTTTTTCATAATTAGGTAACACTCCAGGAAAGTGCTAGAAGTATAAAGTTAGAAACTGATCACTATAATTTTATGGAGAAAGCAAGCAACAAAATCTAGCCTAGGAGTACACTTGAAGTCTTGTTCTAGACACCATGTACACAAGAGATTGGTTTTGCATCTCCAAGTTTGAGTCATTATATTTTGCTCTGTCAGTTCACATTCTGTGCAAAGGACAGTAAGCCATGCCCACTTAGGACAGTCACACTGTAGGGCCAGTACTGTGTCAAGGGAGAGGAAGGCTGCCCTACACCCCTACATTGTGGCCCTCTTTTATGCAAAGGTCTGATCATTTCTATCATTTGAGACAGTCCTTGATTTAATGGGCAAAAATCCAGAAGTAATTAAGACAGTAACAGTACACACCCAACAAGAAAAACATGCCATGTTTAGAAAAGAAATCCCAGCAGTTGAAGGCTGCGATTCTGCATTTCTGAGGAGGGAAAAGAGATCTTGAGATCAAAAGCAAAAGCCGTCATTGACTTACTAAGCTCCTCTTTTGCAGAAAGGAAAATTTTACTAATTCATTCTCCATTTTTCTGGTGAGATCATGGTGGTGGGAGAAATTATGAAAAATTTCCCCAAAGTTTGAAGTTTTGCAAGTAACTATTTTTTATCATAATTAATTTCATAAAAGAACATAAAAATCACTAAAGAGCACTATCTTTTTGGTTTAATCTTGTAGTAGGTCAGGCATTATTATATAGTCGCTAGTCACGACTAGCCTTTGCTTGAACCCTGAAAAAAACCCTTTATAAATAACACAGTAGAAGCTTCATAACACGATTCCAGTTGTTTTCTTTCTGTTAAATCTGTAACTGTATCCTGATTTTTATCTCTCTGAAGACTTCTGGATATTTACAACATAAGGAAAGTCTTGTTTCCCTAACTCAAGGCCTTGGTGAAAACATAATCATAAAAGGCACTTCTATTTAAACTTAAAAAATGCTAAGTTCTAGAAATTTACTTTGTAATTTCAAGACATTTCAATTCAGCATGATTCTTTAATATTTATTTCCAAAGGCTCATTCACAATTGTTTTTCAGAAAACTTTCCCAAAATTATCCCAAATTCCTTGTTATTCATAACCTCGTCCTCGAATATCTCCAGTCTAGAACTAATTTATTTTTCTCCTCTGTGCCTTCAGACCCTTCAAAGCTATAGCTAAACTCTCCTTCCCTGGCTTACTATAATTATTTCTTATCAATGTAATTTCTGAATCTTACGTGGAAGAAAATGGAAAGAAAAGTATATACTATTTTCTTGAAAATACTTTAAAACAGTATTTCAGAAATGACAAAAAACAAAAACAAAACAAAACAGTAGATGGTGTGCGTTTGGTTTGGGGTTCCTAGCTGCTCTGTGAGAAGCCCTTGCCTCCCCAGTTGGCGGCCTCCCTAACACCCAGGTTGGTGAGCTTCTGAACCCTTTTTAGGGCAATTTATGTCCTGTGAATTGGGTCAAGTTGGGAAAGGCCTAATAAATGAGAAGCCATTTGCAGAATCAGGGTTTGCTTCAGAGGTCCTAAGAAAATCCTCGAGACACCATATTTGAAAATATTTGAAGATTGTTCAGTTGAGTAAATACTTAAGCCTGCCCTCCCTCACTTTCTCGGGCCTGTAGCCATATTACTCACCCTCCAAGAATTCATCAATATTCAACTGGCTCGCTAATTTGCTGATGTAGCAAAAGGAGTTTAATAAAGAAAGCTGTTGCCATTTTTCTTTAGAGGACATGCCACAAACTCAACTTTCATCTGTCAGCGCTGGAATCTTCTGAATTTAGGTAAGGAAATGAATGCTTACGTGCAGCAACCCAAGCAAATTTGCCCACCAAGCTGAGCCTTAAAAGCCCACAGAAAGCCTTTCACCCCAAGGACACCGGGGTTTTGTAAATGATCTATCTGAGGATTTGGAAGCTTGTTCTGTCACGTCTGGCAGCCCGGCAAACTTTCAGCCACGTCCACGAAAGATTTTGAAGATGTTAACAGGGAAATTGTAGTTCTTAGTATCAGTTTTAAGCGCCCGCCGAAACAGTACACGTTATCAGCCGTTTTAAAACCTTTCCTGAAAAGAAAATCTTGCTCTGCAAAATCTTTTTGGTTAACTTCTCAAGACAGCTTTTGCAGACCCTAGAAGACTCCACTCTTCTGCCCTCTTGCCCCCCGCGCCCCAAAAGTCACAGACGCCCGCAAAAGGCCGCGCGCGGATTGCAACGCCTTGAGTCCTCAAGATCGCCCTTGCAAAGAAATTCAATTTAAGTTTTTACACCAGTTCAACAGAAATGGCAGTAAAATGCACGCGAGGGTTAAGTGGCTCAAGAAACTGGAGCGCGGAGCGCCGCGGGATCCGTGGTTTTCTTTTTGAATGCTGATTTGGCGTGTGTGCGTGCGTGCGCGCGTGTTTCACTGTTACTGTTTTCTTTCGGCACCTGACTTTTCCTCCCACAGCCCGCACGCGGTTCTCGATGATCTGGTGCACAGTCTACAGGCTGCGACAACTTCGGCTTCCCTGGGGGAGTGTAGGGGTCCCTGGCCACAGCCGCAGCTACAAGCGCGCTGCTCAGCTTTCTGCGGTCGGCGAGTTTCCTTATTAGTCCGCGGGCGCAGCGGAGCCTACCGGGTCGGAGTCGGGCCTCCGGGCAGCTGAGAGACTCCAGGGAAGCAATCCCCAGCCTGGATCTCCAGGCGAGCAAGCCCCGCAGCTCCTCCGCTGCTCCTCCGCAGCGCACTGTGCCCGGCTGCCCACCTGCCCCGGGGTCCCAATGGCTACTCCGGGTCTGCGTCCCTTGCCCAGGGCCTCGGCGGATTCAGGCCAGCGCTACCCATTGCTCTTCCCGTCCAGATTCCCCCTGAGTTTGAGTGCTGCTGGCTCAAAGATTTGTCCCACCCGGGACAGGGGGAGAAAAAGAAGCCGCATTTATTTTCCACGACAGCGTTCAAGCGCTATTTTATAAAGGGATTCTCCGAAAATTTTTATTGTGACATTTTGCAAATATACAAGAAAATTGAAAGAACAGTACAACGAACGTCTATTTACCCCCCACCAGGTCGCAACTAATGTTAGCATATTACAACTTTCTCTCTCTTCCTCTCTCTCTCTCTGCACCCCCCCGTGTGTGTGTGTGTGTGTGTGTGTGTGTGTGTTTGTGAGAGAGAGAGAGAGAGAGAAAGAGAGAGAGAGAGAGAGAGAGAGAGAGAGAGAGAGAGAGAGAGAGAGAATGTGTGCGGATGTTAGCTGCATCATTTGAAAATTGCAGACAACGTGACGTTTCACTTCTCTACACTTCGGTACGTATCTTTTGCGGATAAGGACATCATCCTACCTTCAATGCCATTCTCACACCCATGAAATAGCACCGTCCCTATCAGCATCTAGCATCCAGAATAAGGGCTCCATTTCCCTCCTGTTTCCCCAGTTCAATTTCCTTCAGTTTCCCTTCTTGGACAGGACACATGTATAAATGATTGCTCCCTCCCTCTGGGCCGTGTCCTCAAAGTAGACCACCAGGACCTCAGGGGGCTCGTCCTGTTCCAGGGACTTCTCTAATGAAAGCTTGGTAGCGTGATCAGCTCTGGGGAGTCCCAACAGATCAGGACTCAAGTGGGTGGCGAGAGCGTAGTACGCTCATGCGGTCTGAGGCTCCTTGTTTCATCTCCCAAATCATTTCAGGCACACCCAAAAGCACAATGCTAGAGGCTTCGCTCTACCACCTAGCGCCCTCCTGGCAACTCAAAGGGCACCACGACAGGACCAGTGAGAGCAGGGTGGCTTCTGTCGGGTGGGTCTCTGGGTGTGCCCTTGGCTTTGCCATTTTCCATTCTGCCTTTTTTTCTCTCCGGACCCCTGCTATGTTGCTCTGCATTTACTTATTATGGGCGCCCTGTGTCCTTCTTGGCCCTTCCCGGCTTCGGGCCAAGGCTGTGGCGCTGAGCGCCTGCATACACCCCCCTCCGCTTCCCTACCGCTCCCTCTTTTCCCCTCCCCCCTTCCGCCCCCGGGCCCCTGAGAGAAGCGGGAGAACTGGGGGGCGGGGAGCTGGAGCACCGCGTGGCCACGCCCCCCGGGCCGGCTTTTTCTAGGACCGCTCCAGGAGCCTCTCTGCTGGCTGCTCCCGCTCGCCTCCCTGGGTGCGCACCGCTCCTGCCCCGCGCTCTGCTCAGCGCCGCTCGGCTCGGCTCCATTCCGCCTCCGCCACGCCTCTCTCCAAGCTTCGGCCGCAGCCAGCGGAGCGCGCCCTCAGGGCCGCCACCCCGACCCCTGGCTCTGGGACCCTGTTGCTCCGTGCGAGGCACCTCGCGCCCTGCGACCCCACCGTCTCGCAAGTCCCGGCCCTGCTCTCCGCCCCGGCCCTCGCCCTCTCTCGCTGTGTGTCTGTCGGTTTAGCTGTCTTTCCGCCTCCCCACCCACCTTTTCCTTCCTCCCTCTCTGGCTTGCTTGCTCCTTCGCTAGCTCTCAGACGCCGGCGAAGCAGCTTCGCAGGAAAATCCCAGAAACCTTTGCAAAAAGCTTACAATGAAATTTAAGAAGTTCTTCGATTTCGGCGCCATTTTCGAGTGGAGCGAGAGGTGACATGCGATTTTTTAAAAAGGGACTTGTTGGCTGATGTTTCCCCCATTTGTAACGTTGGTTACAGGCGACTGAAACAAGTCTAGTGGTAATTCTGAAAAAAGTTCTGTGTCGCTTTGGGGTGGAAAAGCACGTTTGGGGGTTGGGCTGGGGGGTGAGACAGACCTTTAAAGTGTTCATCAAGTGAGTGTGGCCGGGAAAATTCTCAGGAAACGGGCCCAGAGAAGTTAAGATTGGGAGGGGCGGGGAGAGAAAACTGAGTAAGGGGCAGTGACCGCCTGTCAGTCTCGCCTGGGTGGGAAGCGACGGGTTTTGACGGAACGTAAATGGGCTTTTGGTGACCCGTATTTGTAAGCAGTAAGATATGTCTTGGGCAGAAATGTGAGATTAATTTTTCATTGTCCCTCCCGAATTACAGCTTTCAAGATTGTTTAGTTTTCCCCGTGGGAAACTTGACATTGGGAAAGTTTGGCCCGAATGCGCACAAGGGAAAGCGCACCGTGTCTGGGGTGTGGGGAACAAGGTATTTGCAAAATTAAAACACAGAACGTTGTAAAATCTGAACAGAGGAAGAGGCGTATTCTTTGGCTCTTAAATCATTTGGCCAAACACGTTGCAGTTCAGAAGGGGGTGGGGCTATGGCAACTGGAAAGTATCGATTCTTTGTCTATTGTATCAGCAAATGACCCTCTTGTGATGTGACAAGACTCCTCTTTGTACTCTCTTTTCGTAAGTAAATTTCAGTCTCAGGGGAAATTCCTAAACTGGGGGACCGAGGTGGCTTCTTTTGGATGTAAGTCGTTGAACAGTCACTGAGAGAGAAGAAAGGGGTTAAGAGAAAAGGATTAATGAGTTCGATTCCAGTGAGTTTACAAAGCAATCTGGAAGGAACTTCACCTTTGATACCGATGTTATTTCGAAGGAACTTTTGTTTTCCTAAGTAGCCAACTAAGGAAATGTTAAATTAGGAGTGATTTTAACATCTGATGTGGTGATTTACGTATTTGTGCAGGACATAAAATATTTAATTGGGAGAAAGTTATGGACTTCCAAAGTATAATTGTACATTTGCTAAACATGCTTTTTTTTTTCTTTTTAAGGGCAACCAACGACGTTTTTCCTCCATTATTCCCAAAGGTCAATGTAAAAGTCATTAATATAGTCAAAGCAAGATGGAATTTAGAGACACTTAATTGTCCCGATTTAGGAAGTGGGGTTATTAAAATTAATGACTGTTTATCATGACAAAAACAGCGTATTTGTTAGTAACAGATCTCAGTCTGTGGTGTTATGAATTTTATACCTAGTCTTATGAAGTACTCCGCATATTTTATTAGCTAATAAATAGGACACAACATTCATTATACTGGTTTTGAAAATCCCACATAATTTTAAAATGAAACAAAAACACTTAGCAGATTTGATTACTTTAAATGTCTTCTACTTGTACCGAAATGTATTTTAATTTTCAAAGCTACTATGGTTTTATTTTTTAGGTTTGTGATTCCAGGTTTAAGGGTGTTGTTTTGCTTATACTTACTTGAATATTTTGTTAAACAAAAGGAGAGGAATGCGTGTAACATTGCTAATGTGTCCATTTTGAAAAGAAAAAAAGTGGTATCTAATGAGTTAATCATTAAGGAGCATGCACAGTGCAGGCCATTTCAGGACATGAGTTTCTATGGAGCTGCTCGAAAAAGGAAGGAGTGATTCGACATCAAGAATTTAAACTTTTTGCTTTGTGTTTTGATGGGTGACATTGATAGGTGTAAATCATTTATAAATAAGATTGAGTCCCAAATTTAAAAAATTATCTCCCATTCTTCACCATTAAAAAATAACTCAAAATGATTATCACCTTTAAATCATCTGTGTCTATTTTCAATAAATGAAAACGGGTTTTTAAAATGGGGACAATTGATGAGACACAATATGCAGCAGGAAGAAGTTTCACCAAGACCTTGAAACTGGCAAGAGTAATCCAGATGTTGCCAAATCGTCTCGATTTATTTAATCTTATTTCTCGTCTATTTTTTCAGAGGTAAGATTCTCTCCCATCTTCATTTCCCATCACCCATCGCTCTGTTTTTCACCACTACACTTTTCCAAGATTCATCCTCGGAGGGGGGGAATCGAGAGCCACACCCTTCACTCTACCTGCAGATCCTGGAAATCAAACGGTGAAGTTATTAAAAGTACGTTAATATGAGCGTTGTGTCTTAGTCTTAACTTTTACTTCATCCCCGCTGTTGGGCAGGGCAGGGTGGGGCTTCTTTCCCATCACGCATTCCTTCTTTACCCGCAGGTGTCCCAGAGCGATCCCCCTTCGTTGACTCCGAGGGGATGCAGCAGCAATTCATGTTTTGAAGTGCTCTAAATGGTTCAAAACGTGAGGCGCTGCTATACCCCCTCGCGGGGAAGGTAGAAGGTAGGGATCTGCTGGACAGGACCAGGATCCGCTCCCTGCAAGGCGGCCTTCAGAACAGGTAGGTGGGCGGGGGTCCTCTGCCTCTCTTCTTTGTTGGTCTGCGCCCTTGGCTGCCCAGGCAGCACCGCCTTAGTCCGGGGAGGGCAACACTGTTCTGCCACACTGGGAGGGGCAGCGGGTCAGGGGTCGCGCGCGCAGGCGGTGCACTTCGAGAAGGGACCTGGTGCCCCGCACTCAGCCGTGTCCTAGCAGCGGGAACAGTACTGCAGTGATCCATTAGTGCTCTGGAGTATTGTTTCTGCTGCCAGGATAAGTCTGGGACTTTCACACGGGCCCAACCCATCAGGTAAGTCCATCACCTGTAGCATGTACCTTGGGAGCAGCGACACACTCTCAGGACTAGAATGTTTTTCCTCCGGGAAACTTTGCCTGTCTTTGAATACGTGACTGGGCGTGACAGGCTTTATTTTAACACCCCCTTTCCCTGCCCAGGTAAATCTGAAATGATTGGGGAAAAAAAAGCCCTTCCTGACGACCTATTAGAATGCCACCCACAGGACAACGAAGAACGCTCATCTTAAGTCCCCAACAACGCAACAGGGGTGGGGGTGCAGAAAAGGAGTAAGGGGAAGCTGGAAGGGTGACTGCAAGCTATCCCCTCTTGTCTTAGCGGTTCCTGGTAAACAGGCTCACGTCCTGTGTGGAAAGGACCTGGGAGTTCAGGAAAGATTATGGGGCCCTATTCGCGCATCTCACCCTTCCCTGGGCTGTGTTGCGGGGAAGCTTTCCTGGAGCTCAGGTATCCAAGAAGGATCAAGCGAGGCCTTTCTGGAGGGCAGGCGAACCCAAGGTGTTGTGGAAGGGCACTGACCCTCCCCTCGGAATCTGAGTCTGAGACCAGCAGGGACTGTGGTGACCTGAGGACATGGCCCGCAATGAGGCTCTGTGTTCCTAGCTTCTCTTTTCCGCCTCTCCCCAAATCCTGCCCGAGATTTCCACCCCGAAGGTGGGACACCAACGACACCTTTGTCACCCTGAAAAAAATCACAGGATGTCCCACTGGAAAGGCATTGGTTTCACAGCTTGGGGCAGCACCTGAGCTGTCAATTCAGGGGCCTTTCGCAATTCCAAACTTGTGGGCAGGCGCTATGGCTAATTAGTGCTGCACATCTGTTGTCTAAAGCCACCTCCACCCCTCACTGGACTGGCCCATTAAGCCTTGGGCGAGAAAACGGGGGAGTCGCCTAAGAACTTGACAGCTGGCCTAGAAAAGGGGGCTAATTCTCCGAGAGGGGTCCTACTATTCCTGTGACAATCACTTTAGATCTCATTTTTTTGATCAGGGGCCTGGGCAGGTAAATGACCTGGCAAACACGAAGGGAGGCAAACACGTTTTTTGTCACCTTAAAAGACAAAGTCAAAACATGCACACGCACACAAGTAACCCTCTTGTCGATATGAAACGCCTTGAACTGGTCTTCCCGGGGGTCCGGGCGTGGGCGCCCAATTTCCAGTTGGGGGAGACCCGAGGTTCGGGGTAGTCCAGAGCTGGGAGTCCGGCTCCAGCCGCCCGAAACATTCGCTCTCCCAGACTCCCTTGCGCCCGGGCAGTGCTTGGGGGCAGCTTGGCGGTCCCTCGGGCTCCCAGGGGCCCTGCGACCCTGCGACCTCTGCGGGCCCTTGACTCCCTGGTTCGCCGGCGGCTATTCCGCCTCCATTGGCCAGGGCCCCTCCAGCCCAGAGTCCCTGGGCGCAAACGGAGAACAGGTCCGCCTTCCGCTGCAGGGGGGTTGGAAAAGGGCACCTTGAGACTCCCCTTCTGCAACTCACCAGCTTCCCTTTTTTTTCTTTCTTTCCGTTCTGTACGGTTTTCCTTCGAGCCAGGAGAGAGTGCCACCCAACCTTCCCGGAGGACCTTGCCCACGCCATCCGGCTCCCTCCAGTGGGCGCCTGCAGGACCCAGGTGAGGCGCCGGGCCATTGCGGACCGCGAGGGGCGGAGGGCGGGGAGCAAATGATCCTAACTTGGGGGTGTTGCCTCCCAGAATCTCGGGCGACCCTTTCCCAGGGCTCCCAAGAGGCGCCCAAATTGAGCTTATCCACACAGTCCTCTGATTGCGTGGTGCCCTTCTGACTTAAAACATTCCTTGCACCTTTATTTACACAAAGTTGCAGTGTGCTTAGATTTTCCTCCAAGGACAAAATTCTGAATAAAACAATATTTTAGCCAAATATTTCTGTGTCAATTAAGAAGATGGCAATTCGTTCCAGACTATAAATTCTCTTTAACAACCCCCTAAGGTATTTTTAAAATTGTTTTGTTTTTCAACATTGCTAAATGTGCAACATAATGTATGGGAGACTTGTATAAAGTGAATCAGTGCATAGTCAGCTGATTAATTGATCCAACTTTACCACCCTCAGCTAGACACCTTTCCATTGTTTGCTCAGTTTTTCCCAGCACATGTTATTTGTTAGTGAGGAAGCTGCTGTACATAAGGCATTGTATAGTTTATTAGACAGATGTGGTTCATAAAACAGGAAAAGCTTGGCCTAGCTCTAAATCTAAACTGACATTTCTGTAAGTTGGGGGACAAGATATACAGGTTACTTTGATAAAGTAGAATTGAATATAATTTCTTAAAAACTTTGATCATAAGAATATTTTTTGAAGGCATCCAACATCTCCAGTTAGCAGTACTGATTTTTTTTTTCCAATCAAGGAACACTACATCAACACTCTTGGCGGGGATCTGGACATGGAAGACTCCTGTTTCAAGAAAATATAATCATCTTTCAAAGGCTGTAACTTATATGCATTTCTAACTGACTAGGTATTGAAAACCACCCAAGTGTCCCACCATAGGGGAGTAAAATAGAATCAATCACTCAGTGTAATATTATACATCTTTAAAAATGTTATTGGAAAATGTATGATCTGTAAGTCAAAAGAATCCTCTCCCACCATTTCTTTCTTCCTGCTGTTCCCCCATACCCGTGTTTCTTTGTTCCAGTTGGCATGTAATTTTATTTTCCCCACCAAATGAGTCAGTCACAATGGGAATGTCAATTGATTTGTATAGATATGTGTCAATGTTACATGGAAAATTAGGTGCCAATAACCAGGGCCACAGGAAAATGCAGTGGTTGCAACTCTGTAACAATTATGCCTGCACACAAACAAGGACAAAAGTGGAACCCCAAACAGAAAAACAAATGCATATTCTCCAGTGTGGGGAGATGGAAGGGTTGTATACTGCTTTTGATTTCAGTTAATATGGGCAATGTCCAATTAAAAAACCCTAATAAGGACTCTGCAGTGCAAATTATTTTGCTGAATGTTTTAAAACACCATGCCTGTCAACCCATCAAAGCAGAAGGGACCACAGGGGACTGGGTTTGTTCCATGAATCTTGGACTGTAGAGCTCAGGGCAACACTTGGAAAAAGCATGATCCTATAAGATGGAAGTTAACAGGCAGCTGTCCCGAGAGACTCTGTAAGAGGAAAATAAAAATAGGTTCAAAAAGCATGCTTGAAGCCAGGCTCGGTGGCCCACAACTGCAATCTCAGCAACTGGGGAGACTGAGGCAGGAGAATGGCACGTTCAAGGCTAGCCTCAGCAACTTAGTGAGACCCTGTCTCAAAAGGAAAAATAAAAGGGCTGGAGATGTAGCTCAATGGTAAAGCTCCCTTGGGTTCAATCCCAGTAAAACACACACACACAAACAAACAGCATGCTTGGGGAAGATCAATGAAAGTTTACCAACGTAAGTTAAAGTTGAGGACTATATCCAAGTTGGCATAAATTTCTAAAGACCTGCCTTCCCATTGGCCTGCAGTATTAGTCTCATTCCCTAAACCTTCATATATACCTTTGTACTTTTAGTGATTACTTTATTCTCAAATGAAAAACTGTGTATATACCAGTTGCAGCAAATGTGTCTCTCCCTGCTCCTGTGTGTACCCACCCATGCCACCCATTAGTTACCGCTTAACTAAATGAACAAGGATCTATGGGCTCTTTCCTGATACCCACCTATCAGCCACCTTTGCCTCCCTCCCTGGCTCCACAATTGATCTCTAGCAAATTCAAAAGGGCTTAAACCCCCCAGGAGGATAGTAAATTGAGTCATTAGGGAGGAACCCGGAAAGAATTCCACTTCCTGTGGTTGCTCCAACCTTGGAGCGTTCCCCTTACACTGTTGAGCTCTAGAATCTGAGCAACTGGTGGGAGTGTGGGGTGGAGGCCCTGCCTTCACCACCAGAGTCAGGAAGCTGAGAACAGTGCGTGCAGCAGGCTAAGGCTTGGTTGCTTTGAACTCTGGCTCTGCAGAGGCAGCTCCCTCACCTATTTTCAGTCCCCAGCTCCACTCCTGACCAGACCAGATTATTTTCCCAAGAGCAGACCTTTGTGCCAGAGACACAATCTTCAGAATCCTCCTAATCCCAACATTTTGCTTTGTATGGTGCTTTTACCCACTTTTCCAGTTGCTTTCCTATCTGTTATTTGCAGCAACCTTGAAAGATAAGTAGAGTAAGGCAGTGAAAAACAATTACAAACAGCAAACTAGGATTCCTGGAGGGTAAGGACATGTCAGGGACTAGCCTCTAGGACCTCTCCCTTTAAATCTATTAATCAGAACTGACTACACAGTAGTGACTGGAGTTGAAGTAGTATGTTTGGTTAGAAAAATTCCAGGTGAAACTGACTAGTTTTATGATGATCTGGACACTTCCTGGGTGAGGCCCGTGATTAGCCTCAGTATCACTAAATAATGATTGTAAGTTACCCAGCTGTGTGTGCAAGTCAATGTGCACAAGCTAAAAAAGCATGATTTAAATTCATTTAAAGTCTCTGGCCCGTGTTTAATATTATCTATAGATTCAGCCAAATTAATCATAGGAAAGCAAATGGAATGTCCAATTATAATTGTTAATTTAGTCACTCAATACTACCTTTTTGGCCAGTACAAGTGATGATTGTAAAAACTACCTAGAAGCCTGGAAAGTGCATACAAAACATGTTTTAAAAATCGGGGCCAGAAAATCACACGGACTCCAGTAACTGAAAACTAGGAGCAGAAACTGGAGTACAAAACAAATACTCTTGTTGCTTAATGGTGGTAGAATAAGACCAGACGTTTCTTCTTTCTGTACTTCATGTATTTGTTGTTGTTGTTGTTGTTGTTATGCTGTGCTTTTTTTTTTTTTACACTGTCAAACATAATTCTCTAAAAAGTCTTTAGGGGTCATGGGCGATACAGCAATTTGGGGCCAAGGATGCAGAGACCTCAGACATCTCGGGGATCATCATGTCACGAGATACCACTGTGCACTTGTGACAGATTGATAACTGAAAGGTCTGGGAGCCACTCATCTTCATAGCAATATGTGTTGTAAGTATTATAAGATAAGTCTATGGAAAGATCAGGAAGAGACTGTGTGCCATGGGGTGAGGGCCTGAGTGGTATTTTCAAAGGAGTTTAATGGGAATATCTTTATTTTTTAAATTTCTATTTAGTGAATTGAAATTTACAAAGGGCATATGATTTTATATTCAGGCTAGGATGTTAAAACAGAATTTATGCTCAAGAAGACAACTAGAAAAACATTAGCTGTTAGGCATTATAGACACAAGGTCATCTTTAATGTGTTGACTCCGTACAAGTGGCCAAGAAAAATATGCAAACTGCATGAACAGAAAGTCACAGAAACAGACAAATATATTCATTTCAGTATTTTTGAGGATGGAAATTGAGAACATCCTGAATGGCCAACAACAAAGAATTGACTAAATAAAATAGGGTGTATCTAATACAACAGAATAGGATGGTTTCATTTAAAATAATGTTTCTGAAAATAACTTTTGTGACATAAAAATGTACTTGTGGTAAAATGTTTAATGATAGAAGAAACACATAAAATGTTTTCCCTTCTCTGCAACATAAGTGCATACAGAGCATTCTATCTTCATGGTACTGTATCAATCTACAGATAAAAGGCCAGGAGGAAATACATCAACACTTTATGGTGGTTATCTCTGAGCTACGGTCTAAAGTGTAATCAAAGAAAGGTGTGAGGGGCTGAGAGTGTAGCCCACTGGTAGAGTGCATGTGTGAGGCCCTGAGTTCAATCCCTAGAAAAATAAAGATGCTAAACTATTTTTGCGATGTGTTCCTAATATGTAACATGAATGTATTGGGAACATTTTGCATTCGTAGTTTTGTATCGATAATATAGAAAAAAGACCAGGAAGAAGTAAAACCAAGTCTCAAGGTGGTTACCTCTGAGTTGTAACACTATAAGGGATCAAAGAAAGATGCTGAACTGTTTTTGCGATGTGTTCCTAATATGCACTATGAATATATTGGGAACATCTTGCATGCATAGTTTTGTATCAATATACAGGCAAAAGGCTGCAGGGAAGAAACAAAAAAAATCTAGCAGTAGTTATCTGTGGTTTGCTTTCATAATAAAAGTAAGGTGCAGAATTATTTTTGCAATATGTTCCTGAATATATAATATAAGTATGTATTGGGGACATTTTGCATCCATAGTTTTGTATCTATCTATGGAAAAAAGGCTGGGAAGAAATATAATAAAATTTGAATAGCAGTTATATTCTGAGTTTCTAGTATTATAGGTGATGTTTGTTTTTCTTTTTATATTTTAATGTGTTTTCCAAGTAATACTTGTATAAACAAAATGTTACTTCTATAAACATAATAAAGCTTATTTTAGTTTTAAAAAGAATTTGTATTTAAGTTCTTTTAAGAAGTCTGAATCCTTGACCTGGGGATGGGGAAACTTCTTATTTGAGCAGCAGTGTGCCTAGAACACATTTTCAACCTATCTTGCAAAACCTTGCGAAGCTTCAGTTGGATCTGCAAGTACAAATATGTTTTTCCATTTGCCCTTGGCAAAAGAAAAAGAAAGTATACTTTAAAAATATAACCATTCAGAATAATAATAGTAATATGGCTAAACACACTGCTATCTCCCATCTAATCAAAGTATCACTTTAAGAAGTAAAGAAAGTTGAAACGGGCTCCTTTTCCTCTAGCAGCAATTCAGGAAGGCGGTACTTGGATGTTTGCCCAGGGCCTTAAGACACACTGACCAGTTTGGGACATGCCTGCATGTCCCCTGCATTTCCCCACAAAATGTGCCAAGTTCCATTAAACTGGTGTGAGAGGGCACATGTGATCCCCTACCTGCCCAATTTAAGCAGCCCTTCCTCTGGTAAAAGATGAGACAAAACCATTTGGTAACACAACTGGCCTATGATCTGATAAGGCACCTATCAAAGGTTTTAATGTCCCTCAATTGCACCACATTAGAAGAGGAACAAGGGTCCTCCAAGCCTTCTAAAAGCACTCTGGGGAAACTGTTTTCCTCCAAAGAATCATTCCTACACTAGCAAGTCCATATCACTAGACATTACTTTCAAAATATATCTGTCATATTCCTTAAAGCAGAAGTTGCATTCATGGGGCAAAATTATCCAATTATAAACAGACTTGGAGCCAGGTGCGGTGGTGCACGCCTATAATCCCAGGCTGAGGCAGAAGGATCTCGAGTTCAAAGTAAGCAACTTGGTGAGACCCCATCTCTAAATAAAATACAAAATAGTGCTGGGGATGTGACTCAGCGGTCCAGTGCCCCTGAGTTCAATCCCCAGTACCAAAGAGAGAGAGAGACTTGTGAGACCATACTTCCCGTGTCCTAATGCTATGCCCTCATTCTGCTTAGCAACAAATAACTCCAGCCCAACTTGTCCTTTTGCTGAAATGTGTACACTTCTCTTTTAAGTCTTTCATAAGCATTTTTGCAACCACATTCTATTAGAGTATATTTACTTGGCGCCTAGCTTTGTACTCCTTAACTTGTGAGGAGAGACGATGGAAGAGAAATAAGGGTTAAGGCAATGCTGAGCTAGAGAGGCCTTGAACACTGGAATTCCTGCCTCTGTGTGCCACCTAGTACTGAGCAGGAATCAGCTGGGGCATTGACCTTCTAAGCCAAGTTCGATCACACAGAAAACTTGCTTTGTGAAGCCCAATGATCCAAGTGGCCTCCTCTCCCCTAGGCCTCGATCTGGTTACTGGTAAACAAAGTGCGTGAAATAGGGACAGAGTATGGGTGGGACCCCTTCCTAAAGGACAGCTCCCACTTCCAGGCCTGAGAATGAGAGAGATCCCCTGATTTGAGCACTGATCTTAAACCTTCTCATTTACCAGTGAAAAAAAAGATCCAGCCCCTGAATTTCTGAATCAATAAAAATTTCTAGAATTTGGCCAGTGCAGAATGCACTCCTCCTAGTTGGGTGTATGCCAAGAGAGGCTGGGGGGTGGGAAAGGCGGGGAGGGAGGGTGAGCTTCCCTTTGCTAACAGATCAATTCCACCCTCATTTTACAGAAGAGGAAATAGAGTTACAGAGAGGAAATAACTCACAGAGAGAAGTCATGCAGAGAATTGGTGCGACATTAGAACTTGACCCTTGGTCTTCAGGGCTCTTTCTACTCTAAGACACTGGGTCTAAAGGACAGAGGGAGTAACCCACGAAGACAAGGATGGGGGACTTGATGCACACCTTTGAAAGTGGGTCGGGTGGGAAGAAGCAGAGAGGACAGGGGAGGACAATTTAGGAAGGAGAGAATAGCATGAATGCAGGCACAGGCAGACATGGACTCGGTCTGTCGCCAGAGCAGTTAGAAGATAGCCTGGAGGCAGCTGTCAAGGTCAAGTCTTGCTTCTGAACGTGGTCTGGGCATACTCTTAAGGATATAACAGTGTTTCTAGGGGTGCGTGAAGCCCCTGCTCCCCCAAATATGGCACAATTTCTTAGGACACAGGTTTGATTCAGTAGTGAGAAATTTAAAGCATTGCTTCCCCGTTAAAATGAGCAGAGATTTAAAAAGATAAAACTGAGACCTTAAAATCATTTCAAGCTTGTTACAGGCTCCTCCAGGCTGCCCTGGGACTCCCACTCCAGTCTCATGCAGAGGGAGTATTTATGCATGAGTCTCCAGACATTTGGCTTTTTATTTGTTTTTCCTGCCAGTACCAGATCCTCCTTGTCTTCTCCTGATAACAGCACCCCTCCCGGGCTCTTTCCTTTGGGGAACTGCCCCTCCTCCACTGCAATCAAGGGATTCTGGAAGGGCTGCCTATCACAGGAAACTGCTGAGCCTCCCACCAGGCACGTGACCCAGGGTGGACCAATCATAGTATTCCATCCTTCTTTCCCTGTCATGTGACCCCAGCCTAATCAATCAGAGTACTTGCCTGGGATTTCTTTCTTTTTTAAAATACTCAAATGGGTGGAGTCAGTCTCCTACAGTTCCTAAACCTGGAGCTATATCAAGCTATGCCCTCCCTTATGTCGTTCTACCATGCCCACCATGGGAGGACCCCTACCAGGAGAGGAATAGAGCCAGAAGCACAGAATGATAGTGCTTGTGTGTGCCTGGACCCACGTTGTCTGTGTCCAGCTCCGCTTCTGGCCGTCTGTTACCAGAGCGCATGTTTTCCTTTTAAAATTTAAGCCATTTTATTTATTCATTCAACAAACACTTACCCAAAGTATTCTATGTGCCAAGCACCATTGTTGGATCTGGAAAGAGGGTGGTGAATGCTCTCCTGGGCTTACATGCCAGATCGGCCGTGCTTCTCTCACTTGCAACTGAAACAGCGCTGCCTGCCAGATCAGGGAAGACTTGACACGCTAGCCTAGACTAACGCAAACAACAGCATTCAGAAAAACTGTTGCGCGGAGGAATCACGTGCTCTAGATTTGAGGCTGGGCCAGGTTGGAAGCAGTGACTACGGAAGGTTGGAGTTGGGGATTCTTGATTGGCTCAATTTTTTGAAATGCTCTCATGAATCAAGGTCTCTGGTGTGAAATCCAATTTTGAAGGAAAATAAGGAGCTCTCAGAAAGTGTTCCAGCCCCAGCTCCTGCCCTTCCTCCCCTCAGTGGGTCATTTTTTCCAGCCTTCCCTGGTCTGCTCCATTTTCTTGTTTGCCAGTACACTGGACTGACGCTGGGCTTTGGGGCCCACTCAGCACTGAATGCCCCCCCACACACACACATCTGTCTACACATGGGGTCCATACACCACTGATGGTAACTTGTTAGCTGAGGGGAAGGCTGTCGTCTCCCTGCCCCAATCTACTAACTTTTAGAACCCAATCCAAGTGCTTCCTTCTTCTGAGGACTTTCTCAACCATCCCCATCCATTCTGAACCTCCTTTTAACTCCTACTATGTCCAGTGTCCAGGCAATTGCTCAGAGAATGTGATTTTTTTCCCCAGTGTGCTTTCTGCAATTCAGTAGGATTATTCATACTAGCCTAAAGGTCCCAAATGTCCATTGATGGATGAAAAATGGACAAATTATCTCTACAATAGAATACCATTCAGTCTTAAAAAGTGCTAAAGGCCCACGTGCTAAAGGCTTGGTTCCCAGCTTGTGGTGCTACTGGGAGATGGTAAAGCCTTTGAGAGGGAGATCCTACTGGGAGGAAGTTAAGTCATTGATGGAATGCCCTCAAAGGGGATTGTGGGACTCACAGTCTCTTCTTTCTTCTCTCTCTGCTTCCTATGAGGTGAGCAGCTTCCTCTGTCACATAGTCCTGCCATGATGTGCTCCCTCACCACAGACCCCAAAACAATGGGATCAACCTACTGTAAATTGAAACCTCTCAAACTATTAGCCAACACAAACATTTCCTCTTTATTACTGAGTATCTCAGGTATTTTGTTACAGTAGTGGAAAGCTAACATAAAAAGGGAGAAAAGTTTGACACATGCTACAATACATATGAAACTTGAGGACATTATGCTAAGTGAAATAAGCCAGATACAAAAGGACAAATATAGAATTCTACCCACATGAATTTTGTCCTCATATGACTATTCAAACTTACAGAGACAAAAGTATAATGGTGTTTGCCATGGGGAGGGATTAGAAGGGAGAGGGGAGTTAGTCATTAATTTGTACAGTTTGAGTTTTGGATGATGAAAATGTTCTGGAAATGGATAGTGGTGATGATTGCACGACAGCAAAAATGTGCTTAAAGTCACTCAACTGTACATCTAAATATGATTAAAATGGTATTTTTTTTTCAGTGCTGTGGATTGAACCCAGGGCTTCATGAATGCTAGGCAAGCACTCTTCCACTGAGTTACATCCCCAGATCTCATATAGTATTTTTTATGCTATGGGTATGTTACCACAATGTTCAAAAAGTGCAAGACCTCTCTAAGATAATAATTATTAAAATTGGGGTGGGGAGGGCTGATGTGGCTTAGTGGTAGAGCACTTGCCTAGCATGCATAAGGTCCTGGGTTCCATACTTAGCACTGCAAAAACAAATAATAATAACAATAATTTGGGAACTCATATTTGTCATGCATCTTTTTCTACACATATGTGTACAGATAAATGTATTTTTATGATTTTGTCCTATAGAAGCCTTCTTAATTTAAAAATATTTTAAGATATTTCAGACATAAAGCATAGAAAATAATAATTCAGATGCCCATGTACCCACTACTCAACAAATTTTAACTTTTTTCCATTTTTGCTTGAGATATTTCAAGCCTTTTTACTATGTAATATTCTCTATCTACAATATTATTTAATTTGTATGTAACATTAAAATGCACATTTTAGAACCCTTCACAACAAATCACCTCAAATGTAGGCTCCTATGGGTATCTTTGAATCTAGCTGTGTTTTTCCCAAGGTCGCCCCTATGCCTTTTGCTATTTGTACCTTCTTCCCCAGCAAACACTATCCTGACTTTTGTGTTATTATTCCCTTGCTTACAATTTAATCACACATGTATGTTCCTCTGTTCTGGCTACTTATTACTACCTTCAAAACTACTTCAAAACATGGTAGTTTCATCAGCCATTTAAGTATATTTCCTGATTTTATGAGTTAGGAATTCAGGGAGGGATCAGCTAAGTGATTCTGGTATTTCCCATAGCAGATGAACTGGGCTGGATGGTTCCTGTGGAACCCTCTCACAGGTCTGGAGCCTTAGTGGGGAGGGTGGATTGAGTTCAGCTGGGACTGTTTCCTGGAAAGGACTCTGGGTGGTACAACTTCTTTTATGGTAGCTCAGGACTTCCAGAGTGTTCTAAGAGAGCTAAACGGAAATTACAGACCTTCTTATGACTTCACCCCAGAAGCTCTGGAACTTCACTTGTGCTGTAATCTCTTGGTCCAGCAAGACTCTTAGGCCAGGATGGATTCAAAGGGAGGGGAATTAGCTCCGCCTCTTAATGAGAAGATTAGGAAAGAATTTCTGGTCATCATTATTGTACCACAGCCCCACAACATACATTTTTGATGCCAGATGGTGACAAGGGCACTGTACAAGCTGAGGATTTTATGACAAATGCCACCTCATTTAAGCTTATCCTGATATCTTCTTTTTCTTTTTTTAACTTTTTTTATTATAGAAATTTTCACACATGTAATAAGAGTATTGTGAACCTCACATATGCCCATCACTCAACTTCAAAAATTATCCATGGATGGTTCCTCTTCTTATAGCCATATTCCCACCTACATCTCCCATTCCCATATTATTTTGAAACAAATTCCAAACACTAAGCCATTTTATCAATAAATTTAGTGTGTGTCTTAAAAAGACCAGGACAGCTTTAAAAAAACATAACCACAAAACTACTATTATTAGCCCACATTTAAAAAACCATAATAATTCCTTAACATTAGTGGAGGTTAATAATTAATAATTCCTTAATATTAGTGTTCAAATTTCTAATCATCTCCCAAGTGTCATAAACGTGTGCATATTTTAATGTTTGTTTTATTGGGATCCAAATGAGGTCCAGACATCACTACTAGTGGTATTTCTCTAAGTGGATCTTAAATTATAGGTTCCTCTTCCATTACTTTTCTCTTTGTATTTTATTTGTTGAATACCAGGTTTTCTGTCCTCTAGTTTCCCCAGTCTGGAGTTGACCATTTGCATCCCTGTGGTGTCATTTAACTTGTTATTCAGTCTTCTTTATTTCCTATAAATTTTTACTTGACTGTATAGGTTTGAACAAATTCCTGTTTGAATTTGTTTTTTGTCAAGAATACTTCATAGGTAGAATATTCTGGGCTGAGTACTGTCTCCAAAAGTCATGTCCATCTGAAACCTGTGAATGTGATCTTATTTGAAAACAGGACCCTTGTAGATTTAAAAAAAATCAAGTTAAGATGAGGTCCTTCTGGATTACGGTTCCCCAAATCCAATGACTGGTATCCTTGAGATGAGAGAAATTTGGAAACAGACACATATGGAGGGAAGATTGTCATGTGAAGATGGAGGGAGAGACTGGAGTTATTCTGCCATAAATCAAGAAAATCAAAGATTGCCAGCAGTTGGGTTGGAAGTGTAGCTCAGTGGTAGAGTGCTTGCCTGGCATGAACAAGTTCCTGGGTTCCATCCCCAGTAGAAGAAAGGGAGGGAGGGAAGGAAGAGGAAGAGGCAAGGAAGGATCTTCCCCTAGACACGTTGAAGGAGCATGGCCCTGTGAGAACCTTGGGATTTTTAGCTTCCAGAAGTGTGAGAGAATAAATTTCTATTGTTTTAAGACACCCTGTTTATGGTACTCTGTTATAATAGCAGCCACAGGAAATTCATACAGGTGGTAGTTTCTTTGTCCATTTAGAAGCATGTAATAGGTAGGCCTGGTGGTGCACGCCTGCAATTCCAGTGACTCTGGAGGCTGAGGCAAGAGAATCTCAAGTTCAAGGCCAGCCTCAGCAACTTAGTGAGACCCTGTCTCAAAATAAAAATAAAAAGGACTGGGGTAAAGCACCCTGGATTCAATCCCTAGTAGCAAAAATAAAAAGCACATAGTATCCAATTATATCTCTTTTTGTGATGCTGACATTGATGGTTAATTCTATCATTTTCTTATTTATGAGTCAAAACATTTATATAAGAAGAAATATCTCCTGTGGCACTGTTTGTATAGGGAACAGTACAAATGCTTGCTCTTCTTATTTTTTCTCATATATATCTTTCTTTTTAAAATTCAGCAACGAATTGTTTTTCTAGTATCCTCCAACAAGTGAGTAATTAACTGAGTTTGTTTTTATTTTATCCTTTTGGTACAACAAAATGTTCCAGGGTCTTTTTGTATACTTCTTGATCCAGACCTTGAATTAGCCATTTCTCCAAGGAGCCCTGTTCCTTGCCGTGGGAAATGATATTTCAAGGTCACTATCTGAACCTTGTATACCATAATTCAAATTACAACCACCCTTACTTCTGTTTCACAGTCCCCTTTACCTTGCTCTCTTTTCCATAGTACTATTTTCCTCCTGATATACTGGATAACATCTATTATATTTATTGGTTGTAAGTGCCACAAGAGCCAGGCACAGTGGTGTGGGCCTGTAATCCCAGCAGCTCAGGAGGCTGAGGCAGGAGGATTGAGAGTTCAAAGTCAGCCTCAACAACTTAGCAAGGCCCTGTCTCAAAAGAAAAAATAATTTTTAAAAAGAATAATAAAAAGAGCTGGGGATGTGACTCAGTGGTTAAGCACCCCTGGGTTCAACCCCAGTTCCAAAAAGAAAAAGGAAAAGAAGTAGAGATTGTGTGTATGTGTATTTTTGTTGTTGTCATTGTCATCCTTGGATCACTGATGGATCTCCAGTACCTAGAACATGCCTGGCCCATCATTTGTGTTCAGTAGGTATCTGTTGAATGAATTGTACAAGCTTAGAATAGACTGGACCGTACATTTGGTGACATGTATTTCAAATGCACCTGCCATAGTCAAAGAAGATCTTAGACTGGGTTTGTGGCTCAGGGACAGAGTGATTGCCCTGCATGGGTGAGGCCTTGGGTTTCATCCCTAGTCCTGAAAAAAAGAAGTCTTTTGTGGTAACAAATTTGCAAACATCAATTCAATTTAATGATTATTGCTTTTTTGTGTCAGATTTTCAATGTCTTTCTTGGTTCAATTCTGGTAATTTATCTATTTTATCTAGGTTTTTTCAACTTAATTCTATAAAGTCTTCACAATATTCTCTTAAAAAACTTTTTGTTATGGAAATGTTTGAAAATACACAGAAGTAAGAGAGTGTAATGAACCCTATGTATCCAGCACCAACAGTTAATCATAAGATCATAATCATAAACATAAGAGCATTCTAGTTTCTTCTGTCTCTACCCTATTCCTCCCATCTCATTGGATTATATTCACAGAAATTTCAGATACCCCAACATTTTATATTTAATATGCCCCTCCCTCATGTTTGTTTCATGAGGGCATGAAGGACTGTTTTCAATTCACTATTAGATTCCCAAGGTCTAACTGGGCCTAGCACAGAGGAGGTGCTCAGTAAGTACCCATGAAATGAACAAATGAATTGGATATATAGAGACATAAGTGAAGGGGATCAGGAAGGTGTTCAAAACATAGTAAGATGAACTGAACTCTATTTCCATGCATGTATGAGCTTGTCAGGATGAACTGAACTACTATGTATAACTATAAAGCTCTAATTAAAAGAAGAGAACTTCGCAAATAAAAAGAGAACAAACAAGTCAACAAATTTAAAAAACACAATAAGATTCCTTATTTTAGATCTAGACTGCAGAGGAAATATTTTTAACTGAATTTCCAACTTTTCTCTCAGGTTTCAAAGTGAACATATTGTATTTACCGTGACACATTTTTTTTGAAGATGAGATTCTTCCCTCAGTGCTAGGGATGGAATCCAGAGCCTGGTGTGCCACGCAGGTGCTCTACCACTTGGCCACACCCTCAACAACCAAGGATGATTTTGGTTGCACCTTAAGAGGCCAACCCTAACAGGAGTTTTTTCTTTCTCTTTTTTTCCCCTGATTACAATTAACAAATATTTGTCAAAGACAATTAAGTGCAGAAAGGAACAAAGTAGGAAGAACAAGTCCTGTGTACTGGAGTTTAGAGACAGAGGAAGGGCAGGGATCACACGTACCACACCAATGCATCATAGCAGCTGGGTTAATAGGGCTCATCAGCATGTCCCCATGGATAGCTTGGCCACATCAAAGTGTCTTGCATTCGTTTACGTCCTTTGCCTATTTTTCTAGGAAAATATCTTTGAATATGTATTTGTTTTATTTTTAAAGCTATTCATTGTTCAGCACAGTGGTGCACATCCATAATCCCAGTGACTCAGAAGGCTGAGGCAGGAGGAACCAAGTTCATGGCCAGCCTCCACAACTTAGCAAGACCTTGTCTCAAAAAATTTTTTTAAAGGGCTGAGGATGTACTTCAGTGATAGAGTGCCCTGGGTTCAATCTCCAGAATCAAAATAAATAAATAAATAAATAAAAGAGCTGTGCATTAAAATTTTTTTTGTTTGTCAATGGTACTGGGAAAACTGGAAATCCATATGCAGCAAAATGAAACTAAACCCCTATCTCTCACCCCGCACAAAACTCAATTCAAAATGGATCAAGGACCTTGGAATTAGACCAGAGACCCTGCACCTAATAGAAGAAAAAGTAGGCCCAAGTCTTCATCAGACTTAGGACCAGACTTCCTTAACATGACTCCCAAAGCAGAAGAAATAAAAGCAGGAATCAATAATTGGGATAGAGTCAAACTAAAAAGCTCTTACTCAGCAAAGGAAACTATTGGCAAAGTGAAGAGAGAGCCTACAGAGTGGGAGAAAATCTTTGCCACTCATACTTCAGATAGAGCACTAATCTCCAGAATCTATAAAGAACTCAAAAAACTCTACACCAAGAATACAAATAACCCAATCAACAAATGGACTAAGGAAATGAATAGACACTTCGCAGAAGAAGATCTACAGCAATCAACAGATATATGAAAAAATGTTCAACATCTCTAGTAATAAGACAAAAGCAAATCAAAACTACCCTGTCCACCTCACCCCAATTAGAATGGCGATTATCAAGAACACAAGCAACATTAAGTGTTGGCAAGGACGTGGGGAAAAAGGCACACTGATACATTGCTGGTGGGGTTGCAAATTAGTGCAGCCACTCTAGAAAGCAGTGTGGAGATTCCTTAGAAAGCTTGGAATAGAACCACCATTTGACCCAGCTATCCCACTCCTTGGCCTATACCCAAAGGACTTAAAATCAGCACACTACAGAGATACAGCCACATCAATGTTCATAGCTGCTCAATTCACCATAGCCAGATTGTGGAACCAACCTAGTTGTCCTTCGATTGATGAATGGATAAAGAAACTGTGGTGTATATACACAATGGAATATTATTCAGCCATAAGGAACAATAAAATTATAGCATCTGCTGGTAAATGGATGGAGTTGGAGAATATCATGCTAAGTGAAATTAGCCAGTCCCAAAAAACCAAAGGCCGAATGATTTCTCTGATAAGTGAATGAGGATACATAACAGGGGGTGGTGGGGAGGCAAGAATGGAGGAAGGATGGATTGTATAGAGGAAAATGAGGGGTGGGGAGTGGGCGAGGGGGGAAGGAAAGAGAATACAATGAGACAAACATCATTACCCTATGTACATGTATGACTAGACAAATGTTGTGACTCTACTTCTTGTAAAACCAGAGAAATGAAAGTTGTACCCCATTTGTGTACGATGAATTAAAATAAAAATATATATATAATGACTTTTTTTTCTCCAAGTTATCGCTTCTCTTCCAACTTTGTGATGACTTCTGCCATTCAGAAGTGATCTTTATTGTGGTCAATTCTATCAATTCCTTTGTCTTTGTTTTTGCCTTAGCATGCCTAGAAAGGTCTTCCTTACTCCAGATTTATAAAAATGTTCACTCACTTTTTCTTCTGGGCTGTTATAGTTTGATTTTGTCATGTTTAAACTTTCAGGGCAGTGTCAATTTTTTTGGCAAGAATATGCATTTTCCGAGTGCTTATAATGTGCCCTATTCTGGTCTAAGTACCATACTTTGAGCATGTCATCTGAAAGCTCAGTAGCTCCAGGGGTGGGGACTGGCGGAGGCTGTTCTCACAGGCAGGGACAAGGAGATTGAGCCCTTCCCCAGGACCGCACTGCTAGGAAAACCCTGTCCACCTAGTGTTGCAGCCTACACAGGTTCATTGTAAAGTCAGTATACGGAAAGTTTTTGGAGTAGAGTCGGCAGTTGATAGAAAGTAGGGGATTCAAAATTATTCCTGCATCGTCCTCATAAACATGATTTTTGATGGCTGCATATTATTTGAAAAAATGCATCTTTCAAAGTTCATTTCTTAGGGGCTGGGATATAGCTCGGTGGGTAGAGTGCTTGCCTTGCAAGCACAAGGTCCTGGGTTCAATCCCCAGCTCCGCAAAAACAAACAAAAAGCAAAATTCATTTCCTTTGTTTTAAATATTTTTAGTTACAGATGGCCACATACCTTTATTTAATTTATTTCTATGTGGTGCTGAGGATCAAACCCAGTGCCTCACACATGCTAGGCAAGCACTCTACTACTGAGCCACAACCCCAGGCCCTTAAGTTTCATTTCAAGAATTTGTGATTCCTTCTCAAGCACAAAAGGCCTTTAGAATCCCATGGGAATCGATGAAATCATTAAGAAAGATTTCAGTGAATTTTGGAAGGACATACACCAACATGTAAAGAGTTTCGTTGAGTAGTGGAATTCCAGAGTTTAAAACAATCTTTGTTTCTATTTCCAGTTCTCTAGAAAGAGTATGTCTTTATTTCCTGATGAGAAAAATAGCCATAACAAAGGCTATATGTATGTTTTTAAGAGGCTGTGAATGGGAGGAATCAGGCAGGATCTAGAGGGTGACACAGGGTTAGAAAAGGAATTTCTTTTCCTTCTTTCTTTCTTCCTTCCTTCCTTACCACTGAGCTCTATCTCCTACCTGTTGTATTTATTTTTTTTTAATTTTCAGACAGGGTCTCATTATGTTGCTGGGGTCTCGCTAAGTTGCTGAGACTGGCCTTGAACTTTCGATCTTCCTGCCTCAGCCTCTTGAGCCACGGTTATTACAGGTATGTGCCACCATGCCCAGCTCCTTTTCCTTTTTTTCCTTCGTCTTTTGATAACCTGGGAAGAAGACAAAGCTGATAGGAAGGGTCAATGAAGAGGGAGAGTATGGCTCTCAGGAGCAGCAAGGGAGAATCAGGGTAAGACGAGGTATACTCTGTAGTCCTACTATTATATGAAACAGAAAAATTAGAGGAGAGATGTAAAAATGTTCATGTTGGTGATGACTGCATTTTATTTCTATTCTGCATTTTTTGTCTTCTTGATTTTTATTTTATATATTCCTTTGTCCTCTATACAGATGTGTCATTTTTAAGCCAGGAGGAAAATGTTTTTTAAAATGAAAACAAAAGTAGAAAATCTGTTTCTTAGTGCAGAAGTGTTATCAGGTGGAGGTAGTTGGTGGGGATGGAAGGCACAACTTTTGGGGCTTTCTACTCTCTGGTGTTCTGTCTTTCCAGGTGGGAGGAAATACTCAACTAAACTCTTTAACTTTTCTCTCAGGATTTCAGTATGCAAATATCATATTTAATAGAACAAAATGTTTTATAAAGATAGTTTGGGTTCCTGCTTAGAGGCTAACCCTGTCCAACAGGTTTATTCTTCTTTTTTCTCCTGATTATAAGTAACACAATTGTAAAAGAAGATTAAACAGTGCAGAAAGGAAAAAAAAGTAGGAAGTAAGAGTCTTCCAGACTGGAAGTGGCTACCACTTTCTCTGTCCTGCCCACCATCCAATAACTTCATAATTATTGAATTACTCATTGTTCCCTAGAGGGACACTGCCATTTTAGTATCTCAGCCGTTGGGATGCCCATTACAATCAGTAGCGTGGTGCAGTAGATGATCTACGCTGTCACCCAGATACCCCCTCTGGAAAGGTCTCATTTCTGTGGTGGCTGAGAATGTTGCCAGAAAGCAGCCCTCAATGAGTGGCCAACTCTCTTCAGAATCACCTCTATTGAAAAAAGTCACTTCAGTGGAATGTAATATGTCAAAATACATTCTACCGTCACATATATCCAAAATGAATAAATAAAAAGAGTTTTTAAAAAGACCCAATGCACCAGGCATGGTGGCACACGCCTGTAATCCCAGTGGCTCAGGAGGCTGAGGCAGGAGGATCGCAAGTTCAAAGCCACCCTCAGCAAAAGCAAGGCCCTAAGCAACTCAGTGGCACCCTGTCTCTAAATACAATACAAAATAGGGCTGGAGATGAGGCTCAGTGGTTTAAGTGACCCTGGGTTCAATTCCTGGTACCCACCCCCAAAGACCCAATGCACTCACAACAATGCAGAGCTATGCCAAGGGCATGTCATCCCAGTTTCTGGAGTTCCCTGAAGGCCTAAGGGGAGGCTTTTGATGTGACTGCTTTGCAGCCCAACCCCTCCCTGTGCCCCATCAACCCTGTTTCCTTTTCTCTTCTCAAAAGGATCAATTTCAAGAGCACTTTTTTTTTTTTTTTTGGTACCAGGGATTGATCCCAGGGGCATTCAACCACTGAGCCACATCCCCAGTATTTTTTTTTAAGTTTGAGACAGGGTCTCCCTAAGTTGCTTAAGGCCTTGCTAAGTTGCTGAGGCTGGCTTTGAATTCGAGATCCTCCTGCCTCAGCCTCCTGAGCTGCTGGGATTACAGGTGTGCAGCACCACACCCGGCTTCCAAGAGTACTTTCTTTTTTCTTTCTTTCTTTTTTTTTTTTCGTGGTGCTGGGGATTGAACCCAGGGCCTTGTGCATGCGAGGCAAGCACTCTACCAACTGAGCTATGTCCCCGGCCCTCCAAGAGCACTTTCTAATTAACTTCCTGCATCCTCACCTTCTCAGAACTTCCTGCCCAGAGGCTCCAACCTGCAACACATCCCAGGCTAAGTGGTAGCATTTTTCCTTTTTTAGGGGTACATAAAATAACGGTATACCACATGATTGTTAATACCTTAGATTTGATGAAACACAAGGATATTTTAGGTTTAGTAAAACTAAATTCCGCCCCCCCAACCTCATTTTTACCTTAACAAGCACAAAACTCCACATTCTTGGCCCTTGAGACCAGAGGTAACTGCTGGCTGCCTCCCCAATATCAATTTCTCACTTCTTCCTTCCTCATTGAATCCTGATTTTGTTCAATGTGTTCCAGGGGAAATGGGCTCTAATCTCAGCTCCAGAAGTGGGCTGGACTGAGCAAAGGGCAGTCCCACCCCGGTTGCCAGTGACAGCTTAAGAAATGGGCATGTGAGCCCATTATGTCCGGTGAGACTGAAGAGGAGAGTTCCACTATTTAGAATAGAGGCGATAGAGCCAGGCATGGTGGCGCATCCCTGAAATCACAGCTGCCTTGGAGGCTGAGACAGGATAGCAAGTTTGAGGTCAGCCTCAGCAATTTAGCAAGACCCTGTCTCAAAATAAAAGGGCTGGAAGTGTAGCTCAGTGGTAGAGCACCTACCCAGCATGCACAAAGCCATGGGTTCATCCCTGGCGCTGCAAAAATTAAATAAAAGCAAGTTGACACAGAAAGCCTTTCTTGAGGAAGCCTCATGCAGATTACTACTAGTTGCTCACATCTGACCACAAGGAGGAGCAGCCTTTGTTATTTCCTTTTGCAGTGATGGGCCTCCGCGTATGCTGGGCAAGGGCTCTACCACAGAGCTGCACTCCCGGCCCAGAACCAGCCTTTAAAAGAAGAGGACACTCTGGGCAGCAGAGTCACAGGATGAGAAGCACATAGGTCCTTGGCAACATATTGCAGCAGTGGATCAAACTGCTCAGGGCCGAGCTACCTCTGGACATCCTACTCATGTAGCTAAGGACCTCCTATTGCTGAAGCCATTTTGAGCTGGGTGACCTGACTGGAAAATCTGTAACATCCCGTCAGAAAGACTCTTAGGATACTTCCAAACTACCCGTCTAGCTTTCTCCCTCATCACTACGACCTCTCTGCCACGACCAAATGAGGCTTCTCACCATTTCCCACGTTGCCCTGCAATTTTTTTTTTTAACCTATCTCTTGGCCCAACAGACCTTCTGGCTGAAACCTTTCCCTAGCCTGCTTTTCTCTGAGTCTTCCTGTCAACCTTTACTGAAGTTTCACTTGAAATGTTGCTTCTCCCTGGATGCTCCAGTCTTCCCCTTCCTGTTCCCTCAAGCACTACCTGAGCCTTCCAGCTTTGTCTTACATTAGCGTCCCTGGTAGACTTGACCCCAAGCCCCTCAAGGGCAGGGACAGTACTCATCTCAAGCTGGAGACAACTAGCACAGAGCCTGAGGCTCCTTTAACCCATGGCACCCAAGACAATTAGACAACTACTTTCTATTCACAGAAATGTCACACCACATCTTAAAAATGGAGGCACAGCCCACATGAAGGCAGCATCTCCCCCCCAAGTTCTACCAAAGACCAGGTGGTCCCTTGTGGACCTTGTATAACCACGCAGAAAGCCTGAATAGCTAGAACAAGGTTCCAATGGTTATCAGAATGCTTTCAGAGAGGCGACTTCAGACATGCTGAGCTTCAGGAAGACCCACATTGAGGAGGGATCCGACAATTTTAAGAAAGGGGAGGGGGCTAGAAATGTAGATCAATGGTACAGTGCATTTAGCATGCACAAACCCTAAATTCAATTCCCAGGACCAAAAAATAGATAAAAAAGAGGAAGGAAGGAAAGGAAGGAGGGAGGGAAAGAGAAAGAAAAAGAAGGAAGGAAGGAAGGAAAAAGGAGAGGTGAACAGCATGGTGGTTTACACGCTGACCCTAGCATCAGAAAGATCTTAGTTGGAGTACTGGTTGTGTACCAAATATATCATCCTAGACAAGTTTCTTATGTTCCCTGGGACTCAATTTCTTTATCTAAACAAGGGGGTAATGACAGTACCTTTCTCAAGGGCTTGCTGTGAACCCTGAATAAAGCAATACATACAAAGTGCCTATATAGGAAGTACTTGGTCAAATTATAACTGCCATTCAAAATGAGCCTAGCACTGTGATGCACACCTGCAATCCCAGTGGCTCAGGAGGCTGAGACAGGAGAATTGCAATTCTGAGGCCAGCCTCAGCAATTTAGTGAGACCCTGTCACAAAATCAAAAGAGCTGGGAATGTGGCTCAGTGGTGAAGCACCCCTGGGTTAATCTCCAGTACCCAAACAAAACAGAAAACCCTAAACAGTAAATAAAAACAACAACAACAACAGCAAAGGAGAACGATGGTCACAGAATGGATGGAAAAAAGAATGGGAAGTAGGGATAGTGAGGAGAGGATGAGAAGGATGAGGAGTAGACATTTGTGTATGTCTCTAACTTATTAGGTTTCACTGTACTAATGAATGGAAACTAGGATATGGAGAATGGGAGCCTAATTGGAATACAAATGCTAACAAACCAAACTGCACCCTAATACCATGGCCACATTGAAAGGAGTAAAGAAGAAAATAATAAAGTGATTAAAACAATGTCTTGGTCAGATACTGTAAGGCTTAGAACCAGAAGATCTGTATATTATGAATTCTGGCTAAGATCTGTTACAGGTGAATGTAACTACTTTATAATACGAGGGTTAAACAATAAGGGAAGAGTGCACATGAGAACCATATTTTCCACTGTCGAAGAAAGAAGTTCTTCAAGAAGAAATAAGGAAAAAGGAAAGGCTAGAATGAAACCTTTGGTGTGAATGAGAGTGGATGTCAGTATGAACTCACATGTAGTTTAGTGTTTATGATAAACAGGCACAGAAACAGATGCATATATGCATGGCTTGGTATGCATGCTTTTATTTCCTAGCTCTGTCCCCTGGGAGGACCTAGAAGCAATGACAACCCAACAGCAATAAGCACACTCAGTACCCCGATCCTGGTTTCTAATACCATTCCCCAACAAAGGAACCAGGGATCCTTGGAGATGTGGCTTATTCTGGAGCAGGGCTAGGTAAGTGCTCAATAAAGGAGATGGAATGACAATAGGATCCAGCAGACACTGAGAAGATTAAGGGTAAGAAGTTCCAGGCAGAAGCCACATGGAAAATAACTGAACTTTTGATTTCAGCATTCTCATATTATCATAAAGGAATAGAAAAAACGTTATGAAAGGAAGTTCTACTGAAAACTACCGAGTTTTATGACACTTTAGCCCTGAATCATGAGGAAATCCATTAGGAAGTATGTCCTTATGGTATAAAGAGAAAACTTGAAACTTAATTTGACAGTTTGTCAGTAATGTGTGAAGTTACAAATAATAATGAAAAACCATTAAAAAGTCATTATTTAGCTGGGTGCAGTGGTGCATGCTTGTAATTCTGGCAACTTGGGAGGCTGAGGCAGAAGGATAGCAAGTTCAAGGCCAGCCTTGGCAATGTAGCAAGATCTTGTCTCAAAATAAAAAATAAAAAAGGAGCTGGGGATGTAGCTCAGTGGTAGAGTGCTTGCCTAGCATGCATGAGTCCTTGGGTTTAATTGTCAGCACCATGAATTAATAAATAATAAAAGGGCAAGGAATGTAGCCTAGTGGTAGAATGCCCATGGGTTCAATCCACAGTACCACAAGAAAAAAAAAAAAAAAGAATCATTATTCTTTCAAGTTGTTTGAAGTATCTATAACATTCACATTTAAAAATGGTAAAGGTTGCAACCATTCTGGAAAGCAGTATGGAGATTCCTCAGAAAACTTGGAAAGAAACTACAGTTATCCCACTCCTTGGTTTATACCCAAAGGACTTAAAATCAACATACTATAGTGATGAAGCCACATCAATGTTTGTAGCAGCTCAACTCACCATAGCTAAACTATGGAACCAGAGTAGGTGCCCTTCAACAGATGACTGGATAAAGAAAATGTATATATACATAATGGAATATTACTCATCCATAAAGAAGAATGAAAGTATGGCATTTGCTGGTAAATCAGTGGAACTGGAGACTTGCACTAAGTGAAATAAGCTAATCCCAATAAACCAAAGGTCAAATGTTCTCTGATGTGGATGCTTCCACACAACAAAGCGGGTGGGGAATACAAGTTTATTGGATTAGACAAAGGGAGGGAAATAGAAATAGGAAAGACAGTGAAAATAGATTTTAAAAAAAGGTAAAGAGTATGAATAATCATTCATACTAGAAAGTTTTTTGTTTGTCTGAAATTGCCCACAGGATTATAAAGTAAGTCAGCAAAAAAGCCTGAAGGGTACATTAGAGAAACTCTGCAACAGTCTTTAAAATGCTGTCTAGTACCAGAGGAAGTCAATTTACATTCTTAAAGATCAGCTGCGACCTCAAAAAACTGTGTTGGATATACAAGTCATTTGGAATTATTACCTCCAACAAGCCTAATTCTTTCCTCTGTTATCAGTGTATAACTTTCTGCACAAGAGCTGCACACTGCAGGTTAAATAGAACTGAACTAAGAGGGCAGATTCTGGAATAAACCTGTCTCAATTCAAATTCCTCATCTGCCACTTATGAGTTGTATGATCTGGGAAAATTACATAAACTTCTGAACCTGCTTTTCTTGATCTGTAAAGATGGGACAATTGAAAAAACTAAAACAAACTTCCTTATAGGAGTTATCATAAGGATTCAAAAGTGTTTAGTACAAGCCAGGCATGGTGGTGCACACGTGTAATCCTAGTGATTGTGAAAACTTTCATTTCATCTATGCAGATAGTTCTCAAACATTCAAGTCCATAAGAATCAGTTGGGCCGGGTGTGGTGGTGTATGCCTGTAATCCCAGTGATTTGGGAGGTCAAGGTTGGAGGATCACAAGTTCAAGGCCAGCCTCAATAATGTAGCAAGGCCCTCAGCAATGTAGTGAGACCATGTGTGAAAATAAAAAATATTAAAAGTTCTGGGGATGTATCTCAGTGGTATAACCCCCGGGATTCATTTCTAGTACCTGTCCCTCCCCAAAAAAAATTGCATCTGTAGTAGACGTTTTTTCATTATTCCATAAACAATACAGTCTAACAACTAGTTGTGCAGCATTTCTGTTGAACTAGAACTAGAGATTTTAAGTAATCTAGAGATGATTAAAATGCATAGAAGGATATGCCATGGATGTCTGCACATAGGCCTCATAGACAAGGTCAAATGCAGCCTGGCCTGTCTTGGAGCAAGGCCCCATGATCCTCCCAGGAACATGATAACATGAGCAATCTTGAGTAGCTATCCCAAGGCCATTTGTCACCCACCTCCCTATCTTGTGGGGGCTGCCATGAGGCAGTTTCCCTTCTGCCTCCCTGGTTCTTAAGGTATGGAACTTTTGACCTTGCCTCCCCACAAAGGGTACAGCTGCAGGCCATAAAATCATTAGGCGGGAATCTAGAGCTGACTCCCCCATGATAAAGTAACCCATCCCTCTCATTGTCCTGTGGGACTGGAGATGTGGGGAATTGACACCATGCTTTTCTTGGTCATGCTAATAAACCCTCTGCATGCACTTGGGCTTCTTTCTTTCCCAACTGAATCTTGGCAGATCGGCAAGTCCAACCAAGGAGATGTAGATGTTGCTAAAGACCACTTGACAGTACTAAAGACTATGAGGAAAATTAAAGAGGCAATTAATGGAGAGTGACTTTGAGGTCGTTAGAGCGGGAGGTCAGGGCAGGGTTCACCAAGATGATGTAACTGTGAGCCGGCCATGTTGCTGGGGGGCAGGGAGGAGAGTGATTGGAAGAGGCCCTAAGGCAATGGGAGACTGTCAAGTTCCAGGAGCTGAAAGGATGGCAGTGTGGTTGAAGTGAGTCAGAAAAGGATGACTAGTTGAGGACTGTAGAGGAGCAAGCAGAGGCTGATTCACACAGGGGTTTGCAGGCCATAGGGCAGTTTAGGTTGTTTTTTATTTTTTCAGTTTGCAGTTTTCTTATGTGTTAAGCAAATGATGTGATCTGATTGATATTTTCAAAAGATTATGCTCCCCCCAAACAATAGTTAAATAAATTAAAAATTAAAGATCACAAGCACTGTAGGGTGGAGTCTGAAGAGCAAGGAAGAGTCGAGGGGAGACCAGTTGGGAGTGCTCCTCAGTGGTGCGGTGGAGTGGGAAACGGAAGGGAAGGGATTACAGAGCCTGCTCAGCAGGCCTGTGGGGTAGTAATGTGACCAGGGTGAGAGGCAGGGAAGAGCAAATTCTCCATCAGTGAAAGGACTTTCCAAGTTGGGCACGGTGGTACACACCCCTGTAAGCCTAGCAATTTGGGAGTCTGAGGAAGGAGGATTACAAGTTCAAGGCCAGTCTGGGAAACTTAGCAAGACCCTGTCTCAAAACAACAAAAAAGACGGAGGATGTGGTTCAGAGGTAAAGCACCCCTGGGATTCATCCCCAGAACTGGAAAACAAAGAAGACTGCAAAATGGGGGGGCTGTTAGAGTGATTCCAACCAAAGAGTCTCAAGTCTGACCACTTTTTCTTTTCTTTTCTTTCTTTTTTTTTTTTTTTTGAGATGGACTCTTGCTGTGTTGTCCAGGCGAGCCTTGAGCTCCTGGGCTCAAGGGATCCTCCTGCTGGAGATCAGGACAGAGACTGCTACAACAATCCAGGTAAAAAACTATGGAATTTTTTAAAAAAAATTATCACTGTCCAAAAAAAAAAAAGATAATGAAACAACCACATATTACTTTACTAAGATTACTCTGAAATGTTCACATTTTTCCTGTTCCCAAATTAAATCAATGTGTATTTACTAAGAATTAAAAAAAAAAAAGAAATTATGGCCAATTTGTTCATGGCAGTCTCACTTCACTAAATCCCTTCTCTCCACTAATTTGGTCATTGAACATCTGAGATGGTCTTGATCTCCTCCAGGAAGTGTGCTATAAATAAATTAATGTGTATAAAGCACTTACCATAGTATCTGACATATATTAAACATATTAAAGCTATTACTGGCATTGCCAGTACTTCTGAAGCCCCTAAACCTGCTTTCAGAAGGGCTCTTAGAGGTTCCTATGCCTCTAAAAATGCAAATAAAATCTGCTTAAAACCCCCAAGGGCCTTCCATTGTGGAATGCAGAAAAGTCATACCCTGCTGTAGCCTTCAAGGTCACTCATGGTCAGGCTCTGGCCTTCCTGTCTGGTCACAAGTTCCACCACTCTCCTCTCAAGTACCTCTGATGGCTTGTCACCATGTCAGCTCCTTTTGCTTGGCTATTTCTACTGCAAGGAACTCTTTCCTCCTAGCTTTTCCCTATAGCTGGTTTCTTCTCCAATCTCTTTTAGGCCAACCATGACCTTCCCTAAGGACTGTTTAAGGAATGGTGCCACCCCTCAGGCCTTAGCACGTTGCATTTAGTTTCTTCACACCCTGTCACTATTTGAAATGCTTTTGTTTACTATTCCTTTCACCAACTAGACTTAATCTCCATGAGACCAGAAACTCGCCTGTCTTCTCCAGTATCTGGGACACAAAAGGGGCTGTGTGTTTCTAGAATCTCAGATGCAGGCAAGGACATCAATTGATTAACCAACGTTCCAAGCTAATGGTAGAGCACCAGGTCAGGTTATCATGAAGTGTTTACAAATGGAATTAAGACATCAATTGATTAACCAACGTTCCAAGCTAATGGTAGAGCACCAGGTCAGGTTATCACGAATTGTTTACAAATGGAATTAAAAAGGAACCTACTAATATTTATTACAGGTCTTTTTTTTCAATACTGAGGACTGAACCCAGGCATGCTTTACCACTGAGCTACATCCCAGCCCTTATTTTTATCTGATGCAAGGTCTCATTAAGATGCTAAGGCTGGCCTTGAACTTGAGATCCTCCTGCCTGAGTCCCCCAAGTACCTGGAATTAAAGGTATGATTCTAAGCATTCGAAAGAAAGGAATGCTAAAGGGTTCAACACACATGAATTTGCCAGATAACTAAGCATTAACACTTTCTTAGATGGTAGTATTCCTAAAATGTACAGTTTTCTATCCCCCTAAATTGACTTAAATCGAATTTCATTTTCATTTTTTTATGAACACCATTCTACAGGGTTGTAATGAAAGTGAAGCCCTGAGGGATTACTAAGGTGTGATATTTATGACCATTTGCTCCTATTCTAAATGGCCCCAGGAAGATGGAAGATAGATTTTTTTCTAATTTTACTTTTTCCTCTACTCTAGACTGTTAAACTGAAAATGATTCTAGCTCCTCTCAGCATGTCCTTTCCCCTAATTTATAAATTTGATCTGTTGAAAGTTGGTTAAAGAAGCTGGGCATGGTAGAGCATGCCTGTAATCCCAGCAACTCAAACTGAGGCAGGAGGATTGCAAGTTGGAGACCAGACTGGGCAACTATCAAGATAACGTTGAGCTCTTTGGTTCCTGTGATCAAGAAGAGCATAGGCGTTGTGATTGTCCCCATGGGCGGTGGGCAATCATAAGTGGTGCCGAAACCCGGGAACTCGAGTTACAAAGAAGGAACTGATCAGGTAAATACAGGCTTCTCAGACCAGACCGCCCAGTGAGAGGTTTTCTACATAGAACCAGCCACAAGCCCCCGAACCAACGGAGAGCTTCGATCCGCAAGCAGCCTCTGGGATCAGGGCAGGGCAGCCAGAGACCTCTTCAGGCGGCTCTGCCCACTCCGGCCGCAGGCTCTCTTCACGGGGCGATCCAAGATGGCAGCCTAGAGGGTGACTGCACCCCCAGTCGCTCCAGAACCCAGGAGTTAAGAAGGGGAGGCATTGAGAGACTCGGACTGAAATAGAGCCACGGGTGAGTCTGCCCACTGGGTAAAGCTCGGCCCGGGTGGCAGGCCCAGATAGAGGTGGCTTATCGGAGCCGGGCAGGGCAGCTAGAGTCTTCCCAAGGTAGCCTTCCACACTCCGGCAGTGGGCTCCTCCCACACGGCCAGCTGCACGGTGCAGACCCACAGTGAGAGCCTTTCTGCACAGAGCCAGTTCCAAACCGTGGAACCAGTAGGGGGCTAGGGGCAGTTTTCTTCGGATGCGCTGCATTATCAGATTCCTCCAAGACATCAGGCTACTGAAGGCTGGGAGGTGATACACTGGAAATCTACCGGGACACTATAAGCCAATAGCGGAAAACTGCAATATCTCAGGGTCCCACTGACAGCTGACCAATATGAGAAAACAAGGGAAGAAAATGTCCCAAACAAACCTAGATACTACATCAATAAAACCCAATGACAGCACAGCAGAAGAAATGTCAGAAAGGGAGTTCAGAATGTACGTAATTAAAACGATCAGGGAAGCTAATGAGGAGATGAAAGAGCAAATGCAGGCATTGAAGGAGGAGATGAAAGAGCAAATGCAGGCATTAAATGATCGCACCAATCAACAGTTAAAAGACCAAATACGGGAAGCAAGAGATCATTTCAATAAAGAGTCAGAGATACTGAAAAAAAAACAAACTGAAATACTTGAAATGAAGGAAACAATAAACCAAGTTAAAAACTCCATAGAAAGCATAACCAATAGGATAGAACACCTGGAAGACAGAACCTCAGACATTGAAGACAAATTATTTAATCTTGAAAGCAAAGTTGGCCAAACAGAAAAGATGGTAAGAAATCATGAACAGAATCTACAAGAATTACGGGATATCATGAAAAGGCCAAATTTAAGAATTATTGGGATTGAGAAAGGCTTAGAGAAAAAAACCAAAGGAATGAACAATCTATTCAATGAAATAATAACATAAAATTTCCCAAATCTGAAGAATGAAATGGAAAACCAAGTAGAACTCCAAACATACAAAATTACAACAGACCCACACCAAGGCACATTATTATGAAAATACCTAACATACAAAATAAAGACAGAATTTTAAAGGCTGCGAGAGAAAAGAATCAAATTACATTCAGAGGGAAACCAATAAGAATATCAGCAGATTTTTCAATCCAGACCCTAAAAGCTAGAAGGGCCTGGAACAACATATACCAAGCCCTGAAAGAAAACGGATGCCAACCAAGAATCTTATACCCAGCAAAACTTACCTTCAACTTTGATGATGAAATAAGATCCTTCCATGATAAACAAAAGCTAAAGGAATTTACAAAAAGAAAGCCAGCATTACAGAACATTCTCAGCAAAATATTCCATGAGGAAGAGATGAAAAACAACGATGCAAATCAGCAACAGGAGGCGCTAACCTAAAGGAATAGCCAAATAAAGGAGAAACCAAATCATGTCAAAAACAAATATGAGTCAATTGACTGGGAATACAAATCATATCACAATAATAACCCTGAATGTTAATGGCCTGAATTCATCAATCAAAAGACACAGACTGACAGATTGGATTAAAAAGAAAAATCCAACAATATGCTGCCTGCAAGAGACTCATCTCATAGAAAGAGACACCCATAGACTAAAGGTGAAAGGATGGGGAAAAACATACCATGCACACGGACACAGCAAAAAAGCTGGAGTATCCATCCTCATTTCAGATAATGTGGACTTCAAACCAAAACTAGTCAGAAGGGATAAAGAAGGACATTACATGCTGCTTAAGGGAAGCATAAATCAG
Organism: Sciurus carolinensis; assembly: GCF_902686445.1. NCBI lineage: Eukaryota > Metazoa > Chordata > Mammalia > Rodentia > Sciuridae > Sciurus > Sciurus carolinensis. The sequence continues at coordinate 113,250,450 of NC_062232.1, read as the reverse complement.
CAAGACATAACAATCATAAATATCTATGCCCCGAACATTGGCTCATCCACGTACGTCAAACAAATCCTTCCCAATTCCAGAAATCAAATAGACCACAACACAATAATACTAGGCGATTTTAACACACCTCTCTCACCACTGGATAGATCGTCCAAACAAAAATTGAATAAAGAAACTATAGATCTCAACAACACAATCAACAATTTAGACTTAACGGACATATATAGAATATACCATCCAACAAAGAACGAATACACTTTCTTCTCAGCAGCACATGGATCCTTCTCTAAAATAGACCATATTTTATGCCACAAAGCTACTGTTAGCAAATACAAGAAGATACAGATACTACCTTGTACTCTATCAGATCATAATGGATTGAAATTAGAAATAAATGACAGAATAAAAAACAGAAACTTCTCCAATACCTGGAGATTAAATAATACATTATTATATGATGAATGGATAACAGAAGACATCAGGAGGGAAATAAAAAAATTCTTAGAAGTAAACGAGAACAAAGACATCATATCAAAATCTCTGGGACACTATGAAAGCAGTACTTAGAGGAAGATTTATTTCATGGGGCGCATTCAAAAAAAGAAGTAGAAATCAACAAATAAACGACTTAACACTACAGCTCAAAGCGCTAGAAAAAGAAGAGCAGACCAATACCAAAAGTAGTAGAAGACAGGAAATAGTTAAAATCAGAGCCGAAATCAACGAAATCGAAACAAAAGAAACAATTGGAAAAATTAACAAAATAAATAGTTGGTTCTTTGAAAAAATAAATAAAATTGATAAACCCTTAACCACACTAACAAAGAGAAAGAGAAAACTCAAATTACTAAAATTCGGAATGAACAAGGAAACATCACAACAGACACAAGTGAAATACAAAACATAATTAGAAGCTATTTCGAAAATCTATACTCCAAAAAACCAGAAAACCTCGAAGACATCAACAAATTTCTAGAGACATATGAATTACCTAAACTGAACGAGGAGGACATACACAACTTAAATAAACCAATTTCAAGCAATGAAATAGAAGAGGTCATCAAAAGCCTACCAACAAAGAAAAGTCCAAGACCAGATGGGTTCTCAGCCGAGTTCTACAAAACCTTTAAAGAAGAGCTCATTCCAATACTCCTCAAACTATTCCATGAAATAGAAGAGGAGGGAACCCTCCCAAACTCGTTCTATGAAGCCAATATCACCCTGATACCTAAACCAGACAGAGACACATCGAGGAAAGAAAATTTCAGACCAATATCCTTAATGAACATCGACGCAAAAATTCTCAACAAAATTTTAGCAAATCGCATACAAATATATATTAAAAAGATAGTGCACCACGATCAAGTGGGTTTTATCCCAGGGATGCAAGATTGGTTCAACATTCGGAAATCAATAAATGTCATTCACCATATCAACAGACTTAAAGTTAAGAATCACATGATTATTTCAATAGATGCAAAAAAAGCATTCGATAAAATACAGCATCCCTTCATGCTCAAAACACTAGAAAAAATTGGGGTAGTGGGAACATTCCTTAACATTATAAAGGCAATCTACGCTAAGCCCATGGCTAATATCATTCTAAATGGTGAAAAACTGAAAGCATTCCCCCTAAAAACTGGAACAAGGCAGGGATGCCCTCTTTCACCACTTCTATTCAACATCGTCCTTGAGACTCTAGCCACAGCAATCAGACAAACCAAAGAAATTAAAGGGATACGAATAGGAAAAGAAGAACTCAAACTATCCCTGTTCGCTGATGACATGATTATATATTTAGAGGAACCTGGAAATTCCACCAGAAAACTTTTAGAACTCATAAGTGAATTCAGTAAAGTAGCAGGTTACAAGATCAATGCTCATAAATCCAATGCATTTTTATACATAAGTGATGAATCTTCAGAAAGAGAAATTAGGAAAACTACCCCATTCACAATAGCATCAAAAAAACTAAAATACTTGGGAATCAATCTCACAAAAGAGGTGAAAGACCTCTACAATGAGAACTACAGAACACTAAAGAAAGAAATTCAAGAAAACCTTAGAAGATAGAAAGATCTCCCATGTTCCTGGATAGGCAGAATTAATATTGTCAAAATGGCTATACTACCTAAAGTGCTATACAGATTCAATGCAATTCCAATTAAAATCCCAATGATGTACCTTGCAGAAATAGAGCAAGCAATTATGAAATTCATCTGGAAGAATAAAAAACCTAGAATAGCTAAAGCAATCCTCAGTAGCAAGAGCGAAGCAGGGGGTATTGCAATACCAGATCTTCAACTCTACTACAAAGCAATAGTAACAAAAACAGCATGGTATTGGTACCAAAATAGACAGGTAGATCAATGGTACAGAATAGAGGACATGGACACAAACCCAAATAAATACAATTTTCTCATACTAGACAAAGGTTCCAAAAATATGCAATGGAGAAAAGATAGCCTCTTCAACAAATGGTGCTGGGAAAACTGGAAAACCATATGCAACAGAATGAAATTAAACCCCTCTCTCTCACCCTACACAAAACTCAACTCAAAATGGATCAAGGACCTCGAAATCAGACCAGAGACCCTGCATCTTATAGAAGAAAAAGTAGGTCCAAATCTTCAACTTGTTGGCTTAGGATCAGACTTCCTTAACAGGACTCCCATAGCACAAGAAATAAAAGCAAGAATCAACAACTGGGATAGATTCAAACTAAAAAGCTTTCTCTCAGCAAAGGAAACTATCAGAAATGTGAAGAGAGAGCCTACAGAGTGGGAGAATATCTTTGCCAACCATACCTCAGATAGAGCGCTAATTTCCAGAATCTATAAAGAACTCAAAAAACTCTACACGAAGAATACAAATAATCCAATCAACAAATGGGCTAAGGAAATGAACAGACACTTCACAGAAGAAGATGTACAAGTAATCAACAGATATATGAAAAAATGTTCAACATCCCTAGTAATAAGGGAAATGCAAATCAAAACTACCCTAAGATTTCATCTCACCCCAATTAGAATGGTGATTATCAAGAATACAAGCAACAATAGGTGTTGGCGAGGATGTGGGGAGAAAGGTACACTCTTACATTGCTGGTGGGGCTGCAAATTAGTGCAGCCACTCTGGAAAGCAGTGTGGAGATTCCTCAGAAAGCTTGGAATGGAAACACCATTTGACCCAGCTATCCCACTCCTTGGCCTATACCCAAAGGACTTAAAATCAGCATACTACAGAGATACAGCCACATCAATGTTCATTGCTGCTCAATTCACCATAGCCAGATTGTGGAACCAACCTAGATGCCCTTCAGTTGATGAATGGATAAAGAAACTGTGGCATATATGTACAATGGAATATTACTCCGCAATGAAGAATGATAAAATTATGGCATATGGATGAAATTGGAGAATATCATGGTAAGTGAGATAAGCCAATCTCAAAAAACTAAAGGATGAATGATCTTGCTGATAAGCGGATGAGGACATATAATGGGGGGTGGGAGGGGTTAGCATTAGGTTTAGGGTTAGGTTTAGGGTTAGGGATAAGGAAAGCGGTAAGAATGAAGGAAAGAAGGACTGTATAGAGGGAAAAGAGGGGTGGGAGGGGTGGGGGAGAAGGGAAAAAAAAATAAACATCATTGCCCTATGTAAACGTATGATTACACAAATGGTATGCCTTGACTCTATGTACAAATAGAGAAACAACATGTATCCCATTTGTACACAATAAAAATAAAAAAAAAATAAAAAAAAAAGATAACGTTGAAATAAAATCATCTGAGGATGGAGCTCAGTGGTAGAGATCCCCTGAGTTCAATCCTTAGTACTGGAAAAAAGGTTAAAATCATAAAATTATTAAAATTGTATGCCCAAAAGTCAGGTTAAGAAAAGGTCTGAGGCAGGCATGTGACACAAGCCTGTAATCCCAGTGGCTCAGGAGGCTGACAAGAGGATTGTCTCTGAATAAGATATAAGAAGGGCTGGGGAGGTCGCTCAGTGGTAGAGTGTCCCTGGGTTCAATCCTGATTCCAAAATGAAAAAAAAAGAGAAGAAAAGAAAAGGAGGTCTGAGGACTATTATAATAAAGGGGAACTCATGATGGTTTGGTAAAGATGATTTTCTTCCTGACTGGTAGCTGGGTTTCAGATTGAGTTGGGTTGGGACACCAATTTAGTCATTGTACTTAACTATAAACTCAAGATTAAATGAATCAGAAGGGGAAAGTTTAGCTTCTTCATGACGTTGTAGCAAGAGTCAGGCAAATTTGGATTTAAATCTTGGTGCTGCCATTTGCTAGCCATGCACCTAACATCCTGGAACATTCATTTGATTTTCAGCAGTGATTAATGCTGACAAAGCATTTGCTATATGCGGGGCCACTGTCCTGTTTTACCTGCACTGTAGCAGCTAATTAATCCTCAGTTATTCACTGTGACAGGTAATTAATCCTTTGCTAGTCACACATTCAACAGTCCATGAGCTCTGATCGAGGCACTGAGCATACGTCAGTGAATAAGATATGACAGTATCTACTCCTCCTATGGGGCTTGCACTCTAGTAGGGGTGAGAGTGGAGTGTAGACAGTGAACAGTAAATGCAAATGTAAATCATATGGCACATTATTAGGTTACACCACTCAAAACTGCCAATAGTTTTTCACCTACAAAGATGGTAATTTCATATGGCTCCACACAGTAGAAGGTGACAGTATGATCAAAAGGACAGTAAGGAGGTTTAGCAGTGGGAGCAGGATGCACTACTAATGAGGTCACATTATTAATGAGGTGACATTTTCAGGGAGGAAGACAAAAGTCTGAAGTTATTTTGGATATTACAATCATTTTTTTTTAATTTAAAAATTTTTGGTACCAGGGGATGAATCCAGGAGTGTTCAATCACTAAGTCACATCCCCAGCACTTTTTATTTTGAGACACAGTCTCGGTAAGTCTTTAGGGCCTCACTAAATTGCTGAGGTTGGCTTTGAACTTGCGATTCTCTTGCCTCAGCTTCCTGAGTCACTAGGATTACAGGTGTGCACCACCATGCCTGGCTAGTTCATGTTTTAACATTCACCTCAACCTGAAAGTTTCAAAGGTCAAAGATAGCAGAATTGAAATGTTTTCTGAACAAGGAAGTTCTCGGACTAGAGAAAACTGTTATTTAATATTACTTTTAAAGCTCCCTACTTTGCTGCTAGGAATTACACAAATTTTGAAAGGAATAAATATAGCTAGATGGCTCACAAGGTTGTTTGTTCATACCTCATCTGGAATTGAGAAGCAATTAGCAGTTCTGGTGTAAACTATTCCCCTGCTCCTAGAAAACAAAAGGTTTGGTTGTTGCTCTGTGATCAATAAAGCATTACCTACATGATAAGGCAACAATAGGACATGTCTGAAAACAATCTGTTGAGATGTGGCTGAGATCACAGTCTGAACAACTTCGGAATTCCAAGAGAAAGCCATGTTCTGTTGGCAGAGTTAAATGTAGTAAAGTACATCATGGGTCTGAAATTTAGTCCCTGAAGACAGTAGGAACTCTGCTAGCTCCACCAACCCATTCCCATCATAATCAGTATTTGTTGTTTGGGAACGATTACAATTAAACTAGCTACTAAAACTGAAACAAAAAGGTAACCAATAGAAAACTATACTAAGTTAATCAGCAGAGAAAAGATAGGTGTGTATAGGTTCTCTTAAAGACAATCCTTGAAAAATTAAAAAGTGGTACATTTTTTGAATTCGTTTATTTGCATTTAAAAGGAACTGTTGACAAAGATTCACCAGAAATAATCTGAACAAGTGGAAAGAGATAGTCAACACTACTGAGACATAGGTTTATTCGACAGAACAAAGCCTCTTAGATGCTGTCATTGATGTGAAAACTAACTGCTTCTTACTTTTCTAATATACATATGATAGTATAATTAACAATATTCAATCACTTCTGTTCTTTCCTGAATATATAAAAATTAAAATACCAATTAAAAAACTAATATATCTTCTCTTTCAATGTTTCTTACAGATACAATTTCAATATTCTCGTTTAATAGTGGTGTAGTTTAAGAGTTTTTTTTCATTCACAAGTTAAACACCAATCCATCCAAAGGGAACCGATAGTCTATAAGCCCATAGTGCAAATTAAAAGTTCAGGAATGCAGCAACTGACATTTCTAAAATACAAAACAGATAAAATTGATAGAAGGTTCATGCAAAAAGCTTTACTAAGCAGATGGCCACAGAACTAGAACATTTGAAAATTTTACTGGCGATGTCAATGGGACTTCCGACGTTTCCAGACTCAACTTGAACTCTCATCTTAGGCTTTGTATTTTGCTTTCCCAGTTTCACTAATGACACACACATGCTATAAAATAAAAATTCAGAACTTTACATTAGAAAAGTATTCTGAAGTGAAAAGCAAGAAAAGCATTTGCATATCTTACAGGTTGTGCCAGGGTTCTTACTAAACAAACAGAGGTAGTACTATGGTACTTTAGGCCAGTAACTTTTAGGAAGAATGTCTTTTGAAAACAAAGCAGTAGTCTGTCCCATTCCTTTTATTTTTTTTTGTCTCAATTTGTAATTGAAAAACAAAGTATTATAGGTATATAGGGGCCAGAGTAAGTGGTGGAAAAAGATGACAAGAAACCTGCTCCAGATAGTGCCCTCAGTGCAGTCTTCCCAAATCTTTCTCAACCACATTCACAAATACACCCATGGGACTCCTGCCTCCAGAGGTGGAGGAGGGTATTTGAAGAAGAGTGAAAAAAAGACTTAAACTCAATCATTTATTTCTTATTTATGACTACATTTATCATATGAAATAATCATGGGACAGTTATTGTATATTAAAGCTGTTCAACTATTTCAGCCAGCAAGAAGTGTCACCCTAGGCTGGCCAAGTTCCAGTTCGAAGGACGTCTGTACTTGACTACAGCTTTATGTGACTAATGGGAACCATCAGTCTGTTCAAATTACGAGGTGCTGGAAGGAGAAAACAATTCTTCTCTTTCCTGAATTTTTATGTGGGTTTTGAAAAATGAGAGTGAGAAAAAGAAGCATTACTTACGTTCAAGTCCCTGAAGTATTCATTATAGTCAAGGGCATATCCAACAACAAACTTGTCCGGAATTTCAAATCCAACAACTAAAAAGAATCATAATTCATCACTTAGATACAAAAAACATTATTTTCAAATTTAATGCTTGCAAATGTTCCTTTCTCTAAAAATTTTCTCTAAAGTAAGTCACTACATGTACAACTTTTTTAGGTTAAAGATGGCTAAATGATTGATAAAAAAGTAATCCACTTACAGTCTGGCCGATATCCAACACTTCGAGGGGTCCTTTTCACCAGCAAGCTGTTAAATACAAAATGTGACATGTGGCATATGGAAAGACTACAGGGCATTAAAAAAGAGGACATTAATGTTCCTAAATAGTGTTTCATTTGCATTTAGCATACTGTTAGTTTTAACATACACAAAAGCAGACTAGGAAATGGAGAGCTCCACCTGGCACTTCATGGCCAGTTCTGAGAGTTGTATCCTAACCACTCATGTGTCCAGTGCAGGGCAGCTAAGCAGCAGGATGACTGTGTCGGGAATGCCAATAAGCAAGATGAAAAGGGCTCTGGGTCCAGAGTCCTTGGAAGTATAATCCATAAAATGTAAAGGGTGTGAGAGAGCCAAGTGTGGGGCCACATGCCTATAATCCCACCACATCAGGAGGCTGAGACAGGAGGATCGAGAGTTCAAAGCTAGCCTCAGCAACTTAGTGAGGCCTTAAGCAGCTTAGTGAGACTTTCAAAATAAAACATAGAAAGGGGTGGGAATGTGGCTCAGTGGTTAAGCACCCCTGGGTTCAATTCTTGGTACCAAAGGGAAAAAAAGGGGGTGTGGGAGTCTTTCATCAAGACTTAATATTTGGCTTACAAAGAGGAACTTTAAGCTTAAAATAACTAGCATGCTAAAGGAATCAATTCTGGGCAGGGAGAGGGCAGTGCGGGGGATTGAGCCCAGGGCCTTGCTCATGCTAAGGATACACTCTACCACAGAGCTATACCACCAGTGTAGAAGCTAATTAGTTAGTTAGTTAGTTTGTTTGTTTATTTATTTATTTATTTTTGTGGTGCTGGGGATTGAACCCAGGGCCTTGTGCTTGCAGCAAGGCAAGCACTCTACCAACTGAGCTATCTCCCCAGCTCTAGTTTATTTATTTTTGAGACAAGTTCTAAGTTTCCCAGGCTGGTCTGGAACTCCCCATCCTCTTGCCTCAGCATCCCAAGTAGCTGAGACCCACACCCATCTTAGAATTTTTGGGAGGGGTACCGGGGATTGAAACCAGGGCACCTTACCAATAAGCTATGTCACTATCCCACTTTTTATTTTTTATTTTGAGTCAGGGTCTCACTAAGTTGCTAAGGCTGGCTTTGAATTTGTGATCCTCTTGCCTCAGTCTCCTGAGTTGCTGGGATTATAGGCGTGTGCCACCACACCTGGCAAAAGTAAATTTTTTAAGTAATTAAATTTTTAATTGTTTGAATCTTGCTGGAAACAACAGTTTTGAGTGATTTTTTTTAAAAAAAATACTTTATTACACTGCTATTATTATTAGGTATTTATAGAAATTGCTAACCTGTATATATGATTTGATACAATTTACATAAATAAGTCATACTTGAAATGACTCAGCAAATATGAAGTTAAATATTAATAGTTTTTCCAGAATTTTTATTTTCATAGGAAGTTGCAAAAATACACAAGGGTGGTCCCTAGTATCTTGATTCAGTTTCTTCCATTGTTAACATCTTTTTTTAACTACAGTAGATTATTACAACCAGGACAAACCGACCCTGTCCAGATTTCACCAGTTTTATAGGCACCATCTGTGTAAAGTTTTAAGGCAATTTTATCGTGTGTGGATTCATGTAATCATTACCACAATCAAGGTACTTTGCAACATACAAGGCTCCCTTCTTGTACCCCCTAATGCCTGTCAGTCACTAATCTGTTCTCCATTTCTATAATTTTGTCATTTCAAGAAGGTTATGTAAACAGAATCATAATATGCAACTTTGATACTGGTTTTTATTGGCACAATTCTTTGAGGCTCATCTAGTTACTCTGCGTATCAAGAGTTGGTTTCTTTTTGTTGCTGAGTATGATGGTATGGGTTCATTACAATTTGTTTAACCATTTACCTTTCATTTTGACAATTTACCTATCACAGATGCTGCTGCTATGAACATTCATGTACAGGTTTTTATGTACACATAAATTTTCACTTCTCTCGGATAAATGCTCAGTACTCCTTCTGGGGTCTTATAGTAGTTACATGTTTAGTTTTTTAAAAAACTGCCAAACTATTTTCCATACTGGACATGTCAGCTTATACTCCTTATCAGTTAACTGATACTTTTTAATTTAGGTTATAAAGTTTAGTCATTCTTATTCCTGTACTGAATAAAAAGAATAAGCTTTATACTTACTCATTTTACATAAAGTACAGATATGCATATAAAACTTAAACAGATATACAAAATATCTGTGGTCATAAAATTTCATGGTAGGAGAGGGATTAGAGAAAAAAGTTGAGAAACACTGATGTAGGCCACCTATGAGCTAAGTATTCTTTGAATACATAACACCTCCAGCGACACAAAAATTCACTGACATATACTTGTACCAGTTATCAGAAAACCTCTAAAGATAAACTGTTGGCATGTGACTCATTAGTAGGCCTATTCTGATTTAGACACTCAACAGATATGTTGATTTTTTAAAAGTGGTTTATAAAAATAAGTTAATCATTCAGGAAAAAAAATAAAAGATAGATCACTAGCTGACTCCTTCACAAAAATCACACATTGGTTGAAGATTTAAAAATGAAATTGTATAAGTTAACAAAAAATCCAAAATGGGTTGAGGAATGTGGCTTGGTGGTAGAGCCTTTGCCTGGTATGTGTAAGGTCCTGGGTTTTATCCTCAGCACCACCAACCTACACTGCACCTCCAAAAAAACAAGAGATGTTACTTCTAACAAAAACTCAAGGTGACTGGAAGTGGTAGGAGCCTGAGGCAGGAGAATCAGAAGTTTGAGGCTGGCCTTGGAAACTTTTTTTTTTAATTATAAACAAATGGGATACATGTTGTTTCTCTGTTTGTAAATGGCGTAAAAGCATGCCATTTGTGTAATCATAAATTTACATACGGTAATGCTGTTTGATTCATTTTGTTATTTTTCCCCTTCCCCCCCACCCCTGGCCTTGGAAACTTAACAAGACTCTGTTTCAAAATAAAAAAATAAAAAAATGTTAGGATGCAGTTCTATGTAGACAGCCCCTGGGTTTAATCCCCAGTACTGCAAAACAAAAACAAAATAACAAACTGTACAATTTAAGGTAGTAAGAGCCTTAACTGTGTCAGTCCTGGTTTTAAATCTCACCTCTACAGATTACTAGCTGTGTCTCTGAGCAATTCCCTACACCTCAGTCACCTTATCTATAAAACAGAAGTAACATTATCCCAGAATTGTTGGAGGATGAAAACTATAAAGTAGGGATAGACATGGAATTATAAAAGCAAAAGCCAAACAGCACAGATATGGCCAAGAAGTGATGTGGCTTAGAAAAATGAAACAGAGAACTGTAAAATATCATTGTGGACCCAAAACAAGATGCAGCAAATATCACTCAATTTCAGAAGTTCCAGATCTCCAGGGCCCACTCCTTACTACTTCCTTACTTCTCTTTGGGATTCTTGGTCCAAATTTTGCAAGGAGGCAACAAATCTTCTACCTTGCTATTCAGGACAAGTTGATATAATTAGCATATTGAAAAGCCAAATGTTAATAATACAATCAGCCCTCTGTAAATGTGGGTTCCCTACAAACTCAGCAACAGCACATCAAAAATATTTGAAAAAAAATAGGAGGGTGAAAGATGGCAGGAAAGGTGCATTTCCCAGCAGTTCCTCAGCACAAGATTTAAACAGTGAGAAGAATGTTCTTCACCTCCTAAGGGAATTAACTGAAATTTAACATTGGACAGAAAAATAATCATAAAGATACAGAAAGTTGGAAACTTCGAACATAAGAAATATACATTAGAGACATGCCAGCTCACTGCAGATGGGAAAGGAAGGAAGGAGAAGCAGAGAGAAAATAATGTAGCAAATAAAATGGGCTGGGGGAACCGGTAAAATAGAGAAAAGTTAACCTTAAATAATCCAGAGATAGTAGGGAAAGATATTGTGAAAAGTAATTAAAATCAATTGGCTGAGGGCCAGCTAGTCCATCTGGAATTAGTGCTATGGCAGCGGGAACCATTTTTGAGTGGCCATGTGGTATCGAGCAGAGGCTGGAGATTGGGACAGATGAAGTTGCCAGCCTGACCTACCAGTCACCCACTGTGAGGCCCAGACTCTATCTGGACCAGTGTGATTGAAACAGGTGCAGAGGTCTGTGCCTAGGGCAATACAGGCTGGGGATACTGAGGAGAGCTCCCTTTGTTGCTCAAATATACGGGCAGATGCTAAGTAATGTGGCAGTCAGGCAGGCCTACACTCCAGGTCTTCACAACCATGGAGATGGAACATCTGAAGCTGGTCAAGGTTTAGACTCCTCACCCTAAAAGCGGAAATTCTGGGAGGCTCTGAGACTCAGATGGTCCAGCAGAGATTGGCACCTGCCCAGCAAGAGACAGTGTAGACCAAATCTCAAATACCCACCCACAGAGTTCAAAGAGTGGGTCAAGACCAATCTCCAGCTACTTGAACTTCCAATTTAGAACTCTACACCAGCCCCATTATGGGAATACACCAGTTTTCAGCACTCCCCAGTTTGTCCCCCATTCTATACTGGGGGACAGGATGCTGAGAGCCACTGCATCCAGCTTTGGCACCTAGCAAAAACAGCTGGCAGCTGTGGAGAAATACAAAGATGTGGGACTTAACAACACAGTCCTAGACCTAAGGGTCATCTCCAAAATAAATTTAAAAATTGCACATTAGCATAAGTGAAAAATATCCATCCCTGCCAAAATTTTTGACCACCTCAGTGGAAACACACCCTTTTCTTTCCTCATTCAGAATTCTTTTTATATTTCCTCCTTTTCTGCTTTTTTCCAATTTTTAACTGTATTTTTATCCTATTTTTAAAAAATGACTTTTTTATTCTTTTACTTTTTTCCATTCTGTATGACTATATATATACATATAAACATATAGGGGTGTGTGTGTTATAACTACACAGATAGGTTTGAAATATATATATATATTCATACAATTTTCTTGCATTTAAATTATTCTCTTTTTCATCTATTTATCACTTAGCCTTGATTAGACTTTGGTGGGGTAAAATTTTGAATGGGTTTGTTTTGATCTTTTACTTGTTTGTTTGTAAGTGGGTTTTGTTCCTTATTACTTCTTCACTAATAAATTTTCCTGTTCCCTCTTCCTCTCTTTACTTTATTACTTTTAGTTATTTTTTTACTCCTCCATCATTAAAGCCATCATCAGCTACCTACCTCCTACTTCTCCTCTGTTTACTTTTAAATATTTCAAACTTTCTGTAAACTTCCTATCATATTTTCTTTTCACTTAAAGAACTACAATTCCATTATCTGATAGAATTATATAGTTTATGTAATTTATGCATCATTCCTGTTGTTATTATTAATACAATGTACAACATAGTAGACACCTGTTGATTAATGTATGATCCAGTTCATGGCTGTTCATTGTTGGTGTCAATGTTAAATACTAACTCTACCATTCCTCAACAGATGGTAATTAGTGTTATAGGTGTCAAAGTGACACTGGAAATTTATTTTAAGGCTACACATCATTTTTAACATTTTTGCTAGTCCTTGCTCCCCCTTTCTCTGAGAGTTGAAAAGTGATCGGGGCACTTCATGCTCACAGAGTAGAGATCCTGCTGATGAGCAACACTTACAACTCAGCAGAGTAACAGCAAACTGTACTCTGCAGACAAGTTAGCCCAACTCACATCTCAACAATACTGCAACACATAGAATAGGGGAGAGAAAAACCCTAAACCAACAATCAGGTCCCAAGTAGAACAACTAGAAGGGGATCTCATTCCCACACCTGGATATCTACTCATACATGTAGGAAAAAAAGAGAGAAAACTCTCTAAACCAAAGAAAAAAGATAACTACACACAAAAAGACACATGTAAAGAGGAAGAGGAATCCATGCACTTTATGTGCAACTCCAAGACCTCTGAAAATATGAGGAAATAGGCAAAAGAACTGCCCCTAAATTCACAGTCCCCCAACAAAGGAACTCACTGAAAGAGAAGTGGATGAAATTGCAGAGAAAGATAAAGAAACATCGATTGTTAAATGTTCAATGAACTAAAAGAAGATCTAAGGAATGAATTAAGAGAGCAAATACAGGATATAAAAATCATTTTGATAAAGATATTGAGAAGAAACCAATCAGAACTTCTGGAAATTAAAGACATAATGAATCAAATTAAAAATTCACTTCATAATATCACTAATAAAATAGATTGCATAAAAAATAGAACTTTGAGCCTCAAAAACAGAACTTCAGATCTAAAAGAGTATATGAACTTGAATACTCTGTATTCAATCAAGAAAAAAATATGGAATTCTGGGACAACATCAAGAGACTAAACCTGAGTCATTGGGGCAGAAGAGAATATGGCTAAAGACATTAAGAACCCCTTCAGTGAGATTATAGCAGAAAAATTTCCCCACTTTAGAAATTAGACGTCCACATACAGGAGACATATGGGACCCCAAATAGACAAGATCAAAAAAGACACAATCAAATGCCTAATATAGAAAATAAGGAAATATTAAAATAGTAAAAGCTGCAAACAAATAAGGCTCACTTCTAACTTGTTAACTCAGACCCTAAAATCAAGGAGGGCTTGGAATGAGATATTCCAAGCTCTGAAAGAAAACAATTGCCAGTTAATATTGCTATATTTAGAAAAGCTATCTTTCAGATTGATGTAGAAATAAAAAAATTCCATGATAAGGATAAACTAAAAGAATTCATGACCTCTAAGGCAGCACTATAAAAAAATACTTAATGATATGCTACCCACAGAGGAACGCCAAAACAACCCCCAAAGCTCCCAAATAGATGAATATCACTAGAGGAGCAACCAACTAAATGAGAATAAAAAACAATAGAATGTAGCAAACTAATCAAAATGGCAGGAAATAACAATCATTTATCCATAATAACATGGAATGTAAGTTGTCTCAAGTTCCCAATTAAAAGATACAGATTGACAAAATGGATTAAAAAACAAGATCCAACTATATGCCATTTCAAGCGACTCATCTCATAGGCAAAGGAATTCATAGGCTAAAAGATATTTATGCCCCAAATGTCAGTACATCTAATTACATAAAAAATACTTGACATTAAATCCCAGATAAACATCAATACAATAATACTGGGTGATTTCAACACACCCCTATCACCAATAAACAGGTCATCCAAACATAAAATCAATAAAGATATTTCTGAAATAAATAATACTATAAATCAGAAGGACCTAACAGACATTTACAGAATATTTCACCCCCAGACAACTGAATTCACTTCTTTCTCAGCAGCTCACGGAACCTTTTCAAAGACAGATCACATTCTAGGTCACAATGTAAGTCTTAGCAAATACCAGAAAATTGATACCATTCATCTTATCAGATAAAAAAGGAATGAAACTAGAAATCAACAGTAAGAAAAATTACAGAACCACAGGAACACATGGAGACTGAACAATAAATACTCCTTTAAATGAGGAGTGGATCAAAAAGAAATCAAGAAATTATTATAAACAAATGATAACATGACTACAACATATCAAACAAAAAAAAATAGTCCTAAAATTCATTTGGAAAAATTAAAGACCCAGAATAGCTAAAACGATCTTGAGCAATCACAATTGTGATGCTGAAGGCACCACAATACCTGATCTCAATGTGGGGAAAAAGGAACACTCATACATTGCTGGTGGGACTGCAAATTGGTGCAACCACTCTGGAAAGCAGTATTGAGATTCCTCAGTAAACTAGGATGGAGCCACCATTTGACCTAGTTATCCCACTCCTCAGCTTATACCCAAAGGACTTAAAATCAGCATACAACAGTGATGCAGTCACATCAATATTTATAGTAGTTACATTCACAATACCTAAGTTACGGAACCAACCTAGGTGCCTGTCAACAGATGAATTGATAAAGAAAATGTGATATGTATACACAATGGAATATTACTCAGCCATAAATAAGAATGAAATTATGGCATTTGCTGGAAAATGGATGGAATTGGAGACTATCATACTAAGTGAAATAAGTCAATCCCCCAAAAAACCAAAGGCCAAATGTTCTTTCTGATATGCGGATGCTCACACACAATAAGGGGGAGGAAAGAATAGAAGTTCATTGGATCATACAAAGGGGAATCAAGGGATGGGATGGGGGATGGGAACAGGAAAGATAATAGAATGAATTGTATGTAACTTTAATATGTTCACAGATGAATACACAACTAGTGTAACTCCACATCATGTACAACCACAGGAATGGGAAGTTATAGTCCATGTATGTATAATATGTCAAAATGCATTCTACTGTAATGTATAAAGAGAACAAATTTTAAAATTTTTTTTAATTTTTAAAAATTTCTTTTAGTTGTGGTGGACCTTTATTTTATTTATTTTTATGTGGTGCTGAGAATTGAACCCAGTGCCTCACATGTGCTAGGTAACTGCTCTACCACTGAGCCACAACCCCAGCCCTAAAACATTTTTTAAAAAAATACCTACCAGTTGGTAGAGTGCTTGCCTCACAAGCACAAGGCCCTTGGTTCAATCCCCAGCACCGCCCAAAAAACCCCAAACAAACAAATAAAACACCTGATCTCAAATATACTACAGAGATATAGGAACAAAATAGCATAGTATTGGCATCAAAACAGACTTGAAGACTAGTGGGACAGAACAGAAGACACAGAGAGAAACCCTCATAGTCACAGTCATCTGAAACTTGACAAAGGTACCAAAAATATATGTTGGAAAATAGACAGCCTTTTAAACAATGGTGTTGGGAAAACTGTATATCCATATATAGAAATATGGAACTAGATCTGCATCTCTCAACCTGCACAAAAGTCAAATCAAAGCAGATCAAAGACTCAGGAATTAGATCAGAAACCATACAATGATTAGAAGAAAATGTAGGGTCAACACTCCATCATATAGGTACAGGGACCAACTTCCTCAATAAGACTCCTAAAGCTCAAGGAATAAAACCAATAATCAATAAGTGGGATGCTATCAAATTAAAAAGCTTCTGCACAACAAAGTAAATGATTAAGAGAGTGAAGAGAGAGCCTATGGTATGGAAGAAAATCTTTTCTAGCATATTTCTGACAGAATTAATATCCAGAATTTATAAAGAACTAAAAAAAACCTTGATATAAAAAAAAAAACCCAAGTAACCCAATCAATAAATGGGCAAAATAAAAAAACCTAAACAAATTTCTCAGAAGAAAAAACATAAATGGTCAACAAATACATGAAAAAATGTTGAATATCTTTGCAATCAGGGAACTACAAATCAAAGCAACAGATATTTCATCTCACCCTAGTCAGAATGGCAATCAAGAATAAAATTAATAAATGCTGGCAAGGATGTTGGGGAAAAGGTATGCTCATACATTGTTTGTGAGTCTGAAAATTAATACAATCACTCTGGAAAGCAGTATGGAGAGTCCTCAAAAAACTAGGAATGGAATGACCCTATAATCCAGTTATCCCAGTCCTTAGTATTTATCCAAAAGAATTAAAATCAGCATACTATAGTGACACAGCCACAATGTTTATAATAGTGCAACTTGCAATAGCCAAAATGGAAACAACCCAGGTGCCTGTCAATAGATGAATGGATTAAGAAAATGTGGTCTATATACACAATGGAGTTTTACTCAGCCAAGAAGAATGAAATTATGACATCTGCCGGTAAATGGATGGAACTGGAGAATGTCATGCTAAGTGAAATAAGCCAGACTCAGAAAATCAAGGGTTGAATGTTCTCTGTCATATGCAGAAGCTAGAGCAAAACAAGGGGGGGAAAGAGGGAGTGTGTGTGGTGAATATTATAAAGACAGAGGGAAGATGAACAGAGTAGAGACTGAGGGGGAGAGAGGAAAGATGGGAAAAGGGAGGAAATACAGAATGAATTTGACAAGATTACACTATCTGTACATATAAATACAACAGTGAATTCCACCTTTAACTATATCTATAAAGTGCCAATTAAAATATATATAAATGAGTGGAAGGTAGATCAGTGGAGTAGAAGAAGGGGAACGGGGGAGGGAGGAGAAGAGGAAAGGGGGAGCACTGGGAACTGAAATGCAGTAAATTAAATTCTATGCATGTATGATTATATCAAAATGAGTCCAATTATTATGTACAACTATAATTCACCCATAAAAGCAAAAAAATTGAAAAAATTGCATCTGTACTGAACATACACAGATTTCCTCCATCAATATCCCCTATACAATTCAGCCAATTATTTATATAATATTCACTTTGTATTTGGTATTACAAATTATCTAGAAATGTTTTATTTTTATTTCTTCCATTTTATCCATGCATTATAATTGCACACGATGGGATTTGCTGTTACATGTTTATACATGCACACAATATAACAATATAATTTTGCCAATATCACTCCCAGCACTTTCCCCACCTCCCTGCATCCTACCCCCATCCCTTTCTTCTACTAACCTCCTTTGATTTTCATGAGACCCACCCCCACCACTTTTCCATTTTCTTCTCTAGCTTCCACACGTGGGAGAAAATATACAACCCTTGACCTTCTGACTTTGTAAAGCTGGGTCATATGGTGGTTCCATGCCTAGTCTTTTGAGGAGCCTCCATACTGATTTCCATAGTGGTTGAACTAATTTACAATCACAAGAACAGTGTAAAAGTGTTCCTTTTTCTCCACATCCTCTCTAGCATTTATTATTATTTGCATTCTTGATGAATGCCATTTGAACTGATGAGAGAGGAAATCTTAGTATAGTTTTGCTATGTACTTTCTAACTGCTAATGATGTTGAACATTTTTTCATATATTTGCTGGCCATTTGTAGTTCTTTTGAGAAGTGTCTGTTCAATTCATTTGCCCATTTATTGATTAGATTATTTGCTTTTTTGGTGTAAAATTTTGGGGTTTTGTTTGTTTGTTTTTGGTACCAGGGACTGAACATAGGAGTGCTTAAGCACTTAGCCATATCCCCGGCCCTTTTTATTTATTTATTTATTTTTATTTTGAGATAGGGTCTCGCTAAGTTGCTAAAGCTGGCTTTGAGCTTGTGATCGTCCTATCTCAGCCTCCCTAGTCACAAGGATTATAGATGTCTGCCACTCAACCCAGCTGGTATAAAGTTTTTTTGAGTTCTTTAGATATTCTAGATATTAAACCTGTATCAGAAAAGTAGTTAGATTTTCTCCCATTCTGTAAGTTCTCTTTTCACATTCTAATTGTTTCCTTTGCTGTGCAGAAGCTTTCTAATTTGATGCCATCCCATTTATTAGCTCTTGGCAGTATTTCCTGAGACTTAAGGGTCCTATTGAGAAAGTTGTTGGCTATGCCTATAAACTGGAGTGTTGACCCTATGTTTTCTTCTAAGAGTTACCCAGTACTATAATTCTGTAGTATAATTTGAAGTCAGGCATTGGGATGCCTTCAGCACTGCTTTTTTTGGCTTAAAATTGCTTTGGCTATTCTGAGTCTTTTCATTTTAAGACTGCTTTTCTTTCTGGTTCTGTGAAGAGTGACATTGGTATTTTGATTGGGATTGCATTGAATCTGTATGTTGCTTTAGGCAGTATGGCCATTTTAAAAGTATTAATTCTGCCTATCCATGAATATGAGGGATCTTTCTATAGAAAATCTTTAAAGTATATAGAAGGATGTGCATAGGTACCATGCATATACTATGCCATTTTATATAAGGAACTTAGGTGGATTTTGTTATTGGAGGTCCTGGATTTAATCCCTATTAATACTGAGGGATAACTGTATTAGGCAAGAGGTGAACATAATGAAGGATTTTATTAACACATAACAAAATTATTTACAAAGGATGTTTTCTGAGTCTTATTTGGGATTACATTGCATTTTGAAGAGAAAATGACAACTGAGAACCTTTATCCAGAGAAAGAAGTAGTCAATCCTCCAAATGAAGAAAAGACTCTATTTCAAAATGCCATACATACCTTGCAACCTTAACCATCTTTGGATTATGCTGCTTGACCAAGGAAAGCAAAGTCTGCATTGTTTTGCCAGTGTCAATTATATCCTTTTAAAAAAAGAAAAGACATTTAAATGGCAAATAAGACCAGGATAGTTTTAAATTAAAGTCATTGTTGAAACACAAAATACCAGAACCCTGATGTTCCAGTACTTCCCCATGGCATAATGTCATTTTTCTTCAGTGCAATAATCCTCACCAAAATTCACACACTAGGATAATCTAGAATCTGTAAATCATTTAGCCCTCAGAAAGTAGTGGGAATTCCAATACTGGATTATCTAGGCACAAAGAGATCAATGACAGCAAATATAATACATACATGCATGCTTCATTAGAAAGTTATGATGGCATCTTTTATAAAAGGTATTTTAGGTTTTTCTTCATAAATTCATGATAGGGATTCCTTCCCAATTGTCTGATAGTTAATAGTCCACTTTGAGAAACACTGCTATGTACAATCTTTAAAAGTATTCAAATTAATAAGGTTTTACTATACAGAATGACTTTACGTTAAAGAGAACTTGAGGTATTTATCAAAAGGAGATTTTTTGTTCTCTCTGATATGCGATGCTAACACACAATAAAGGGGGAGGGAAGAATAGAAGTTCAATGGATTAGACAAAGGGGAATGAAGGGAAGGGAGCGGAACAGGAATAGGAAAGACAGTAGAATGAAATGGACATAACTTCCCTATGTTCATATATGAATATACCACCAGTAAAACTCCACATCATATACAACCACATGAATGGGATTCAAATTAGGATAAGTTATACTCCATGTAGGTATAATATGTCAAAATACACTCTACTGTCATGTATATCTAAAAAGAACAAAAAAAGCTGAACATTTTTTTGCTGGGTGTGGTGGCATATGCCTGTAATACCAGTGACTTAGGAGGGTGATGCAGGAGGATTCCAAGTTTGAGGCCAGGCTCAGCAACTTGGCAAGGCCCAAAGCAATTTAGTGAGAGGCTATCTCAAAATAAAAAATAAAAAGGGCTGGGGAGGTAGCTCAGAAAAAAATGGTCCCTCAGTCCTACAATTACAAGAAACTAAATTCTGTCAACAACCTGAATGAACTTGGAAGAGCACGAATCACAGGTGAGACAAACATCTTGATTCAACCTGATGAGACCCTGAGCAGAAGACCCAGCTAACCTGTACTTGGGAAGTATATAAATATATACATGAGAATATGTATCAACATTTCCAGTTGTCATACCTCTGAAAAGGAATGACTACTGATATTCCATAACATGGATGAACCATGAAAGGGCTGAGCTAAGTGAAAGAACCCAGAAACAAAAGTCACATATTTTGAGAGTTCATTAATATGAAATAGCCAGGCTATGCCAATCTTCAAGACAGAACATAGATCATCAGATTGCTAAGGGACGGGAATGGGGACAATGGGAAATGATAGCTAAGGAGATTGAGTTTCTTTGTGGGCAAATGAAAAAATTCTTAAACTGTTAAAGGGCAGAAAAATGGTGGTAGAAGCTCTAGGAAACAGTGACAAGTACAGAGAAATGAAAGGAATATGCTGGAGAATGAGGTTGATAATATATATCAAGGCCACACTGAAAAACTCCAAAGAATTCAGTCTAAAGACTAAAGAAAGGGTGAATAGGGTCTGAGGACGAGGCATGATTATAAACAAACACTTTAGAAGTTTTCAGAATTCAGTAAGGCAGAAAGATTTGAATAGGGAGACCAGAGACAAACATAAAGAGGGGTACAGACAAGTTGTTATAAACAGTGATAAGTGATCAGGGGAAAAAGTATTGCATGATAATAAATCAAGGAGGTGGAAACATGAGATTTTTATACAGGATGGCCAGGGAAGGCCTTAAGGAGAAGGTGAGGTTCTTAAACCTTAGCATGTACCGGAATCACCTGAAGACTTGTTAAAGCATAGCTTGCTGGGCCTCATCACAAGAGTTTTGATTCAGTAGGTTCCTGGCTGATGCTTTTGTGTATTAGGATCATGTTTTGGAAAGTGATGATATGAAATTTCATTTATTACTGATAACCTTAGGAAACTGCTTAACTCTCTCTGCTTCTTTAGACATAGAATAGTGCCGGATAAAGTAAGCACTGTATAAATTTGGCTATTATTACATTCTCAATACTTCAGGACATAATAGTAATGGAAAATAGGATAAAAATTACAAATATTCTTTCATATATACCAAATGTTGCTTAAGAGGAAATTTAAGCAAAACACTAAAGTTAATATGTATGTATGTATATGTGTGTGAGTGTGTATATATATTTGTAACATGTTTAGAAAGAAAAAATTCAGAACGAAAAGAGGAAATACATTAAGTTTTTTTCCTTTACCAGTAAAAAAATCACTCAGTCTTTATAAAACACAAGCCCACCATTAAAACTAATAAAGAAGAATTTCTTTCCCTGGCTTACCTTTAGGATGATACACAATAAATTAGAAAATCATAAACATTATATTAAAAAATGTAAAAACTTACTTCGACAATCAAGACATTCTAGAAGAAAAAAAGAAAAGTCAGTATAACGAATAAGTATTTCCAATAGTAAGTGAAATTACATCATAACAAACTCTAAGGAAATTATCCAAATTCTTGTTTTTAATGACTATATCAAATTCTTCTTGAAATCATTTGGTCATCTATTGCAATTTGGAAGTCCTTAACACTAAACTTTTCATAAATAAAATTTGACCCATGTGTTCATTTTTATAAAATTCTTTCCTTACTTAATGCAAGGTCTTAGGCAAGTCATGATATTTCTCTAGGCCCGTTTCCCAAATGTAAAATTAGAAACTTGAACTAGTTGGCCTCTTATGTGTCTTCTGACACTAATATTCTAGGAACTGTAATTTGTACAAAAACTCCAAAATCATATGTTTAAGTTACCATACTGAATCCAATTCAGAATTCATTTTCCTATTAGGCATATACTAATATGGATGTATCTATATTTTTGGACTACACTAAAAAAGACACCAATACTTCCTCCCACTATAACCTTCACCCTACTTTCTACATCTCAGAATTTTATAGCTATAAGAGTTCTTAAGAGAAAATACCATCTAATGATTATTTCCCAAAGCAGAGAAGCATTCTATCTGTCCTTATAGGAATGAGGAAGCATTTCACATAATGGTTATAATCACTGCCCCAAGAATATCCACACTATTTTATTCGTGTTTGTCATTATACTCTGTCATAAATTATAGCATCAGAATTTTAAAGTTCTACATTCTTTTCTAAGCTACGTGTTACCAAGGAAGGGCACACAACATCCACTGTGTTACATGAAAAATTAGAATGTTTTTTTAAACTTTACCTTGATGAGACATACAAATAAAAGATTGAAGAATCACTGCTCCAGGTATTAATAGTAAAATTATAACCAAGTAAAGCTTCAACATTTCCGTATCTCAAAGTAGTGTATCATTGCAGGCAATACCTTTTGCAAGCCTGGATAGGTCCAAGTGCAGAATGAAGTAAGGTTAGCCCATAATTTTGGCAATTCACACTACTTCTCTCATTCTAACCCACCCTCGGTGGAACAGTTAGTAGAGACAACTGCAGCCTATTTCCTAGACTATTCTACAGGTAGAAAAAATATATTTAAAAGCTATGTTCAAATAAATCCCAGTGTAGTATAAGGAATACAAACACTGGAGTTAGATTTTTCCTGATTCAAACTGTGGCTCTACCACCTAACAGTTGTATGACTTTGAGTTTCCACATCCTCCTCCACAGAAAGGGACAATACCAGCTAGGTACAGTGATGCATGCTTGTAATCCCAGCAGCTCCAGAAGGCTGAGACAGGGGAAGCAAGAGTTCAAAGCCAGCCTCAGAAACAGCAAGGCACTAAGCAACTCAGGGAGACCCTGTCTCTAAACAAAATACAAAAAAGGGCTGGGGATGTGGCTCAGTGGTTCAGTGCCCCTCAGTGCAATCCCCAGTACAAAAAAAAAAAAAAAAAGAAAGAAAGAAAAAGAAAGGGACAATACTTCCTTTACAGGATAGTCATGAGGATTAAATGAAATAATAATTACAGTAATGCAGCAGTAGATGCTTAAGAAGCTAGTTCCACTCCTTTCCTCTTATCACAACTAATTTGTTTCTTCAAAGACACTATAATTTAAAGCTTTAGGAAAATGGAATATAATCAATTACTGGACTAATAACTTTCACCACTTACTATGTGGTTCTTTCTCAACATTTCCCTACCCTAACTAGCACATTTGAAGGATAACACATTCCCATCAGTGACTATGGCTCACTGAAGCAGTGATTCACACAATGGGATAGTCATGGTTTGAAAAACAGCATGGAATTATGAAACACAGAAACTGAATCCTAGCTTTACAACCTGATTAAGTCATAATCATAGACTTTATAAGACAGTTTATATAAATCAAAATCCAGAGAGATTAAATATTTGCCCAATACTAAATCTATAGTAGAATATGATTCCAATACTGCTTACAAATAAAAGAATGAGAACTGTCACATTATTGAGAGTTTACTTTGTCAAGTCGTTATTTCCCCACTTAATAAATGAAAATAATGAGGCTCATAAGTCAGATGACTTGTTTAAAGTTATAAACATAGGCAAGTGGAAGAGAAGGATTTGAATAAGGTATATTCAAGGCCCAGAGCCCATATCTTCAAGTATTAATAAGAGAAAAGGGGAAAAATATATACATATGTATCTGCATAGTGTATAAATATTCCAAAAAGCTAAAATGAAGAAGTTTTAAATAATCCCATTATCTCACCACAAAGAAATAACTTCACACAATTTGTATTTCTTGATTTTTCCACAATAAATGTGCTTTACTGCAACTATCATGAAAAAGTTATTTTAGAAACTGAGACCTATTTAAGATCACAGAGCTACACAGTGGGACAGATCCATTAAGTGGAAAAGGCAAGGTCAAACTCAATCACAGAAGGCCATGAAGGCTAGACCTCTTCCAGTGCTAAAACTGATTGTAGAAATAAGGGTTTCAAATGGATTCTAAATAAGGACAAAGCATGCTAAAAGGGAAAGAGAACAGGTTTGGCAGCAGTATACAGAATGTAAAGGAGAGGAAAAGCATCAACAGATTACAATTTCTTCTCTGAAATTTTCAAAAGATGCTGAGGTCGACAACAGATTGGCATAACTCTGATATAGGACCACAGAATTTCACTTAAGTATTTTATGTTAAAAATTTCTTACAGATACTCAGTTAAATAAGCAGTGACCATTAAGATCCAAAAGCCAGAGGAAGGAAAGAACTTCAAATGTTTGCATTAAAATTCAAGCTCTATCCCTTACTGGTTGTGTGACTTTGGGACTATGAGACAGTTTTCCTATCTCTTAATTCCATGCTGTTTCAAACTATAACTCCATCCCTCAACTCCCTATTTATAAAATAAGGATACAATCCTTACTGGATTGTTATGAAACTCTTCCAGGATTAATGCCTTTATATTTGACACAGGTCTTATAAGCAAACAATAACTGGCAGCTTTTAAAAAAAGCAGCATTCCATCACTTATTGTGTATTACTCAAAAATTTTCAATGTATAAAAAGAATAAAGAAATCAAAAGGGAAATTTAAAAATACCTTGAGACAAATAATTGATTTTGACAGCAAAATCAATACTGGAAAATATCTGGAAGAATTTTCATATATTAATAAAACTCTTTTTTTTTTTTTGGTGCTGGGGATCGAACCCAGGGCCTTGTGCAAGGCAAGCACTCTACCGACTGAGTTATCTCCCCAGCCCAATAAAACTCTTCAGAGTTGGTTGTGACGGCACATACTTGTAATCCCCACACACCTCAGCTATTGGGGAAGGTGAGGCAAAAGGATTGCAAATCTGAGGCCAGTCTTGACAGGCAAGATCCCATCTCAAAATGAAAAATAAAAAGGGTTTGGGAGCAGTTCAGTGGTAGAGCATTTGCCCAGCACACACAAGGCCCTGTGTTTCATCCCCAGTGCCACCAACGATTAAAAGAAGAAATAATAAAATTATTTATTTATAAAACAGGCTACACCCATTTTTGAGTGAACAGTATTAGAGTAGCCACCCAATATCAGTTATGGTCACTTTTGAACCACAAGGGGAATTATTAGCATGACAGGTGTCTGAGATTTCTTAAAATATGTCTGAATCTATTTAGTGTACTTTTTACTAGAAACTGTTGTTAAGAGCTCTACATGTATCAACTAATCCTTGAATCACCCCTACCTACTCACCTCTGGGACACAGAGAAGTTAAATAACCTGTTGTTTCTTCATCTGTAGGTTTCTCCCCCAGTGCTGGGGATTGAACCCAGGGACTTGAGCATGCTAAGCAAGCACTCTTTTACTGAGCTAATAACTCTAGCACTCCCATCTATAATTTTTGAAGGATTCCAAATTAGAGTCCTATAGAGGTAGAGAACAGTACTTGGCAATATTAACTTTTAAGTTTAATACTAGACTCAGCTATCTTTTGGCTATACAATATAGGGAAAGATAATTAACCTAGATTGCTTCCAAGGGTTAATAACCCTCCTCATTTAGTTGTATTATGTAAACTACCTCTCAGTAATTGAAAGAACAGTGTTACTAATTGACTTTTGGCATAAGTACTCTTTTCTTCCCCTTCAAGATACGCACCTTTCCAGTTAAAGTTGAGAGATCATCTCCACCAATTACTTTTATGTCTCCTGTTGACTGGTCATTCTAGTTTAAAAGAAAACATATATATGAATATGTGCATCTTCAGTATACATACACTTCAAATTATCAAATGGAAACTAGTTAAGAAGTTAGCTATGTAGCTATGTAATGTCCACAGCATTATATTCTAAATGATAGGAATTATAAAAATTAAGTTTCCAGAAATGAATGACTAAGTAACTTTCAAGTAGAGATTAGTAAAAATTAAAAAGTCTGAATTGGTCATTACTGATTTGATGTTTTTAAGAGACCTAAAAATAGGCTACACCCATTTTTGAGTGGACAGTATTAGAGTAGCCACCCAATATCAGTTATGGTCACTTTTGAACCACAAGGGGAATTTTTAGCATGACAGGTGTCTGGTTCTGGTCCTGTACCACCACACGAGTCAAGCAAGTTGTAGAGGTTGGTCTATTATCACATCCAAACCCAAGGATATGTCCTGAAAAGTCTATCCCAGGCCCAGGTCATCTTCACACTGTCTGGGAAACTAAGTCTGATCCATAGTCCTTTAAGGCACACTGCTTACGCTCTCAATTTCTGCAATCACAGAATCCACCAGAAACTCTTATGGGAGTTTCAAAGGGGAATGTGCAACATCCACTGTAGTTAGTGGTAAAAACTCAAATGTGGATGTATTGGATTAAAGACAGAAAACTTGGGTGAAAGCGCTGGGGCTTGCCCAATCTGACAGCAAGCCATACCATAAAGCTATGGCAATTAAAATGGTGCAGTACCAGCACAGTAATTGACAAGGAGATCAAGGAACAAAGTGGAGTCCAGAAACAGACCCAACAACATATGAGGATTTAGTACATGATAAAGATAGTATATCAAGTCAGTAAGGAAGAGATGGATTATTCAACAAATGGTGTTTGGTCAACTACTTATCCATTTGAAAAAAAATAATGTATGGTCCCTACCTCACAGCATTCACAAAAATAAATTCCAGATGGATTAAAATCTAAATGTAAAATACAAAGCTGTAAGTGGACTGGAAGAAAATGTAGGAAAACTTTTCACATTCTTAGAAAGTTTAAAAACTTAGCCCTGACATGAACCCAAACTGAAAAAAATCTATAACAGATATTGGGCTCCAAAATAAGAAGCCACAGGAAGATGAAGAATGAACACAATTAGATAATTTATAGAAGTCCAGAACATAGAAAATACCTAAAAAACAAATACCAAAAGAATGTGATTCTATTACTCATCCATCCATACAAAATTATGCCTGACGAATACACTGAGGAGAAACAAACACTTTTGTCATTTATGGTAGTATAAATCTGCACAACCTCTTTTGAACAGGATATAACACTACCTATTAAAAACATGCAAGCTGGGATGTGGCTCAGTGGCAGAGTGCTTGCCTGGCATGTGTGAGGCCCTGGGTCAGAACCCCAGCACCACACACACACAAAAAGTAAACATGGGGGCTGGGGATATAGCTCAGTTGGTAGAGTGCTTGCCTTGCAAGCACAAGGCCCTGGGTTCAAATCCCCAGCACCACAAAAAAAAAAAAAAGGAGAAAAAGTAAACATGCATGCCATTTCAGTCCAGCAATCAACACTTCCAGGTATTGATACAACAAAAATATTTACAAATATGCAAAGGTACATTCAAGGATGTCCACTGTAATAATTGTTCCTTAAAAAGAACCAGGGGAATAGAGGCCCACACCTGTAAGACAAGCAACTCTGGAGGCTGAGGCAGGAGGATCATAAGTTGGAGGCTAGCCTCAGCAACTTAGTGAGACCCTGTCTCAAAATAAAAAATAAAAGGGCTGGGAATGTGGCTTGGTGGTTAAGCGACCCTGGGTTCAATTCCTGGTCCAAGAAAAAAAGAAGAACCAACATGTCTGTTAACAGGGAACTACCTAAATTAATGAAGTTAATCTACAAAGTAATAATAACATGAGACTATTAAAAAGAATCTGGTAATCTAATACACACTGACACAGAACAATGCTAATTAAAAACACAGGGCTGGTAATGTGGATCAGTGGGATCAGTGGTAGAGTGTTTGCCTAACATGTACAAGGGCCTGGGTTCAGTCCCCAGCACCACAAAAAGAAAAAAGAATACCTAAACAATAAAAATGACCAAGTAGTAGACCAATGTGTTGCCTATGAAACCACTTTTGTTTAAAACTACTCCATATTGGGCTGGGGGTATAGCTCAATGGTAGAACGTTTTCTTTTCTTTTTTTTTTTTTTGTGGTGCTGAGGATTGAACCCAGGGCTTTGTGCTTGCAAGGCAAGCGCTCTACCAACTGAGCTATATCCCTAGCCCCGGTAGAGCACTTTCTTATATGTGTGATAGGTTTCATCTCCAGCACTGAAAATAATAAATAAATAAATAAAATACCATATAATGCTAGACACAGTGGCACATGCCTAAAGCAGGAGGATCACAAGTTCAAAGCCAGCCTCAGCAACTTAGCAAGACCCTGTCTCAAAATCAAAAATAAAAAGGGCTGGGGTTTATATAGCTCAGTGATTAAATGCCCCTGGGTTTAATCTGTGGTATCCAAAAAAAAAAAAAAAAAAAAAAAAAAAATCCACCATATAACTATTCCAAGTTGTAAACTAAATGTATGACTTTATGATATCAAAAGACCCTTGCATATTACTTCTCATCTTAGGGAAATTACAGATACTCCTTATTCTAACTAACTTAAAAGACAGCATTTCAAACATATAGCATTAATAGAAAAAAAAGTAGAAAAACTGAAGCTTTAGATGAGAGTGGATAATGTTAAACGATTCCCACTATAAACTTGTTAAATATTGCCATCTTCTGTAAGAATGTGGTATTACAGTCCAATGCCAATTGATCCTTTTTGAGAGAGAAAAGGATGAGAGGCACAAGAACAACACAAGAACAAAAGTGCAGAGTACTGGAAAAATATCCAGGCTCCAAAGACTGCAATGACAGGGCAAGAGACATGAGAATTACAAGCACACAGAACATTGGTGCTCTATAACGTCTGAATCTCCAAGATTCTGTTGGCCCCAAGGTTTTTAGCTTGTTTCTCCTGAGGCTTTTTTCATGAAAACACAGCAACCCTTTAAGCAGAGTTTAATAAAGAAGAACTATGTAAGACTAATGGTACAGCCCACTTGCTGGAATATAAGTGCCCAAACTGCATCCATGTATCAATTACCCCATCTGGCTGGCCATGGGAATTGCACCTCCCTCCTTTCCTGACAAGCCTCCCACGGTCCCCCTTGACTGAGTGCCTCTTAAATGCCTCATCTTCAAGTATGGAGAAGTCTGGGACAAGACTGGCATGGGTGAGGAGAGAGCCCCCCCTTTCAGAGTTGCTTTATCCACCCCAAACATCCTTTCTCCTTACTTCTCTCAACCAGAGTCCAAGTTACCTTTAACTCAGAATGTCACTGTCAAATACCTAACCTAAATTCCCAGAGAAACTCTTTAGGTCTACAAATACCATGAGCGCCTTTCTTTTCTTTTCTTTTTTAAAATTTTTTTTAGGGGGCTGGGGTTGTAGTTCAGTGGTAGAGCACTTGCCTAGCATAAGCGAGGCCCTGGGTTGATACTCAGCACCACATAAAAATAAAATTTTAATAAAAAATAAAAATTTTTAAATATATTTTTAGTTGTAGATGGACACAATACCTTTATTTTATTGATATATTTTTATGTGGTGCTGAGGATCAAACCCAAGGCTTCACACATGCTAGACAAGTGCTCCACTACTAAGCACAACCCCAGCCCCAGTGCCTGTCTTTCTATGTCATCTTGGCATCTGGATGAAAAAAGGAGGATAATAGGGAAGAACTTTGTTCCTATTTTTTTGTTCCTAGAAACTTTGAAAACTTCAAGGAAGCAAAAAGAACTGGGACTGGGGATGTAGCTCAGTGGCAGAGCACGTTCTTAGCATGTGCAAGGCCCTAGGTTCAATCCTCAGTAGCCCTGCAAAACTTCTTCTAAAAGTGTCATTAATTTTATTCAATTATTTTAGTAAAAAAATACTATAGAAATACCTCATAGTAGAGGAAATCTATCTGCATACTTATGAACTGTTTCATTTTTCTGAATATCACAATCTTAGGGTCAAGAAAGGACATCAAATATATAATACTATTTTTCATTGTTCTAAGATGCACATTACATTTTAATACCCCTAAAATCAACATTATTACAATTGATGGCACCATAAATATAACTGGAAAAGTTTTATTTTTTAGAAGCACAAAAAACAGTAGTAAGTCTTAATCAGTGTCATCTTAATCAAACATAATATTTGGAATTGGGGGCTGGGGAGATAGCTCAGTCAGTAGGCCCTGGGTTCGATCCCCAGCACCCAAAAAAAAAAAAAAAATTTGGAATCCCAGGCTAATTCTCATCCCTAGGCAAGTAAAATATTACCTAATGGGGCTGGGGCTGTAGCTCAGTGACAGAGTACTTGCCTAGCATATGTGAGGCACTGGGTTTGATCCTCAGCACCACACAAAAATAAACAAATAAAGGCATTGTGTCCGTCTATGACTAAAAATATTTTTAAAAATATTACCTAGCTATTCTGAGTACATAAACTACAATAATGTGTGGGTATACAGAGAAAAAATTCTTTTTTTTTTTTGAAAAAATTCTTTAAAATATTAGAAAGTGGTAGCAGAATTTGGATGACTTAATTCCTTTATAATTTTCTGCAGTTTTTTTTTTTTTTTTTTTGCGGTACTGGGGATGGAACTCAGGGCCTTGTGCTTATGAGGCAAGCACTCTACCAGCTGCGCTGTCTCCCCAGCCCAATTTTCTGCAGTTGTATGATTTTTAAAATAATGAACGTATGATTTTATCAAATTAAGCTCTTTAGTTTTTTTATATGTATGTGAATACCTTCCAGGACAAGCTGTTGAATTATTAAATAGGTTGGAAATGTTACTTCCAGTCCACAGAGTATCTGAACAGTTTTCTTAATTTCTACTGTTTAGTAGTAAATCTTACAGAATTTCACATAAAATATAATGGATTTTTTTCTACTCAAAAATTAATATAAAATGTTGTTTATATTTAAGATTTCATGGTTTTTAAAATTTTTTAAAAAATTTTTAGTTGTAGGTGGACACAATACCTTTATTTTATTTTTATGTGGTGCTGAGGATCAAACTCACGTCCTCACACGTGCTAGGCAAGTGCTCTACCACTAAGCCACAACCCCAGCCTGAGTTCATGCTTTTTTTCTCCATTCAGAAGTTCAGTCTAATAATCCTCAAAGATCTAAAACTAAAAGTTAAAAATTACTAAATGTAGAAAATGGAATTAAAATTTCAAAATGTTTCTACAGCTCCAAATTGCTTTTATAACTATAACATTTTTAAGAATATTAAACTCCCCCATTTTTGCTTGTTTTTGCTTTTCAAAGAAAGAACATTCTGCACAAATCCCCAGATATGAATCATAAAGTAACAAGATTTATTTTGTACAGTGGGGAGAGGCTAAACAAGACCAAAGAGATAAATCATATCATGGACTGTAAGTAAATGTTTTGACTCTAAGCAACGATGTTATTAAAGGCTGGTCAGCTATAACGCCAGCAGATGTACTGACTGGAATTAAGTCCAAGTGCAAACTATGAACCAATCAATCAATAATTTCTGTTGAGTAAGAATCCACATTTTAATAAGTTGTTAATTCAAGCAAAGCTATGGGTAGTTAAAAGTTTGCAAGTAGGAAGTAATGTCATGATACATGGGCAGAAAGGGTTTGATGGGATACAGATGTCTATGATAATACTTAAATAGTTGACCAATTACCCATAGGACTGATCAAAATGTGAAAAAATACTTTCTAGTTCTTGCTTCCAAGATGGCAAAAAAAAAATTAAAAATAAATAAATAAATAAAAAGATGAAGGAGGAGCATGCAGCCTATTTGCTGCACAAACCGTGCCTGACGTGTGCCCAAGGACAAGGCTGCTAAGAAGTTTGTTATCTGAAACACAGCAGAGGCCACAGCTATGAAATGTCTCTTGGAGACACTTCCCAAGCAAGTCCCTTGATGCCTGTTTCCCAAGTTGTATTTGAAGCTACATTACTGCATGAACTCTGCCATTCACAGCAAGGTGATCAGAAACTGATCTTGCTAAGCCCAGAAAAGACCAAAACCCTGCCCCAATTTAGACATGCTGGTGCTGCCCCATGAACTCCACCAAAGGGGATGAGTCACTGAGGACTGAGGAAAAATTATCTTCTAGAAAAAAAGGAAATTAAACTGAAAAATTGTGAAAAAGGCCAGACTTGAGTCAAATAAATAATTAATGAAGAGAATGAAGGTTCAAATTCAAATGTAAGTGTTCTTACTCTATAAAAACATGAATGAAAGTTGAAAATGAAAGATGGACTACAATACTAACTCATGAATCAGCAAACACTGAACTTATTCTAATTTATGAAGAAGTTAAGAGAAATCCCTGTAAAGGAAAAATTTTAGTTATAAGAAATACAATCCTAGGAGTTGGTCTTGAAAAACAAAACAAACAAAAAAACCTAAAAAATAAGTATATAGCCACTCAGGTGACTAATTTGAAAAAGATAATACTTACTTTGATGTAAATCACTAATGGATACATTAGAAAAATCCCACTGTAACCAAGTGAAATGAATATATAAGTATAGCCTGCAGAGCTTTAAAGAAAATACAGGCAAAACTAGAGCTGTCATATTTTTTAAAATCATATCAAATGTACTTACACAGTAGCTCTTCAGTCTGATAAAATCTACAGTCATAGGAATGGATCTATCACTATTTCTATTCAGTGCTTTAATGTAATCCAGCAGGTCAGCAAAGAATTTATAGCCCCCTTTGAGCACACAGAGGGCTACGATGTGATGGCCTCCCATCTCTTTCATCACATCTCGAGCAAGTCTTTCAGTTCTACGGAAACAAAATCGGGGATTTAAAAGAAAGTTTCATATATTTAAGCTTTATAACTTAAGCATTAAACTTC
Organism: Sciurus carolinensis; assembly: GCF_902686445.1. Lineage (NCBI taxonomy): Eukaryota > Metazoa > Chordata > Mammalia > Rodentia > Sciuridae > Sciurus > Sciurus carolinensis. Next base: position 113,217,393 of record NC_062232.1, on the reverse strand, counting down.
CATAAAACATATCCCCTTTGTCCAATGAAGCATACCCTTACTTTACCAAGCAAAATTAAAATTTGATACCTTCAAAAATCAGATACACTGAACATCTACTATAAATTTTTAAAATGCAAATAAAAACAAGATAGAATTTTCAACTATTAGATTGGCAAATTCTGATTAAATGATACTTGTCTAATATAAAACATTAGACGAGATTAGAACACTGTCATAAGTTATGATACAACTTTTGGGAGGATAATTTGCAGTACCAAAACATTTGATAAGCTGGGCATGTTAGCACATGTGTGTAATTCCAGTGGCTTAGGAGGCTGCGGCAGAAGGATTGCAAACTCAAAGTCAGCCTCGGCAACTTAGCAAGACCCTGTCTCTAAATAAAAAATAATAAAAAGAGCTGGGGATGTGGCTCAGTGGTTAAGCACCCCTGTACCAAAAAAAAAAAAAGTTTGAAAAACATCTTCCCCTTGACCCAGAATTTCTTAAGCAAGTGACAGAACATGTGTAAAAGGATGTTCCCTCTAGTAGAGTCTGTAAGAGCTAAAACGGAGAGATCTTAAGTGTTCAACAATAGTGGACTGGTTAAATCAGCTGTAGTACATCCATAAGTGGAATGCTTACACGTGTTAAAATATATATGTATATATGCACATTTAAATATATGAACACAGCCAGTATCTAAGGGAGGGCATGTATACAGGTGGCTGAGAAAACTTTACCCTTTCCATTTATAGTCTCTATAGATAGAATGTTTTATAACATAAATGTATTGATATATTTTTAAAATACATTTTTAAAATAAAAAATAGCTACACACTTAAGGCAAATATTTAAATACAAAGAAAGACTGTTCATTATAATTCATTTGAGGGGAAACTTTCAAACTAGATATGCATAATAATCAAAATCTGACCTTGCCATTATGTGAGTCAGTCCCAGTCCCCATTACCCTGTTCAGGACTGGGAAAATAGACTCTGATTAGAGTTCATTCTTCCAACCTCACTTCAATGTTGATTTTATTCTACTCCCTATAGATTCCCACTATACCATGACTTACACTGGGTGATTAGTAAGTTCTCCCTTTTTTGTTTTTGAAAAGAAGACCTTAAAAATAGAAAGCATTTACTAGTTAACAAGTTGGCCTAGGTTATGTCCAAGTATCAACCACTCTAACTTGTGGTTAACTCTTAAGTTGCTGGCACTTGAAATTAATACGAGAAAAAATAAATTTCCATTTGAGATCTTACTAACCTGTCCATAATTAGTCCATGAGGAATAAACACCCTTTCCAAATCTTCGGCATAATGATTAGGTATACAAAACAAATCCAGGTCATAGCCTGGTTCATCATCACTAATCTGAAAAAGAAATAGAGCTGTTTCAAATGATAACATTAAAGGATACAAACATCTGATTAGTTAAATGATAAAGCTTAGTTTACCAGAGAAATTTAGGTATTAGATAATACCAAGAACTGTTTATATTATAACCTGATAATACATTATAGTAATTTTTCTAGAATTTAACTTTTTTATTTGTTTTTTAATGTAGTGCTGAGGATCGAACTCAGTGTCTCACATGAGTTATGCAAGCACTCTACCACTGAGCTACAACCCCAGCCCCATTACAGTTATTTAAGAAAACCATATATCATAGACATGAACAGTCAAGAATGTAGAAGTGAAATAACATGATGTGAAATTTCCTTCAGGTTACAAAGCAAAAAGAAAAATTTTAAGGAGGTAAGACAAATGTGGCAAAACATTGATAATATTAAACAAGTGATTCATTACACTATTCTCTCCACTTTTGAGTATATTTGAAATTTTATTTTAAAAATTTAGTACACTACAGTCTAATAAGCTAACATGCTATACAGAACAAAAACTGCCATGTCCCATCTCAAATCCAAATAATCTCTTTCAACTCAGAGGGAAAAAACACCAAAAAAGCTAAATGATCCTTTAAAAACTCAAACTCATAGAAATCAGAGATTATGATCAAATCGTGGGGTGCCTTTAAGGTTGATATTCCAAAATTGTTTGAATAGGAACCACATATTGGTTGTCTTGGTATGCCCAGTCCTTGCATACAAATATTTAACCCCAATAATGTGGTACCTGAAAGTGGCAAAATGTACTATGATTATTTTTATAAATATTATATATATACCTATACACCCCCCAAAGAGAATACAACAAAATTATAAAAGTTGTTATCTTTGGGAAGGAGTTAGAGTGATTTTATTTAGTTCTTTGAGCCCCAAAAGTATAGGATACTTTAAAAAGATACATTAAATTGCTGGGCACAGTGGTGCACACGTGTAATTCCAGCAACCTAGAAGGCTGAAGCAGGAGGATCACAAGTTAGAGGCCAGCCTCAGCAATTTAGCAACACCCTGTCTCAAAATTAAAAGGCTGGGGATATAACTCAGTGGTAAGAAACCCTTAGGTTCAATTCTCAATACCTCCCCAAAAAGATACGTTAAACTAAAGTGAAATATTCAAAGCTTATTCAGGGAAATAAATCAGGAAGGATTATAACACTACATCATGTGATATTCAAAACTACCACATTTAAGAAGGTGGTGATAAAAACTCTGGCAGTTTTCAAGAAATACTGGTCAAATCATAATTATATCTCAATGTATCAGTTAATACTTATTGAGTACTTTTTCCTGCATTGTATTTATTAGGTGCTTAAGAACAAGTAGTTTGACTTTCAAAAAATCTAAAAAATACATATGTAAGATTAAAATATTATTCACATAATCCAGTAAGATTTTGAGGTTTCTACTGCTGAAAACTGAAATTCATGTTGTCTCTCTTCCAGGCCCAAAAGCTCCATTTTGAGTTCAGACTCTGGTGGGATTTTGTGTTGTCAGCCTGTAGTACCCCACAGTCAATATTGATTTGCTTTTAAAAACACGTTTTAATTTCATAAGCAGAAATTTTTTCTACTTTTTGGGAAAAAAGATTATGCCAGATCCTCTAAGATTAAGTGCTAATTATTTGCTAAACATTCATTTCATGTTTACATCAGAGCACATTTACTAAAAAAAAAACAAAAACATAGAAATGGGAAATTTGTGTCATGTACAGGAGCATTCCAAGAATATTTTGCAACAAGTATTGAGTTTATAAATTTTATAAGCTGAAATTTAGTTCAAGTTTTGGGAAAAGAAGATAGACTTTGATTTTATAAGGTAATACAATAAACATTCAGGTCAGGCTCACAGAATATATTTGTATCACCTGACAAGAACAGAAATATACCTTTTCATACTGCCTTAAAATCAAGATCTAGAGTACCAAAATAACTCTCCTGACGCTTACTCACTCCTTTCACCTAATTACTCACTGCCACAAGTGCAAACCAAGACTCACCCAAGACTCTTCAAAGACTATTGCATCATATTAAAATGGGTCAATGCCTGGTTAAATGTTTTGCAGGTAGTCTAGGAACTTGGGAATCTCATTTCAATCAAAGTGAATGTGAATTCTGCCTAGAGTTTATCAGCAGGTATGTACTCCAAAATAGTAATCCTATCTGTCAACACACCAAATTGACTTCTAATTCAAAGGTTTGACCCCAATCAAAACAGACTTACGTTTCAGAGTTGATTTGTTATTTTTCAATTGAATCCTATATTTTGTTTTTTTTTCAAAGATTTATTTACAGAGTTCACTGTTTCAAGCATTAAAAAATGTTAATAAAACTATTCCAAAAAGGCAAGAATAAAATTCATAAAACATGTATCCTTGGAGATTCTTTAGGTATGAATTCACAATTTTGTTTTATAAATGGGTATTTGGGGGATAACTAATTTGAGAAATTATTGGCTATAGATGGAGAGTCATCATAACTGGGCACTAGAAAGAAAAGAATATATATTTAGGGGTGTGTGTGTGTATCTTTTCTTTTTTTTTTTTGGTACTGGGGATTTAACCAAGGGGGGATTAACCACTGAGCAACATTACCAGCTGTTTTTATATTTTATTTAGGGACAGGGTCTCACTGAGTTGCTTAGGTCCTTGCTAAGTTGCTAAGGCTGGTTTTGTACTCGCATTCCTCCTGCCTCAGCCTCCAGAGCTGCTGGGATTACAGGTATGCACCACCATACCCAGTATGTATTTTTTGTTGTGGGGGTGGGTAATGGGGACTGAATCCAGGGGCACTCAACCACTGAGCTACATGCCAAGTCCCTTTTTTAAAAATTTTATTTTGAGAAAGGGTCTCACCAAGTTGCTGGGGCTGGCCTTGAACTTGCAATCCTCCTGCCTCAGTCTCCCAAATAGCTGGAATTAGAGGCATGCACCCCTACTCAGATATATGTATCCCTATATATCTATCTATCGAGTGCTGGGGATTGAACCCAGGGCCTCTTGTATACCAGGCGCATGATCTACCACTGAACTATACCCCTAGCCCTAGAACTTGTATTCTTATTACTAATACTCAAGTGCTTACTGAGTACCTACCATATTGTACCTACTAGAAAAGATTCAATTTGACAAAGATAACATCAATGAGATTATGGCAGATTAAATGACAAAACATGTATATGAATAACCATAGCTAGCTATAAAAAAGGATACAGGTAGTGCTGTTGATAGTATAAGAGAACTCAGAAGCCTAACGTGCACTTACCTGGACCACTGCTATGAAATAATATATAATAGATAAAATTGAATAGAACTTCAGTTTTAATCATCCCAAACAGCATAACTTCATGTTCAAGACATCCAAGAATGTCATTCTCTATAAAAGCTAGACAGAAATATACAAGGTGACCTATAATCTTATTAGCTTATCTGACACTGGCTAATATCTGATATTAATCTCATCTTATATGGAATAGTCAATAATCTAGTGGCTGCTTTAATAGGAAGGGTTAGAACTGGGGATTGCAGTATAATTAAATTACACAAAAATGCACTAAGCATTCACCTTAAGGGACTGTGCAATAGGTTTTGTGGAAGATACAAGGATTATTTTATATTTACATCCCTTCAAGAATTTATAATCTAGTGGGAAAAGCATACATACAACTGTACAGCACAATAAAATTTTAATCTGTACTAAAATCTAACTTGACAAGCACACAAATGTAAAATATCAAATGCTGTTATATATGCATTAAAGCAAAACATAGAATCCAAGGTTACCCAGACCTGATGATTCTCTCTTAAAGTAGTCATTATATTCTGTGGCCTAGACTGTAAAGAGTAAATAAGACCACCACATCGCTAATGTTGAATCAGCATGGCCTTCTAAATCAACTAATAGCTGTGCCAAACTTTCTATGTCAATACAAATCACATCTGTTTGGGGTAATGCGGTGCTGTGTGTGGTTATTACCAACACCTTCTAAAAGAACTACTAGTTTGCAAAGGCACCATAACAAAATACCACCCACAGAATGGATGGCTTAAACAATAGAAATTTATTTGTCATAGTTCTGAAGACTGAGTCCAAGCTCAAGGTGCCTGCAAGGTAGGATTCATTCTGAGACCTCTTCACTTGGTTTCTGGGCCTTTTCACTGTGTGTTCACAAGATCTCCTCTATAGCAAGATCTCTGGTACCACTTCTTACAAGTGTGCTAATCCCAACAGATCAGGGTCTTATTCTTATCTAGCCCTAAATACCTCCCCAATGCCCCCTCTCCAAATACCACCACATTGGGAGTAAGGGCTTCAATATGTGAATTTTAGGGGTGGGGAAAACACACAAATGCTCAGGTCATAACAAGTACCCAACATAAAAATGACTAGAGAGGAACACAAAAAGGTCTTGGATGACTTTCAGGGAAGGGTCCAATTCCAAAATATTTGGGGAGCTCTCTGGAGTGGTCACAAGTAGTGTACACATGGAAAGGCGCTTTTTCCCCCAGAACACCTTTCCCACTATGGCCATTTCTGGTTGAACTGTAAATCAAAGAACAGGTTATTAATAGCTCTGAGTTACTTACCAATACCCACCTAGTTCAGAAATCTGACTGCACCTCCTCAGAGCTCTAGAACACAGTTCTCAAATTCTAAACTATTTGTGTTACACTTGTCAGTAATAAAATTTACAGATACTTATCTACCTTTTGTCTAGAATTAAAATCAATATTTTTGGCATCATAAATTACTGAGATCATTTTATTTTCCAGTAAAACTGGCACTACAAATTCTTAATAATTATGTGGTCATTTGGGCATGGTGGTACATGCCTGTAATCCCAGCAGACTGGGAGGCTAAGACAGGAGGATCAAGAGTTCAAAGCCAGCCTCAGCAATGGTGAGACGCTAAGGAACTCAGTGAGAACTGTCTCTAAACAAAATACAAAACAGGGCTGGGAATATGGCTCAGTGCCCCTGAGTTCAATCCCTGGTACCAAAAAAATATTTTTTGTATGTGTGTCACATTTGTAATAATGGCCTTCATGTGAAAACTCTTGTGGTTTACACATAAAATTTCTAATTATAAAGATACATTATCAGGGCTGGGGCTGTGGCTCAGTGGTAGAGCACTCGCCTGGCATGTGTGAGGCACTGGGTTCGAGCCTCAGCACCACATATAAATAAATGGAATAAAGATATTGTGTCCATCTACAGCTAAAAATTAAAAAAGATACATTATCTAAAATTATAGTGATCAAGGAAATTAACCCAAGCTAATATAAACCTTGCAACATCAATTTATCATCTGTGACAAGAACTGCATAAGTCTCTTTCTGATAAAAAAATGACAATTGTTTGTGGTTCTGAACAAGACAAAATAGAAGAGAGGAAGTGAGTCTTAAGTTATGTGAATTAAAAGATGTACAATAGATAAAATACATTTGATTTTACTCCTAGTAACCAACAACATCTCTAAGCTTCTAGAATGACAGAAATCACTAGGTGGCATGCTTTTACCTTTTATAATTCAGATACATTAAAATTTTCAAAAACCATCAAAACAGATAATATGCCATTCCCTTGGGATAATCTGTGTTAACTCAGGTATTATAAATCCAACATTATGACTTACTGATGCAGATATTCCTAAATATAAAAGTAAGCTAGTAGTATATTCATCTTTCAATTTTATCATTCTTATATATATTAATATATGTGTACACACACACACACTCTCAGACACACACACATATATTTATCTTCCTTGTGTTCCCTCCTAAGGCTTAAACCATGACAAGCATTAATTTTTTTATTAGCACATTATAATTATACATAGTATTCAGGTTCATTTTGACAAAATATTGCATGCAGAGAATTTGATTTCAATCTCCATTCCTTGCCCCTTTCTCTCCCCTTCTCCCTCCCCCTATTCTTTCTCCTCTCTTTTATTTATTTTTCATTGGTATATACATAAAGGTGAAATTCTTTTTGGTACATTTATATATGTATATAACATGATATCATTAAATCCTTTCCATATTTCTTCCCCTTTCCCTTCCTTCCTCCTTCCTTCTCATCCTTCAACTTCGCTGATCTTCCTTTTCTTTATGTTATCTCACACTCTCCCCAACCACCTTCTTTCCCTTATTTTGCTCTAGCTTCTGCCTATGAGAGAAATCATGCAGCTTTTGATTTTTTTGAGTCTGGCTTATTTCACTTAGCATGATTGTTTCTAGTTCCATCCATTTACCAGCAAATGCCATAAATTCATTTTTCTTATTGCTGAGTATAACTTCATAGTGCACACATACCACATTTTCTTGATTTATTCATCTCTTGATGGGTACCTAGGTTGATTCTATAATTTGGCTATTGTGAATTGTGCTGCTATGAATACTGAAGTGGCTATATCACTAGCTGATTACAAGCTGATTTTAGTTTTTCTAGATAAATACCGAGTGGGCATATGATGAGTCATTCCTAGTTTTTTGAGGAGTCTCCATACTGGCTTTCTATAGTGGTTGTACTAATGTGTGGTCCCTCTCAGTATCAAGATTATGATCACCATGTCATATCAAGCTAAAAATGTCACCAGTATTTGGGCAGTTGAGAATATTTGACTGGGAATGTGATTTTCTTTAGCTGTGGAGGTTCAGAAGTACTGTTTTTTACTGGTTCACTAAAAAATATGAGAAAGTTTTGAAAAAAAATTATATACCACATAAAATACCAATCACCACCATTAATATCAATATTGAGACTCAATTGTTATTTTCCTGCCAGTGCTACCAAACTAATATTTAAAATAATACACCATTAATCAGAATTCAAACACTTCAAATTGTCATGGAACTACAATTATCTTTAACCTTGGGCTTCTGGTAACTGTTCGGTATATATATATATTTTGTCCAAAGTGAACATGCCTATTATTCCACCATGTATATTAATAAAAGATTACAGTGTTTGGGTAAATTCATGTTCTTATACATGTAGTAGTTATAGGTCCACTTGCCTAAAGTGGATAATAATTTATCCCTGAGTTAAATAGTCAAGAATTGATTTCAATTCTTCTTCTTTTTCTTTTTTCTTGGTGTTACTGAAGACAGCCTTGAACATGCTAGTTATATCTACCCAGCTTTTTTAATTTTATTTTGAGACGGGGTCTCACTAATTTGCCCAGGCTGGCCTTGAATTTGCAATCTTTCTGCCTTAGACTTCTGAGTTGCTGGAATTATTGGCATATACCACCATGCCTCAGTTTGATTTAATTTAATTTGGGGGGGGCAGTACTGGGGATTGAAACCAGACTGGCTTTATTGCTGAACTACATCCCTAGCCTTTTTACTTTTTATTTTGAGACAGGGTCTCACTAAGATGCTGAGGCTGGCCTTGAACTTGTGATTCCCCTGACTCATCCTCCTGAGTAACTGGGATTACAGGTATGTGTCACTGCCTGGTTAAAAAATAAAATTTAAGAAAAAAAAAACTTAAAAAAAAAAAAAAAACAACTCCAAGATACCTCTTCTCTGCTGATCCGGTGGATCCTTTTCTCACCTTTGGCACCACGCAGATACAAATAATGGACAGAAAACAGTTAAGATGGAACTATATGCTAGGCACTGTGGCATACACCTATAATCCCAGTACTGGGAGGCTGAGTCAGGAGGATCGCAGTTCAAGGCCAGCCTCAACAACTTAGTGAAATCCTGTTTCAAACTAAATAAAAAGGGCTGGGGACGTCACTCAGTGGAAGAACACCCTGGAGTTCAATCCCCAGTACCCAGCCACTCCGAGAAAAATGGATCTGTAGTATGCATGGCATAGTACTCAATTCATAAGAAGAAACCCCTAAATTGATCTGCTCCATTTCTTGATAGTTCTGAAGAATAATTTTGGTTTATACCTCTAGACTAATGTTAGTTTAAACCCTGTTGACAATAAAGAGACAACTGTGGGCAAAAACAATGCACCATTTTACTAATCCTGTAAAAATCACTAGCAGATGGCTGGAGGTATAGCTTAGTGGTAGAGCATATGCAAGGTCCTGAGTTTGATCGCCAATACACACAGAAAAAAATCAGCAGCAGGGTAAGATTAAAGTTCAGTTAGTATAATATTACACTTCTAGCACTACCATCCTAAAGTTTAGACGATAGAGGCATGTAAAATATATCTGATGTTTCACATTAAATTACAAAAATCCAGAAACTCCTTCTAAAATGAAAATAGTAGCATAGTTTCTATCAGGCAGGTCCGGGGTCAATTTCATCCACATGCTCTAGGACACTATCATGTGTGCCCAAGGTCATTACTAGTTACTGTTTATCTACCTAATATGTAACTTTAGGGCATTTACATTAGATAACATCAGCAAAACATTTATTTGAATGCCACATAAATATTTTAAAAATTTTAAAAAAATTTTAAAAAAATCAAATCAGTTAATATATGTAAAAGGTTAAGAATGGTTAACTAGCACATGGTAAGCACTATTTAAGTGTTTGTTATTGCTAACATGAAGGCAATTTAGGGGAAGGGAATTTTTAAAAAGGAACAGGAATTTGCAAACTGAAAACAATAAATTTCTTGATGTTCAAAGAAAACCATTGATAATCAGAACTAGAAATGATAACTAATTCTCTGTATCCTGGTGCAGGCATCATACCCCTAAGCTAAAGGCATCTAACTTGCTCAGCAACAGTCCATTACCATTTGTTGAGTATTCACTGTATATTAGTGCACCATTTAGGGCATAGGCTCTGGAGAGAGACCTAAGCTTGAGTCAGAGTTCCTTCTTTTATTTATTCACTCCGAGTCAGGGACTATGTAAGGATTGTTTATTCACATAGGCAATAACATCAGTAGCGAGCACCTCAGATGCACATAAGTCTAGAGAGGTGAAGATGCCCAAGGTCACACAGCTGGTAAACAGCCCAAATGAGCAGGAGCAGGATTCCAGTCAAACTGCATTAAGAACACTTCTCTTTATGTTAAGTCACAATGCCTAATATAAACAGAATCTTTTCTTTCTTAGGGCTCAAGTGATTATTTATTCATTTAACCATTATTGAAAACTTCCTACTAGTAAGGCACTGTATGTATTGGAGTTATAGTGGTGATCCTAACTTTATAATGTTTGTTTAGGGGCTGACGTAGCTCAGTGGTACACCATTTGCCTAGCATGCCCAAGGCCTTGTGTTCCAGCCTCAGCATGGCAAAAATAAAAGAAGTTTAAACGGGAGAGACAATCAACAGGTAACTAAGTAATTCTAAATCAACAACGACAATAAGCATATAAAGGAGGCTAAGGCGTTTAACTGGCAGTGAGGACAGGCAGCCTTGGCTATTTTAATAATCATGATCAAAAAGGTTGGGAAGAGGTGATAACAATTTTGGCCAGCTCAAGGGGAAAAAAAGAACCAATGAGGGTGAAGACAAGATATCAGAGGCTGATTGTGGTAAGAACGTCCTTGAAAGCAAGGACCAGGTTCGCATTTTTAATCTCCGTAGCATCAAAGAGCACAGGATCCGGATTCGAGCATATCTGAATTCAAGTCCCGCTACTTCTGGCCGTGAGAAAATGACCTGTCTTTTCAGTAGCTTCGTGGTGTGTAAAACAGGCACGACTATGGTTACAGGGGCTGTTGGGAGGATTCAAGGAGGCAGTGCGCATTCCCATATATGAATTATAGCATCTGCAGAACGAAATGTAAAGCCCAGGTCCCTACAAGCTCTCCCCTGCGGTGGTTTTCGGGCCGAGGCTCTCTCCCGAGATGCTCGAGGACCTCACCCCACCCCAAACTTCCAGGGAAGGGCTTCTCTGGAGAAAGCTCCCACGCCCTCACCCCGCCTCATCATTCCGGAATCAGCCCACGGCCTCTCCCCACAGCACGCTCGCAGGCGGCACATGTCAACCAAAACGCCATTTCCACCTCCTCTGCCCACACGCAGCCCGCTTTTCCAGGGCTCTCCTAAGGAGGGACCCACCCCAAACCCCGCCATTCCGTCCTCCCTGCCGCCCTCATATGACGTAAAGCCAAACCAGGGAACCTGTGACCACCTCAGCCCCCCGGGGTTCCCCGGGCCATCACGGCCCCCAACGCGCAGTGCGGGCCCGGCGCCACAAGGCCGGGCCGCCGTCACTCCGCAGCTGGCCGCGCCGGCCTGTGCCGGGCTGGGCTAGCGAGTCAAATTGCTCACCACGACGCTGGGGCTGCGGGTCGCCATAACGGAGCCGGCCGGCGCGCGGCTGACGGCAGTCTGAGAAGGAGGAAGCCGACGGAGAGGCAGAGGAGGAGGCGGAGGCGCTGCAGGAGGCGGCGCGGCGCGGGAAAGCCAAGAGGTTTGTCCAACGCTCTCTGCCGCTGAGGCAACCGCTCAGAGCGAAGGAGAGGCAGGCCCCGCCCTCGCCCCGCCCTCGCCCCGCCCCCTCCAGCACCGCCCGCGCGCTCGCCAGCGCGCCTCCGCCGGTGGCTACCGGTTTCCACGCTCGCGAGGTGGCCGTGGGAATTTTCTTCCGGAAGAAGCGGCGACTGCCCCTGCGCAGCTTCTCTGTCTCTGTCTCTCTCTCTCTCTCTCTCTCTCAGCCTCCCATTCAGAGGATCCCCAAATTCCCAAACCTACCTCTGTCCGTATTGTCCCTAGTTGTCCTTAATGTTAACACTGGCTTCAGAGTTCCCTCAGCACGTGGCCCCTCGAGCCAGGCGTCCCCTTGCCAAGACCTTGTACTACATTCTGGCTTCCATTTTCCTGACTCGTGGCCCAGTTCTTTCAAAAACCTTTACCTGGTTTTAAGAAGTGAGACCTACAGCCCCAGAGGCAGCCAGATCAGGGTACAAATCTGAAACACTTAACTGCTTTGTAACCAACTGCAAATCAGACTCTGAGCCTCTTTTTTCCTCAGTAAATAGAATGAGCATAAAACAGTACACTAACAGGATTTTTATGAAGATTAAAGGTGAGTGTGTGTTTCAGTACATAGGACAGTACACAATGGGAACTATTACTATTACTGATCTTTATTTTTGCCTCCACGATTTCCTATATGGGATTAGAAAAAAATCCCTGAAGACTCAAATAGATAAAATAAGCAATCAACAGTTGCTTCTAGTGATGCCATTTCTAATGTCCTCACCTATATAACTCTAGCATCCACCACAAAGCCCTGCACACAGTCCGTGGCCTCCTTATGAAGGAGGATATGAAACGATAGTTTTGTGAAACTGGGCAAGTCACTGCACTTCTCTGAACCTCAGTGTTTTCCATCTTTCAGATGGGTGGGGTGGTGCAAACTTGTAATCCCAGCTATTTGGGAGACAGAGGCAGGATCACAAGTAGGAGGCCAGCCTCAGCAAAATAAAGGACTCAGGTGTACCTCAGTGGCAGAGTACCCCTGGGTTCAACATCCAGTACACTCCCCTCCCATAAAAATGCCTAGTAGAGTACTTGGTTACATACATTAAAATACCAATGTCATGTGTTTCATAATTTTGCCTTAAACAGTTCTACATGCTATTCGTCCCTCTAGTCTCCCAGACTTGTTATTCATTCTCCTGTTGATCAACATTTGGCCAGTTGCTAGGTTTGAACTATTACAAATAGTGCTGCTATCAACATTTTTAATGTACCTTTTGGTGAATATATGAATGCATTTCTATTTGGCATAGACTTTGAAGCTTATATTAGAACATTTTCATTACTTAGCTCCTTCACAAACATTTTTCTCTACCTGGAAGTTAATTCTGACAACTTCCTGTTATATATTTGGCCCCTGTTACATGTAGATTCAACTATCCACATTTGTCTCTAAATCAGATACACAACTATTTGGAATCCTTCCAGCTTACTTCTGGCTTGCCATTCCTTTCTCCAAATTCAGATATTCCTGTGTTTTAACAGTACATTTGAAATAGAGTCAGGTGATTGCATAGACAAACAGTACAACTCTTGTTGTTCTGTGTGACAACTTGGAGTTTTTATTTGTATTTAAGATGGAAAACAGCCAACAGAGTGCAATCTACAAGATGTAATACTGTGTTTTTGGTAAGTGAAAATCTAGTTCATACACTAAATACTTTACTGAAATTTGGACATTATATTTAAAATTGAAATGTATTCTTTTAAAATTTTTCATTGCTTTAAAATTGAAGGTGAAATCAAGAAAATTCTTGTAACTAGTTTTACATGATATTACTTATTTTTATGTGGCATTGAGGATCAAACCTAGTGCCTTGTATTTGTGAGGCAAGCACTCCACCACTGAGCCACCACCCCAGCCTTTTATATGATATTATTAAAAATCATTTTGTCATACAGAATAGAGACAGGTTGCTGGGTACAGTGGTACATGCCTATAATATCAGCAATTCAGAAGGCCGAGGCAGGAGTATTACAAGTTTGATACCAGCCTCAGCAACTTAGTGAGGCCCTAAGCAACTTGACAAGACCCTGTCTCAAAATAAAAAGGGCTAGGGATGTGACTCAGTGGTTAAGCACCCATGGGTTCAATCTCTGGCACCAAATAAATAAATAAATAAATAAGAGTCAAGGATATCAAACAATCTACTCTGGTCTGGCATGGTGGTCCAGACCTGTAATCCCAGTGGCTGGGGATGCTGAGACAGGAGGAATGCAAGTTCAAGGCCAGCCTCAACAAATTAGTGAGGCCCTAAGCAACTTAGTGAGACCATGTGTCAAAATAAAAAACAAAAAGAGCAAGGAATGGAGCTCAGTGATATATTGCCCCTGGGTTAAATCCCCACTACTGTCCCACACACAAAAATGTATTCTGGTTGAGGATGTAACTCAGAGATACAGTACTTGCCTGGCATGTGTGAGGCCCTAAGTTTACCACAGCACTGCAAAAAGAAGAAAACAAAAGATTTTCCTTCCTCACTCCTGCTTTCCAGAAACAAATTTATAACCTACTTGTTTGAACACAATTATCAATTATATGTGCACCACAACCAATTCCGGCTATGTTTCTGCTCCACAAGTTTCTTGATAAAGAACATGTTTTTATCATGCTGCTGTGCTCCTCCAAAATTTGTATTTCTACGAAAGTTATCACCATAAAAATACTTATCATATGTTGAATTTTAAAACTGAATTGACAATAGCTGTCTTAATAACGTCAGAGGTTTTACCTTCATCAGAATCAGTCTCCATAGCTTTGAAAAATAGAACCATTATTGGAATTAACTGAGATGATTCATTATGTGTGTCAACTTGGCTGACCACTGGTGCCCAGATATTTGGTGAAACATTATTGTGGATATTTCTGTGCACATGCTTTCTGGATAAGGTTAACATTGAAATCAGTGGACTTTGAGTAAAGCAGATTACTCTCCATGGTGTGGGTGGACCTCATCAGCACAGGGCCACTACAAGGACTGACCTCCCCTGAGTAAGATGGAATTCTGCCAGCAGACTGACTTTGGATTGGAATCTCCAGCCTGCTGCCTACCCCATCGAATTTAGGACTCGCCAAACCTCCACAACCAGGTGAGTCCATTTTTAAAAATCTCTCTCTCTCTCAATGTAGAAATAGATATATCTAGGTATGTATGCGTATCCATCGTGTTCTGTTTCTGTGGTAAACTTCAACTGATAGAACTGATTTTCTAAATGAAGTATCTAATGATATCAATATATAACTGGCACCATTTAACTGCTTGTAAAGTTCTTCTGCTAATAGAGCTACTCATTAAAAATATTGTTTCACTTTTGTCATGGGCAAGGATTATCACAGAAGTGATTCACAGAGCCATAGAGAAATGTCCTCTCTTGAAATCATCATCTTGGCTGGGTGTGGTGGTGAAGTCCTATAGTCCAAGCTACTTTAGAGGCTTTGGCAGGAGGATCACAGGTTTGAAGCCAGTCTCAGCAACTTAGTGAGACCCTGTCTCAAAAATAAAAAATAAAAAGGGCTGGAGATGTGACTCAGTGGTTAAGCACCTATGGGTTCAATACCCAATACCAAAAAAAAACACATCATCTTTGGGTATGGGTTTCTTAAAATAACTATAGACCTTTGAGATAGATGCTGATGCTTTCTTTTCTCTTGGAAGATTTATGTTTTCTGGTTTTCATGTGGTTGGTGACATCATTGTGCCCCAAGAGTAGATGATAATGCTGACAAATGTTTTATGCACATTACTCATCCATCACCAACTTTCTTAAGAAACAGATTCGGTGGTTAATATTTCATTAATTATGCACTTCAGTGTTTGAACTCATGTGCTGAAAGATTTGACTGCAAAATTAAAAAAAAAAACATTACCAAACAATCAAATATTGGAATGTAGGTTTGCACCATATAAATAAAGACATGACCATTGATTGAACTAAGAGCATTCAGACTCCCAGCTATATGTTCTATGGTCTGACTCTTCTGCCTGTATTTCCTGGTAATATTTTATGTACATGTAAAAATTATAATTTCCTGCATCCACTGGCCTACTGCCTAGTGGCCTGGCAGTTTTATCTTGCAGGCTTTGGCATGCGTACAATTGGCTGGTACAGCAGGTATTCAGCAAGGGCCACAGTGGGCAATATTCCCTCACTCCCTTCTGGAAATGGAATGAGTTACTTGTCCCTCACCCCTAGAGTCTTCAGTGTCCTTGTTCTGTTATCAGTGAACACCCAGCTGCTGTTCTTGAGAGGGAGGCATTACACTGTATTTGGAGATTAGGAAAAGGGAGAAGAATTATCACTATTGTCTTTGTTTAACCCTGTTGTGAGAACTCTGGTTCTCTGTCTATGTATCTCCCAAGCCAGCAGAGAAGACCAGACCAGAAACTGGAATTAAAACATTGTGATCCTCCAGACCCATCCTGGCTTATTTCAATATAACCATTATATTAATAGTTAAATTCTTTAGAAATCAAAAAATCTGTGACAAATGCTACATATGACAAAAGGCTGGAAAAAACAGATATAAACTGGGACCATCCCAGGAAAACTGGGATGCATAATCCTCCTACAGTGGTATAAGGTTGGGATGGGGGATGTTTTCCAATGCTGCTCATGGCTACTCTTAAAGTGCAGGATGCTAATCTGATCGCAATTTACTTCCTCTCCATTTCTTACTGACCACTCTAATTGTGCTTTAGAGTCATGGAGACCTCCAGTTCTATGGTCTACCACCCTGCTTCCAGTTTCCTTTACTTTAGAATTGTGTTTGGATCCCTCCTGAACCACTGTCTCCCCATCTCCTGGAAGTCCTTTGTACTCCTCTGAGTCTGCTCTGCCAAGATGGCTAAACCACACCCTGTCTTAACTCCACAGCCTGTTTTGTCTACTAGGCTACTGAGCAATGTTGGAGAAAATCCCACAAGCATGGACATTGGTAACCTCTACAGATTCATAGTCTTCAATCTTAACTGGGTCCTCAACACCCCTCCACAGTTCTTTCCAAGTCCCTGGTCAGCCCCCTCACTTACTCCCCTCAGTAATGCTCTGAGTCTTCATCCTCATTCACCCCACTCTCAGCACTTAAAAAGATCAGGACCATCAATGTCCAAAGAGATTGAAGAACTCGTCTTGAACCACATCCATTGGCGTCCACACTGCTTTTTTCCCTCTTTACTCCAGGCTCAGAGGCAAAGTGTTCATAAGGAGTAGTTGTCACTTTTGGGTTGGTTAGAGTTAATCTGGTTGGTAAAACAGGAGGTGATGGCATTTGGGGGCCACCACTGGGTTAAGTCAATTTTGTTTTTCCCCTGGTGCTGGGTCTCAAACCCAGGCCCGACATGTGCTTGATGCACTCTACCACTGATCTGTAGCTGCAGTCCTCTGAGAAGCTCCTTTTGATCACAGCTGAGTTCATGCTAATAGATGACTCAGGGTGGTGCCCCTAGATAACCTCAGGATGGGGCTAGTTACCAAAAAGACCAAGTTATTAGAAGGTTAGACAGTTGGAACTTTCGCAGCTCCCCAACCAACCAACCTCTGGCAAGTAGGGAGTTTGAGCTCTATGAAAACTTTTTTTAGGCAGTGCTTGGGATTGAACATGGGGCCTCACAAATGCTAGGCAAGCACTTTACCACTGAGCCACATCTCCAGTCCCTACAAAATCGCTTGAACAATAAGATTTGATGAGCTTCTGGGTTGCTGAACACTTGGAGGCACTGGGAGGGTAGTGTGCCCAGAGGGCATGAAAGTTCCATGTCCCCTCCCCTATCCTGCCCTGTACACCTCTTCCATCTGGCTGGCTGCATCCTCTGTAATATCCTTCATAATAAACTAGTAACGTAAATGTTTCCCTGAATTCTGTGAGATGTCCTAGCAAATTAATTGAACGTGAGGAGGGAATAATGGAAACTCCCCATTTGCTTTTGTTGCTGAGAAGTACAGGTTATAACCTGAGACTTGTAATTGGCATCTGAAGTGGGAGGGGGCAAGCTTGTGGGAACAAGCCCTTAATCTGTGGGGCCTGATGCTATCTCAAGTTATGGACCATCCAGCTGGTATCTGCTACAGAATCTCTTGATATATGTGGGAAAACCTGCATGTATCTGGCATCAAAAGTGTTCTATGTGCTATGTTGAGTGAGAAGGAGAAATTGTTTTTTTCCCAGTACAATATCTTACACTCAAACCATCTTTAGTGCTCTCCTAGATGGAAGCTAGTACCAAAGACTTGCTTCCTTTCTTTGTGACCCACATTATAGAATCACAAGCAAAAACCAAGGGATGGGTCATGGCTTAGGAATAATTAAGTATGGTCTAGGGATGTTAGCTCAGTGCTAGAGCACTTGTCTAGCACGTGCAAGACTCTAGGTTCCACCCTAGCACTGCAATAAAAAAAGAGAAGACTTAAGTATGGTAACTATGCTCCATATATTCTTAATGAACAGTAGACTTTACCTATATAAAACTAACCTATAGTTTTGTTTTTTGTTTTTTGTTTTTTTGTTTTTGGTACCAGGGATTGAACCCAAAGGGGCTTAACCACTGAGCCACATCCCAAGCCATTTTTATATTTTATTTAGAGACAGGGTTTCGCTGAGTTGCTTAGGGCCTCACTATGTTACTGAGGCTGACTTTGAACTTGCGATCCTCCTGCCTCAGCCTCCCAGGCTGCTGGGATTACAGGCATGCACCACGGCACCCAGCATTAACCTATAGTTTTAAAACAATAGTTTATTAACTATAATTTATTGTGTTCTTTTTTAAAACTATAGTGTTTTTTTTGAGGGGGGTTACTGGGGTTTCCACCCAGTGGCAATTGCCACTAAGCTACATCCCCAGCCCTTTTTATTCTTTCCTTATAACTTTTTTACACATTTTTAATGAGTGCATTATAGTTGTACATAATGATGGGGTTTGTTGTTACATATTTGTACATGCACAAGGTATAACAATATAATTTGGCCAATATCCCTCCCCAGCACTTCCCCTCTCGCTCCACTCTTCCAACCTCCTGGTCCCTTTCCTCTGCTGATCTCCCTTTGTTTTTCATGAGATCCCTGCCCTGCCACCTTTCTTTTCCTTTTTCCTCTTTAGCCTCCACATATGAGAGAAAACAGGACCCTTGACCTTCTGAGTTTGGTTTACTTCATTTCACATAATGGTCTCAAGTTCCATCCATTTTCCTACAAATGACATAATTTCATTCTTCTCTATGGCTGAATAAAACTCCCTTGTGTATATAGGCCACATTTTCTTTATCCATTCATCTGTTGAGAGACACCTAGGCTGGTTCCATAGTTTGGCTATTGTGAATTGTGCCCCAGTACTTCTTAATTTTTATTTTGAGACAGGATCTTACTAAGTTGCTTAAGCCCTCACTAAGTTGTTGAGGCTGGCCTTGAACTTGCAATCCTCCTGTCTCAGTCTCCTGAGCCACTGGGATTACAGGGGTGCCCCACAGTGCCTGACTACAGGTTAGTTTTATATAGGTAAACTGCTATTGTAATGAATTATATCTTTTCAAGCAGGGCAGTGACAAATTCATGTTCATGTGTAAGGGTTAACAAGGTAACAGTTAACAAAATGATTTGTAAGGAAGATTTTATTGCTATGTTTACAATACCTCTATTGTTTGACAGGCACTTATAGCATATACTGTACATGACAGATTTTAACACCCAGGAGATTTATGATGCCTTCTCTGTTGATAATATTTTCTAGCCCTCAGGGTTACCACACACTAAATAGTTACAGGCAGGGCCATTAACTCATGTACTATTTCCTAGTAGGGTATTCTACTTTCCTCCATTCTAATATTTTTGGTTATCATAATTAATGAGCCAGAACCATTTGGTCTTTTTTTTTTTTTTTTTTTTTGCGGTGTTGGGGATTAAACCCAGGGCCTTGTGCTTGCAAGGCAAGCACTCTACCAACTGAGCTATATCCCCAGCCCCCATTTGGTCTTTCTATAGGTGGCCTTTGCTCTCCCTTTACAATTGACTGAAGGTCCCAACTACAAATTAGATAGAGTTGTGCTGTCCAAGATAGTAGCCACTAACCACACAGGTGGCTATTTAAATTTAAGTGTGAATTAATTAAAATTAAATAAAATTTAAAATTTGGTACCTCAGTTCTACTAGCCACATTTCAAATGTTCAATAGCCACTTGTAGCTAGTGGCTACTGTACGGGACAGTGGTAAACAAAACATTTCCATCATCGCATAAAGTTCTGTACAGCTCTGGGTTAGAAAATTAGTCTTCTGGAAGGAATGACAAAGAACAAGCTCAGAGCCTCAGAAGGAAGGGTTATATTAGAATCAGGCTGCTCATTGTAAGCTGATCCTGTTGCCAGGTGCATAAAACTGACAGACTGCTTCAGACTGTTTCTTAGTGCACCTAAGACTAGGGATTTCCAGGACTGTTTTAGCCCAGAGGCAGATGGCTTTGTGAAGATAGACTGCTATTACACAAGGAAAACAAAACATGACTGAGAAAAATTGATTGATAGGAGGAAATCTAGTTGTGGTGATTTGTCTGAGAATCTTATGGGAATTATTTTTTATGTTCTATTTTCCAACAGTCATGGACAAAGCCCCATTTTTTTTTTTACTCCACTTCCAATCCTGGGTTTACCATTATATGTCAAAGCTATTATGGCTATTTATTTATATGTTTATTTATTTATTTGTGTTTTACAGTGCTGGGGATGGAACTCCAGGCCTCACTTAAGCTAGGCAAGTGTTCTGCCACTGAGCCCCAACCTCTCAAAGCCATTGTGAGAACAACATTCTCTCAAAAATTCATTACCAATGGACCTCCAGCCTAAACTTAAAACTTCTAACCCAGAAGCATGATTTAGTCCTTGGTCAGTATGTTTATTTTGTGGAGAGGGTGCTCTTAAAGAAAACTTCTAAGGGAGAAAGATAGGGAAGGGGAGAGAGCTGAGCAAGGTTATGGCTTCAGGTAAAGTTTAGTCTTGGCCTGATCCACAGTGGGACAATCTATAGTAGCACTGCCTTGAGGCAGGGACTGGGAATTTTGTAGCCTAGAATCATTGCCTAGCCAAGAAGAGGGGAAGTGTAGGAAGAGGGGGAGCATAGGAAGAGGGAGAGTATAGCCATTAGGCGAGTGGGAATACCCAAGTCAAAGGGTAAAGTGCACTTAAAGCAAATGTGGGCCAGGGACAGTAGCTGGTTCAGGGACCTGAGGAGGGCACCAACAGCATTTAGTACCCTCAGGTCCATAGGCTACATGAAAGAGATACCACTGCAAGTAAGTTATGGCATTACATTTGGGAATACCTTAATATAAGAAGCTAGTTTAGAGGAATAACATCAGCATGAATATAAATAATGCTAATAATGACTGTATGTACTGTATAATTGTGATTTGTCTAATTTCCACCATCTAATAGAAATTTAAAAAACAATCAACTAGGGCTAGGGATGTAGTTCAGTGGCAGTGTATGTGCTTCGCATACTTGAGGCCCTAGGTTCAATCCCCAGCGCCAAAAACAAAGAATACAATTGATTAGGCAACTCATGAACATTTGGCCTAATTCCTTTTAAAGTAACTCAATTGCCAAATAACTTGTTTAGCTAAATACAGATAAAATTTAAAAAACATGACACAGGAATGTTTCTACTTCTATTTTGTGTGTGTGTGTGTGTGTGGTGCTGAGGTTGGAACCCAGGTTCTTGTACGTGCTAGGCAAGTGCTCTAACACTAAGCTGCCCCAGCAATCCTATGTGTGGACTTTTAAAGGCATAATATCCGATCATTTTTCTAATAGTTTAGAAAATGTATTTTATTTCTATTGTTTTGGTTGTATTTTTCAATATTCTTAAGTGTTTTAGATATGATTACATTAGTATAAAACTACATTGATGAGTTGGGCCTGGTGGCACACACCTCTAATCCCAGTAACTTGAGAGGCTGAGGCAGGAGGATAACAAATTCTAGGTCAGCCTCAGCAACTTAGCGAGGGCCTAAACAATCTAGCAAGAATCTGTGTCAAAATAAAAAATAAAAAGGGCTGGAGATGTGCCACAGTGGTTAAGTGCCCCTGGGTTCAACCCCTGGTACCAGAAACAAACAAAAACAACAAAAACTCTCTAAAACACCCAGATTAATCAACATATTTGTTTTTAGACAGTCTATTAGAATTGCCTAAAATATATGCAGCATATAATATATAAATAGTAATTATATATAAAGTGCTTTGACCTCAAGATGATTTTCAACAAAGCCTCATGGATATGTATTTATGCTCTCCCATCTGTGCAAATTTAGTTAATAGCAAACAATTAATAGCATTTATCATTGCAGAAATTTAAACTCTGCATGTTTTAAAACAATCAGGGACTATTGTTAAAAATCAGAGGGCTCAATAATAGTATTGTGATTGTATTTTTTTAAAGTCTGTATTTTAGAGGTAAAGGATGAATGATATCTTCTGGGGATTGCTTCAAAGTATATCATGGTGTGTTGGGGAGGGATAAGCAGGGGTACATCTGAAACAGGATGGGAAAATAACTGATAATTGTTGAAATTGAGTAACATGTTCATGGTAAAAACTTTCTACAGAGCATTTAGCAACATGAAACAATGGGCTTTTTAAAAATGTGCATAAAACTCTCTGACTCAGGAATTTCTGTCCTAGAAATTTATCTTAAGGAAGTAAATAAGAGGAAGAAGCTGTAAGTACACCAATGGCCAACTCAGCATTATTTTTAGACACTTACTATCCATGTGTATGTCTCATAAGGGAAAAAAGTGTTGAGCCAATGCAGTGCACATACCCATAGCCTCAGCTGCTTGGGAGGCTGAGGTGGGAGGATCACTTGAGCCCAGGACTTTAGGGCCAGCCAGCCTGGGCAACATAGCAAGACCCCTGCCTCTTATTTAAAAAAAAAAAAGAAGAAGAAAAGAGGAATGTTATTTCAACAAAATAAAAAAGGAATCTATGATGCAGACATAAAATACAAAATAAAAGAGGCAGCTGAGGAGTAAAATAGCTCAGAAAGTCAATTTCCTCTATTTTGGGCACGTTTCTGTGGAAAAGGTAGAGAATAACCCTGAGAACTGAAGAGGGATAGAGTTTTCTCTGACCTTTCTGATCCCAAAATAGTAGTTTATACTCTTACCTCCAGATGTGGTTCTTTATATGTCCTGATGGCCACCCAAGGATTACTCCTGTTCCTTAAGTCTGCTGACCCTAGGTTTGGACCTTCTTCAGACACCCTGGGGAAGTACTGCTGTTTCTGCTGGTATATTTAACTTAAAAAAATTAGGATAACAGAAATAAAATATCCCTTTGTTCTCTCTTTTTTTTTTTTGTACCAGGGATTGGACCCAGGGACGCTTAACCACTGAGCCACATCCCCAGCCCTTTTTCATATTTTATTTAGAAATAGGGTCTTGCTAAATGGCTTAGGGCCTCACTCAGTTGCTGAGGCTGGCTTTGAATTCTCTATCCTCCTGCCTCAGCCTCCCAAGCCACTGGGATTACAGGTGTGGACCACCACACTTGGTCATCCCTTTGTTCTTAAACACTTTTGTATGTATTTTCTAAGAACAAGGACATAATTTTTTTTTCTTTTCTGTGCTGGGGATAGAACCCAGGGCCTTGCACGTGCTAGCCAAGTGCTCTCACTGAACTACACCCCTAGTCCAAGGATATTCTTTTATTTAACTACAGGACAGTGACTACAACCAGGAAACTAACACTGACACAATATTATCTAATATTCAGTCCACATTTACATTTAGCCAATAGTCCCCAGAACATCCTTCAGCAAAAAAAGAAATTTATTTCCTGAATCAGGATCCATTTCAGGATTGAGCATTACTTTTATTTGTTGTCTCTTTAGTCGCCTTTAATCTGGAACAGTTCCTCAGTCTTTCTTTATTTTTCAAGTCTTTTTTTTCTTTTTCTGAGGAGTTTAGGCCAGTCATTCTGAAGAATATACTTCAATTTGGGGGGGGGTCTCTGCTGTTTCTTCATGATTAGATCAGTATTACTTCCAACAGAAAAATAACAACATAAAACCTGGAAACTAACTGTCCAATGATAGGGAATAATTAAGTAAAGTATGATACATCCACAAAATGGACTATTATTCAGTCAATAAGAATGACAGAGTATATTTACTGACCTGGGAAGATAGTTCTGTTTTTTATAGTTAAATTTTTATAAATTTATAGTTAATTTTATGTGGAAAAAATTAATCTTTATAAGAGTCCACCTTTAAAAAAATTACATATAGTTATATATAGGTGGAGAAATGTAAGAAATATTCTACAAAATGTACAATAGTGACCTTTGGTAGTAGGATTATGGGAGCTTTACTTTTTTGTAAAAAACACTGTTATCTGCCGTGAACCAGCTAATTTCACTTATAATCACTTTATCTTCTATACTAGGTTAAGACAACCGAGTGGTTTACAGGATATTGCCCCCATTTTGACAGATGGTTGGGGACTGAGGCTGAGAGAAGAGGAAAGATGCCTTTCCAAGAGTTACTAGCTATTAGTATAAACAATAAAATTCAAACCCAGGTTTTTAGACCATAAAGTCCCTTTTTCCCGACCATACATTGCTCATGTGTACCCTTCCTGGAGGGCAGAACCAGGAGAACAGGTGAAATTTGCAAGGACACTTTTTTAGTTTTTGTTACTGGGTATTGAATCCAGGGGAGCTTTTATCACTGAGCCACATCCCCAGACCTTTTTATTTATTTTGAGACAGGGTCTTACCAAGTTGCTTAGGGCCTTGCTAAATTGCTGAGGCTGGTCTCAAACTTGTGATCCAAGGAGGACATTTTTTGAAAACTATACTGGCCAATCCTAAAGAGGTCGTGTTCTCTGTACCTAAAAGTGTTTGAGTAGAAGGCAGATGTCATTCAGGGATGTGGCAGAAGGGGGTCCTGGAGGAGAAAGATGATGGGGCTTGGAATGTTGAATACAACTCCCCAGCTTTTGGTCTCATTAATGTTTATTTGGTGATTTTCATAGGTTTTATACGTAGGTATGATTTTTATCTTTTTTTTTGACTAGGCAAGAATTACAAATGTATACATGTACATAAATACATTCTGCTTTCACATGTGCTTCACGCTTTGAGTTGTCTTTACCACAGAGTATTTTCCATAAACAATTTGGTTAATCAACTCCATTACTCCTTTCCATAACTGGCCTCAACTTCCCATTTCTCTATTTTCTTCCACCCTTTTACCACCTGGACACCTACAGTTCACCCTTGTCTTACATCTGGGAGGTCTTTCCTTTGCCAAGAAAGTATCAGATTGTGGGAAGATTCCTATTAAATCTCTGCTAGAGGTTAAGGGTATAGATAGATAGTCCATATAAAGTTCCATCTGAGGGGCCGGGATTGTGTCTTAGTGGTAGTGCGCTTGCCTAGCATGTGTGAGGCACTGGGTTTGATTCTTAGCACCACATACAAATAAAAAATAAAGGTTCATTGACAACTAATAAAAATATTTTTTAAAAAAGTCCCATCTGGGGCTGGGGAAATAGCTCAGTTTGTAGAGTGCTTGCCTTGCAAGCACAAAGCCCTGGGTTCCTTACCCAGCACCGCCAAAAAAAAAAAAAAAGTCCCATCTGAAAGAGGAACTCATCAGTATTGTTCCTATCATCTGATGTGTTCCTTCTATTCTTGGGTCACTTGTAAAAGCAGATAAGCAGAGGACCAAGTGACAGCACTTGGACCGTCAGGGTCATCAAAGAGAGTTCAAACGGAGACCTGTTGGGTTTTGTAATCTTCATGGCAAATTTTATTGGAGCAGTTTTAGTGTAGTTGAGAAGTGGAGGTGGCTGGATAGAAGCAAGAACAGAGGGTGAGGAACCAGCAATTAAAAAAAAAAGTGGAAATGTCAAGTGGGACAGGCTTTCAAGAAAATGAGAGAAATGGGGTAAAAGCTAGAACTGGGGACACAGGTACAAGGGAGAGTTTAGGGGATGGGAGAGTTCTGAGTCTGTGTTTTTTCCTCAGATCCTCATAAGTCTGAGTAAAGTCGGGTTTTTGTTTGTTTTTTTTTTTTTTTTGGTTGGTTGGTTGGTTTTTGTGGTACCAGAGATTGAACGGATGGTCTCATGCATGCTAGCAAATGCTCTACCACTGAGTTATATTTGCCCAGGATGAATTCTGTTAAGTCCAATTTTATCTGCATTTTATAAATGAGATAATGGAGGTAGAGAGGTTCAATAAATCAATAAAGCTATGTGGAATTTGAGCCCCAGTCATCAAATCTAGAGTCTACATACCTGTGTTTGTAATAGTTTCTAAGTACAGTGGGAAAGGCAAGTAAGTAAAGGACTAACGACCCATGTGGAGAACCTAAGACTAAACACCAATTACTTGTGGCATTAGTCTGCATTACTATTATTATTATTATTATTAGTCTGTGTTTCCCTAACAAGTTACCTTCCCCAGATGAAAAGGTAGGCTGAACGCTAGGAATAGGGGCGGTAGTGTAAAAGGGGAGAAGAAAATTGAGAAAAGTGAGAAGTTGAGGCCAGTAGTGTCAAGAGGTACTGGAGAGTCAGGTGTGGTGGCTCCCACCTGTAATCCCAGCTACTCAGGAAGCTGAGGCAGAAGGATTGCAAGATCAAGGCCATCCTGGGCAACCTAGTGAAACCCTGTATCAAAATAAAAAGAAAAGCTCTTCCAGTCTCAACAGCTCTGGGAGCAGCGGCTTACGGTGCAGACATGGCCAAGTCCAAGAACCACACCACACAGAACCAACCCAAAAATGGCACAGAAATGGCATCAAGAAACCCCAATCACAGAGATATCAATCTCTTAAGGGGGTAGACCCCAAGTTCCTGGGAAATATGCATTTTGCCAAGAAGCACAAGAAGGGCCTGAAAAAGATGCAGGCAAACAATGCCAAGGCCTTGAGTGCACGTGCTGAGGCTGTCAAGGCCCTGGTAAAAGCCTAAGGAGGTTAAGCCCAAGATGCCAAAGTGTGCCAGCTGCAAACTTGATTGCCTTGCCTCGCTTGCCCATCCCAAGCATGGGAAGCGTGCTCTTGCCCACATGGCCAGGGAGTGCAGGCTCTGCCGGCCAAAGGCCAAAGCCGAAACCAAGACCCAGGCTACAACTCCAGCTCCAGTATCAGCATCAGCTCCAGCTCCAGCTCTGACTCCCACACCGAAAGGTGCCCAGGTCCCCAAGGGTGCCCAGGTCCCTGCAAAGGCTCCATAATAAAAACCTCTGTGAATGTGAGAACAGAAGGACTGGCGTGACCTCTGAGCCCCTGTCTATGGGGATTTATAAATAAATCCAAAGGCAGGGGAAAAAAAAAAAGAAAAAAAAAAGACTGGGGACGTAGTTCAGTGGTTGAGTGTCCCTGGGTTCAATCCCTAGCACTGCCAAAAATAATAGCAAAAAAGTAATGGAGGTGATTTACCATTACATCCAGACTGAATAGATAAAGAAGGGAGTCCAAGAACTGCCCAATAAAGCAAAACAAAAAAACAAAAAAAAAAAGTGACTAAAATTCCAATGAACACGGGCCCTGAGAGAAATTAGGAAGTTAGGCCAAAGGTTAAAATAAGAAAGTAGAATCTACCCTCACTTATCAGCAGTAATAGAGAGGATAGATTCAATAGAATCTGAGAAACCTCACAGCAAGTGAATGTGGAGATCAAAGTAGACCAGTTGTAACCTTATTGACCAACAGTGTCACTACTGAATAGCTAAAACTCAGATCAGGAAAATTTAGTTTGGGACTCATGCTTAGGTAGCCAGTGGATTGGATAGAAATGTCCTGAAGGAGTTGAGACTTAGCTTTGGAGCTTCAGTAAGTGAAGAATATCCATGTGGAACACACAGATTACAGCTTGTAGCAGATCATGGTGATGGATGAGAATATAAGGCAAAGATCAGAATACCAATGCTATGGCCTGGCATTCCCTTAAGGGGCCACATGTTAAAGCTTGGTCTCCAGGGTGCTACTGTTGGGAAGTGGGGCCCAGTTGGACAAATTAAGTCACTGGGGGTGTGTCCTTGAAGGGGACTGTGGGACCCTGGTCTCTTCCTCTGCTTCCTGGCTGATTGGCTGGGCAGTTTTGCTCTATCATGTACTACCACTGTGGTTTGCTGCCTCATTAGATGCCCAAAGCAATGTGCCACTTGATCTTAGGTTTGACCCTCTGAGCTCTGAGCCACAATAAACTTTTTTTTTTTTTTGAGGCAGGGTCTTATAATGTTGTCCAGACTGGACTCAAATTCCTGGGCTCAAGTGATCCTCCCACCTCAGCTTCCCGAGTATCTGGGACTACAGGCATGCATCACCATGCCTGGTTACCTTTTCTTTTTATAATAGATGTAATTATCTTTGGTATTTTGCCATAGTGATAAAGATTGACTAACACAACCAAGGAACACTTAGATTAGGGGTAGGGACAAGTCAGAAAAAGGGGTGTTTTTTTTTGGGGGGGGGTAGTAGGGATTGTACTCAGGGGTATTTGACCACTGAGCCACATCCCCAGCCCTATTTTGTATTTGATTTAGAGACAGGGTCTCACTGAGTTGCTTAGAGTCTCACTTTTGCTGAGGCTGGCTTTGAACTCGTGATCCTCCTCCCTCAACCTCCCAAGCCACTGAGATGACAGGTGTGTGCCACAAGGAGTGGTCTTAAAGGGGTGGAAATTGATGTAACAGTTTCCAGGAGGGCATTGAAGAAAAAAAATGAATAAAGAAGTGATTGTTTCAAGTTTTGTGCTGATCTTTCTAGGAAGTGACCTATAAACTATTGGCTACATTTCCAAGTTTCATGGAATAGAGTGACCCAGCTATTAAAGGTGTTCCAAAGACCATAGTAAAAGTTCCTAAGGCCTGTCTTCTACCCTGCCTCTTCCCAAGGGAGAAAGAAAATCTGTTGAGCCTTCTTCCTAAGCAACATGTGTTTTCTTTAACAATCTCTCCTTGCGATCCCAGCACACTGGCTAGCTGCCCTAAGCCACTGGGGTACATGGGGTAGGTTGACATGCTTAAGAACCACTCTTCTAAGGGATGTTCAGAAAGAATGTTGTATTTGAGGATAATGCCAAAATTCCAGCTCTCTGATCTGTAAACTTTTCAGAAACCACTTATCTTTTGTGCTTGCTCTCTAATCAAGAACATATGAGACCAGAGTCCAAAGAATTATTACTTCCTGGTAATACTAAATCAATCCTAAATATAGAACATAAGCCTATTGGATTTAAGGATCAGGAACATTTGAAAATAAGCCTTTGTGTTAAATTGTCTAGCTGACTCCTAAAATGAAAATGATAGCAGTTCACATGACTACTGCAGTTCCAAGCTACAAAAAGAGCTCTCTAATGAAGTCACCCTACTTTGTTGCTCCTCCTTAAAGACTTAATCATTTATCAAACCTATGAAGAATCAGTGGAACAAAACACGATCAAAGGTTGGGTTACGAGTAAAACATTAAAAATTATTTTGTAATGTTATACATCTGTCTTTTTCAAAATAGTTTCACTAATGTTACAAATATTAATTAGCACAAATGTGATTTTGAGAATTAGGGAAAATTTTTCATGTGACATGATTCATCCTTGACTACATTCAACTTATTTTTTTAGAAACTTCCATGCTGACCAGCATAATTGAGTATCCATGTTATTTTTACCAGTGATTTCTTTTCAGACATGCAGGCAACTGTTGCTTGAAATTTCTACCTGAAAAAAAAAAACATTTCCTAGCAAATGAGCCAAAAGCATCAAATCAATTTTTCAGGTTAGTCTTAGACTTTATTCATGTAAGGCCAAAACAAGTAGTTGAAAAGAAAAGCAAAAAGTTCAAATGATTTTTTTTCTTGTTTCCCAGAATTGACCAGTTGTTAGACAAGGTCATAATTGTGGGGATAAGAGCCATTGCATGACAGATAAAGATCCATAGAAGTTCTGCAACAAAACAGTACATGACCCCTTCAGGTGTACTGACCTGAGCCATAGATGGCCCTGGACACAGAGAAGCAGGTTCACCTGGCATCAGTGGACAATGATGAGCAATCTCTTACTTTTCAGAAATCAAGAGGAAGGGAAATGATTGCCCATTGACTACTGTTCATCATACATATGAAACCAAATCTTTTTTTAAAAAAATTTAAACTTTTAAAAATGTTTTAATTTTTTAATATATATATTTTTAGATGTTGATGGACCTTTATTTTATTCATTTATTTATATGTGGTGCTGAGAATAGAAACCAATTCTTCACACATGCTAGGCAAGCAATCTACCACTGAGCCACAACCCCAGTCCCAGAACCAAATCTTTTGAGTGAACTTTTTTTTTTTAACAGATGAAAGATACTGCATAGTTTCCCAAAGATAGCTCATATATCACTTTGAGATAGAGTCTATATGAGTTTCACAATAAAATCAAAACCCCATGGAGTGTGTATGTTAAAAAGGGATCATACCTCTTTTCACTAAGAAGCACTCTTCTGAGGTGGAGGAGCAGACAAGCTTAATCCCTGTGGATGGACTGTTGACTTGGTACAAAATTTTGTGGATGGCGATTCTTACTAAAACTTTAACTGTACATACACTCGATTTAGCAGCTCCACTTCTGGAAGTTTAGCCTAAGAACTTACTTGCATAAGAACATAGGGACATATGTGAAATTAGACAGGCATATGTTAAAATACCACAGAGCTGCTTAAAAGAATGTGAGAAATCTAGATATACTGGCAGTTTGTAATGTGTTCAAGTAAAAAAGAAAAGGAACAGAACTTAATAGCATGGTAACATTAATTGCATGATCTTATTAATGTTAAAGAAAACTATGTTATAAATGTACAGAAACATGTAGAAAGATACATGTACAATACTCCTGGGGAGTAGGCTTGTGGAAAAGGGGGTGTATGAGTGTTTTCACATTTTGCTTTATATACCTTTGTGTATTTTTAATTTTGGGCAATGGCCATATATTAGTTTTTTTTTAAATTGAGGTGAAATTCATACAAGATAAAATGCACTCTTTTTTTTTTTTTTTTTGCAGTGCTGGGGATTGAACCCAGGGCTTTGGCTTACAAAGTAAGCACTCCACCAACCGAGCTATATCCCCAGCCCAAATGTACTCTCTTAAAAGTGTAAAATTCATGAATTTTAGTGTCCTCTCAAAGTTGTGTGACCATCCACAACTATCTAATTCCAGATAGTTTATCATTCCCCCATCTCTGTAGCCTCAGGCAACCATAATCTGCCTTCTCTCTCCATGGATTTGTTTCTTTGGAAATTTCAGAAAAATGGAATATCATATGTGATCTTTTGTGTCTGACTTCTTCAAGGTTCATTCGCATTGTGGCATTCATCAGTAAAATTCATCCCATTTAATGGCTATATACTACTTTTATAAATAAAATCCTGTGTATAGTTCTGATGTTAAAAAATACTCAGAAACATCTTCCCCTTATGTACAAATCACTTTATAAAAATTCAAAGACAAAAGCTCTACATCCAGCATCCATATTATAGTACAGTCTCATCACTTTTTTTTTTGCGGTACTGGTGATTGAACTCAGGGCCTTGTAGCTTGCGAGGCAAGCACTCTACCAACTGAGCAATATCCCCAGTCCTGTCTCATCACTCTTAACACTTTCTTAAATATCTAATCTTTGTGGTCCCATTTAAATGGTTACTCCCTCAAACAGCGTTTTTGTTTTCATGTATGTCTTTTTAGTAGAATATTTTCATTCACATAGTAGGCCTTGTTAGCTCTTTGCCCTACTGCCTTTTATTTTCCCTATCTCCTCACCACTGTCATAAAAAACCCAGTCATAGGAGAGGTATGGACAAAGGCACAATCTAGAAGTTTGAGGTTCAGCTGCCTTTTGACAAGGACCTAGGTCTGATTGATTGACTTTAGCATTGCCCATATGCAGAACATGTCTCATCTCCAAATATCTTCAATAACTTTCACAGACATTGGTACTTTAAAATTTTCATCTTCTGAATATAAATCAAGAATACATTTTTGCCTTACATTCTCAATGTCCAAAACTTCATTATCTGAACAAGGCTAAGCTATATAACATTAGTTGATATACAAAGTAATACTTTGTCTCCATTATGGAAAACTCTAATACATAAATATAAGAAGGACTGTAGGGACTTTTTTTCTCTTAAAAAAATGGACTGGCCATTTGCTGGCCATAGAATTTTCCTAGGAAGTTCTGCCAGGTTTATGCTTTGGAATGACCTTGGCAATTGCTAGGGACTGCAGCTGGAAAAACAAAACAATAAACAAGTTGTCAATAGTTTCAATTAACTGAAGAAAACCGCATAATTCCCCATCTCCATATTTTTTATTATGGTAATTAAAATGTGACTTAATTATAATTTTAAATGTACATACACATGTATGTGCCAGGTGCTACTAGGTAGCATTTTCAGTAAAGCATGCCATCCTATGTTCTATGTTCTAGCGTTAATCAGAACCTATTACTTGATTTTTCCCCTCGGCCGAGTAAGAATGCAGGTTAGGAATTGTGTATGCAATGAGCATATTCCACTAATTAAAACTTTGATTTCTACCTGGACATGACCAATCTCAACACAGGTGCACTGTACCAGCAGCAAGCTGCCCATGGTTCATGGGAGTAAGTGTAAGCCTTATGAGGTAGAATTCCTTTATGATGAGGATATTAATTCTTCACCCCTGCAACCTGTTGGATAAATTGTACTTGGAGTTTTGGTGTGTTTATTTTCAAAATCATCTTCTGACTAGGTTCCAGAGGACCTATTTTAAGCAGTAAGAATCTGAATCATGTACTAGAAGAACCGAGATGTAATGCAGTTGTATTGTACTTAAAAAATTGCTGTTTCTCTCCATGAAAAAAGCTCTATATTGTGAAAGTTTGAACTGAATTTGAATTCACTTTTTTTTTCTTCCCATATTTTTCCCCCACAACTGTTTTTTGAGGTAGGTGTTCTCTCTCTCTATTTTTTTTTGGTGGTACAGAGGATTGAACCAAGGGTCTCTGAGCTACATCCCCAGCCCCTATGGCATTTCACATTGAAATAAAGCAAGACTAAAAGGAACACAATATTATAGCTGTTATCAAATAAACTTCATGATACATGTTCACAAAAAAGACATACAAATATGAAAGTCATAACTCATTTATTGAATGAATAGTATATGCAAGAATACCAATAAAAGGAAACTAATACTACAAACTACAATTTTGAAAATAAAGCCAATATAACAGGAACAAAATATACATAACATGAGAGGAATGTTTGATTTTTGACCCATGATGCATTCCTTATCTTTACAATTAACCTAAATGTCTGTCAGAACAAAACTATACCTTGGTCTAACTTTAGTGCTTTTTAAAAAAGCAACAACACTCTAGAACACTTTTTCTTTTGCTTTGAGACATTTGTGATTCACACATTTGTTCAAGTACATAGATTCTGATTCAATAGTAGAACTACAGATCTTGGTTATTCTCTTAATATCTTGAGTAGCATGTACTTCTGAGCATTTACTATCTGAAAGTCTAAAACTGTTGATCCTTGAAATAAAATTTATTTCAGTTGTGGGTTTTTAATAAATTGAGATGAAAGTAAAATTCGCCCCCCACCCGCCTCCCCCCAGGAACAAAGAGCTCTTATTAAAGTATAGAAACTCAAGTCTATCTTTCTACTCTAAAGAACATTTCTTACTAACATTTCTGGTAAGGCAATAAATGCTCCAGAATAATCTTCAATATACGCTTGCAAAGATTACACTGTTTAATATCAATAACAAAAATAAAACAAAAAAAAAGAAAGAAAAAAGGAAAGAAAGAAAAAGATGCTTCAAAATTTCAGGCTAAAATATGCATAAAAGACAGTAATGGCAGTATTTTTGGAAATGATGTAAATGTCATATACTTATCAAATAATGTCATGCTTATTAAAACTACAGTTAAGGACTTAAGAGATGTACAGTAAATACACTGCTGAGGTCCATTTACCTAAATATTAATACCACAATGGAATTACTACCCAGAAGATGATGATGCTACTTGGGAACATAAGTACTGTACAATTTTTACATTGTAAGGCACTTTTACTCAGCATGTGATGAAAACATGGATAGAGAATCAAAATATTGGAGGTTCACAACCCAAGGTGATTTTTCATGTGACTGCAATTTACATTTCAATTTCTAATGAAAGATTATTTAGCCAATCACACCACAGTGAAAAAAACAGGTAGTCAGCCACTTATCTAGCCAACCAAAAGGTAAAGTGCTATTCTGGTTGCTAGTGGCAGAGAAAGGGCTGAAGAAACCCATACAAAGTCTTACATTTTACTACATAACAAATCCATCAACTGACAGCTATAGTATTTGAAGTCCTTTATATAATTATTGACTGGCCATGATTACCCCTGGCACCTTCCATTTTTCCTAAAAAAAAAAAAATCATTACAGTAGTTGTCCAAAAATGAAGGAGCTCTGTTTCTCCATGGGTAAGTTCTATGGCACACAATGTAAAAATGATCTAGACACAGTGATTTAAAGATTTAAAAAATAATGGTTTTCAAGCCGTTGTAAGGAAATAAAGTACAGATCCTTTGGGAAAAGTCACATAGCTTGGTAAACAAACATTTAGATCTGTCCTTGCACTTCAAGTCATGATGAACTTTGAAAATTAATCACATACACATGATGGCAGATTAAGAGCAAAAAGAGAAAACATGTAGGGCAATCCACTACTAAAGCTAGTTTCCTTCTAAAAATAACAAAGATGGTTAAAATAAAGCACGCGTAGAGTCCCTTGATTTAAGTAAATGTGTAAAGACACACTTGACAAACATGATCTTAAGGGACTAGCAGTTTAAAAAATTCAGTCATTAAGCACAGTGTAATTTTCCACCTGTTACATTTTCTTAAATGCTGATCTATCAGCTGCAGAATATCTCAATGTACAATCAAGTTAGCATGTTATTTCTTATTTGAAAATCTGCTTTATTGTGGTAAGTTAACTAATAATTCAGAAATCAGAATCCCTACCCTTGGTATTGAGGTGCTATGGTAATATCAGGCAGACCACAACTAAAGGTTTTTTTTTTTTTTGGTTTTGCCATAAAGAAATATATAAATGTGCTTCAGCAGAGAAGTGGAAGAAAATATCACTAGCTAGAAATGCCAGTGTAAAAATCCTTTCTAAAAAGCTGGGTTCTTAGGCTTTCATCAACAATTGTGATGATGAATAAAAGAACACTGAGCCCTGCCAGAAAAAATGCAGGGCCCAAAAGCCTATTTAATAGATAACAAAAGCAATGACTGAAAACATTACAAATATTAAATAAAGTTTCTAAAATAGTGGTCACAAAATTAAAAATAAATACTGTTTTATGCAAAGACTGTTTTTACTCTTACAACACACGAGACCTCCTTACATACTTTGGGCCAATATGTGAAGTGTTCACACAACAGGGCACTTGGGAGGAATGGGTTTCAGACATGGTGTCTAAAGTCCTTAGCGAGTAGTAACCCCTTAAATCTGAAAGAGGTTTAATTTGCTGTTGCCAAATATTAGTTTAAACGTGAAAGGATTCAATCACTTTGCCAGAAGCTCTTTGTATGACATGGAAAGAGAAGAAGTGTATTGTCGAGAGAATTTTGGCATAAGCACTGGAGCTCATAGCTTATAATCACCAGTTGCCCGAGTCCATGCTGGTCAGTGAGAACAACGTTAACAGGAACCAAATGAAAAGCTTCAGCACACTTCTTGGAAGAGATTTTTAGCATGTGCTGTCAAAGCCAAGAGAAAAAGAAGGTTCTCTTCATTTCTAGCCTCCATTACTTGAGTGTGAAAAAAAAAATCCACAAATTACCATGTGTTGCCACCAATGGCATGTTTGCATTGTAAAGTAAAATTTGCTTATAGTTTCCCTTGAGCATGAATTCACTAAACAAACTTAAACACTCTAAACAGTAGACCTTTGTTCAGTCCAGAAATATAACTTACTTCATTTCAATGTCTGCTTTAACTGTTGACACTATACACAGGGTTAATAGTGTTTCAATTGCTTCCCAGAGACTGCAAACTACATCTACGTAATACCAACATGTCAAACTCGCCGTCTAGTGAAGGCTCATAAAACAAACAAGATGTTTTTAGGCAGTTCAATGAAGGATCTAAGAGTTGGGCAGTAAAAAGTTACAAACCCTTTTTGATTTTAGAAAACATTGAAAAAAGAATAGTAGTTATAGATGTCTTATTCATTCCCAGTTTTCTAACTCTGTCCCATGAACCTGTTTAAAAGATGATAAAAATATGTAAAATATGATGCTTGAGGGGAATACAATCAACATAATGTTATTGAGGAGTGAGAATATCTTACTAATTTGACATTATAACTACATTTATTGATAAAGTAGATAGCTTGTTTTTATGGTTACAAAATTGGCTAGTTAAAAAAAAAAACAACTATGCAAGCCTACACAATCCTCAGCATTCCAGTAACATGCTCTTAACTAAACATAATAGGATTAAAATATCTTACTGCATACCATTACTTGTGTATTTATTTATCAAGTGTGTATTGTATCCTGACAACAGATCCCATATAATTAACATTCATACCTAGTTTCCATTAAGTTGCTGCTGAGTTAGTTGTTGCTGATCAGTTTCTACTTTTCCCCGGCTTTTACTCTCTCGTTCCTCATCTTCTTCATCTCTCTCATCATTTCCACTATGATTTTTACAATACAGTCTACAACGACAAAAGACAAAAATCTCAAAATTCTTGTCATTGTCAATGAGAATACACTCATGTCATTTTTAGCAGATAAGGTTTGCGCCCATATAAAGCACAAGTTTCCTCATTCACACTTAAAAATACCCCACTATTTACAGGTCTATTTCTATCTGCAAAGTAGGAAAGTACACTGTTATTGACATAACAAATTCATCTCAAAACCTTTAATTTATGATGACAGTTATCATAAGGCAATTCCTCATTTTGACCAATGAGATTAAAAGCAAGGTGTTTGATCAGCTCAAAAATACAACTTTTGGGTATGTATATAAGGAATAATCAAATTCTATGGGTATGTTTCATATATATAAGTTGCAGTCACATTTCAAGAAATATTCTATACTTACTGATATTTTCTGCTCACATATAATAAAACAATTTTTCTCAAAATCTTCAAATGCCTTTTTATCACTGGTGTCCTAGACTGCACTAGAATACTTTCATGGATCATCCAACAATTTTCCTCCATTGATTTAGGCTATGTCTCTCTTAATCTAGGCTGATCCCTCCAACTTCTTTTTGTCTCATGACATTGACTTTTCTGACAGGATCAGACCAGACAGCTTGTCAACTTCTCCACACTGATCTATACTATTTTACTTGGTTCTCTCACCCTATATTTCATATTAAAGTGGGAATCTTAGGATTTGGTTAGCTTTAGGTTTAACTTTTGTTTTTCAGTCAAGACACTTTGGGGGTGATTCCGAATACTGCAGGAGGCATGTAATTTCAAACTGTTCCACTATTAGTGATGCTAATGTTTGATCATTTGGTTAAGGTGGTGGTGAAGGCCAGATTTCTCCACTGTAAACCCTTCAGGTGATTCTTTGGTATCATGCTGTTGCAACAACCTTTTACTTGGATATAATATGCTATGTATTTGAAATTTTTATTTATTTATTGATTGATTGATTGATTGCACTGCTGGGGA
The DNA here is from genome assembly GCF_902686445.1 of Sciurus carolinensis. NCBI lineage: Eukaryota > Metazoa > Chordata > Mammalia > Rodentia > Sciuridae > Sciurus > Sciurus carolinensis. The sequence goes on along the minus strand of NC_062232.1, from coordinate 113,179,854 downwards.
TTGAACCCAGGCCCTCATGTATGCTAGGTAAACTCATCACTGAGCTACATCTCCCAACTGAAATTCATTTAAGTTTTTATTAAAAACAGTAATATGGGGCTAGGGAGATAGCTCAGTCAGTAGAGTGCTTGCCTTGTAAGCACAAGGCCCTGGGTTCGATCCCCAGCACCACCACCCCCCAAAAAAAAACAGTAATATAAGTGTTGGATAATCAGAGAAATATGGGCTGATTTGAGCTCAGTTTTAGGTGAATTACACATAACATGACAATGGAATAATGGTTAGAAAATGTTCACTGGATGCCCTCTTGTGGTCAATAATGGATAAAAGATTATATTGGAATTCACATGTCAAATAGATGGTCTAAAGTAGGTCTAATATTTAAGTACAATGAAAGCCAAGAGTGGGGTTTGAAGTACAACATTAACAAATTATTTCAATCTATTTTCTTATTTTTGAGTCTTATGACATTTTCAGTAACTTTCAAAGAGCTATAGAATTTTTACTGTTCAAATAATGCACATTGGAATCTACCTCATTTATTTTTTAATCACAAGTTCAAATGTCAAGAATAAGATTCCTTATACAGTGCCCCTATGAAGCACCTTGCCTAAAATATAACCTGACTCAAATTAAACCTATAACTTATAATTTACACAAAATATGTAGGGAAAGGTTGGAGAAACAAGTTAAAGACAACATGAAATAGCAAGCAGACATCTAGAATGTGGGACTTTGGCAGGATAACTTATTGGGGTTCTTCAAGGAGATGGAGAAAAGTGGGAGTGGGTAGGGACTGCTCCATTTTAAGACAGATTTAGCAGACAGGTCAAATGCAGTGAATGGACCTTAAATGTATCCAAGAGTTGAACAAATCAAATCTAAAAAGACATTTGCAAGACAAGTGGGGAAATGTGAAGATGGACTAGGTATGAGATGATACTAATAACGAGTTGTTCATTTTATAATATGTGATACTGGAATACTGATTGTGTAAGAAATACCCATATTTTTAAGAAACGCATACTAAAGTATGTAGAGATCAGAATAAGAGAGCTGGTATTCTGCTTTAACATATTTTAGGAAAAAAACAATAGAAGAAACTGTGGTAATAACTTGATAATAACTGCTGATAGGAAAAGTTGTCATACTTTTCTATTTCTGTGTACATTTGAAAAATCTGTTTTTTTTTATTTTTTTAAAATTTTTTTGTTGTAATATGGACAGAATGCCTTTATTTTACTTGTTTATTTATTTATTTATTTTTATTTTTTATTTTTTGGTGCTGGGGATCGAACCCAGGGCCTTGTGCTTGCAAGGCAAGCACTCTGCCGACTGAGCTATCTCCCCAGCCCCTTACTTGTTTATTTATATGTGGTGCTGAGGATTGAACCCAGTGCCTCACACATGCTAGGCAAGCACTCTGCCACTGAGTTATAGCCCCAGCCCTGAAAAATCTTTTCAATAGAAAGTTTCATATAAAAGAACAAGTCCTTTGTTGTCAGAAAATTTTTAATCTTTTTTATGGAATTATTTTATATTTGTAGAGTATTGTCCATAGTCCCTTAAGTGTCCTTTACCAGTCTAGGCACCAGGGTAACAGGTGTCAACTGGTCAAACCAGAACCCTGCTGTCACAGAACTTACTTTTTTTATGGTGAGAGACTGACACTTTAAAAAATTTATATTAAATCATTTTAAAGACAAGACAACAAATATACTTCTCCTTTGCCTTTTTAATATGAATATATTGTCAGAATCCAGAAAGGGCTGGTAAAGGAAGGAAAGCCATATTTAAAAGTTAAGGAAGCCATTTATTCAGAAATATCCCTCTGCATTTCTTCCTATTTTCCCATTCCTTTCTCCCCAAACTACTTGCATATAGATTCTCATTTGAACTCAAGTCTCTGTCTGCAACCCATATTCAAGCAGATTTAAGAAATGCATTTTAATGTGAAAAATTCAAATCACCATGGATCTTTGTGCAAATACTTTCACTTAGAAATGGTCACTGAGACATAGTTTTCTAATAATTAAAAAGCTTTTAAAAAACCCTAAATGTCTAAAAAGGGAACCAATGAAACAAAATGATATACCCACACAATGGAATACTACACAACCATTAAAATACATATAAAACTCTTTAATGTCACAGTATATATAAGAATCTTGTTTTTTGGGCTGGGGATATAGCTCAGTTGGTAGAGTGCTTGCCTTGCAAGCACAAGGCCCCGGGTTCAATCCCTAGCACTCCAAAAAAATAAAAAAAAATTAAAAAAGAATCTTGTTTTTATAAATATGCACGTTTACACAATGACAGAAACTTCTAGAAGAAAATATTCCAAAAAATTTAAAATTGTTGTTTCTGGGTGGCAGAATTAAAGTTGATATTAATTCTGTTTTTCTTACCCAGTTTTCCATTTTTTAAAAAATGAAAATGGGTAATTATAATAAAAATAGCTTAATAAGGTCAAAATGTAAATGTAGTAATTTTTCATATATCGGATTTTAGATGTTTAAAATGGGCTTGTTCTTTTAAAATGTTAATGGCTGCAGGGCACAGTGGCACATGCTGATAATCCCAGCAGTTCACGAGGCTGAGGCAGGGGGATTTCAAGTTCAAAGCCAGCCTCAGCAACTTAGTAAGACCCTGTCTCAAAATAAAAAGAGGGCTGGGGATATAGCTCAGTTGGTAGAGTGCTTGCCTTGCAAGCACAAGGCCCTGGGTTCGATCCCTGGCACCACAAAAAAAAAATAAAAAAATAAAAATAAAAAATGAATAGGACAGGGGATGTGGCTCAGTGATTAAGTACCCCTGGGTTCAATCCTAGGTACCCAAAAATAAAAAAATATTAATGTCTACTTAATAGTGCACAGTTCATCATACACCACAGAATCAGACAGTGGAAAATGTAAAACCAGCCTCTTCTCCTCTATCTCTTTGCAATTAATGGTAGATAGTAACCATTAATTTTGCTGAATGTGTTCTAGAAATCTTCCTGTACATACAAAAATATATACACACATATGTGGAAGGACGTTCCAAGGATGAATAATAAGCAGAAAGACGATAGGTAACCTGGATCACTGATGAGACTGACAAACTGCTCCCAACATCTAGACTTCTTTCCTCTGCCCACCTAAGAAACAACTACCTTGTTGAAGCTGATATTTTTTTCCCGTTATATAATGTAAACCTAATGATTAAAAGTAGAAAATTTTAAGACACTTCTTCTAAATAAAACTGTCAAACATTTTGGATTTGGTTAAAATTAGATTACATGCCTTGATTAATTTGGTGAAAATAGGTATCTTTCAATGCTGTTCTATGAAGGAGCATAATATATTTTACCATTTATCTGAGTCCTTTGTAAAATGCATTTTTTTTTAAAGCTGGAAAAGTTAAGCTGGGACACATCTGTGATCTCAGCTACTCAGGCAGTGGAGGTAGGAGAATGGCAAGTTCCAGGCCACACTGGCCAACTTAGGAAGACCCTGTTTCAAAAGCTCAGTGATACAGTGCCTGCTTAGCATGCATGAGGTCCTGGGTTCAAGTCCCAAAAGAGGGAAAAGATACACCTTTAATTTGTGTCTACGGGTGATGAACATAATCCTTTGCATTTTCTAACTGGAATTGCTTTTAAAAGTCATTTCATATCATGCATTATTGAGCTCATTAATTTTAATAACTTCAGAATTAATTCCTTTGGATTTTCTTGGTATACATGAATAATTGATACTGATCATTTTACTTATTATACATTTTTCTTTCTTTTTTTGCAGTGCTAGAGACCAAACCCAGGGCCTCTTGAATGCTAAGCAAGCACTCTGTCACTGAGCTACACCTCCAGCCCCTCTTTCTTTTCTTGTTACATTAGCTTAATCCATGAGAAGAAAGTTGAATGTAATGGTGGTTAAGTAATTCCCTTGTCTCCTCCTAATCTGAATAAAAGTGCATTTAGTCTAACGGTTTTGTTAGAGATGAAGATAAGAATCACCCACAAAGGGCTGGGTTGTGACTCAGTGGTAAAGCACTTGCCTAGCATGTATGAGGCACTGGGTTTGATTCTCAGCACCACATACAAATAAATAAATTCAAGTCCATCGACAACTAGGAAAAATATTTTTTTAAAAAAGAATCACCTGGAAAGTTACCAAAATACAGGGTTTGTGCCTTAACACAGACCTAATGAACTTCAATCTCTGTGGGGTGGGGCCCAAGCATGGATGTTTTCAAAGAGAGCTCCATCCATCCCAGGCAATTCTGAGGATCACCCTTGCTCCTTATTTTAATTCTAAATTATTTAGGTTTTTTCCCTAATCACCCTATTAAGATTCATAGTTTGCCAAGAGCACTCTTTTCATGATACTTTTTTTTTCATACTTTAAAATTCATAAATTGGGCTGGGCATGGTGTTACATGCCTGTAATCCCAGCAGCTCGGGAGGCTGAGGTAGGAAGAGTGCAAATTCAAAGCCAGCCTCAGTAACTTAGTAAAGTCCTAAGCTACGCAGTGAGACCCTGTCTCTAAATAAAATATTTTAAAAAGACTGGGGATGTGGTTCAGTGGTTAAGCGCCCCTGGGTTTGATCCCCAGTACCAAAAAAGATTCATAAGTTGATACTGAATGTTATCAAATGTCTTTTCACCATCTATTGGGAAGGTCCAGGATTTTTCTTACCCTTAGTTATAATAGATCACATTGACATATATCCTAATTTTGCACATCTTTAAATTTGTAGATAAAGCTGCACTTGATTTACTAGTATTTTATTTAGATTTTTGTATATATATTTATAAAAAATTAAGTTTGGTCTACAGTTTGTTCTTTAATGTATCTTTGTCAGGTCAGGTCTGGTATCACAGTTAAGCATGCTTTACAAAATGAGCCAATCTCTTGCTATGTGTTAGGTCTTTTCAAATAACACTAAAAGTATCTGTTTCTTAAAGGCTTGATAGAACTCCTTTGAAAATATTCATGCCTTTATTAAACAAAATTTGGTCAATTTTATAATACAGCATTAGTACCTTATGGAGGCACCCAAAATGACCTGATGACTGCTTACTGCTTTTTACACATAATACCAGACCCTGAAGTTATTGGTTTATTGCATACTAGGCATGTGAGAATACAGAAGTGTTTTACAACTCTCAAAGGCAAATCAAAGGCTGGGGATATAGCTCAGTTGGTAGAGTGCTTGCCTTGCAAACATAAGGCCCTGGGCTCAATCCCCAGCACCGCGGAAAAAAAAAAAAAGGCAAATCAAAAGTTCAGGTATCCCTACCAAATTATTCTATTTGATTAATCAAATGGAATCATTATAGATACCACTAGCCCAAGGAAACACAGTGGAAGACTCATAAACAAGTTAGTGATATTGCAATCTCAAATCTCCAAATCCTACTTTTCTTCCCTAGCTGTGCTGGGGACTGAACCCAGGGTCTTGTACATGCTATACCACTGAGCTCCATCCCAGCACCCACTCATTCATCATCTTTTCAAGATAATCTTTTGGCTTCTATCTTCAATTACATCCTAGTCTAAGTTATCAACAATATCACCTGGATCATCAGCAATAGCTTTGTAACTCATCTCCCCATCTCTCCTTTGGCTTCTTTCCCACCCAAAAGTCTTGCACGCTTACTTTTCCCTCTGCCTAGAACACCATCCCTGTGTTCACCTTTATCCTTCATATCTCAGCTCAAGTGCTGTTTCCTTCAGACAATTCTTAAACACTCCCTACTTCAGACGATGTGAGCTCTCCTGTCTTATATGTTCTCATAGCACTCTGTAACTTTAGAGTGCTTACACAGTTTGTAATTGTGTACTTATTGTCTGATCATGTAATTAATAGGGTTCTTCCAATAGACTGTAAGCTTTATGAGGACATGGTCTGTGTCTGTCTTGATCACTAGTGTATGCCCAGCTCCCAGCACAATGCTTGGCACAGAGTAAGCATAATACTAGATGAATGAATGAATGCTAAACTAGGGATATATGGTCACAGGAAAAGGTCAGTTGCAATTCTCATTCCTTATATAATATGCTCAATATTCTATCCTTGACTAAATGCCACCAAAATCAGAGATAGAGGTAACTAGTATCATCTACTTAAGTGCAGTTACTTACTGACATGTTTAGGAAAATGGACAAACATTGCTTTCTTACTTGTAAATTCCTCGTGACATATTTTCAATGTATTTAGCTTTGTCTTGTACTCCACAGTGGTAATGGTAGGTCTTAACACAGGCTTTTATTTCACATCCAATAGTAGCACCGGGCTGACTACAAAGTGTACATTTCTGTTTCAAGAAAGAGAAAGAATGATCATCAGAATTTGAAAGTGTAGGCAATTTTATTTATTCTATTTTAGTCATATTTCAGTCAAATATTCCAGTTTACAAAGAAAATAGTAGCAATATTCTATTGAAGAAGAGAGCACATTGTACTTATTACACAATACATAATTAAAACAATGCTGTGGCCAGGTGCAATGGTGCACACCTGTAGTCCCAGCTACTCAAGAAGCTGAGGTGGGAGGATCACTTGTGCTCAGGAGACCCTGTCTCAAAACAAACAAAAAAACCAAAGAATAATACTGCTGCAACTTAAACCTTCTAATTAAGTCATCCCCTGATAGTTCCATTATTTAACAATTAAAAACTGCCTGCTTGTCAGAAAAACTACTAACCATGGTCTTTTGACACTCCTTGATATTGCCAAACACAAAAGAATAATACGGTATATTTCAGTGGCCTGACTTCTTTTCCTCCTTGAGATCAGACCCATTCCTATTACAACTGGGAGAAAGAATGAGGAAACAGGAAAGCAATCCTTTCAGAGATCACCACCAAGTAGACAAAAGGGCAGAGGGAAATTAAAGGGGCTGAAATCTTTCCAAAACTCCTTACCTAGATCAACCTCACCTAAAGAATGTTCTGAGATAAAGTGCTTCTTGCAAAAGAACTTTCATACTCAAATAAGTTTGAGAAACAGAGGGTTAAACAGATTGCTTTATTGCAGAACTTCTCATAGTGTTTTCTCCAGGAATGGGTATATAGTAGATGGTTTTCAAATTTACTGAACTCTAGATGCCGTTTTAGTTTCAGAGCAGTGAGGAGGAGCACCAGGGGGAAATGCTAGGATAGCATCTCCCCTACCTTTCAACAGTGCAGGAGTAAACAATAAGTTGATCAAGAGAATTGAACTGTTGTCCTACTCACTTATTTGGATTTTTTATGACACAACATTGCTGCATGATAGGATAAAGTGATTTTCTCTTATTTCTTTTTAGGTACTGTGAGTTCTCTTTATTACTAAACTGAACTGGATCTAAATGGAACAGATAACAACAGTTTTCACACCTCAAAAGAAACTCCACAAAGAAAGGGTCAATTCTAATGGAGTAAGACAAAGATGATAAATGTCTGAAACCATTACACAAAAGTCTAAAGGGGACCTTCACAGTAGAGGGATCAGACTCACCACCTGAATCTAAGGGTCATTCATTATGACCTGTCTGATATGATAGGATACGGATGATATAGTCCTACCTTTGAAGTATTCTCACCCCCCAAAAAAAGTTGAAACTGAATCTAATCAAGCCTTCAGATGCATCTCCTACTTTAAATGGAAATATGGAGGATAGAGACAAATATTATCATGAAAAGGCAAACACATAAAATATTAGGACAGTCTAAGGGACAATTAATTCATTTTCTTCAAGCCAATA